>NC_088232.1:36353138-37553138 GCF_036934945.1 Oncorhynchus masou masou | reverse complement strand
TCCACGTTGATTCCAAATGGGCATTTATGCAGTAATCCTGAAAACCTGAATACCAGAAGTGATTGCATATTTCCCGAGATGTGTGTGGGTGTGAGGCTAAGTAGACCCTCTGGTGAACTTCAAAGTGTTGTATCTTTCGGTTGGATTAGTCCTCATTGTTTGTAGAGTAGAGGATGATCTCAGAGGCATGAGACCCTCCCTCCTTTCCTATGTGTGTAACAGGTGAGCCCTGTAATTACAAAAAATATACACATCAATGCAATATGAAAAGAAAAACAGAGAAACAAAACACAATCACAGAAAACAGACAAATTCTTCTGTCAAAAAGGTCCTCAATCAGCAGTCTGAATTGCTCTAGAGCAGGTATTCCAAAACTGGGGTACGCCAAATAAAAATGTGATGCACATTTAAAAATAAAAATAAATAAAAAATTATCTTCACATTTTCAAACAGTCCATTTATATTTTCCAACATTTGGGTGTGGGTTTTTCTCTCCTGAGTAGCCTCGTTTCACTGCCAAAAATACAATTAAAACATTAAGTGTTCAGTGAAATAAAAACTCAATGTCAAGTACTGTTAGCCTAGTCAAATAATTAACATCCAATCACATTAACCGTTACTCTCTCATGGGGATTCTACTAACGGTCAGTATGTAGCCAAACGTAGCTGCTGCTTGTGTTGGTATCTGTACTGATGGCGCAAAAGCCATGACAGGGAGACATGGTGGAGTGGTAACGCGCATGCAAGCAGTTGCTCCTGCAGCATCCACCGAGAGGCTCTTGCAGCCAAAGGAATGCCTGACAGCATGAAAGGCGTTTTGGACACTAAAGTGAAAATGGTCAACTTTGTTAAGCAAGGCCCCTAAACTCTTGTGTATGTTCTGCACTATGCAATGATATAGGCAGCGACCATGTAATGCTTTTACAACTGCGCTGGTTATCAAGGGGCAAAGTATTGACAAGTATTTTTAAATTGAGAGACGAGCTTAAAGTTTTCTTTACTGACATAATTTTCACTTCTCTGACAACTTGCATGATGACGAGTTTCTTACACGACTGGTCTATCTGGGTGATGTTTTCTCTTGCCTGAATGATCTGAATCTAGGACTACAGGGACTCTCCACAACTATATTCAATGTGCGGGACAAAATTGAGATGAAAAATATAGGTGAAAACTCTCTTGATATCAAATCAAATGTTATTTGTCACATGCACAGAATACAACAGGTGTAGTAGACCTTACCGTGAAATGCTTACTTACAAGCCCTTAACCAACAATGTAGTGATGTGCATTTCGGCTCTTTTCAGTGAACCGGCTCGTTCGGCTCAGCTCACCAAAAAGAGCCGGCTCTTTTGGCTCCCAAACGTCTCTTTAAAAAATATATGTTTTGTATTATAGATTGACTATGATTGGTGTTAAAACAATTATTATTAGTGTATAAGTGTAACAATTCAAAACGAATACAATCTCAACAACATAATACTAGAATATTGCACCATATCAAAGAAAAATAAATAACAATGTGCAAAACTGCAGCATCCCACTTTAACATTAAACATTAAACTTTTCTCTTCTTTATTGCCATGTTATAACCAGCAGCACACAGCAATGCTGACCATATTTTGCTTTTATCAGAGATTTACATTCAGAAATGCAAGCTGCCTCACTTTCAAGGGGCTGATGCAGTTTCTTCTCACAGTAATTATTTGTCCCATTTTCGAGAAGACCCTCTCAGAGGGAACGGATGCGACCATTATGCAGTCTCCCTGTCATGACTTTAGTAAGCCGTGAGTAGACAGAGGCCTTGTTCCTCCACCAGTCAGAGGATCTGCAGCTCAGAGGATCTGGAGGGGCTCCTCCAAATAGGATCGGACCTCCATTATGGCATCTGCTGAGGGATTCCTTCGTGCTGCATCCCCAGGTGCTCTTTCGTCAAACAGCATCCAAACAGCAGACGTTTGTGGCAGTACTGCTGGTGCTTCTGCTCCATCTGATCCCTCTTCTTTCCCTGGTCCTGGTCCATGATTGCTGGGGCTGTCCCTCCCTGCTGCTGCTGAGGTTATTCTTTGAAGAGCCTCATCAATCGCTCTGGCATCACTGAAGGCTAACTTCTTAAACCTGGGGTCAAGTGCAGCGGTTTCTGAGAGGACGTGATTATATTCCATTCTGTGGAACGTTGTTTATTGATGAACATAAGGTGTCCATCAACTCTGTCACATGTCCTGTGGTTACATTTTCTTCTCTCTGGCAGCTGGCTGTGATTCGCTGCAGACCCTTACACAGGAGTATCATTTTTGAGGCTGTCACAAATCTGAAAAGAGAGAACAGTAACTTATTAGTTCAGGTTCATGTTTTGTCTCCTGATACTACAATCTCATCTACTGCTCATATACGTACATACAGTTGAAATATGAAGTTTACATACACCTTAGCCAAATACATTTAAACTCAGTTTTCACAATTTCTGACATTTAATCCTAGTAAAAATTCCGTCTTAGGTCAGTTAGGATCACCACGTTATTTTAAGAATTTGAAATGTCAGAGAAATATCAGAGAAAATAATTTATATCAGCTATTATTTATCACGTTCCCAGTGGGTCAGAAGTTTACATACACTCAATTAGCATTTTGTAGCATTGCCTTTAAATTGTTTAACTTGGGTCAAATGTTTCGGGTAGCCTTCCACAAGCCTCCCACAATAAGTTGGGTGAATTTTGGCCCATTCCTCCTGACAGAGCTGGTGTAACTGAGTCAGGTTTGTAGGCCTCCTTGTTCGCACACGCTTTTTCAGTTCAACCCACAAATGTTCTAAGGTCCGGGCAATGTGATGGCCACTCCAATACATTGACTTTGTTGTCCTTAACCTTTTGGAACTCTAGGGGCGCAATTTCATTTTTGGATGAAAAACGTTCCCGTTTTAAACAAGATATTTTGTCACAAAAAGATGCTCGACTATGCATATAATTGCTACTGTTCGAAAGAAAACACTCTGACGTGTCCAGAAATACAAAGATCTTCTCTGTGCGTGCCCTTTAACGTGAGCTTCAGGCAAAACCAAGATGAGATGGCATCCAGGAAATGACAAGGATTTTTGAGGCTCTGTTTGTCATGATCTCCTTATATGGCTGTGAACGCAAGAGGAATGAGTCTGCCCTTTCTGTCGTTTCCCCAAGGTGTCTGCAGCATTGTGACGTATTTGTAGGCAGATCATTGGAAGATTGACCATAAGAGACCACATTTACCACGTGTCCGCCCGGTGTCCTGCGCCGATATTGGTGCGCAAAAGTCACCTGCCAGTATTTTTCCAAACAATACAGAGAGTAAAGCAAGCTTCCACGAACTGCATGTCAATGAAGAGATATGTGAAAAAACACCTTGAGGACTGATTCCAAACAACGTTTGCCATGTTTCGGTCGATATTATGTAGTTAATCCGGAAAAAGTTTTATGTTGTAGGTGACTGCATTTTCGGTTCGTTTCAGTAGCCAGGCGCAATGTAGAAAACGGAACGATTTCTCCTACACACAGACGCTTTCAGGAAACACTGCGCATTTGGTGTGTAACTGAGAGTCTCCTCATTGAAAACATCAGAAGCTCTTCAAAGGTAAATGATTTTATTTATTTGGTTATCTGGTTTTTGTGAAAATGTTGCGTGCTACATGTTATTCAAAATGCATTGCTAGCTTTGCATACTCTTACACAAATTAGTCAATTTCTATGGTTCAAAAGCATATTTTGAAAATCTGAGATGACAGTGTTGTTAAGAAAAGGCTAAGCTTGAGAGCAGATGCATTATTTTCATTTTATTTGCGATTTTCAGAAATCGTTAACGTTACATTATGCTAATGAGCTTCAGGCTATAACTGTATACAGGGTTTTTTCATAGCCAAACGTGAACAAAACGGAGCGATTTGTCCTACACAAATAATATTTTTTTGAAAAACTGCACATTTGCTATGTAACTGAGAGTCTCCTCATTGAAAACATCCGAAGCTCTTCAAAGTTAATGATTTTATTTATTTGGTTATCTGGCTTTTGTGAAAATGTTGCGTGCTACATGCTACACAAAATGCTATGCTAGCTTTGCATACTCTTACACAAATTAGTCAATTTCTATGGTTCAAAAGCATATTTTGAAAATCTGAGATGACAGTGTTGTTAAGAAAAGGCTAAGCTTGAGAGCAAACGCATTATTTTAATTTTATTTGCGATTTTCAGAAATTGTTAACGTTGCGTTATGCTAATGAGCCTGAGGCTTTAGTCACGATCCCGGATCCGGGATGGGGAGTTTCAACAGGTTAAGCCATTTTGCACCAACTTTGGAAGTATGCTTGGGGTCATTGTCCATTTGGAAGACCCATTTGCGACCAAGCTTTAACTTCCTGACTGATGTCTTGAGATGTTGCTTGAATATATTCATGTAATTTTTAATTTATTTTGTGAAGTGCACCAGTCCCTCCTGCAGCAAAGCACCATCACAACATGATGCTGCCACCCACGTGCTTCACTGTTGTGATGGTGTTCTTCGGCTTGCAAGCATCCCCATTTTTCCTCCAAACATAACGATGGTCTTTATGGCCAAACAGTTATGTTTGGAGCAGTGGCTTCTTCCTTGCTGAGGGGCCTTTTAGGTTATGTTGATATAGGACTCGTTTCACTGTGGATATAGATACTTTGTACCTGTTTCCTCCAGCATCTTCACAAGGTCCTTTGCTGTTGTTCTGGGATTGATTTGCACTTTTCACACCAAATGACGTTCATCTCTCGGAGACAGAACGTGTCTCCTTCCTGAGCGGTATGACAGCTGCTTGGTCCCATGGTGTTTATACTTGCGTACTATTGTTTGTACAGATGAACGTGGTACCTGCAGGCGTTTGGAAATTGCTCCCAAGGATGAACCAGACTTGCGGAGGTCTTCAATGTTTTCTGAGGTCTTGACTGATTTCTTTTGATTTTCCCATGATGTCAAGCAAAGATTCACTGGGTTTGAAGGTAGGCCTTGAAATACATCCACATCTACACCTCCAATTGACTCAAATTATGTCAATTAGCCTATCAGAAGCTTCTAAAGGCATGACATAATTTTCTGGAATTTTCCAAGCTGTTTAAAGGCACAGTCAACTTAGCGTATTTAAAGTTCTGACCGTCTGAAATTGTCATACAGTGAAATAATCTGTCTTTAAACACGTTGCTGGAAAAATTACTTGTGTCATGCACAAAGTAGATGTCCTGACCGACTTGTCAAAACTATAGTTTGTTAACAGGAAATTTGTGGAGTGGTTGAAAAACTAGTTTTAATGACTCCAACCTAAATGGATGTAAACTTACGACTTCAACTGTACATAATACTGGATTAGATAACGATGTAGTAATAACTGCTTACTGTACCTCTCTCCACTGATCTCCACAGTGACCTGCTCAAAGGGTTCCAGGACTCTGCACACCTTCTCCACCACCTTCCATTCCTCTTGGGTGTCACATTCTGACCTTAGTTCCTTTGTTTTGTCTTTGTTTTAGTATGGTCTGAGCGTGAGTTGGGGTGGGCAGTCTATGTTTGTTTTTCTATGTTGTATTTTGCGTTTGGCCTGGTATGGTTCTCAGAGGCAGGTGTCGTTAGCTGTCTCTGATTGAGAATCATACTTAGGTAGCCTTTTCCCACCAGTGTTTCGTGGGTGATTGTTTTCTGTGTCTGTGTTCCACACGGAACTGTTTCGGTTTTCCTTTCCGTCTTTCGATTTGTTATTTTGTATTTTCGTGTTCAGGGATTTTGTTCATTAAAATATGATGATCACGTACCACGCTGCATATTGGTCCGATCTCTCATACTCCTCGTCAGAGGAGGATGAATCCCGTTACAGAATTACCCACCACCAAAGGACCAAGCAGCGTGGTAGCGGGCAGCAGCAGCAGTAGCAGCAGCGATCTCATGACTCCTGGACAAGGGAGGAGATCCTGGACGACAAAGGACCGTGGGCACAGGCTGGGGAATATTGCCGCCCCAAGGCAGAGCTGGACGCAGCGAAAGCTGAGAGGCGGCGGTATGAGGAGGCAGCACGGCAGCGCGGCTGGAAGCCCGAGAGGCAGCCCCAAAAATGTATTGGGGAGGGAAACGGGGAGTGTAGCGAAGTCAGGTAGGAGACCTGCGCCAACTCCCCATGTGAAAGACCCATCACCACAACAATGCAGTTTTAAGAAAATAGAGCTAAGAAAATATTTATTAAAGAAACTAAAGTAAAATATTTTTTATAAATGAATTAATAACAATAAAATAACAATAATGAGGCTATATACATGGGGAACCGAGTGAATGTGTAGGGGTACAGGTTAGTCAAGGTAATTTGTACATATAGGTAGGGGTAAAGTGATTATGCATAGACAATAGACAGTGAGTAGCAGCAGTGTAAAAATTTGAATTGTTCAGCAGTCTTATGTTAAAGAGCCTTTTGGACGTAGACTTGGCGCTCGGGTACCACTTGCTGTGCGTTAGAAGAGAGAACAGTCTATGACGGGTGACTGGAGTCTTTGACAGTTTTTTGGGCCTTCCTCTGACACCGCCTAATATATAGGTCCTGGATGGCAGGAGGCTTGGCCCCAGGGATGTACTGGGCTGTACGTACTACCCTCTGTACCTCCTTATGGTCGGATGCATTGCCATCCCAGGCGGTGATGCAACCGGTGATGCAACCGGTCAGGATGCTCTATGGTGTAGCTGTATAACTTTTTGAGGATCTGAGGAACCATGCCAAATATTTTCCGTCTCCTGGGGGGGGGAAAGGTTTTGCCGTGCCCATTTCACTTTCTTGGTGTGTTTGGACCATGATAGCTTGTTAGTGATGTGGACATCAACGAACTTGAAACTCTCAACCCGCTCCACTACAACCCAGTCGATGTGAATGGTGACATGTTCAGCCCTCCTTTTCCTGTAGTCCATGATCATCTCCTTTGTCTTGCTCACGTTGAGGGAGAGGTTATTGTCCTCATACCACACTGCCAGGTCTCTGACCTCCTCCCTATAGTCTCCTCCCTAGCAGCATCGTTGTCGGTGATCAGGCCTACCACTGTTGTGTCGTCAGCAAACTTAATTATTGTGTTGGAGTTGTGCTTGGCCAGGCTGTCATGGGTGAACAGGGAGTACAGGAGGGGACTAAGCACACATCCATGAGGGGCCACCGTGTTGAGGATCAGTGTGGTAGATGTGTTGTTGCCTACCCTTACCACCTGGGGGCGGCCCGTCAGGAGGTCCAGGATCCAGTTGCAGAGGGAGGTATTTAGTCCTAGGGTCCTTAACTTTGTGGGCACTATGGTGTTGAATGCTGAGCTGTAGTCAAAGAACAGCATTCTCACCTTGGAGTTAATTTTACCCAGGTGGAAAAGGGCACTGTGGAGTGCGATTGAGATTGTGTCATCTGTGGATCTGTTGGTGCGGTATGCAAATTCGAGTGGGTCTAGGGTTTCTGGGATAATGGTGTTGATGTGAGCCATGACCAGCCTTTCAAAGCACTTCATTGTTAGCGACGTGAGTACAACAGGCGGTAGTGATTTAGACAGGTTACCTTCGCTTTCTTGGACACAGCGACTATGGTGGTCTTCTTGAAACATGTTGGTATTACAGACTCAGTCAGGGAGATGTTGAAATTGTCAGTGAAGACACTTGCATGCTCTGAGTACACATCCTAGTAATCCATCTGGCCCAGCGGCCTTGTGAATGTTGACCTGTTTAAAGTAGAAGTCAACCGATTAATCGGAATGGGCGATTAATTAGGGCCGATTTCAAGTTTTCATAACTATCTGAAATCGGTAATTTTGCGCACCGATTTGCTGTTTTTTGTGTGGTTTTTTACACATTTATTTAATCTTTATTTAACTAGGCAAGTCAGTTAAGAACACATTCTTATTTTCAATGACGGCCTAGGAACGGTGGGTTAACTGCCTTGTTCAGGGACAGAAAGACAGATTTTCACCTTGTCAGCTCGGGGGATCCAATCTTGCACTAGTCCAACGCAATAACGACCTGCCTCTCTCTCGTTGCACTCCACAAGGAGACTGCCTGCTACACAAATGCAGTAAGCCAAGGTAAGTTGCTAGCTAGCATTAAACTTATCTTATAAAAAACAATCAATCATTATCACTAGTTAACTACACATGGTTGATTATATTACTAGATATTATCTAGCTGGTCCTGTGTTGCATATAATATGACTGAGCATACAAGCATACAAGTATCTAAGTATCTGACTGAGCGATGGTAGGCAGATGCAGGCGCGTAAACATTCAGTCAAACAGCACTTTCGTGCATTTTGCCAGCAGCTCTTCCTTGTGCATCAAGCATTGCGCTGTTTATGGCTTCAAACCTATCAACTCCCAAGATGAGGCTGGTGTGACCGAAGTGAAATGGCAGGCTAGTTAGCGCGCGCTAATAATGTTTCAAACTTCACTCGCTCTGAGCCTTTGGGTGGTTGTTTCCCTTGCTCTGCATGGGTAACGCTGCTTCGATGTGGTGGCTGTGGTCGTTGTGTTGCTGGTTCGAGCCCAGGGAGGAGCGAGGAGAGGGACGGAAGCTATACTGTTACACTGGCAATATTAAAGTGCCAATAGTCAAAGGTTAATGAAATACAAATGGTACAGAGGGAAATAGTCCTATAATAACTACAACCTAAAACCTCTTACCTGAGAATATTGAAGACTCATGTTAAAAGGAACCACCAGCTTTCATATGTTCTCATGTTCTGAGCAAGGAACTGAAACGTTAGTTTTCTTACATAGCACATATTGCACTTTTACGTTCTTCTCCAACACTGTTTTTGCATTATTTAAACCAAATTGAACATGTTTCATTATCTACTTGAGGCTAAATTGATTTTAATGATGTATTATATTAAGCTAAAATAAGTGTTAATTCAGTATTGTTGTAATTGTCATTATTACAAATACAGATTTTTTTTTAATCAGACGATTAATCGGTATTGGCTTTTTTGGTCCTCCAATAATCGGTATCGGTATTGGCGTTGAAAAATCATAATCGCTCGACCTCTAGTTTAAAGGTATTTCCTGCATAAGATTTTGCTTGTAAGAAGGAATCAGGAGGATATAATTAGGGTCAGATTTTCCAAATGGAGGGTGAGGGAGATCTTTATACGCATTGCTGTGTGTGTGTGAGGGGGGGTATCTGGCAGGTAAGAGCGTTGGGCCAGTAACCGAAAGGTTGCTGGATATAATCCCTGAACTGACAAGGTAAAATTCTGTCATTCTGTCCCTGAGCAAGGCAGTTAACCCACTGTGCCTTGGATGTCGATTAAGGCAGGCCTCCTCACCTGTCTCATTCAGAAGGGTTGGGTTAAATGTGGAAGACACATTTCAGTTGAATGCATTCAGTTGTACAACTAGTAGAAATTGCTGGTAGAAATGAGGTCAAACGGATTTAAGTTTCCCTGCATTAAATTCCCTGGCCACTAGGAGCACTGCTTCTGAATGAGCATTTTCTTGTTTTCCTATGGCCTTATACAGCTCGTTGAGTGCGGTCTTAGTGCTAGCGTCGGTTTGTTGTGGTAAATAGACGGCTATGAAAAATATCGGTGAAAACTCTCTTGATAGATAGCGTGGTCTAACAAAATCAAATGTTATTTGTCACATGCACAGAATACAACAGGTGTAGACCTTACTGTGAAATGCTTAGTTACAAGCCCTTAATCAACAATGCAGTTCAAGAAATAGAGTTAAGAAAATATTTACTAAATAAACTAAAGTAAACAAAAACTGAAATCAATCAAAAAGTAACACAAGAAATGTACATAACAATAACGAGGCTATATGCAGGGGGTACCGGTACAGAGTCAATGTGTGGGGGTACAGGTTAATCAAGGTAATTGTAAAGTGACTATGCACAGATAATTAACAGCAAGTAGCAGCAGTGTATAAACAAAGGGGGGTGTTGGGGGCCTGTTCAGCCCTCCTTTTCCTATAGTCCACGATCAACTCCGGCCACCTCATGATAAGCTATCATGAGGTACTCTACCTCAGGCGAGCAATACCTCGAGACTACCTTAATATTAGACACCACACACCAGCTGTTATTGACAAATAGACACTCATCCCCACCACTCGTCTACCGGACGTAGCTGTTCTGTCCTGCCAATGCACGGAAAACCCAGCTAACTGTATATTATCTGTGTCGTCGTTCAGCCACAACTTTGTGAAACATAAGATATTAGAGTTTTTAATGTCCCGTTGGTAGTATAGTCTTGAACGGAGATCATCCAGTTTATTCTCCAGTGATTGCATGTTGGCAAATAGAACGGATGGTGGAGGCGGATTACTCACTAGCCAACAAATTCTCACAAGGCACCCTGATCTCCACCCCCTCTATTTCCTTCTTTGACGGGTATTTGGGCCTTGTCTGGGAGAAAAACTATATCCTTTGCGTCAGACTCATTAAAGAAAACATCTCTGTCTGGTTTGAGGTGAGTAGTCGCTGTTCTGATATCCAGAAGCTATTTTCCGTCATAAGAGAGAGTAGCATCAACATTATGTACAAAATAAGTTGCAAGCAATGCGAAAAAACACACAAAATAGCAGGAGCCCGTAAAACGGCAGCCATTCCCTCCAGCGCATACTACTCATAAGGGTATTAAATGATTGATGTATTTTATGTTGGGACAAGATTGGGAAATAGCAATGGTTTGGTCAAGTTAATCAGTGTTGAAGAATGGTTTGTGGAAAGTTAATAATGTAGGCATAAATAACTTGAATGACATCACATAGATGTTATTCAAGTTGTATCAGTGATACAATCTGTTGAAAAATGTGTTAGCTCTCTTCCATATCAAATATCTCTTATGTCTTATCAACTTAATGTAATATTGTACTGACTGTACATTAGCCTTTTGTTAATATAAATGTCAAAATAAAGCACTGTTGAAACTCAACACTTCAGTGATGTACTATCTTGTTTTTCTATCTCTGTCTTTCTCTCTCTTTTGCTACATCCCCACCCTTCTATCCATGGCCCAGCACCTTGTCCCCTTTGACACAATGGGGAGTGCCAGCATTCTGTTACTTCACACTTACCTCGCTCTTGCTCTTTCTTTCTGTCTCGCTTTCATTCTGCTCTTTTCTCCTCTTTGCATCGCTGCTGCTGCGTCTGTCACTACCTGAGCGACTGGCGCCAGTGTGGCACTCTGCCAATGCTGACAACTGGCACAGAGAGAGAGACAGAGAGACAGAGAGAGACAGACAGAGAGAGAGAGAGACAGAGAGAGAGAGAGAGAGACAGAGAGACAGAGAGAGACAGACAGAGAGAGAGAGAGACAGAGAGAGACAGAGAGAGAGAGAGAGAGAGAGAGAGAGAGAGAGAGAGAGAGAGAGTAAAAATGGACAGAATGCGAGAAAGAGTTAGAGGGGTCCGTCACTGTGGACAGCAGCAAAACTCAGACCAAAATTCCAATCACATTTGCCGTTATTGTCTACAACCACAACAAAATACTGACAACAAGTGACAATTTTATGAACACTTTATATAAATGGCAATAATGAATGTACAAAGACAAATGTAATATCTTGCATTTCCCATTCCATCTTTTTATGTATCTCCATTCTTTTGACTCGGGTAACACTGTGGTAGTCTCAGTATAAAGAAGTGATCTTCCTATACATTGTTTTCCTATAAATCCATGGGTATGGTGGTGAGTCCAATCAGAAAGCTCCAACTCAACTCTTCTCTTTCTTGACCTCTGTTTGTTTACAGGAGGAAATAAATAAACATCTGACGCCGAGCGTACGGGATGCTGAGGCACCCTTAAGGGTAGAATGCAGCTCATCAGTGGAGAGAGGAAGGGAGGGGTGTTGGAGTCTGTCAGAATGACATGGGCTACAGGGATCCCAGAGTGCACTCACTCCTTCACTCCATTCTGCTTCCACTGGGCTAAGGCTTGGAGGATGGGGCACCATAGGTCAAGAGTGTCTCCATGGAATAGTGTTAGAACAAGCAAAATGTAGAGAGTTATGGTTAAGAGTTAGGAGGTGAACGTTAGTGGCCGAGGTGTCTCACGCTGACTGATATGAGGGATTGCGCTCTGAACTTTGTGTCCTGACAGTAAATCTCCTTCCCCTCATGTTGTACCGTCATCCCTGTGTTGTTACAATGTCGAGAAAACCTTTTAGGTGACCAATCATGCAACTATGTGATTTAGTTCTACAGCGTTTATTTGGCTGCATGACATGTTTCACACTTTTCGGCCCCCTGGTTATAAAAACAACAGTTGCATGTTTATTATGTATACACATATATAAGAGCTCCAGTGGAAAACTGGTTCTCAGTTACCAGGCTGGAATCTCAGGAATCATAAGGGTCCTAACTCTAACAGAGAGATGGAGAAGGGGAAGGGGTCAGGAGAAAGACAGAAAGAGACAGAGCGAAGAAAAGAGTGAGTAGAAAGAGTAACTTTGGTCCAGTGACGACTGACTCTTTACAATCGTTCATACTGATACCAAACCTTTCCCACTGTGATGATCCAAGGCTCAAACAAACACTAAACAACATAGATCCATTACCCAGGAATCGTTCTCATGTCCAGGAGCAAACATGCTGTTAATTCGATTCGTGACAGATAAGATCTTATCAAAACAACTGTGTTTACAGGACACAGACAGTAATTCTCTGAAACGCTCATCCTTCACAAACACTCCCATAATATGAGAAGATGTCCTTAAAATACCATAACTGAGGAAGTATATACACACATACAAACACACAGACACACATCCTTTTGAGAGAGAGAGAGAGAGAGAGAGAGAGAGAGAGAGAGAGAGAGAGAGAGAGAGAGCGAGAGAGCAGAGGGAGCAAAGTGCAGAGAACAATGATCAGAGAGACAGAGATAGAGAGTAAATCTCTATTGTAAGAATTTGTGTCAGTGCTGCTGCTGCCGCTGCTGTGTATCCTGGCCTACATAGTATCTGTACCGTGTCACTGGGGTTGGGTCACAGCAGTACAGTACTCCATGCCAATGGAGCAAATTCATATTCACTAAGCATACACAATCATTCAAACACGCACTGCACACCAAATGCTCCCATTGACTGCAGAAAATCATCCAGACACATGAGGAACAATGTCATCTGAGTTTCCTATAAACTTACTGTTGGACTCAAATCAGTCAATCTAATCACATTTCACATTTACATTGGCATATTTTCATATTTACAGAAGGTGTGTTCACAGTACCATGTTACATACAATAGAGGTATGTGATACAGAGGAAAAAAGACACTGGCAGATAGTGTGGTCTAATCAAATCAAATCAAACCAAATGTTACTTGTCACATGCGCCAAATAAAAGAGGTGTAGACCTTACCGTGAAGTCCTGAACCAACAATGCAGTTCAATAAATAGAGTTAAGAAAATATTTACTAAATAAACTAAAGTAAAAACATCTATCAATCAAAAAGTAACACAAGAAATGTACATAACAATAACGAGGCTTTATGCAGGGGTTACCGGTACAGAGTCAATGTGTGGGGGTACAGGTTAGTCAAGGTAATTGTAAAGTGACTATGCACAAATAATAAACAGCGAGTAGCAGCAGTGAATAAACAAAGGGGGGTTCAATGTACACACCAAGGAACTCTCGACTCACTCCACTTTTTAATTTTTAATTTAACCATGTAGGTCAGGTGAGAACAAGTTCTCATTTAGAACTGCGACCTGCCCAAGATAAAGCAAAGCAGTATGACAAAATCAACAACACAGAGTTACACATGGGATAAATAAACGTACAGTCAATAACACAATAGAAAAATCTGTATACAGTGTGTGCAAATGAAGTAAGGAGGTAAGGCAATAAATAGGCCAATAGTGGCGAAGTAATTACAATTTATACATTTACACTGGAGTAATATATGTGCAGATGAGGATGTGCAAGTCGAAATACTGGTGTGCAAAAGAGCAGAAAAACAAATATATGGATGAGGTAGGTAGTTGGTTGGATGGGCTATTTACAGATGGGTGGTGTACAGCTGCAGCAATCGGTAAGCTGCTTTGACAGCTGACGCTTAAATTTAGTGAGGGAGATATAAGTCTCCAACTTCCGTGATTTTTGCAGTTTGTTCCAGTCATTGGCAGCAGAGAACTGGAAGGAAAGGCGGTCAAAAGAGGTGTTGGCTTTGGGGATGACCAGTGAAATATACTTGCTGGAGCGGGTGGGTGTTGGTACGGTGACCAGTGAGCGGAGATAAGGCGGAGCTATAACTAGCAAAGACTTATAGATGACCTGGAGCCAGTGGGTTTGGCGACAAGTGTGTAGCGAGGGCCAGCTAACGAGAGCATACAGGTCACAGTGGTGGGTAGTATATGGGGCTTTGGTGACAAAACGGATGGCACTGTGATAGACCTCATCCAATTTTCTGAGTGTTGGAGGCTAATTTGTAAATGACATCGCCGAAGTCAAGGATCGTTAGGATAGTCAGTTTTACTATGGTAAGTTTGGCAGCATGAGTGAAGGAGGCTTTTTTTGCGAAATAGGAAGCCAATTCTAGATTTAATTTTGGATTGGAGATGCTTAATGTGAGTCTGGAAGGAGAGTTTACATTCTAACCAGACACCTAGGTATTTATAGTTGTCCACATATTCTAGGTCAGAATCGTCCAGAGCAGTGATGCTAGTCGGGCAGGCGGGCGGGTGCGGGCACCGATCGGTTGAAGAGCATGCATTTTGTTTTACTAGCATTTAAGAGCAGTTGGAGGCCACGGAAGGAGTGTTGTATGGCACTGAAGCTTGTTTGGAAGTTTGTTACACAGTGTCCAAAGAAGAGACAGATGTTTACAGAATGGTGTTGTCTGCATAGGGATGGATCAAAGAATCACCAGCAGCATGAGCGACATCATTGATATATACAGAGAAAAGAGTCGGCCCTAGAATTGAACCCTGTGGCACCCCCATAGAGACTGCTAGAGGTCCGGACAACAGGCCCTCCGATTTGACACCCTGAACTCTGTCTGAGAAGTAGTTGGTGAACCAGGCGAGGCAGTTATTTGAGAAGTGAAGGGTATTGAGTCTGCCGTTAAGATTACGGTGATAGACAGAGTAGAAAGCCTTGGCCAGGTCGATGAAGACGGCTACACAATACTGTCTTTTATCAATGGCAGTTATGATATCGTTTAGGACCTTGAGCGTGACTGAGGTACACCCGTGACCAGCTCTGAAACCAGATTGCATAGCGGAGAAGGTACGGTGGGATTCAAAATGGTCGGGGATCTGTTTGTTCACTTGGCTTTCGAAGACTTTAGAAAGGCAGGGCAGGATGGATATAGGTCTGTAACAATTTGGGTCTAGAGTGTCCCCCCTTTGAAGAAGGGAATGACCGCGGACGCATTTCAATCTTTAGGAATCTCAGACGATACAAAAGAGAGGTTGATCAGACTAGTAATAGGGGTTGCAACAATAGCGGCGGATAATTTTAGGAAGAGAGGATTCAGATTGTCTAGCCCAGCTGATTTGTATGGATCCAGATTTTGCAGCTCTTTCAGAACATCAGCTGTCTGGATATGGGTGAAGGAGAAGCGTGGGGGGGCTTGGGCCAGTTCCTGCGGGGGGGGGGGGGGGGGTGCAGAGCTGTTGGCCGGGGTTGGGGTAGTCAGGTGGAAAGCATGGCCAGCCATAGAGAAATGCTTATTGAAATAGTCGTGGACTTACCAGTGGTGACAGTGTTTCCTAGTCTCAGTGCAGTGGACAGTTGAACTTGAACTTTACAGTGTCCCAAAACCTTTTGGAATTAGTGCTGCAGGATGCAAATTTCTGTTTAAAAAACTAGCCTTTTCTTTCCTAACTGAATGTCTGTGTTGGTTCCTGACTTCCCTGAAAGGTTGCACATCTCGGGGACTATTCGATGCTATTGCAGTACGCCACAGGATGTTTTTGTGCTGGTCAAGGGCAGTCAAATCTGGACCAAGCGCTATATCTCTTCTTAGTTCTACATTTTTTGAAAGGGGCATGCTTATTTAAGGGCCTGCTCGCAGAAGTGTTTTAGTGAGCATTTGACAGTGATGAGGGGTGGTCGTTTGACTGCGGACCCATAATGGACGCAGGCAATGAGGCAGTGATCGCTGTAATCCTGATTGAAAACAGCAGAGGTGTATTTGGAGGATAAATTGGTCAGGATGATAGCTATGAGGGTCCCCATTTTTACTGATTTGGGGTTGTACCTGGTATGTTCTTTGATAATTTGTGTAAGATTGAGGGCATCTAGCTTAGATTGTAGGATGGCCGGGGAGTTAAGCATATCCCAATTTAGGTTACCTAGTAGTACGAACTCTGACGATAGATGGGGGGCAATCAATTCACATATGGTGTCCAGGGCACAGCTGGGAGCTGAGGGGCGTCTATGACAAGCTGAAAAAGTGAGGGACTTATTTCCGGAGAGATGGATCTTTAAAAGTAGAAGCTCGAACTGTTTGGGCATAGACCTGGATAGTATGACAGAACTCTACAATATATTGCAATTTCGCCCCCTTTAGCAGTTCTGTCTTGATGGAAAATGTTGTAATTGGGGATGTAAATTTCAGAATTTTTGGTGGCCTTCCTAAGCCAGGATTCAGACACGGCTAGGACATCAGGGTTGGCGACGTGTGCTAAAGCAGTGAGTAAAACAAACTTAGGGAGGTTTCTGATGTTAACATGCATGAACCCAAGGCTTTTACGGTTACAGAAGTCAGCAAATGAGAGCGCCTGGGGACACACAGGGCCTGGGTTACCCTCTATATCACCAGAGGAACCGAGGAGGAGTAGGATGAGGGTACGGCTAAAGGCTATAAGAACTGGTCATCTAGTGCTTTGGGAACAGAGATTAAAAGGAGCAGATTTCTTGGCGTGGTAGGATAGATTCAGGACATAGTGTACAGACAAGGGTATGGTAGGGTGGGAGTAAACCTGGGCATTGAGTGACGATGAGAGAAGTTGCATCGCCTGTTAAGCTAGGTTCAGTCTCTACATGTGTGGGGGGTGGGACAACGTGGCTATCTGAGGCATGTTGAGCATGACGAGGGGCTGCGCAGTAAAATTAAACAATGAGAGCTGCCCTAAACAACAGTATACAAGGCATATTGACATTAGAGAGAGGCATAAAGCAATCACAGGTGTTGATTGGGAGCGCTAAGACAACAACTTGTGAGTCAACAACGGGTAAACAGCTAAGAAAACAACAACTGGTAAATGGCGATAAATGGGCAGAGAGGGTCAGTTAGCTACACACAGTCTCATCGATGTTAATGGGGGCCTGTTGAGCCCGACTTTTCCTCTCCTATAAACCAGAGTGAGAGGGTAGAGAGAGAGAGAGCACTCAAACCTGTATCACATATAAACCTGTATCACATATCCAGGTCTGCTTGGTACAGATCCCAGTTCAAGGATGTTTTTGTATCGTAATAAGGTGGGAAAAGTGTTGATCTGTCAACCAGTTTGTTGCCGGTGGATATGGGCTTGCTACGACCTATTCAATCCCAGTACAGTATAGATGAAACAGTAGGCTGGATAAAGAGAGAATTAAGTGTGATATCTGTGAGGAGAGCTGGTGTGTAGGAGCTCGTCTCTCCAGTTTCCTGTGTTTTAGGCCCAGTGCCCACAGCTGGGGGGAAGTCAGAGTAGACATGGGGGTTTCAGAGTGGTGGAGGGGGAGCGACAAGAGGGCTAGGGGGGTTTCAGGGCCCTGTTTCTGTCTGTCTCTACCGGCTCCAGCTTCCTGGTTGCAGGTGCAGTAAGATCACGTCCTGCTCCCTGGGTGTATCCGTCCATCCGTACGTGGTCTTCAGCTCCAGTGGTTTCCTGTCCATGGGGAGAGAGAGGAAACAGGATGAGCATCCCGGGCAGGCAGGGTCACAGGCAGGGTCAGGATGGGGTGGACCAGTAGAGGTAGGAGGGTGTGACCCTGGACATGGAGAGAGCGAGAGAGAGGGCCAAGCAGTATGATGAACTACCAGGAGTTGTATTATTGAGGGCCAAACTCGTGTCTACTATAGGGCAATGTTCAAGCTCTTTATCATGGTCACTTCAGAAGTGTTGTCATAGACTATAGATTCAATGCTCCCCTCTCAACATTCCCTATTCATCCCTTCCTCTCATCAATCATCAAAGTCAAACCATCCTCCCATCGTCTGCTCAGCTTCCTTGCCCACTCTCTCCCCAGGTGACAAGCCCTGCCCACCAGGCTCATAGGAGTGGAGGTGGATTGGTGTGGTGTGTGTCACCCTTCCAGTATGAGCACATGTCATAGGTCATGAACGATGATGTATCAGCCATTTCCTGTCCCCTACTCTGTCATTTTTCCTCTTAACTGATGAGAAACTTCCCCTTCACATCAACACGTCATGTCAGGACAGCCTCCGTGCTGTTCATAGTGAAAAGACAACACACTCACACACACATAAACTCTCTCACACAGACTCATACATTGCCCAAGACCCTGGGCCAGGTGACGGGTGTGCAGAGGCAGGTACTTGTCTGGATACTTCCGCTTGGTCTGTCTCCTTCTGCTCCTGTGGAAAACATGTAATCTAACCAATGATGCCATATACTATTTTACTTCAGTGAGGTTCAATGTGAGCATGTAGTTGCTTACAGTTTACTGAAAAAAATGACATTCAACATATGGCACATGAGCCTTTCCGTTATATCTGTCTTTAAGTGGTCTGTTCAGTATATTCCTTCTCCTTCCTACAGGCCAAATTTAGACTGTTATACAAGAACAATGTCCATATCAGATTTTTCATATTGTTCAGGAGTTAGCCCCACATATCTATGAATGGCTGAGCCGTTTCCTATGTGGTAAGCTAGATCATGAATTGATATAATGTATTCAAGTGAGCAGACACCTAAGGCAATTGATTCATGAATTGCCCTTTGTGTACGCTCCCATACCGTACAATTCTGGATTTCTTTGTGACTAACTTCTATACAGATAGACCAGAAAAGCCACATCCCTGATTGGCCGATAAGTGGCAAGCCTGTTTAGAAGCACCTGCTGCTCATCGGTTGTTCCCTACAAATGCTGTTTTGAATTCAAATAAAACTATATCTAAACACGGAAAAAGACTGTGAAGCGTCTCACTGAAGTAAAGTAGTGAATGCCACCATTGGTTAGGTGACATTCACCCTGATGCGGTGAAAATCATTTACAAAATTCTTATAATGAAGTAAGCTTTATGCAACATCTTTTTGAGTGCGTACCCATTACAGCTTTTTGTTTGTCATTATATTCCTCTGCCATGTTTGCTCAGTGGAATTCGTTTTTTAGTTAAATGCCCATCAGTAGGGTCACCTACCTCAGTTCAGCAGTGTAAAGCCTGCCCAGTCCCCAACATGACTTTTACAACACTGTATGTATGACAGGATTCTTTTTTCTCCTCAATAATTCTGTCTGGTCTGTGTTGCTCACACCAACGCCATTCTGTCAGACCACTCAGCAGTATGATGGGAAAAGCATTTCTCAGTAAGAACTCTCTCCTTTCTGGTCTCCGGTTATCAGAACATGTATCAGTCACAAAGCCAGCGACTAGCCCATTCCCTGTCTGTCTCTGAGCAGCACAAACACCCACAGAGTCCCGATTTAAACTCAACACACAGCTGATTTCTGACCTCTCCATATCCTGTCCACAGTTTATGCGCATAAGCGTGTGTATAAGGGTTTTAAACGTGGAATTGTGGCGAACATACATTCATCTGCTTTACTGGCGGATTCCTTTGTGTGTGCATGTTTGTGTGTGTACAAGATTTATGAATTAACTCAATGGGTTGAATGGCAGCACTTCCTGACTCTGCTGGCGTGTGCGTCGTTGGAGCTTCCTGTCAGAAGATGTTTGACTTCCCGCCTTCTCGCAGCTGGTGCCGCAGGGCATGGGAAATCACCCCTGGAAATGAGGAATGGTTGGCTGTCCAGCTGCTAACTACACACCCTACATACAGTACAGTCACATAGTGTACCACAGTACATCCTTCTACTCTTCTCTCTATCAGCGATCAATGTGGCATAGTTTTTGATAACAGTCATTGGGAAATGAGGGGGAAAGATGGGACTGGAACATTTCACGTTCTATGTATCCGAAACACTGCCCTAGAGCTTAGGTGTTTAAGACATGAAGTTTCCCACCTTCCAAAAATCCTGACATCCTCATGGCTAGAAAAAAGGCCAGGAGGTGAAGAAGGTGAGAGACACACAGGAGCCCTTTAACTCGCTTAGCACACATTCCTATCAGCACATGTCATCAACCTCTTTCTCTCTCAGGCTGGTTCAAAGAAAATAATACATGCTTTTATTACAAGCTGTCACGCCCTGACCTTAGAGAACCTTTTAATGTCTATTTGGTTTAGTCAGGGTGTGATTTGAGGTGGGCATTCTATGTTTTGCTTTTCTATGATTTTGTATTTCTATGTTTTGGCTGGGTATGGTTCTCAATCAGGGACAGCTGTCTATCGTTGTCTCTGATTGGGAACCATACTTAGGTAGCCCTTTTTCCCCTCCTTTCTTTGTGGGAAGTGGTCTTTGTTTATGACACATAGCCTTTCGCTTCACGGTCGGGTTGTATTGTTTTTTGTCTGCGCCATTCTCAAATAAAATAATATGTACGCTCACCGCGCTGCACCTTGGTCCTCTTCCTTCAACAACTGTGACACAAGCAGGCTTGATTACTGCAATGCTCTTCTGTTTGGTCTACCCAAGAAAGCCATTGGTTAACTGCAAAACATACAGAATGCTGCAGCACAGGTACTGACCAAGACCAGACCAAGAGCACACATTACACCAGTTTTAAGGCCCCTGCACTGGCTGCACTGAATTTGAAGATTCTTCTATTGGTTTTTTAAATCAATCCACACAGGTCCTCTGGCACTGGCCTTTTCACTATCCCAAAGCCTAGAACCAAGAGGCATAGAGAGGCAGCATTTAGTTATTATGCCCCCAGCCTCTGGAATACCATGCCATAGAACCTGAGGGGGGCTGAAACACATTTTTAGCTTTGCTTTCCTTAGGGTGCTTTTTAGTTCAGTTTGTGTCATTCTTCTTTAGATTTTTATCTTATGTGTGTTGTGTAGTAAATAGTTCATTCTTTTTCATGTGTTTTTTCCTGTTAAAGCACATTGCGTTGCATTCCATCTGAAATGTGCTATAGAAATAAAGCTGGATTTGATTTGATCTACAGGCATGCCAATAGAATGCATGAAGAAAGAGAGAGAAGGAGGGAGAGAGAGATGGTAACAACCCAAAAACTCAAACAGGGAAACAGTAATGAAATCATGTGTTTTAGTATTGTGTCCAATCTCACAATACCTTAAGCTTAATTAGGTTGGCTGTTATTGTCTTGTTTTTCAGGTAGCTACATTAAGTGGATGTTGTTGTTTTGTACCAACCACACAACATCACTGTTGGCCCAGTCATGATGCTGACCCCTGACCCTTACCTTTAAAGTTCTGCCCTCAGAAAACCCCGTGAATCCTGACTCATGGAAAATGTTGTTAAACATCAGATACAATACATCTTGATGTTTCATCAGGTCAGTGTGTGTGTAAGATGGCTTAAGTGATAGACACATTTTTTACTTTATTTGAACACTTGAAGTGTAACATGTATTGCGCAATAATGTGGAGAGGACTTTTGAATGGCTGTAAATTCAGGCTCTCTAGTCATTCAGTATTTTGTAACTCACACACGCAGATATGTTTGTGCAAGGTGAATTTATCACATTACTCAAACAAAACCAAGCAACTGTTTTCTATGGGCATGGTTTTAGTTAGATCTCAATCAGTGCTTCCCAGATCCAGAACTGTGGAATCCCACTCCACCAGTCTATACCCACCCCTCCCTGGAGCCCCCCCCCCCCATTGTACTCCCTATCTAACATTCCCATCAGTCCAGCATCCAGGGTGCCAGCCCAACCCTGACCCCTCACCCCTCCAGCTTTACCCTCCTCCTCTATCTTACTTATGGGCTTCTAATTGTTGCGAGCCGGCCTCTGGGGTCAGCAGAGATGGGGCCTTATGGAACCGATGTGAGATGCCTACTCAGAACTCTCCTGGGGGTAGGTTAACAGGCCAGGGTCTGGCCACCAGGCAGAACATGAGTAGGGCCAGTCAGAGCTGAGAGGACAGCATGTTACAGCACTATTAAAACACTGCAGAAAGGGCGGCTTTGTAAGAGGTGTTGTGCCAAGTGGGGACGATACAGAGACGTGTCGTAAAAGAGACAACCTCAAAAATGGAAGAAGTCTGTCACGCGCTGATCTGTTTCACTTGTGATTGTCTCCACCCCCTCTAGTTGTCACTTATTTTCTCTAGTGTATTTATCCCTGTGTTTCCTGTCTCTCTGCACAAGTTTGTCTTGTATATTAGTCAAGTCAACTAGTGTGTTTTTCCCCTTACTCCTTTTCTATTCTCTTTTGATAGTCTTCTCAGTTCTGACCCCTGCCTGACTCTGGACTTACCTTCCTGCCTGCCTGATCATCCTGCCTGTCCTGACCTTGAATCTGCCTGCCCTTCGGTACCTTTTGGACTCTGAACTGGTTTTGACCTTTTGCCTGTACACGACCATCCTCCTGCCTACCCCTTTATGGATTAATAAACATTGTACGACTCCAACCATCTGCCTCCTGTGTCTGCATCTGGGTATCGCCTTGTGCCTTGATAAGGACAAAAAGAGTGAAAGCGAATGAAAGTGCTCTGTTTTTCCTGATCATGTGACCATCATGTTCCTTGGTCAGGTAAAATGCTCAAAATGAACGAAAGGCAATAGAATTACATATTGAATCTCAATTCTATTATCTCTGTGCTCAGAGCCCTATGGTTAGAAATAGCCATGGCATCGTTACAGGGCATTGTGATAGAATCCTAAGGGCTAGTTAGATCCTAAGGGTGGCAGGTAGTCTAGCGGTTAGAGCGCTGGGCAAGTAACGTAAAGGTCGCTGCTTCTAGAACCCAAGCCAACAAGGTGAAAGATATGTCCTTGAGCAAGGCACTCCAGGGGTGCTATACTACTATGGCTGTTCCTATAAAACAACACATTTCACTGTCTGGTGTATGTGACAATAACAATAAAACAATTGTTGAGGATCGAGAAGTCCTGAGCTGATGAATCTGTAGTTAAGGTGGACTGGTGGCTAACTCACTGAGCTGGGCTCATTATCCATGAAAGGATTTCCTTTTTCCTCCCAGGACTCAGGATGGGAAGCTGTTTATCCACAAGTAAGAACTGCCCTGTTATTTCTGTCACTTAATGTTCTGGACTTATCTGGACAATTAACTTACTATGTCATTGGAAATGAAGCGAGTTGATTTGGTGTGGTTGGTCTAGAGGGTCTCATTAGTCAGGGACTAAACATCAGCCCTATTACCCAACATCCTCTTCCCAAGACTCCCAGCTCTAGACATACTGTTGTAAATTCCTGGAGAGTTTATCAGCTGTCTCGCTCTCTTTTTCACATGCGTGTCAGCCGCTCATATCTCCAGGGCATCGGAAGCTGAGACATGGAGCAAACATGGGGAGGGCAGGGGGTGAGAGTGCAGGTGGGGGTGGGAGACAGGGAAGGGAGAGTGAGTCTTCGGGGGTGGTGGAGTAGGGGTAAAGACATGAACAATGTCTTAAGAATGAGTGGAATTAGATCCTGTGCATTCCTGAATGTGGGTTGTCGTAGCTGTGATAAGATAGAGATTGTGATAGTGTAAACAGTCAGAGTGACTCAAGAGCTCAAGAGTTTATGTCCTCAATCAGAACTAACGAATTACATGACTGTTTACTGATTCCAATTATTCATTAGGTAAATAGTTATACTATGAAAATGTTCCGCTGGCAGTCAGACGTGTCAGTACTTCAGCTTTATTCTTTATACTTCAGCTTTTTAACATTTAGCAACGTGCTCTGTGTATACTAGTGATTGGACAATAAAGGCTTCCTGGCCCTTTTTACAGCTGTAGTCAAGTTCCGGGTATAAAGAGGACTTTTAACACGTGTCCAGTGTCTGGTCACAACGACCACAAAGACTGTAGAGCTCCTGTGTAATAACTACTAGAGAGGGCAGGCGTTCTATGTTCTCATTGTGAAATAAAACCATTACGAAGTGTGGTACGGTTACAGATTAGAATGGAGTGAGGAGGTTTACACAGATGACGCCGATTGGAACTGCGACACAAACATGAAGAAGAATGTGGTCAGGTACATACATGTTCACTCCCAAAATTGGCACTCCAGAAGTGTTAGCGAGAATGTAAATCATGGATATTAGTGTGTGTGTGTGTGTGTGTGTGTGTGTGTGTGTGTGTGTGTGTGTGTGTGTGTGTGTGTGTGTGTGTGTGTGTGTGTGTGTGTGTGTGTGTGTGTGTGTGTGTGTGTGTCAACAGTGCCTTAGCAGAGTTGCCAACCTGATGTTCCAGTTATCAGGAATACAGCTATTTTCAAGTGAGCTTCCTTTTCCGCTGAAACTCGGCTGTTGGAACTCTGCTCGGGCGTTTCTCTTACGCCTGCTATGTTAGGTTAATAACAGTACCTAAACCATAGCTGTCATAGCTCAGATTCCTTTCGCTGTCGATGTTTACAAACAGCAGACTTAAGAGTTCCTCTCCATCCATCTCCTTGACAAGCCTGAAGGAATGTTGGTGTTTAGATGTGGAACTCTGAGGGTCAACGCCGGTCAACACTGTGTCAACCCAATTCCACCCTCGGCTAAAATGCAAACCTAGTTCTCTTTTGTCATTGTTTAGTGTGTTATCAGTTGACTAATGGTCTTTAATGGTCCTGAGTGTTATCATGCAGCCTAATACCCAGG
Source organism: Oncorhynchus masou masou (assembly GCF_036934945.1). Taxonomy (NCBI): domain Eukaryota; kingdom Metazoa; phylum Chordata; class Actinopteri; order Salmoniformes; family Salmonidae; genus Oncorhynchus; species Oncorhynchus masou. The sequence goes on along the minus strand of NC_088232.1, from coordinate 37,528,353 downwards.
AGACGGAATGTCTCTGAGGAAGCTCACGTTTGGATAGGATGGCTCAGATTGGACCGAAACTGTCTCTCCCACCCTCTCTTTCCCCCTCTCCCTCTGGCCGTCTGCCCACTCACTCTCCCCAATCTCTCCTATCATACTCTTATTTTCTATTTTTTTAAGAAAGGTAATAATGTTTTAATTTGACCTCCCATGACACAGATAATGTAAACATATAGGTGCAAGCAACCCCTGTATCAACATAAGCAAAGGCATACTACATCTTCAAATATTCAGAGCCTACCTCTCAGACCAGAGAAAGTGCTGCAAACGTGTGTCCAACCCACACACACACATTTAAACACATGTGTTCTCCCTCGTGTGTTGCAAACTCAAACGTCTAGAGTATAGCGTGTGTGGTTGGCATAGCAATCTCCCAATGGTTCCCAATGTTGGAAAGGAAACCTATTGAAATTATGTAACAGCTTCTGTTCATCACACTTTATTTTCAAGTCTTGGCAGCTTATCTCTCCCCATCTTCCGCAAACCTCTTCGAACCTGCCCCCCCCCACCCCCCTTACTATGCCGTGATATGTGGTTGTCACACCTAGCTATTGTATCTTATGATGAATGTACTAACGCTCTGGGTAAGAATGTTTTTTTACGTGTTATTTCTTACATTGGTACCCCAGGTAATCTTAGGTTTTAATACATACAGTCGGGAGGAACTATTGCATATAAGAGCAACGTCAACTCACCATCATTACGACCAGGAATATGACTTTCCTGAAGCGGATCCTCTATTTTGCCCACTGCCAAGGACAATGGATCGGATCCCAGCCGGCGAACAAAAACAACGACGCCATAAAAGAGGTAGACGAAAAGGTCTTCTGGTCAGGCTCTGTAGACGGGCACATCGTGCACCGCTCCCTAGCATACTACTCCCAATGTCCAGTCTCTTGACAACAAGGTAGATGAAATCCGAGCAAGGGTAGCATTCCAGGGAGACATAAGAGACTGTAATGTTCTTTGCTTCACGGAAACATGGCTCATTCGAGACACGCTATCAGAGTCGGTACAGCCATCTGGTTTCTTCACGCATCACGCCGATAGAAACAAGCATCTTTTTGGTAAGAAGAATGCCTTATGATTAACGAGACGTGGTGTGATCATAACAACATACAGGAACTCAAGTCCTTCTGTTCACCTGACTTAGAATTCCTCACAATCAAATGTCGACCGCATTATCTACCAAGAGAATTCCCTTCGGTTATAATCACAGCCGCATATATCCCCCCCCCCCCCCAAGCAGACACATCGATGGCCAAAACTCTATGTAAACTGGAAACCACACATCCTGAGGCTGCATTCATTGTAGCTCAGGATTTTAACAAGGCTAATCTGAAAACAAGACTCCCTAAATTATATCAACATATCGATTGTGCTACCAGGGCTGGTAAAAACCCTGGATCACTGTTATTCTAACTTCCGCGATGCATATAAGGCCCTCCCCTGCCATCCTTTTGGAAAATCTGACCACGACTCCATTTTGTTGATCCCAGCCTATAGACAGAGACTAAAACAAGGAAGCTCCCATGCTCAGGTCTGTTTAACGCTGGTCCGACCAATCTGATTCCACACTTCAAGATTGCTTCGATCACGTGGATTGGGATATGTTCTGCATTGCATCAAACAACAACATTGACGAATACGGTGATTCGGTGAGCGAGTTCATTAGCAAGTGCATCGGCGATGTCGTACCCACAGCAACTATTAAAACATTCCCAAACCAGAAACTGTGCATTGATGGCAGCATTCGCGCGAAATTGAAAGTGCGAACCACTGCTTTTAATCAGGGCAACGTGACCGGAAACATGACCAAATACAAACAGTGTAGCTATTCCCTCCGCAAGGCAATCAAACAAGCTAAGCGTCAGTATACAGACAAAGTAGAGTGGCAATTCAACTGCTCAAACACAAGAGGTATGTGGCAGGGTCTACAGTCAATCACGGATTACAAAAAGAAAACTAGCCCCGTCGCTGACGAGGATGTCTTGCTCCCAGACAGACTAAACAACTTCTTTGCTCGCTTTGAGGACAATACAGTGCCACTGACACGGCCCGCTACCAAAACCTGCAGACTCTCCTTCACTGCAGCCGACGTGAGTAAAACATTTAAACGTGTTAAACCTCGCAAGGCTGCAGGCCCAGACGGCATCCCCAGCCACATCCTCGGAGCATGCGCAGACCAGCTGACTGGTGTGTTTACGGATCAATCAATCCTTATCCCAGTCTGCTGTTCCCACATGCTTCAAGAGGGCCACCATTGTTCCTGTTCCCAAGAAAGCTAAGGGAACTGAGCTAAACGACTACCGCCCCGTAGCACTCACTTCCGTCATCATGAAGTGCTTTGAGAGTCAAGGACCATATCACCTCCACCCTACCTGACACCGTAGACCCACTCCAATTTGCTTACCACCCAAATAGGTCCACAGACGACGCAATCGCAACCACACTGCACACTGCCCTAACCCATCTGAACAAGAGGAATACCTATGTGAGAAGGCTGTTCATCGACTACAGCTCGGCATTTAACACCATAGTACCCTCCAAACTCATCATCAAGCTTGAGACTCTGGGTCTCGACTCCGCCCTGTGCAACTGGGCACTGGACTTCCTGCCGGTTCACCCCCAGGTGGTGAGGGTAGGTAACAACACCTCCACCCCGCTGATCCTCAACACTGGGGCTCCACAAGGGTGCGTTCTGAGCCCTCTCCTGTACTCCCTGTTCACCCATGACTGCATGGCCATGAAAGTTTGCAGATGACACTACAGTTGTAGACTTGATTAGCAACAACGACGAGACGGCCTACAAGGAGGATGTGAGGGCCCTCAGAGTGTGGTGTCAGAAAAATAACCTCAACGTCAACAAAACAAAAGAGATGATCGTGGACTTCAGGAAACAGCAGAGGGAATACCCCCTATCCACATTGACAGGACAGTAATGGCGAGGTTAGTAAGTTATAAGTTCCTCGGTGTACACATCACGGACAAACTGAATTGGTCCACCCACACAGACAGTGTTGTGAAGAAGAAATTTGGCTTGTCACCAAAAGTAGCTGTATCACCGCCTGGTACGGCAACTGCTCCGCCCACAACCGTAAGGCTCTCCAGAGGGTAGTGAGGTCTGCACAACGCATCACCGGGGGCAAACTACCTGTCCTCCAGGACACCTACACCACCTGATGTCACAGGAAGGCCAAAAAGATCATCAAGGACAACAACCACCCGAGCCACTGCCTGTTCACCCCGCAATCATCCAGAAGGTGAGGTCAGTACAGGTGCATCAAAGCAGGGACCGAGAGACTGAAAAACAGCTTCTATCTCAAGGCCATCAGATTGTTAAACATCCACCACTAACATTGAGTGGCTGCTGCCAACATACTGACTCAAGTCCAACCACTTTAAAAATGTACAAATTTATGAAAAATGTAACACTAGCCACTTTAAACAATGCCACTTCAAATAATGTTTACATACCCTACATTACTCATTTCATATGTATATACTGTACTCGATACCATCTACTGCATCTTGCCTATGCCGTTCTGTACCATCACTCATTCATATATTTGTATGTACATATTCTTATTCATTCCTTTACACTTGTGTGAATAAGGTAGTTGTTGTGAAATTGTTAGGTTAGATTACTCGTTGGTTATTATTGCATTGTCAGAACTAGAAGCACAAGCATTTCACTACACTCGCATTAACATTGCTAACCATGTGTATGTGACAAATAAAATTTTATTTTATTTGTCGACTAAATTATCAAAATGTAAAATGTTACTACACAATATTTGTCTTCAGCATTCACTGTTGATCATTCAAATCAGTGTAGACTATATAGGACCCGCTTTGGTAAGCTATCTATTAAATACAGATGACATCACAGTTTGACTACACAACCGCCAGTCAAAACCTGCAACAGCCAAAATATTTATGAACCTAATAACTACATGTTCTCCTAAATGTAGCGTCTTTTTACGAGGCTGAGGTCCGTGTGTAGCGTGGTGCTACTGAGGCCCAGCTCCTGTTTACGAGGCTGAGGTCCGTGTGTAGCGTGGTGCTACTGAGGCCCAGCTCCTGTTTACGAGGCTGAGGTCCGTGTGTAGCGTGGTGCTACTGAGGCCCAGCTCCTGTTTACGAGGCTGAGGTCCATGTGTAGCGTGGTGCTACTGAGGCCCAGCTCCTGTTTATGAGGCTGAGGTCCGTGTGTAGTGTGGTGCTACTGAGGCCCAGCTCCTGTTTACGAGGCTGAGGTCCGTGTGTAGTGTGGTGCTACTGAGGCCCAGCTCCTGTTTACAAGGCTGAGGTCCGTGTGTAGTGTGGTGCTACTGAGGCCCAGCTCCTGTTTACGAGGCTGAGGTCCGTGTGTAGCGTGGTGCTACTGAGGCCCAGTTCCTGGGGCTCTGTGTGTAGTCTCTCTAGCGTGACTGCAAAGAGGGATAGTGTGGTGTTGGGTATCTGCCCTCTCACCCCTGGCAGAGGGCCTAAGTGGGGATGGGGTTTTGACAGGACTTATTGAAAGGATCACGTTCCCGTCTGAAGACCCAGGGGGCTTTGCTGCTTCCTGTGGCCAGCTAGTGGCCAGGCCATAAAGACAAGGCCAAACAGATGGGTCCTCTGGAGCCCCACATGTGAAGCCCTTCCGCTGGTCATAGCTTACCCTGCATCTACCCATCCACCCATCCTATCACACACACACACACAAAACACACTGACAGAGTGGCCCAGAGGCCTGTGTGGGGCCTGAGCTCCAGCTGCACACACACACACACACACACACACACACAAACACACTCTCTCTCCTCCTCTGTCTGTTTTCTCTGGATCTTCTTTCAAATCAAATCAAATTCTATTTGTCACATGCATAGACTTCAAAATGAAATGCTTACTTACAAGCCCTTAACCAACAATGCAGTTTTAAGAAGATACCTGAAAAAAGTAATAGATAAGAATAACAAATGATTAAAGATCAGCAGCAAATAACAATAGCGGGGCAATATACAGGTGGTACAGGCATAGAGTCAATGTCAATGTGCGGGGGCACCAGTGTCGTGGTAATTGAGGTAATCAAATCAAATTGTATTTGTCAGATGTTAATGCGGGTGTAGCAAAATGCTTGTGCCTTTGGTTCCGACAGTGCAGTAATATCTAACAAGTAATCTAACAATGCAAATAGTCTGGGTAGCCATTTGACAAGCTGTTCGGGAGTTTTGTGGCTTTTTAGGAGCATCTTGAATCTAGACTTGGCACTCCGGTACCGCTTGCCGTGCGGGAGCAGAGAGAACAGTCAATGACTAGGGTGGCTGGAGTCTTTAACCTTTCTCTGACACCGCCTGGTATAGAGGTCTTGGATGGCAGGAAGCTTGGCCCTGGTGATATACTGGGCCGTTTGCACTAGCCTCTGTAGAGCCTTGCGGTCGGAGGCCGGGCAGTTACCATACCAGGCAGTGATGCAACCCATCAGGACGCTCTCGATGGTGCAGCTGTAAAGCTTTTTGAGGATCTGAGGACCCATGACAAATCTTTGCAGTCTCCTGAGGGGGAATAGGTTTTGTCGTGCCCTATTCACGACTGTCTTGGTGTGCTTCAACCATGTTAGTTTGTTGGTGACGTGGATGCCATGGAACTTGAAGCTCTCAACCTGCTCCACTACAGCCCCGTCAATGAGAATGGGGGCATGTTCGGCCTTCCTTTTCCTGTAGTCTACAATCATCTCCTTTCTCTTGATCACGTTGAGGGAGAGGTTGTTGTCCTTGCACCACACGGTCAGGTTAATTACCTCCTCCCTATAGGATGTCTCATCATTCTCGGTGATCAGGCCTACCACTGTTGTGTCATCAGCAAACTTAATGATGGTGTTGGAGTTGTGCCTGGCCGTACAGTTATGACTGAACAGGGAGTACAGGAGGGGACTGAGCACGCATCCCTGAGGGGCCCCCGTGTTGAGGAGCAGTATGGTGGATGTGTTGTTACCTACCCTTGCCACCTGGGGGTGGCCCATCAGGAAGTCCATGATCCAGTTGCAGAGGTGTTTAGTCCCAGTGTCCTTAGCCTAGTGATGAGATTTGATGAAACTATGGTTTTGAATGCTGAACTGTAGTCAATGAATAGCATTCTCACATAGGTGTTCCTTTTGTCCAGGTGTGAAAGGCCAGTGTGGAGTGCAATAGAGATTGTATCATCTGTGGATCTGTTGGGGTGGCATGCAAATTGTAGTGGGTCTAGGGTTTCTGAGATAATAGTGTTGATGTGAGGCATGACCAGCCTTTCAAAGCATTTCATGGCTACAGACATGAGTGCTACGGGTCGGTAGTCATTTAGGCAGGTTACCTTAGTGTTCTTGGGCACAGGGACTATGGTGGTCTGCTTGAAATATGCTGGTATTTCAGATTCAGACAGAGAGAGGTTGAAAATGTCAGTGAAGACACTTGCCAGTTGGTCAGCGCACGCTCGGAGTACACATCCTGGTAATCTGTCTGGCCCTGTGGCCTTGTGAATGTTGACCTGTTTAAAGGTCTTACTCACATCGGCTGCGGAGAGCATGATCACACAGTCGTCCGGAACAGCTGTGCTCTCCTGCATGTTTAAGTGTTACTTGCCTCGAAGCGAGCATAGAAGTTATTTAGCTTTTTTGGTAGGCTCGGCTATGCTTCCCTTCGTCTGTAATAGTGTGCAGGCTCTGCCACATCCTATGAGCTTCAGAGCCGGTGTAGTACGACTCGATCTTGGTCCTGTATTGATGCTTTGCCTGTCTAGCCTTTAGCTCAGTGCGGATGCTGCCTGTAATCCATGGCTTCTGGTTGGGATATGTAAGTACAGTCACAGTGGGGACAATGTCCTCGATGCACTTATTGATAAAGCCAGTGACTGATGTGGTGTACTCCTCAATGCCATCGGAAGAGTCCTGGAACGTATTCCAGTCTGTGATAGCAAAACAGTCCTGTAGCTTAGCATTTACTTCATCTGACCACTTTTTTATAAACCGAGTCACTGGTGCTTCCTGCTTTAATTTTTGCTTTCATATTTCTCTCTCTGTTAACCAAGATTCGCTCTCTGTCCTCTCCCTCCAGTCTGATCTAATGCCTTCTTTACTGTACTGTATGTCCTTTAAGTCTCATCTCTTTTTTCCAGAGCTCATAGGTTCATTCCTCTCTCCATTTTCCCAGAACATACTGTACACCACTTCACATTTTCACCCTTTCTCTACAAGCTAATGTTCCCTTCTTCAATGTGTGTCTCTGTGGTCTCATGGGCAGTTTTAGTACCAGAGGTGTCAAATATCTCCCACAGAACATCTGGAGAATGTTAATGTAATAATAGAGATCAGATTCCTCAACAGCCAATGACAGAGGTTAAGGTGTTCAGGGGGGTCCGTTGGCAGGGCGAATTAGTAGAGAGAGGGGTGGGGTGGGGGGGTTAATGATTCACACTAGGCATCTAAAAGAACGTGCTGTTAATAGATTAGGGCTTCCGTCTGCAGTTTATTTGGTAGCATACTACTCAGCATTGCAGGGGAGAGAGCTTAAGATCCACTAGTGAGAATGAGTTAGTCAGGAGGCCAACCCTCACAAAGTTATTACCGCTGAACGTATTGTAGGACAGGGTTAGTCTGTCTGGGCTGGGGCATATGTGTGTGAGACTAGTGAAGCTGTTGGATGCTCCAATGTGAGAGTGAGCCGCTCTTAATGTTGACCTCTGACTTCTCTGTGCAGGGCTGTTGTGACCAAGCTTCTTGAGGGGGGGGGGTTCCTCTGAATCTCTGTGGAGTGAGTGACTGGGAAAATAATGATAATGTGAGGGCAATGAGGTCACAGGGCCCAGCTTCCCCACTCATCCACTGACCCAGATAGCAGTAATGGCCAGAGCAGACCCCATCCCCCACTGAGCTGACAGAGTGGCCCAGAGGCCTGTGTGGGGCCTGAGCTCCAGCTGCACACACACACACACACTCATGCTTACACACACACACACACTCACACACACACACACACACACACACACACACACACACACACACACACACACACACACACGCACGCACGCACTCACGCACACACACACACACACACACACACACACACACACACACACACACACACACACACACACACACACACACACACACACACACACACACACACACACACACACACACAGAACCCTTGCAAAGTGCACACATTCATTCATGCCTACTGTGGTTTTCATTGTGAAACTGTCACACTCTGCTATTCTACTGACCACCAGTTACTATAACACAGGATGACGTTTGCACATGTTCTCACGTATGTTTGCTTCCTTTGTGTCTATGCATCTACAGTCAGTATGTCTGTTTGGTGTATTGTCAGTGCTCACATATGTTTGCTTCCTTTGTGTCTATGCATCTACAGTCAGTATGTCTGTTTGGTGTATTGTCAGTGCTCACATATGTTTGCTTCCTTTGTGTCTATGCATCTACAGTCAGTATGTCTGTTTGGTGTATTGTCAGTGCTCATATAATGTATATGTATTTGGTGTATGGTCTGTACTCATATACTGTATATGTTTTTATGTTGTTTGTTTATAATCAGACTATCTCACTTCTCTTGGCTCTGACTTTTAATGGTCTTTTGTGTTAGCTCCTAGGCTCCTTCCTTAGCTTAAAAACAACTTAAAAGGAAGGAAGAGAGACGATAGAAGAATCAAGCCGAGGGAAGGATATGAAGAACAGGAAGAAGTACAGAGGGATATATTTTAGAAGGTATTTATAGGTGGTTCTCAGCAGGGTGGTGTGAATGAAGTATAGAAACGGCAGTATACAGATATGCACACCTTAGGTCTAACTTCTATGTTCATGTTGAATCATCATGGAAGGTGAAGAACAATACTCTAAAATGGTGTACTTTAATCCTAGTCCATGGGGACCCCCGACCCCAAGGTATGTTAACACTGGGTTTAGACAATCCAGGACCAGGATTGAAAATGACTAAAATTACTATTCTAAAATGTCAAGATGTAAATGGATAAATCTCCCTAACAACTGACTCCATGTCAGACGTTTGCTGGGGAGACCAGGTTGGGAAGATTAGATCTTGGAAGGAGGGGTTGAAAGAGTAGAGGTGGGGTTGAGGGAGTGGTAAATGGAGGTCCTAACCCCACAGGCTCACAGTGAAGAGAACAGCGGGTGGGGGGGTTAGGCTATAACCTTTCTGCCCCTGAATTCTCACACAGCTGCCACCTCCATCCCTACCAATTACTGTCAAAATGGCTCTGCGCCAGCCACACACACACCTACACACACACACACACACACACACACACACACACACACACACACACACACACACACTGTCAGAGCTGCCGTACACCAACGGGAGGGAAAGATGTTGGTTCAGGCTTCGACAGGTCATAAAAATAAAAACAAATCCACAAAAATAACCACAAGTCTGATTACAAACGTACCCATTTAGATCAACTCTCTGACTCCTTATTTAAGAGGGAGGTCTTGTGTGGTCTCAGGATTTACTGAGAAACACTTGTCCAGCAGCAGTTTGAGATGGGTACACTGTGGTATTCATTCTCTGATTGGCACTTAAACTGCTTCCCTAGAACATTACATCAGTTTATGTAAAAAGAGGTAAGGCACCTGTATTCTGTACTTCACAGGCCAGGAATAGATGTCCTAGAGAAATCTATTGAAGGTCAAGTTGAGAATAGTTTAATGATGAGAAATTAATGAAGACAATCACAACATATCAGCATACTGTAGGTTTAGAAAGAGGTAGATTGAGAGGATAGGTCCAGGTCTTAGCCTAAGGGAAATAATCAGCATAGAAATGTGTGGCCGTGTCTGGGAATTAGATAGCAGGCCACGGTAAAACCACGGTGCATTATAAAATAAACAGCTCAGGCCGACCTAACACAGTAATGTTATTGAGTTACCCCATAACTGGCTCAGCCAAATCTGCCTGCACTTTGCTTAATGTCCAACAGCTGGTGCCAGCTTGGGCCATGGCCACCATGATGGATATGACGTTGCAATGTAGCCTTACCCACTATGACCTCCCATGACTCCTCAGCTGCTCTATGAGGCCCATGTGTGTTGCCAGTTTGTGGTGTGTGTGATGAGTAGTTTGTAGTAAGTGTTTGGTTGCGCTTTGTGGAGAAGTTGAGTTGTTGTGATGCAGTTTTCATTTTCAGTTGACACTGTTTCTGGCATACAAATCAAGCCACTCACAATATTTTTGCTTGAACTCTCTCTCTATCCCTTCTCTCTCATTTCTCACTCTCATCTTGTTTCGCTCTCTCTGCCACTGTGTCTCTTTCTTTCTCATTCAGTCTTGCCTTAGGGGAGGGCACGCCACTGGCCTTTCCCCCGGCTGCTTCTCTCTCAGACTTTAATGCACAATGTTGGCAAGTCAGAGAGAGGTGGAGTTGAGGAAGGAGGGGTGGGGGTATTCTTGTTTTTCCACCTCCTCAGTCCAACATTCCATTGCTCAGGTGTTTTCATTGAGGGGGATAGTGATCTACGTGAGGGAGTGAGAGAGATAGAGGGGGTAGTGATCTAGGTGAGGGAGTGAGAGAGATAGAGGGGGGTAGCGATCTAGGTGAGGGAGTGAGAGAGATAGAGGGGGGTAGTGATCTCGGTGAGGGAGTGAGAGAGATAGAGGGGGTAGCGATCTGGGTGAGGGAGTGAGAGAGATAGCGGGGGTATCGATCTAGGTGAGGGAGTGAGAGAGATAGAGGGGAGTAGCGATATAGGTGAGGGAGTTAGAGAGATAGAGGGGGGTAGTGATCTAGGTGAGGGAGTGAGAGAGATAGAGGGGGGTAGCGATCTAGGTGAGGGGGTGAGAGAGATAGAGGGGGGTAGTGATCTAGGTGAGGGAGTGAGAGAGATAGAGGGGGTAGTGATCTAGGTGAGGGAGTGAGAGAGATAGATAGCGATCTAGGTGAGGGAGTGGGGGTAGCGATCTAGGTGAGGGAGTGAGAAAGATAAAGGGGGGGTAGTGATCTAGGTGAGGGAGTGAGAAAGATAGAGGGGGGTAGTGATCTAGGTGAGGGAGTGAGAAAGATAGAGGGGGTAGTGATCTAGGTGAGGGAGTGAGAAAGATAGAGGGGGGTAGTGATCTAGGTGAGGGAGTGAGAGAGATAGAGGGGGTAGTGATCTAGGTGAGGGAGTGAGAGAGATAGAGGGGGTAGCGATCTAGGTGAGGGAGTGAGAGAGATAGCGGGGGGGTAGCGATCTAGGTGAGGGAGTGAGAAAGATAAAGGGGGGTAGTGATCTAGGTGAGGGAGTGAGAAAGATAGAGGGGGGTAGTGATCTAGGTGAGGGAGTGAGAAAGATAGAGGCGGGTAGTGATCTAGGTGAGGGAGTGAGAAAGATAGAGGGGGGTAGTGATCTAGGTGAGGGAGTGAGAAAGATAGAGGGGGGTAGTGATCTAGGTGAGGGAGTGAGAGAGATAGAGGGGGTAGTGATCTAGGTGAGGGAGTGAGAGAGATAGAGGGGGTAGCGATCTAGGTGAGGGAGGGAGAGAGATAGAGGGGGTAGTGATCTAGGTGAGGGAGTGAGAGAGATAGTGTTGGGTGGGGTAGCAAACACAGAGATAGAAGGAAGAGACGGTGGGATGTGATTTGACCAAACATTGTGTAGAATAAACAGGACACACTACAAACATGCTGAAATATAGACTGGCTTGTAGTGACCCAGTGCCTTACATGATCCTCATTTATATGAAATGAAAACCTCTCTCGGGCTGTGAATACACCATCATGGCTGCTCTCCCTCCCTTTCCCTCCCTCCCTTTGTCTCTCTCTCTCTCCTGCAGGGATGTTGGAAAGGGAGGTTTTACAGCAGGTCCATGTTTTATTAATGGACATCTCTCTATTTTGAGACTCCATATGAAGCGCTTATGTTTTCGCTTGAGCAGGCAAAAATCTACAGAGCACACAAACATTCCTCTCTCTCATACACATACTAAGCCATTGCACATATTGAATACTGTTGTAGAGGGTAGCCTCCTGTATATGTTCCTGAAAAAAAAATCTATGTTTATCTAACTCTAAATCTACCTTTTTTAAGAACATGCTGAAAAATGCAGGAGCTCATCTGATCATGACCTCTCTATCTCTCTCTTTCTCTCTTTCTCTTTCTCTCTTTCTCTCTTTCAATTCAATTCAATTCAAGGGGCTTTATTGGCATGGGAAACATGTGTTAACATTGCCAAAGCAAGTAAGGTATATAATATATAAAGTGAAATAAACAATAAAAAATAACAGTAGACATCACACATACAGAAGTTTCAAAACAATAAAGACATTACAAATGTCATATTATATATATATACAGTGTTTTTACAATGTGCAAATGGTAAAGGACACAAGATAAAATAAATAAGCATAGATATGTGTTGTATTTACAATGGTGCGTGTTCTTCACTGGTTGCCCTTTTCTCGTGGCAACAGGTCACAAATCTTGCTGCTCTGATGGCACACTGTGGAATTTCACCCAGTAGATATGGGAGTTTTTCAAAATTGGATTTGTTTTCGAATTCTTTGTGGATCTGTGTAATCTGAGGGAAATATGTCTCTCTAATATGGTCATACATTGGGCAGGAGGTTAGGAAGTGCAGCTCAGTTTCCACCTCATTTTGTGGGCAGTGAGCACATAGCCTGTCTTCTCTTGAGAGCCATGTCTGCCTACGTCGGCCTTTCTCAATAGCAAGGCTATGCTCGCTGAGTCTGTACATAGTCAAAGCTTTCCTTAATTTTGGGTCAGTCACAGTGGTCAGGTATTCTGCCGCTGTGTACTCTCTGTGTAGGGCCAAATAGCATTCTAGTTTGCTCTGTTTTTTTGTTAATTCTTTCCAGTGTGTCAAGTAATTATCTTTTTGTTTTCTCATGATTTGGTTGGGTCTAATTGTGCTGCTGTCATGGGGCTCTGTAGGGTGTGTTTGTGAACAGAGCCCCAGGACCAGCTTGCTTAGGGGACTCTTCTCCAGGTTCATCTCTCTGTAGGTGATGGCTTTGTTGTGGAAGGTTTGGGAATCGCTTCCTTTTAGGTGGTTATAGAATTTAACTGCTCTTTTCTGGATTTTGATAATTAGTGGGTATCGGCCTAATTCTGCATGCATTATTTGGTGTTCTACGTTGTATTTGGTGTTCTACGTTGTGCAGAATTCTGCGTGCAGAGTCTCAATTTGGTGCTTGTCCCATTTTGTGAAGTCTTGGTTGGTGAGCGGACCCCAGACCTCACAACCATAAAGGGCAATGGGCTCTATGACTGATTCAAGTATTTTTAGCCAAATCCTAATTGGTATGTTGAAATTTATGTTCCTTTTGATGGCATAGAATGCCCTTCTTGCCTTGTCTCTCAGATCGTTCACAGCTTTGTGGAAGTTACCTGTGGCGCTGATGTTTAGGCCAAGGTTTAAGTTTTTTTTGCTCTAGGGCAACAGTGTCAATTTTCATTTGTTTTTGATTTTTGGAAAATTATTTTGGTCTTTGAAATATCTCAATAAATGTCTCTCCACTTCATGATTGTGTCCCACTTGTCTGTTGATTCTTCAAAAGGGGCTTTAAAAAATACAGTTTTAAATCTTTAGTAGATTTACAAAGCCTGAAATGTTTTCTTGTGACAACAGGTCACAAAGCTTGCTGTGATGGCACACATTTTGGATAGATAATTATTCGTGTTGTTGTTTGTTTAGTGTTTTCCAATTTTCCCAGAAGTGGTTAGAGTCTATGAATTCTTCAATTACATTGAGCTGATTTCTGATGTGCTGTTCCTTCTTTATCCGTTGTGTATTTCTGTATTGTTTTAGTGATTCAACATAGTGAATGCCGTAGACTTAGGCCCGGGTCAAGATTTTTGCATTCTTCATCAAATCATTTGTCATTGTTGTTTATTTTCCGGTTTTCTATTTATGATTTTTAGATTTGACTGGGAAGCTGAGAGGTCAAATATACTGTTAAGATTTTCTACTGACAAGTTTACACCTTCATTATTACAGTAAAATGTTTTATCCAGGTAGTTATCTGAAAAATGGAATTTGCTGTTGTCTAATTGTTTTTTGGTAGGTTTCCAAACTAAGTGTGGGTATTCGCCCCCTTGAACTTTGCGATTTTGCCACATTTCAGGCTTCAAACATAAAGATATAAAATTGTGTTTTTTGTGAAGAATCAACAACAAGTGGGACACAATCATGAAGTGGAACGACATTTATTGGATATTTCAAACTTTTTAACAAATCAAAAACTGAAAAATTGGGCGTGCAAAAATTCACTTAAGTTAATACTTTGTAGCGACTTTTGCTGCGATTACAGCTGTAAGGCTGGGGGTATGTCTCTAAAGTTTTGCACATCAGAGGAATTTTCCCATTCCTCCTTCAAAAATCTCGAGCTCAGTGAGCTCTGATGGAGAGCATTTGTGAACAGCAGTTTTCAGTTCTTTCCAAATCACGAAGGATTCAGTTCTGGACTTTGACTGCCATTCTAACACCTGGATATGTTTATTTTTGAATCATTCCATTGTAGATTTTGCTTTATGTTTTGGATCATTGTCTTTTTGGAAGACAAATCCCGCCAGTCTCAGGTCTTTTGCAGACTCCATCAGGTTTTCTTCCAGAATGGTCCTGTATTTGGCTCCATCCATCAATTTTAACCATCTTCCCTGTCCCTTGAAGAAAAGCAGGCCCAAACCATGATGCTGCCACCACCAGGTTTGACAGTGGAGATGGTGTGTTCAGGGTGATGAGCTGTGTTGCTTTTACGTCAAACATAATGTTTTGCATTGTTACTCAAAAAGTTCAAGTTTAAAATTAAAGCACCTTTTAATGTTTGTGTTTCCCAGGTTACTTCTCCTTAAACAAAGTTTTGGATATTTTGATTAATAGATTTTTGCACTTTATTTTATTGTATTTCAATCGACTGATTGTTTTATGGAAAAATAGATTTCAGTTCATGAGTGGATGATGGGAAAATTGGCTGCATCTTGATCAGTCTTCTCCTTTTGAGCTGAAAGTTTAGAGGGACCCAGGTCTTGGTAGATTTGCAGTGGTCTGATAGGCTTCCATTTCAATGATGGTGCCTTGAAGCGCTCCTTGGGATGTTTAAATTGGGAAATGTTTTTGTTCCAAATGGGGCTTTTATACAACAGTATCTCGGACCTGCCTGGTGTGTTCCTTGTTCTTTGATGTGCGCTTTTAACGGACCTCTGAGACTATCTGTTGCATTTATACGGAAATTACACACAGGTGGAAATCATTAGTCATTTAGGTCAACATTGGATCATTCAGAGATCCTCACTGAACTTCTGGAGAGAGTTTGCTGCAAATATTGCTTTATTTATCTGATCATTTTGGAGTTTTTATTTGTTAAAAAGGTTTCAGTAAATTCAATTAGGTTCACTAGACTATGATTGTGTCCCACTTTTAAATTCTTTCAATGAACATTTATATCTTTAGTTTGAAGCCTGAAATGTGGCTAAATTTTTTATTTGGCCCTCCGTCCATTTGACTTTGACACCCCTGGTCTATAGCATTTCGCTGTGGTCTGATAGGGGTGTCAGTGGGCTGACTGTGAACGCTCTGAGAGACTCTGGGTTGAGGTCAGTGATAAAGTAGTCTACAGTACTACTGCCAAGAGATGGGCTGTAGGTGTACCTACCATAGGAGTTCCGTCGTAGCCTAACATTGACTATCTACATACCCAGCCTGCGACAGAGCTGCAAGAGTTATGACCCGCTTTTGTTGGTTATGTTGTCATAGTTGTGCCTAGGAGGGCATATGGGGGAGGGAATGCTGTCACCTGCAGGCAGGTGTTTTTCCCCCTGTGTGCTGAGGGTGTCAGGTTCTTGTCCGGTTCTGGGATTTCGGTCGCCAGACTAGTACATGTCCCTGGGCCTGGAAAATATTGATTTCCCTCTCCAGGATGAAGAAGCTGTCTTCATTAAAGTATGGGGATTCTAGTGGGGTGATATAGGTTGCACACAGAAGGACATTTTTCTCTGTTATGATATTTTCCTTTTGAATTTCTAGCCAAATGTCAAATGTTCCTGTTTTGATTAATTTAATGGAGTGAGTTAGGTCTGCTTGTCACGTTCTGACCATAGTTCTTGTGTGTTTTAGTGTTGGTCAGGGCGGGAGCTGGGTGGGCATTCTATGTTGTGTGTCTAGTTTGTTTAGTTTCTGTGGTTGGCCTGATATGGTTCTCAATCAGAGGCAGGTGTTAGTCATTGTCTCTGATTGGGAACCATATTTAAGTAGCTTGTTTTGTGTTGGGATTATTGGGTGATTGTTTCCTGTCTTTGTGTTTTCTGCACCAGTTAGGACTGTTTCGGTTTTCACGTTTATTGTTTTGTATTCTGTTCATGTTAGGTTACCTTATTAAAATAACATGAACTCTAACCACGCTGCATTTTGGTCCGCCTCTCCTTCCCAGGAAGAAAGCCATTACAGAATCACCCACCACAACAGGACCAAGCGGCGTGGTGACAGGCAGCGGCAGCAGAAGAAGCGCAAGGAGGAATGGACATGGGATGATGTTTTGGACGGCAAGGGTTGCTACACATGGAAGGAGATCCTGGCGAGAAAGGATCGCCTCCCATGGGAACAGGTGGAGGCAGCTAGGAGTGCAGAGGCAGCCGGAGAGAGGAGCCGGCGATACGAGGGAACACGGCTGGAAAGGAAACTCCCGGTGGCAGCTCCCTGCACTCACCCTGAGTACCACCAGTGCCGGCACCACGCACCAGACCTACAGTGCGCCTCGCCTGTCCAGCGCTGTCAGAGCCTTCCTCCTCTAAAGCGCAGCCGGAGTCTCCCGCCTGTCCGGCGCTGCCAGAGCTTCCGCCCCTCAGTCCAGAGGTGCCAGAGCCCCTCAGTCCAGAGGCCCCAGAGCTCCTCTGTCCAGCGCTGCCAGAGCCTTCCTCCTCTCCAGCGTTGCCGGAGTCTACAGTCTGCCCAGCGCCGCCTGAGCTGGCCGTCTGCCCAGCGCCGCCTGAGCTGGCCGTCTGCCCTGAGCCGCCTGAGCTGGCCGTCTGCCCTGAGCCGCCTGAGTCTCCTGTCTGTCATGAGCCGCCAGAGCCGCCAGTCTGCAGGGAGCCGCCAGAGCCGCCAGTCTGCAGGGAGCCGCCAGAGCCGCCAGTCTGCAGGGAGCCGCCAGAGCCGCCAGTCTGCAGGGAGCCGCCAGAGCCGCCAGTCAGCCAGGATCCGCCAGAGCC
Source organism: Oncorhynchus masou masou (assembly GCF_036934945.1). Classification (NCBI taxonomy): domain Eukaryota; kingdom Metazoa; phylum Chordata; class Actinopteri; order Salmoniformes; family Salmonidae; genus Oncorhynchus; species Oncorhynchus masou. Next base: position 37,511,117 of record NC_088232.1, on the reverse strand, counting down.
GCCAGTCAGCCAGGATCCGCCAGTCAGCCAGGATCTGCCAGTGCCGCCAGTCAGCCAGAATCTGCCAGAGCCACCAGTCAGCCAGGATCTGCCAGAGCCGTCAGTCAGCCATAAGCTGCCAGAGCCGTCAACCAGCCTGAGCTACCTCTCAGTCCTGAGCTACCTCTCAGTCCTAAGCTACCCTTCAGGCCTGAGCTACCCCTCAGTCCTGAGCTACCCATCAGTCCTGAGCTACCCATCAGTCCTGAGCTAACTCAGTCACGAGCTGCCCCTCAGTCCAGTGGGGCCCTTTGTTAGGGTTCCTAGGCCTAGGTCGACGGCGAGGGTTGCCACTCAAAGGACGCTAAGGAGGTGGACTAAGACAATGAGGGAGTGGGGTCCATGTCCAGCGCCAGAGCCGCCACCGCGGACAGATGCCCACCCAGACCCTCCCCTATAGGTTTAGGTTGGAGGGGGGGGGGGTACTGTCACGTTCTGACCATAGTTTTTGTGTTTTTGTGTTGGTCAGGACGTGAGCTGGGTGGGCATTCTATATTGTGTGTATAGTTTGTCTGTTTCTGTGGTTGGCCTGATATGGTTCTCAATCAGAGGCAGGTGTTAGTCATTGTCTCTGATTGGGAACCATAGTTAGGTAGCTTGTGTTGTGTTTGTGGGTGATTGTTTCCTGTCTTTCTGTTTTCTGTTTCAGTTTTCACGTTTATTATTTTGTATTCTGTTCATGTTGAGTTACCTTATTAAAATAACATGAACTCTAACCACGCTGTGTTTTGGTCCGCCTCTCCTTCCCTGGAAGAAAGTCGTTACACTGATCTATACCAAATTAGCATACCCCCTGAGTCCCTTCCCAGTTTCACACCTAGTAGTTTGGTGGATGGGACTACCATCTCTCTGTAACCTAGAGGGCAACCAGTGGGTCTGTCTCCTCTGTACCAGGTTTCTTGTAGGATGACAATGTCTGTATTTCCGATTTCTTTGATGAAGTCCAGGTTCCTGCTCTTTAGGCCAAAGGCAGATGACCTCAGGCCTTAGATATTCCAAGATGAGATAGTGAAGGCTTTGTGTTCCATAAAGTGTCCAATGTTGTTGGTCGTGTGGTTTGGCCTAAGGCCAGCAAGTGTGAGCAGCACCTGCTGAGCATCTGGTACATGCCATTGGCTTGGGCTAGGTCTGATCTGAGGGGGCCTAAATGAGGTGTGGCATGGTTGACTTGGGATTGTGTTGATTGGTTGAAGAGGGGGGGTGTATGTGGCTGATGGTGTTGTGGTCTGGATGCAGGTCCTCTCGGTGTAGGTCCAGGGGTCCCGCAGGTCTGGGAGAGTGTCTCACTGGTCTGGGTGGGGGTGTCTAATGATCTGTTGCTCCTGTGTGAAGTTTGGGGGCTGCGTTTGAGAGCGATGTCCTTTAGAGTCCAGGTGAAGGTGGGCACTGCTGCCTTGTATAGGTGGATCTGGTCATAGAAGCTGTGGAGTGTGGAGTGATGGGCAAGGAATACATTTGGTTTTGAGCAGGGTGGTATGGTAGCAGGGTGGAAGTCCTGTATGGTAGCAGGGTGGAAGTATTTTTGTGGTAGCAGGGTGGAGATAACATCTTGTGCATTGGGGAAAGTAGAATAAGGTTTTTCAATCATTCCCTTCAGTACTGTGGCCCTTCAGTACTGTTCTCATGTCATTTGTGCCTGTGTGTATTTTTATGTGGCTAGGTGAACCTAGTTGGTCCTCAGACAGAAGGTCTAGGGCGCGCTGGGTGTTTGGACACCAGAGTTTAGACACCCTCTGTTTGGGGGAAAACATTTTTTTTTAATTTGGTGAAAGTCCAGCTGAAACTGTTTGAGGTTGCCCTGTACCATTACTGTTCCAGACTTATAGGGATTCATATTAGCTGACTCAGAGTCCTAGTTGTCTAGTATCCTGAGTTTCCACCCCTCGTTAACACCCCCTCTCTTAACAGAGGGGTAGTGTGCTAATACAGCACTGTGCCATGCCAGGGGATGGTTTGTGTGGAAGATGAGGTTGCTGATGTTCCCATTTTTATAATAATCAGCAAAAGGTTTCTCTTGATTTTCCATAAGGAGCTTCATTTTGTGATCTTTTCTTGCCTTATCATTCTTTAATACACAGGGTACTGTATTTTAATTACCTTTGAACAGCGGGAGGCAGCTTCTAAGGCCTCTCCATTTGGTTGGAGTAGACTGTTTGACTCTCCTGCCATTGTTGGGCTAAAAGGCTTTGACACCTCTCACTTGACACATCAGTGCTAATTGAAGTTGTATCAAGCTTGGCAGCCTTATTTTAGCATTCAGTCCTTATAAAGTAATGTATTTTTATTATTGGCTTTCGGAAATAAAATATAGCTTCAGACAAAACATTACTCACTCAGTTCCAGGTTGGATGGTGTTTTCAGGTTTCTGTTGTTTTCCAGAGAATTTGCTGTATAGCTTTGGAATAATAATCTTTGGTAGTTGTAAGCCTTCCAGGTGATTCCGTAATTCCGTCCAAAATCTGGTTGTAGGTTTTGCGTTTTAATTTAGAGTGAAGAGGTCCCCCCTACCTTTTTTAAGAACATGCTGAAAAATGCAGGAGCTCATCTGATCATGACCTCTCTATCTCTCTCTTTCTCTCTCTCTCTCTTTCTCTCTCTCTCTTCTCTCTCTTGTGAGACTGAGACACTCTAGGAATATGAACTGTGCGCTTATATGACCTGCAGGCCTAAAGTGAACCAACATCCTCAGACATGTTATTCATGGAGAATCTCTTGCCTTTATTCATGGACAAAACAGTGAAAATGATAGTCTGGGTCAGCAAACTAGCCGTGGTTAACATGCTGTACCTAGCTAACATACAACCAATGCAGAATATATGTTGCAGTGGAGTGGTCTAGAGTAAGTTGTATTCTGTATTCTCCATCTCAGCTGTAACATGACAGTAGTGCCTGTCAGATCTATCTCTGGATGATGTGATGATGCAAGCTGATGAAAAAGTTATGAAGATTCAGCAAGGGATGTGGTTTGCTCTACTCTGCCAAGGGTGCATGCTTGGGGCTGGGCAGGTACGTTTTATCTGGCTGGTGGGAGGGGAAAACATTTTGGCTCAATTTACATGGGTTGTTTTTGTTTGTTTATTCATTCTTAAAAGTCTAAGCCGCTAGGGAGTGGTTTCAAAGCGTTTTTGTTTTAAGATGGTCATACTATGGACATTTAGCTATTTGATTTACAACTTTAGAAACCCTTTAGGTATAAAAAATTTATATATTTTTTTGAATTTGGCCTTTACTACTACAGCCCAGAGAAATGCATTTAATAAAATTCATAAATGGCAAAAATGACAATAAAAAAATAAAAAAAATAGGTTTTGAAGTGTTTGTCCTATATCTAGGAGATATAAAAAATTAAAAAAGCTCAGGGACTATATATATATTTTACACATATTTAACCCCTTTTTAGGGTATGCACAAACCTACCTATAAAAAAATGGTTACCTTCAGACAAGTCCCATGACACTTATGGGGGTTGTAGAGCAAAACGTAGAACACCATTGTGTTCGTGAGAATTTCCCCTTTCCATAGAGTTTGTAGGTCAAACCATTCGGACACTAATGACGTAAGAAGACCGATTTTCATTGGCAGAGCAAGGCCGCTCTAGCTCTGCCAACTTTCACCGGAGATGCGGAAGTGCGACATCGGCGGATGCGATGGATTGAGACCCATCCAATGCAAACAGAGGTCTCTAGCTTAAACCGACGGATTTTGATGGAGATTTTTTTAACTATGTTACTTAGATTGACGTACCGGTGTGTCAATTTATTCTAGTGGATTAACAAAGGTATTTTTATGGATAGCTGGAATATCTAGTTAGATAGAATATGTTAATAAATGTTGAATTAAAAATAAAATATGGGAGATTGGGCTCAATACTTTTTCAGTGACACATCAGCAGTAAGGAGCGGTAGGTAGTTGTATTACTCGCCACTGCCCTCCACTCATCTGTTTCCCCCATCTGATAGGTGCATATTCATATTGATTTCCGCTGGCCACCCAAAGCATGGTTCCCATGCAGCTGCTGCAGGTTGGACCGCTGTGTTACCCATCCCTGACACTCAGCACATATTAACAATGAGACATTTCCCTTTGCTCTGCTTGGAATAGCAAGGCAATACATCACAGAAACAGTCACAACCTCACTGTCTCACACACCGGCCGATTACTGTGAGGCTGGCACCAACCACTTTAAGCCTTTATAAGGTTTCGCTCTCTTCAGATTGACCATACCAGCAGAGAGAATGGCTACGCTCAAATGGGGCGTTTTTCCTGGTCAGGTCAGATGGCCCCGCTAACAGGGTTTGATCCTGAGATTACAGCAGTAAGAATGCCCTCCTTTCTCTGTCCTGTTTTTGTTTGTTGACAGCTCTGAGTGCTAAGGCACACGGCCCATAAACTCTCTTTACTCAATGTAAAGCCAACTTGTTGTGCCCCAAGATACCCTGGGAGTATGGTGTGACACTGCTCTGAAAGAATGTACACACACCATTGTGAGAGGTGAAGGGAAAGGGGATACCTAGTCAGCACTGTTACCTTGACAAATCTTTACCTTGATGTGACATTTTCATTCCTCGGCTCAACTTATATCCAGCTGATGCCCCGAGACAACCTTTCGCGTGTATGTGAGTGTGTGTGTACGTGTGTGCGTATATGAGTGTGTGCATGAGCATGCATGAAAACAAACACAAACCGCTGTGACAGGTAGTTGTGTTACCTTGGAGCATGCCCCACCCCTTCAGAGAGCAGTGTGTTTAACCTCTTACATCTATGGGGGCGCTATTTCATTATTGGATTAAAAAAACGTGCCCGTTTTAAGCTCAATATTTTGTCACAAAAAGATGCTTGACTATGCATATAATTGATAGCTTTGGAAAGAGCACACTCTGACGTTTCCAAAACTGCAAAGATATTGTCTGTGAGTGCCCCAGAACTGATGCTACAGGCGAAACCAAGATGAAACTTCAAACAGGAAATGAGCAGGATTTTTGAGGCTCTGTTTTTCATTGTCTCCTTATATGGCTGTGATTGCGCAAGAAATGAGCCTGCCCGATCTATCGTTTCTCCAAGGTGTCTGCAGCATTGTGACGTATTTGTAGGCATATCATTGGAAGATTGACCATAAGAGACTACATTTGCCAGGTGTCCGCCCGGTTTCCTCCGTCGAAATTGGTGCGTCATCTTCAACTGCACGTCTTTTTCCAAGCGATTCAGAGGAGAAAGTAGACATCTACAAACGATATATCAATGAAGAGATATGTGAAAAACACCTTGAGGATTGATTCTAAACAGCGTTTGCCGTGTTTCAGTCGATATTATGGAGTTAATTTGGAAAACAGTTCGCCGTTTTGATGACTGAATTTTCATTTTTTTTTGGTACCCAAACGTGATGTACAAAACGGAGCGATTTCTCCTACACAAAGAATCTTTCAGGAAAAACTGAACATTTGCTATGTAACTGAGAGTCTCCTCATTGAAAACATCCGAAGTTCTTCAAAGGTAAATGATTTTATTTGAATTGTTTTCTGGTTTTTGTGCAAATGTTGCCCGCTAAATGCTACGCTAAATGCTACGCTAGCTATCAATACTCTTACACAAATGCTTGTTTTGCTATGGTTCAAAAGCATATTTTGAAAATCTGAGATGACAGTGTTGTTAAGAAAAGGCTAAGCTTGAGAGCTAGCACATTCATTTCATTTCATTTGCGATTTTCATAAATAGTTAACGTTACGTTATGCTAATGAGCTTGAGGCTATAACTGGATACAGGTTTTTTTCATAGCCAAACGTGAACAAAACGGAGTGATTTGTCCTACACAAATAATATTTTTTGAAAAACTGAACATTTGCTATCTAACTGAGAGTCTCCTCATTGAAAACATCTGAAGTTCTTCAAAGGTAAATTATTTTATTTGAATGATTTTCTTGTTTTTGTGAAAATGTTGCTGGCTGAATTCTAGGCTTATAGCTATGCTAGCTATCAATACTCTTACACAAATGCTTGTTTAGCTATGGTTGAAAAGCATATTTTGAAAATCTGAGATGACAGTGTTGTTAACAAAAGTCTAGGCTTGAGAGCAAATATATTTATTTAATTTCATTTGCGATTTTCATGAATAGTTAACGTTACGTTATGCTAATGAGCTTGAGGCTATAAATAGGATCCCGGATCCGGGATTGCTCGACGCAAGAAGTTAATGACAGCCTCAAAATGTGAGATAAGGCTCCTCTAGCTGCACCTCTGGGCTGATCAGTAATTACTACAGATCAGCCTGGCCTTAAGGAGCCAGGGGTCGCCCAGCCCATTAGGAGGGAAAACTCACCTACTCCTCCTAACCAACTTTCCCTGACAGCCCCATCAATCTGTGTAGACAAATCTCCTGAGCATTCTAAACACAACATAAAACCAGACAGGCTAGTTAAATAAGACGCTACGCCCTATCCTTCTCTTTATTACATACCCCTCCAGCAGTGATACATTTATTATCCCGCGAGTTTGTCTGAGCATGTGTGCATTGTGCATGTGTGTGTGTTGCAGGTTGTGTTGAGCAGAGCTGAGTGACTACATATGATGCTGCTTCTCTTGGAGAATGAAATGTGGAATGAAGAAGAAAATAATCATCAGCTTTTATTGTTTCTCCTATACCTCCTTCTCTCTCAGGGAAGTGGAAGGTAGCTCCATGTAAGAGAAAGGTGGAGCTACTGACATCCGCATTTGCAAGTTTAGAGAAACATTGGATACACTGGAATGTTTAGGAACAAGCTCCTGTTGGGTCAGTGGAGGAAAACGGAGCTCTCTCCTTTCATCCAGAACACCTCCACATCACGGTGGACATTATAGCGTCCATAGATCACCTAACTTTGCATTCCAGATTTTATTAACCAAGATATTATACCACTCTTCATACACCCCTTCATAACTCATGCATCAAGTCACAGAAATCAGGCCACGAAATCCAATTGCTCCAGTCATATACATGCACCAAGCTGATCATCTCCACTTTGTGCATGTCACATGGCCATGTTTGTTACACATACACATCTATAGACCTAAATCCTCCCATCGCATCAATATGGGGAAGGAGATCACATCATATTATGGCCGTCTATATTTATCACATCCAATGTCATTGGATTCAATCAGATTATCTGCCCCACCACAGACCCTTGGTCCTCAGGCTGATCGGCTTACTGCTGTCTGGCCCAGCCCAGCCCAGCCCAGGGGTGCCGGGGTTACGCATGTCCTCAAGGACCACCAGATCACATGTTCCAGCTGTTACACAACCCCAAATCCCACCCCACCACCCCCAGAGAGTAGTTGACTCCTACACCCCCTGCCCCCATACCTAATACAAGGCCTCAGGTGACAGGTCCCCCCTTGATCCTGATCCCCCTCCATTGGTCACATGGGGAGTCCCCTAATTTCTCTCCCATTGATCTCCTGTCACAGTCACACAATCACATCATATCTAACCCATAATGACCTTGTTAAGTCAGCCCTGGAGGAAGGAATACATTGGCAAAGAAAGTGACACTTTGTTCCTTTGGAACCATAAGAGGTACAGTGGGGCAAAAAAGTATTTAGTCAGCCACCAATTGTGCAAGTTCTCCCACTTAAAAAGATGAGGCCTGTAATTTTCATCATAGATACACTTCAACTATGACAGACAAAATGAGAAAAAAAACTCCAGAAAATCACATTGTAGGATTTTGAATTAATTTATTTGCAAATTATGGTGGAAAATAAGTATTTGGTCACCTACAAACAAGCAAGATTTCTGGCTCTCACAGACCTGTAACTTCTTATTTAAGAGGCTCCTCTGTCCTCAACTCGTTACCTGTATTAATGGCACCTGTTTGAACTTGTTATCAGTATAAAAGACACCTGTCCACAACTTCAAACAGTCACACTCCAAACTCGACTATGGCCAAGACCAAAGAGTGGTCAAAGGACACCAGAAACAAAATTGTAGACCTGCACCAGTCTGGGAAGACTGAATCTGCAATAGGTAAGCAGCTTGGTTTAAAGAAATCAACTGTGGGAGCAATTATTAGGAAATGGAAGACATACAAGACCACTGAAAATCTCCCTCGGTCTGGGGCTCCACGCAAGATCTCACCCCGTGGGGTCAAAATGATCACAAGAACGGTGAGCAAAAATCCCAGAACCACACGGGGGGACCTAGTGAATGACCTGCAGAGAGCTGGGACCAAAGTAACAAAGCCTCCCATCAGTAACACACTACGCCGCCAGGGACTCAAATCCTGCAGTGCCAGATGTGTCCCCCTGCTTAAGCCAGTACATGTCCAGGCCCATCTGAAGTTTGCTAGAGATCATTTGGATGATTCAGAAGAAGATTGGGTGAATGTCATATGGTCAGATGAAACCAAAATAGAACTTTCTGGTAAAAACTCAACTCGTCGTGTTTGGAGGACAAAGAATGCCGAGTTGCATCCAAAGAACACCATACCTACTGTGAAGCATGGGGGTGGAAACATCATGCTTTGGGGCTGTTTTTCTGCAAAGGGGCCAGGACGACTGATCCGTGTGAAGGAAAGAATGAATGGGGCCATGTATCGTGAGATTTCGAGTGAAAACCTCCTTCCATCAGTAAGGAATTGAATATGAAACATGGCTGGGTCTTTCAGCATGACAATGATCACAAACACACCGCCCGGGCAATGAAGGAGTGGCTTCGTAAGAAGCATTTCAAGGTCCTGGCGTGGCCTAGCCAGTCTCCAGATCTCAACTCCATAGAAAATCTTTGGAGAGAGTTGAAAGTCTGTGTTGCCCAACACTGCTCTAGAGGAGATCTGCTTGGAGGAATGGGCCAAAATACCAGCAACAGTGTGTGAAAATCTTGTGAAGACTTACAGAAAACATTTGACCTCTGTCATTGCCAACAAAGGGTATATAACAAAGTATTGAGATAAACTTTTGTTATTGACCATAATTTGCAAATAAATTAATTAAAAATCCTATAATGTGATTTTCTGGATTTTTTTTCTCATTTTGTCTGTCATAGTTGAAGTGTACCTATGGTGAAAATTACAGGCCTCTCTCATCTTTTTAAGTGGGAGAACTTACACAATTGGTGGCTGACTAAATACTTTTTTGCTGTCCTGTATGTCTCTCTTCCTGTTATATTAGCAAGTGCCTCTCATATTGTACCTGTCAGCCAGAGATATACTCAACTGGCTGTGTTGTTATGTGTCTGTGTGTCAGGGCTGTTCCTCAAGCTCTAACAAGGAGTGAATGTATGGGCAGAAACAGTAAATCCTCTGGGGTCTGACTGCACCTATTCCCTGATGAGTCATGCCTGTAAATATACCCCTGTCCCCCCATCACCACCTCCAGCCTGCCCCTTTACTACTGATCAATGGATAATCAATCACCTCCAATCAGTCCACCAGGAGGCGGACAGACAGAGCTAGCTAGCTATGGCTAGCCATGACAGGCTAGTGGAGGTCAATGCTAGCCGACCATGTGTGAGCGTTGAACAAGCCCCAGCTCGCAGGCTGCCACTCGTGGTGTTATTAATCTAACGAGGAAAGGAGAGGAGAGGCGAGAAGAGTTGAGGGCACCCAGCAGCCCTCCAGGCTGGATACTCCTCCTAACCTCATTTACATGAGTGACATCTCAGTTACCCAAGCAACCGCCTAAACCTGTGAGTGGAGAGAAGACGCTCACAGGAGGGAGGTGGGATTGATACCTAACAAAAAATGAATATTCCATGCCTTTAGGTTGTCAGTATGTATCTGGGTGTTATGGAATTCATGGGTTGCACCTCCATCACTTGGTCTTGTCGTTGCCATTGTTATCAATGTTCTAATGACGCCGCAGCCATATTAGTAGAACGGAGGATAATGACTTTGAACCAGGGCTAATGACTGTGTCGTCTAAATTACACTATACTTGGGAATATGATGACATTGCTAAAGTAAGCACATATTTAGTAGGAAATTTAGTCAAATTTACTTTAGACAGGTGGCAATGTTGTCATTGGCTAGCAATGTTAGTCAAAAATAGCTAGCAATGCTAATGTTAGCTTGCTCAAATTGGGAGGTCTCCCCTCAATTTTAGCTAGCTAGCTGACATTATACTGCATCTAAAGTTAATCTGGCAAAATCCAAAGGATGACAAAAGGTTTTCCTACTAATTATTTGCCTTCTTTAGAAATGCCATTGTGTTTTCAAGCCACAGTATTAAACCTATACCAAATCTTCTTCCGCCTCCAATGAGGATGCATTGAGTAAAATGCTTAGTTTGGCATCAGTCCTAAACCGAACATTCAAAACAACATTGTGACTCAACGTGCAATCCATGAATAGACACATTCATTATCAACAAAAGCATGTCTCTCATATTAAGAGCTAAAGAACAAGACACTCCACAAACATTTGATGCACATTTTGGCCATGTTTATATACAGTATAAAATATGGTTAGCTTCAAGTTACTATCACAAAACCATTGCCATGTATTCCTTAGAAAATTACTGAAAATGTTGAATCGCTTTTAGAGTAACCCAATGCTGGGTCCTTTACAGAGTAATTACATTCTAGGGCTGCTTTTTAAATGCAAACATGTTTTGACAAACTGGAGGAGGAAAGAGAGAGAATTGGGGTCAAAAGATAGAGCGTTAAAAATATGTCACTGTCAATTGAGCTTAACACACTGCCATGATGCTCCAAACCCAGCTGCAATGGCAGATAGGTAAAACATTTAAATTGGAACAAAACGACAACCAAATAATGAATGAGAGCAAAGCTGGTCAAGGTATAGTAGGCCTCATCCTCTCTCTCTATTTTTCTCTCTCTATCTCTCTGCGCTATTGCTCTCTCTTTCTCGCAATTAAATTCAAAGGGCTTTATTGGAATGGGAAACATATGTTAACATTGTCAAAGCAAGTGAAATAGATAATAAACAAAAGTTAAATTAACAATAAAAAATTTACAGTAAACATTACACTTACAAAAGCTCCAAAATATTAAAGTCATATAATGTCTCTCACTGTCTGTACTCTCTCTCTCTCTGTCTCTCTCTCTCTCTCTCTCTCTCTCCCTCTCTCACACTCTCTGTACTCTCTCTCTCACTGTCTGTACTCTCTCTCTCTCTCTCTCTCACTGTCTGTATACTCTCTCTCTCTCACTGTCTTCTCTCTCACTCTCGCAAACATATATATACATTTTAAATACATACATATACACACACATATATATATATACACACACACACATATATATATATATATATATATATATATATATATATATATATATATATACACACACATTTATTTGTTTAAGTATATTTTCCTTTATTACCTTCTAACCCTACCACCCTTCCCCTAATTGGAGTAAACCAGTGAACAACAACGCTTAGGCTTCTACTTCTAGCTTATACATAAACTCAGCAAAAAAAGAAAAGTCCCCTTTTCAGGACCCTGTCTTTCAAAGATAATTCCTAAAAATCCAAATAACTTCACAGATCTTCATTGTAAAGGGTTTTAACACTGTTTCCCATGCTTGTTCAATGAACCATAAACAATTAATGAACATGCACCTGTGGAATGGTCGTTAAGACACTAACAGTTTACAGATGGTAGCTAATTAAGGTCACAGTTATGAAAACTTAGGACAGTAAAGAGGCCTTTCTACTGACTCTGAGATATGCCAAAAGAAAGATGCTCTGGGTCCCTGCTCATCTGTGTGAACGTGCCGTAAGCAAACTGCAAGGAGGTCATTTGGTAAAAAGCCAATTTGACATTTGCTCAGTACATTATTTTCACTGAGGAAATGTACGAGTCTGCTGTTAATGATAATGCAGAGGATTTTCCCAAGGTTAATGTCGACTCATATCCCACGGTAGTTATTGGGGTCAAATTTGTCCACACTTTTGTGGATTGGGGTGATCAGTCCTTGGTGCCAGAGCTAAGGATGATGTTAACTTCTTGAAACTCCCCATCCCGGATCCGGGATCGTGACTAAAGCCTCAGGCTCATTAGCATAACGCGACGTTAACGATTTCTGAAAATCGCAAATAAAATGAAAATAATGCGCCTGCTCTCAAGCTTAGCCTTTTCTTAACAACACTGTCATCTCAGATTTTCAAAATATGCTTTTGAACCATAGCAATTGACTAATTTGTGTAAGAGTATGCTAAGCTAGCTTAGCATTTTGAGTAGCATTTAGCACGCAACATTTTCACAAAAACCAGATAACCAAATAAATAAAATCATTTACCTTTGAAGAGCTTCGGATGTTTTCAATGAGGAGACTCTCAGTTACATACCAAATGCGCAGTTTTTCCTGAAAGCGTCTGTGTGTAGGAGAAATCGCTCCGTTTTGTACATCACATTTGGCTACCGAAACGAAACGAAAATTCAGTCACCTACAACATCAAACTTTTTCCGAATTAACTCCATAATATCGACCGAAACATGGCAAACGTTGTTTGGAATCAATCCTCAAGATGTTTTTTCACATATCTCTTCATTGATATATCGTTTGTGGAAGCCTGCATTCTTCTATAAATTCCATGGAAAAATACTTACAGCTGACTTTTGCGCACCAATTTCGGCGCAGGACACCGGGCGGACACCTGGTAAATGTGGTCTCTTATGGTCAATCTTCCAATGATATGCCTACAAATACGTCACAATGCTGCAGACTCCTTGGGGAAACGACAGAAAGGGCAGACTTACTCCTCTCGCATTCACAGCCATATAAGGAGACAATGGAAAACAGAGCCTCAAAAATCCTGCTCATTTCCTGGATGCCGTCTCATCTTGGTTTTGCCTGAAGCTCACGTTCTAGGGCACGCACATAAAATATCTTTGCAGTTCTGGAAACGTCAGTGTTTCCTTTCCAAAGCTACCAATTATATGCATAGTCGAGCATCTTTTTGTGACAAAATATCTTGTTTAAAACGGGAATGTTTTTCATCCAAAAATGAAATTGCGCCCCTAGAGTTTCAACAGGTTAAAGAATTTAAGTATAGCCAATTTGTGGTCTGTATATTTTCTCATTTAATTTAGGATACCATCAACATCACAGTCCCGTCCGTCCGTCCCTGTAATCCTATTTGTGTAAGATGCTTTCTTTTTTGGGACAGTGAAGATCCACTGATGGCCCCAATAAGTGTGATCTGTTCTAGGGACGATTATTGCTCCTGGAAGTCAAGCGTGTTCATTGCATAGTGTTGGGGAGTAGTTTAACCTCTAAACGTAGGTCAAAAAATAATTCATAAGGAATAAGGTTTTGAAGTGTCTGTCCTATATCTAGGAGATATAAGAAAGCTCAGGAAATGTTTGTGTTTTTTTTGGACAAATATTTAACCCCTTATTTGTGTTGGAACAAAACTACCTCCATACTTCCATTTATTTGTATGGGTTACCTTCAGATGAGTCCAGTGACACTTGTGGGGATCATGAGTCTATTCTTTCAAAGGAGGGCTCATATTAATTTGTAGGCCAAACGGTTCGGATGATACCGACATCAGATGAGTCCTGCAAGAAGAAGGCTGCTGTAGTTCGGCCACATTCCACCGCAGATGTGGAAGGCTGACAAGCAGTGGATAAAGATGCAGCCCATAAAAAAACTGATATTAAACTGACGGATGTTGATAGGGATTTTTTTATTATGTTACTTAGATTGACGCAAGGGTGAGTCAAAAGACTCTAAAGGATTTGTTTACTTCATTTTGTAGTAGCTTGGTAGTATTGAACTAAATTCGAATCTTCGCAGTGTTTTCAGCTGTTAATTACCTTTTTGCCAGGTACCTAACTCCTGGAACTACACACAATTTTTTTTTGCAAAAATAAAATATGGGTGAAGAAGGCAATAATTAAATTTTGGGGGCAGCAGACCTGCCTAATTCTAACTTGAAAGATAGTTTTTGTGTTTTATAGGCTAAATTACATCAAAGTGATCTGTTCTTGCAATTTTTTGTCTATGAAATTTCTGATTTGCATATGATAATTAGTCACAAAATAGTTTGAATGTAATGAATTACTTACTTTTTTACTTTAGTTAAGTAAACCATTTTTGTCTCAAGGTTAGCTTTAGTATAGCTTAATTTCTTGCAGTGTGAAATAATTCGTAGATAGGTAAACTATATTTTCAGAGTAGTTACCCCAACACTAGCATTGTGTGTTGATCGAATGGATCCAATGAAACAATGAACGAGGGAGGGACAAGAGAGCTGGGCTGACAATAATATATCAGTGTCTTTTTCAGTGAGATAAGGGAGTGTGTGCATTTTTTTTTACCTTTATTTTAGTAGGCAAGTCAGTTAAGAACAAATTCTTATTTTCAATGACGGCCTAGGAACAGTGGGTTAACTGCCTGTTCAGGGGCAGAACGACAGATTTTGTACCTTGTCAGCTCTGGGATTTGAACTTGCAACCTTTCGGTTACTAGTCCAATGCTCTATCCACTAGGCTACACTGCCGCCCCACATGTCCCACATGCATCATTGAAACACAATAGCAATGTATCGATTCCATACATTTGTCAGCCATCCTCTGTGTGGTTTGAAATGGTCAAACCACACAGGTGGTGAAGAAGGCATGGCGCACGGACTCCCCTCCTGCTCCTCCTGTCCCCCTCCTGCTCCGCCTGCTACCCTACTGCCTGCCCTCCTGTCCCCATCCTGCCCCTCTCCTGCCCCCCTCCTGTCCCCCGGACTTGTCATTCACTTTTCTTTTTTTGACCTGTACTGTTGGAGCTCTGAGGATAACAATTCCACTGTACCCTGCGATTATATCTGTGACCTTGTGCATGTGACTAATAAACTCATTTATCTATCCTCTATCTAAAAACTGTACCTGGGGCAGGCATGCGGCATCATGTTCATTCTATTCTACTGTTATTTACTTTATGTTCGTATTGTCGAGAGGAACCTGAAAGTAAGCATGTTATTGGACAACGTATACCATATGTATCCCGTACATACGACTAATAAAACTTGAAACTTATTATAATTTTTACTGTTATTGTTGATGCCATTATCTCACTTTGCTTTAGCAACAGTGGCTTTTTCATTCATGCTAATGAAGTGTATCTAAATCTGAATCTGAGAGAGAGAAGAAAGAGAAGAGAGAGAGAGAGAGAGAAGAAAGAGAGAGAGAGAGAGAGAAGAAAGAGAAGAGAGAGAGAAAAGAAGAAAGAGAGAAGAAAGAGAAGAGAGAGAGAGAAGAAAGAGAAGAGAGAGAGAGAAGAGAGAGAGAGAAGAAAGAGAAGAGAGAGAGAGAAGAAAGAGAAGAGAGAGAGAGAAGAAAGAGAAGAGAGAGAGATAGTCAGAGAGAAGGAAAGAGGGGTAGAGAGAGAGGGGGGGGGGGGACTGGATTACTCTCCGACAGCTGGGAAGAGCTTGGGCAGAGTTTAAGCTGCAGACGTTATAAGAACCAGACAGCCCCCCACCCCCCAACACAACACACACACACATACACATGCATATACAGACACATACATGTACCTAGACAGACAGAAAGCACGCACACACACACACACACACACACACACACACAAACAACCAGAATTTATCACAATTCTGTCTCAGTGGATCAAAAACTTTTCAATAGTCTTTTCTAGCCTTTCAAACTACACGGAAATCACATTGAGAGAACCCTCTCTCCTACGTATGGCTTTAATCCTGTTTTATTAGATATTTTATTAGATATTACACTCATTATTTGATAATTGAATTCTACTATTTAGATGCAATTTATTCTCCTTTTGAGACTATTTCTACACCAATACTTGTATGATGCATTGAAAAACAAGACATTGTTCTCATTTCCAAGATGGGGAGGTGATGGTGAGGGACTGAGAGAGATGCTTGATGTTTGAGTCATGCATACAGAGTGAAGGATTGCTGAGAGGAGGAGAATTCTAGATATCCCTCTCCGTCTCTCCCCTCCCCTAGGCCACGCCAGACACCCAGCCAAGCAGTTGCCAGGTCACACTTAACAGTAACACCACCCGAAAACACTCACAGAGAGCGCCTCTACCCACCCCCTGTCCTACCATCCCCCATATCTCTATCCCTCCATCCCATTCCCCCAAATCTGCATCACAATGGAGTCTCCGTGGCAGGGCTAGAGCGGAGAAGCTCAGCCAACCAGAAAGTAGGGAATGAAGAGGGGACAACTGAAGGGGGCTCAGAGTGATGATCTCACAGAACACAGACACACAAAACTCTGGCATGCATGCTGCAGCAGAGGTCACAGCCAGCTACCCAGCCAAAAACACACTCCCAGCACTGAACACACCCCACTCATACTGTGTGTGTGTGAGGGGGGTTGTACTTATATCCTTGGGGGGACCTAAAATCCTGATAGTAAAACAAGGAAAATTCTCCCTCCTGGGGACATTTCCCACGTCCCCATGAGGACAAAGGCTATTTTAAGCTCAGGGGTTAGCTTTAGGGTTATGGTTACAATTATGGTTAGGGTAAGTGGTTAGGTTTAGGGCACGGGTTAGGGTTACTATACTTGTGAGTACCAAAAGTGCTCAAAAGAATAGTAAACCAACTAAAATTCATAGAAGTTGGGACATTTTTCCAGTCCTCACTTGTAAAAAGGCTATTTTAGGCATAGGGGTTAGCTTTAACTTCTTATGGCTGAAATCCCGCTACCGGGATCGATATGACAACAGCCAGTGAAAGTGCAGGGCGCCAAATTCAAACAACAGAAATCTCATAATTAAAATTCCTCAAACATACAAGTATTTTACACCATTTTAAAGATAAACTTGTTGTTAATCCCACCACAGTGTTCGATTTCAAAAAGGCTTTACAGGGAAAGCACACCAAATGATTATGTTAGGTCACCGCCTAGTCACAGAAAAACACAGCCATTTTTCCAGCCAAAGAGAGGAGTCACAAAAATCAGAAATAGAGATAAAATGAATCACTAACCTTTGATGATCTTCATCAGATGACACTCATAGGACTTCATGTTACACAAATGATGTATGTTTTGTTCGATAAAGTTCATATTTATATCAAAACATCTCAGTTTACATTGGTGCGTTACGTTCAGTAATGTTTTTCTTCCAAAACATCCTTTGATTTTGTAGAGAGACACATCAATTTACAGAAATACTCATAACAAGCATTGATAAAAGATACAACTGTTATGCATGGAATTTTAGGTCCACTTCTCCTTAATGCAACCGCTGTGTCAGGTTTTAAAAAAACTTTACGGAAAAAGCTCACCATGCAATAATCTGAGTACCGCGCTCAGACAACAAAACAAGCCAAACAGATACCCGCCATGTTGTGGAGTCAACAGAAGTCAGAAATAGCCTTGTAAATATTCACTTACCTTTGATGATCTTCATCAGAATGCACTCCCAGGAATCCCTGTTCCACAATAAATGTATGTTTTGTTCGATAAATTCCATCATTTATGTCCAAATACCTCCTTTTGTTAGCACGTTTAGTAAACAAATCCAAACTCACGAGGCGCGGGCAAGTCCAGGCGAAAGTTCAGACAGAAAGTTTAAAAAATTATAGTACAGTTTGTAGAAACATGTCAAACGATGTATGTTTTTAACATTAATCTTCAATAATGTTCCAACCGGAGAATTCCTTTGTCTTTAGAATTGCAATGGAACGCAGGTCGCTCTCAAGTGAGCGCGCGTGATCAGCTCATGCCACTCTGGCAGACCCCTGACTCAATCAGCTCTCATTCCCTCCTCCTTCACAGTAGAAGCCTCAAACAAGGTTCTAAAGACTGTTGACATCTAGTGGAAGTCTTAGGAGGTGCAATATGACCCCATAGACAATGTATATTCAATAGGCAATGACTTGAAAAACTACAAACCTCAGATTTTTTCTCAGGATTTTGCCTGCCATATGAGTTCTGTTATATTCACAGACATCATTCAAACAGTTTTAGAAACTTCTGAGTGTATTCTATCCAAATCTACTAATAATATGCATATATTAGCATCTGGGCCTGAGTAGCAAGCAGTTTACTCTGGGCACCTTATTCATCCAAGCTACTCAATACTGCCCCCAGCCATAAGAAGTTTTAAGTAAGATTTAGGGTTAGTGTTAGTGGATAGGGTTAGGAGTTAGGTTTTACAGGTTAAAGTTAAGGTTATGAGTTAGGGTTAACAGGTTAAAGTTAAGGGTTAGGGTTTAGGGAAAATAGCATTTTGAATGGGAATCATTTGTTGGTCCCCAAAAAGTCCTCTCAAGTATAGTAAGACATAGCTGTGTGTGTGTGTTTTATATGTTTTAGAAGCAGCTGTGCAGCCCTTGATCTGCAGGCTGTTTTTCTGTTACTAGCAGACACATGAGTGTGTGGTCTAATATCAGTCTCTCTTCCATTCCACAAAATCTGTTTTGCAATTTAACACACAATGATTTATTGCCCTTCCCCAACAGTGAGATGTTTGTCAAGGTATCTTTGTATCAGCATCCATGAACCGGTGTCACTTCAACACAGAAATACAAAAAACACCCAGTGGGCCAAGAGGGGAAAAAATAGCAAGGGATAACAAAAGGTTACTGTATGTCTAATCAAATGTCCTCTCATCACCATATGGCTCCATATCTTCATCTCTCCTGATTATATCCCCAGAAAGAACCAACATGTATTGTATGTCTGCTGTTATAGCACTTATAAAGGCCAGGATTCAATCCAATCACACTTTATCATCTATACACCTTTTAAAGACAATATTTCCACTCTTGTTTTTTTTGCAGAAAATACAGGTGAGCACATTCAACCCTCTTTATCATTACTACATTAACAACCATCACTATACCTCTGTTTACCATGTCACCATCCTCCTCTGCAACTCTCTCAGTGTCTCTCTGTGGATAGCCAAATTAGAGTGCAGTCAGTATGTCAAATCAAATTGTATTAGTTACATGCTCCGAACACAACAGGTGTAGTAGACCTTACAGTGGAATGCTTACTTACGAGCCCCTAACCGACAATGCAATTTCGAAAAATATACGGATAAGAATAAATCAAATCAAATTTATTTATATAGCCCTTCGTACATCAGCTAATATCTCAAAGTGCTGTACAGAAACCCAGCCTAAAACCCCAAACAGCAAGCAATGCAGGTGTTGAAGCACGTTGGCTAGGAAAAACTCCCTAGATAGGCCAAAACCTAGAAAGAAACCTAGAGAGGAACCAGGCTATGAGGGGTGGCCAGTCCTTTTCTGGCTGTGCCGGGTGGAGATTATAACAGAACATGGCCAAGATGTTCAAATGTTCATAAATGACCAGCATGGTCAAATAATAGGTCTGGGACAGGTAGCACGTCCGGTGAACAGGTCAGGATTCCATAGCCGCAGTCAGAACAGTTGAAACTGGAGCAGCAGCACGGCCAGGTGGACTGGGGACAGCAAGGAGTCATCATGCCAGGTAGTCCTGAGGCATGGTCCTAGGGCTCAGGTCCTTCGAGAGAGAGAAAGAAAGAGAGAAAGAAAGAGAGAATTAGAGAGAGCATACTTAAATTCACACAGGACACCGGATAAGACAGGAGAAGAACTCCAGATATAACAAACTGACCCTAGCCCCCCAACACATAAACTACTGCAGCATAAATACTGGAGGCTGAGACAGGAGAGATCAGGAGACACTGTAGCCCCATCCGATGATACCCCCAGACAGGGCCAAACAGGAAGGATATAACCCCACCCACTTTGCCAAAGCACAGCCCCCACATCACTAGAGGGATATCTTCAACCACCAACTTACCATCCTGAGAGAAGGCCGAGTATAGCCCACAAAGATCTCCGCCACGGCACAACCCAAGGGGGGGTGCCAACCCAGACAGGAAGATCACATCAGTGACTCAACCCACTCAAGTGACGCACCCCTCCTAGGGACGGCATGAAAGAGCACCAGTAAGCCAGTGACTCAGCCCCTGTAATAGGGTTAGAGATAAGAGATAAAATTAAGAAGTAATTAAAGAGCAGCAGTAAAAGAACAATAGCGAGACTATATACAGGGGGCTACCGATACAGAGTCAATGTGCAGGTCACCGGTTAGTTGAGGTAGTATGTACATGTAGGTGGAGTTATTAAAGTGACTATGCATAGATGACAACAGAGAGTAGCAGTGGTGTAAAGAGTGGGAGAGGGTAAAGCAAATAGTCTGGGTAGCCATTTGACTAGATGTTCAGAAGTCTTATGGCTTGGGGGTAGAAGCTGTTTAGAAGCCTCTTGGACCTAGACTTGGTGCTCCGATACCGCTTGCCATGCAGTAGCAGAGAGAACAGTTTATGACTAGGGTGGCTGGAGTTGTTGACAATTTTTAGGGCCTTCCTCTGACACCGCCTGATATAGAGGTCCTGGATGGCAGGAAGCTTGGCCCCAGTAATGTACTGGGCCGTTCACATTACCCTCTGTAGTGCCTTGCGGTCGGAGGCCGAGCAGTTGCCATACCAGGCAGTGATGAGACCAGTCTCTCGATGGTGCAGCTGTAGAAACTTTTGAGGGTATGAGGACCCATGCCAAATCTTTTCAGTCTCCTGAGGGGGAATAGGTTTTGTCATGCCCTCTTCTCCAATGTCTTGGTGTGCTTGGACCATGTTAGATTGTTGGGGATGTGGACACCAAGGAACTTGAATCTCTCAACCTTCTCCACTACAGCCACGTCGATGAGAATGGGGGCGTGCTCAGTCCTCTTTTTCCTGTAGTCCTCAATCATCTCCTTTGTCTTGATCATGTTGAGGGAGAGGTTGTTGTCCTGGCACCCTATAGGCTGTCTCGTCATTGTCGGTGATCAGGCCTACCACTGTTGGGTCATCTGCAAATTTAGGTCATCGGCAAATTTAATGATGGTGTTGGATTCGTGCCTGGCCCGTGTAGTCATGAGTGGACTGAGCACACACCCCTGAGGGGTCCCGGTGTTGAGGATCAGCGAAGCGGATGTGTTGTTACCTATCCTTACCACCTGGGGGCGGCCCGTTAGGAAGTCCAGAATCCAGTTGCAGAGGGAGGTGTTTAGTAACAGGGTCCAAAGCTTATTGATGAGCTATGAGGGCACTATGGTGTTGAACGCTGAGCTGTAGTCAATCACATAGGTGTTCCTTTTGTCTGTTGGGGCTGTAATGCAAATTGGAGTGGGTCTAGGGTTTTTTGGGATGATGGTGTTGATATGAGCCATGACCGGACATTCAAAGCACTTCATGGCTACAGACGTGAGTGCTATGAGTCAGTAGTCATTTAGGCAGGTTACCTTAGTGTTCTTGGGCACAAGCACTATGTTGGTCTGCTTAAAACATGTTGGTATTACAGACTCAGACAGGGAGAGGTTGAAAATGTCAGTGAAGACCCTTGCCAGTTGGTCAGCGCATGCTTGCAGTACACGTCCTGGTAATCCGTCTGGCCCTGCAGCCTTGTGAATGTTGATAGTGCGTGAGCACACAGTCATCCAGAACAGCTGGTGCTCTCATGCATGTTTCAGTGTTATTTGCCTCGAAGCGAGCATAGAAGTAGTTAAGCTCTTCTGGTAGGCTCGTGTCACTGGGCAGCTCTCGGCTGCGCTTCCCTCTGTAGTCTGTAATGGTTTGCAAGCCCTGCCACATCCGACGAGCATCAGAGCCGGTGTAGAACGATTCGATCTTAGTCCTGTATTGAGGCTTTGACTGTTTGATGGTTCGTCAGAGGGCATAGCGGGATATCTTATAAACTTCTGGGTTAGAGTCCTGCTCCTTGAAAGTGGCAGCTATAGCCTTTAGCTCAGTGCGATGCTGCCTGTAATCCATGGCTTCTGGCTGGGGTATCTATATACGGTCACTGTGGGGACGATGCACTAATTGATGAAGCCAATGACAGACGTGGTGTAGTCCTCAATGCCATTGGAATAATCCAGGAATATATTCCAGTCTGTGCTAGAAAAACAGTCCTGTAGTTTAGCATCTGCTTCATCTGACCACTTTTTTATTGATCTAGTCACTGATGCTTCCTGCTTTAATTTTTGCTTCTAAGCAGGAATCAGGAGGATAGAATTATGGTCATATTTACCAAATGGAGGACGAGGGAGAGCTTTGTATGCTTCTCTGTGTGTGGAGTATAGGTGGTCCAGAGTTATTTTTCCTCTGGTTGCACATTTAACATTCCGATAGAGATTGGTAAAACGGATTTAAGTTTTCCTGCATTAAATTCTGTGGCTACTAAGAGTGCTGCCTCTGGGTGAGCATTTTCTTGTTTGCTTATTGCGGAATACAGCTCATTCAATGCTGTCTTAGTGCCAGCCTCTGACTGTGGTGTTATGTAAACAGCTACGGAGAATACAGATGAAAACTCTATGTAGTGTGGTCTATAGCTTAACATGAGATACTCTACCTCTGGCGAGCAATAGCTCGAAACTTCCTTAAATATCGTGCACCAGCTGTTATTTTCAAAAATACATAGTCTGCCGCCCCTTGTCTTACCAGACGCCGCTGTTCTATCCTGCCGGTACATTGTATAACCAGCCAGCTGTATGTTGATATTGTCATCGTTCAACCACAACTCTGTGAAGCATAAGATGTTACAGTTTTTAATGTCCCATTGGTAGTTTAATCTTCCGCATAACTTGGCAATTTTATTCTCCAAGGATTGCACGTTTTCTAGCAGAATGAAGGGAAGTGGGGGTTTAATCTATCGCCTCCAAATTCTCAGAAGGCAGCCAGCTCTCCGTCCTCTCTTTATCCGCTTTCTCTTCACGCAGATCACGGGGATCAGGGCCTGTTCCCGAGGAATCAGTATATCCTTCTCGTCTGGCTCGTCATCGTTATGAAAGGAAAAAAAGGATTCTGCTAGTCCATGGTGAGTAATAGCAGTCCTGATGTCTAGAAGTTATTTTCGGGCATAAGAGACGGTAGCGGCAACATTATGTATGAAATAAGTACAAAAACAAGTTACAAACAACGCAAATATACGAACAAAAACACAATCGGCTGAGGGCACGTAAAACGTCTGCCGTCTTCTCCGGCGCCATCTTACATGTATTGGTATGTGCGGGAGGGAGGGGTGGAAAGAGAGAGATGGAGCGAGAGAATAGCAAGCAGAGCTGGCTGTAGTGTTGATGAATGAGATGATGGCACACTGACCCACTAATGCTGCAGCTCCACTGCCAGTGGGGATGAGCTGCCCTACCACTGTACGTACACCGTTTACACAGAAACACCACCTCCTCTCCCTCCCTGACTCTATGGATTTCTACTTCTCTATCGATCTCTATTTCCTCTCTCCCTCTCTCTCCCTGTCTCTCTATGTACCTATCTCTACCTCTCTACCTCTGTCTTTCTCTACTCCAACTCTCTCCATTTCTCTCACCATCTGTATTATAATTTTGCTCCCTCACAGTGCAAATAAGAGTTGAGATTTGTGTGTGTATAGAGATGGCGTGTTATATGTCCTTGGACATCAACTGATTGGCCTCAAATGCAATGTTATGACAACAGATTCAAATGAGGGACAATTGGTTTAATTTGCATTCAATAAACCACGCCACCATACCTGGGGCTGAGACAGAGGTAGACAGACAGAGAGGGAGATACAGAGGCAGCCAGAGAGAGAGAGAGATAAAGGATATTCGCCTATTGATTTCTCTCGCCAGAGCGGCATCTGTTGTAAAAATGGGAAAGCTGTTCTGACTTTGTGGCTGTGTTATATCTAGTAGAAATCACTCTGTCATCTCCTGGTTGCAAAAATTCTGCACTGTTGGCTCAATTTCAGTTTATGTAAGAAAACAAACACTGAATAGTGTAAGGAATCACTGTACCATCTAAATCGCTGTGAAATATATTTTCAATAACAAACAAAAA
Source organism: Oncorhynchus masou masou (assembly GCF_036934945.1). NCBI lineage: Eukaryota > Metazoa > Chordata > Actinopteri > Salmoniformes > Salmonidae > Oncorhynchus > Oncorhynchus masou. The sequence continues at coordinate 37,487,296 of NC_088232.1, read as the reverse complement.
ATGTTTTTACAGCTGTTTGAAGCTGGTGGACCAAAACCAAAAGTAAAAGGTTAATTTAAAATATATATACATTTCTTTTAACCTTTATTTAACTAGGCAAGTCCGTTAACTTCTTGCGTCGAGCAATCCCGGATCCGGGATCCTATTTATAGCCTCAAGCTCATTGGCATAACGCAACGTTAACTATTCATGAAAATCGCAAATGAAATGAAATAAATATATTTGCTCTCAAGCTTAGACTTTTGTTAACAACACTGTCATCTCAGATTTTCAAAATATGCTTTTCAACCATAGCTAAACAAGCATTTGTGTAAGGGTATTGATAGCTAGCATAGCTATAAGCCTAGAATTCAGCCAGCAACATTTTCACAAAAACAAGAAAAGCATCAAATAAAATAATTTACCTTTGAAGAACTTCAGATGTTTTCAATGAGGAGACTCTCAGTTAGATAGCAAATGTTCCGTTTTTCAAAAAATATTATTTGTGTAGGACAAATCGCTCCGTTGATGGCGAGAGATCGTATTACCAACAATTCAAGAAGACGTTCGGATGAAACGGCGCTAGAAATGAAAGCAGTCCGGATGATTTAAAAAATGACAGCGCTAGGATCCATGTTCACGTTTGACTATGAAAAAAACCTGTATCCAGTTATAGCCTCAAGCTCATTAGCATAACGTAACGTTAACTATTCATGAAAATCACAAATGAAATGAAATAAATATGCTATCTCTCAAGCTTAGCCTTTTCTTAACAACACTGTCATCTCAGATTTTCAAAATATGCTTTTCAACCATAGCAAAACAAGCATTTGTGTAAGAGTATTGATAGCTAGCGTAGCATTTATCATAGCATTTAGCGGGCAACATTTTCACAAAAACCAGAAAAGCATTCAAATAAAATCATTTACCTTTGAAGAACTTCGGATGTTTTCAATGAGGAGACTCTCTGTTAGATAGCAAATGTTCAATTTTTCCTGAAAGATTCTTTGTGTAAACAGAGAGAAAAATGCTCCTTTTGTACATCACTTTTGGCTACCAAAACAAACCGAAAATTCAGTCACCAAAACGCCAAACTTTTTACAAATTAACTCCATAATATCGACTGAAACATGGCAACGTCAATCCAAGTAGGTACTGGAGTTGGTGCCACGGAGCCGGCCACGGCATGTCGAGCCAAATCAACAGGTGTAAAAGGTCCATGGATCAGGACGGCGGGGGAGGGAATAAATGGTTTCGTACTTGAGTGAAGTTTAGAATCAATCCTCAAGGTGTTTTTCACATATCTCTTCATTGATATATCGTTCGTGGAAGCCTGCTTTCTTCTCTGAATCACATGGAAAAATACTTGCAGCTGAGGTTTGCGCACCAATTTCAGCGCAGGACACCGGGCGGACACCTGGTAAATGTGGTCTCTTATGGTCAATCTTCCAATGATATGCCTACAAATAAGTCACAATGCTGCAGACACCTTGGGGAAATGGCAGAAATTGTGGGCTCATTCCTGTCGCATTCACAGCCATATAAGGAGACATTGGAAAACAGAGCTTCAAAAATTTTGCTCATTTCCTGTTTGAAGTTTCATCTTGGTTTTGCCTGTAGCATCAGTTCTGGGGCACTCACAGATTATATCTTTGCAGTTTTGGAAACGTCAGAGTGTTTTCTTTCCAAAGCTGTCAATTATATGCATAGCATCTTTTTTTTAATGAAATAGCGCCCCCATAGATTCAAGAGGTTAAGAACAAATTCTTATTTACAATGTCGGCCTCATGCGCGAGTTGAGCCTTTTACTTAGCACATGTAAAAGTAAAAAGTCGGCTAGCTACATGAGAGAGAGAGAGAGAGAGAGAGAGAGAGAGACATGGAGAGAGCAGGCCATTCTGCACATACTAGACTGATTGCTGCTCAAGGTCTCTGCACGTTCCCATCTCTTAAGGGTTCCTGTTGTGCTTGCAGCCCCCTTGCAAAAGCATTTTTATCAATGATGCAAGAAACATGTTAGCACAGGCCTCTCTGGGATGGAGCCCTGCCTGGATGAACATCGGACATACAACTAGCATCCCATCATCATTCTCAGAAAGAGAGGCTGCATTTCTACCAACCCTGTCAGGACTGTTGAAATGTTTAGCTTGGTGTTTAGTACTTTTGTCAGTCAATAAGTCACTTGATAAATTCTATTAGCAATACAAAGGGCATTCTTGTCTAAGTGTTGACTTGTATTCATGTCAACCACATTAATATTCTCCTAACTGGATAGACACCAATAAAATAGGTGGATGTTTGAGAAACACAGTCTATCTAGAATCACAGCTCAGCATTCATTTTATTGCGCATCACATTTAGCACAGTAGTCTCAATTAATTTATATTGATATATACCTTCTGTCTTCATTGACATAAAAGTGTAGCGTGTGGGGTGCATTGTACCATACTAAATAACACTAAGTTTGACAGGGACTACGGTATAGTGCTCTGTCAACTTCTGTTTGTCATATACAGTCATTTGCTATAATAAAAAAATATATGTACAGTATATGCCTCGTAGTACATATTTCTCTAAGTATTTGGTAATTAACTGTGCAGTTAAATCTTTAGTCATCTTCTCTCTATTAAACTATGGGACAAACCGACACGAAGCAATCTGGGCTGTGTTGTTTTTGTGATTCTGTATGCGGGAATAGTGGACAAAATAGAGAATCGTGGGAAATTACATATTCATTGAACAGATATGCTCAACCGATCTATTCAAGGTGACTCTTTTCTCCTCCCTCTTGCAAGAAGAACCCCAGAAAAAGTATTTATGATTACTCTCTCATCCCCCCCCCCCCCCGTCTCTCCCAACACCCCGCCCTGCCCTCTCCTCCCGCTCCCCCTCTACTTGTGATGCTCATCAGTTGGCTGGCTGAGAGAGGAACAATGGAGTCTTTTTGCAAGGAGAGCTCATCATGTGTCAGGGGATGAAATATGGGCATCCACACAAACAGATGTATTGACTGTGTAAAAAACAGAACTCCAGGAAGAGAAGGAAAAGGAGCACCGTGTGTGTGTGTGTGTGTGTGTGTGTGTGTGTGTGTGTGTGTGTGTGTGTGTGTGTGTGTGTGTGTGTGTGTGTGTGTGTGTGTGTGTGTGTGTGTGTGTGTGTGTGTGTGTGTGTGTGTGTGTGTGTGTGTGTCAGAAACCGTAAAGGACATATATTTCTTCTGACACTATACCATGTTGAATGGAAATAACTGTATAAACACATCAATAAAGTAATTCAAACATATTTTACATTGGGCCTCTGTGTCACATTGTGGTGGTGGTGACAGTGCAGAACCACCAATCCAAATGTTTATCTACAGTTTACAGACCAACCTACTGCATGAGTCTGTGTACTGTCATTTAAGGCATTCTGTTCAACCTGTCAACTAAGGAAATGCTATCACCAGAATTAAACTCAATTCAAAGGGCTTTAATGGCATGATCTGTGCACATGCTTTGCAAAAGTAGCAATGTGTGGTCAGCATATTTGACAGGTCCGCTCTCCAACCAGTCATCTCCTTCTCTCCGTATCTCTCAACCACACCTTCCGACTTTATCTCCCTCCAACCCTCCCCCTACTCTATCTTTCCTCACTACCCTATATCTCTATTGTGCCAAACAGACAGAGACATCTTCAAAAAGGATCCTGAAGGATGGATCCAGTGTGTTGTCCACTTCCGTGTGAGGACATGTACTGAAGGGACATCTGTGCTAAGCGAGCAAATAAGGCACCTTCAATATCTGACATTGGAGAAAATGTATTACTCGTCATAATAAAGCCTTGATTCACATCCCCCAACATCAGAAAGCAGTGAGGAATTTCAATAGGATGATTGTGTTATGCTGGGTGAGGAAAGAGGGGGTTAAATGAGGACAGGCCATTTTTTAACAACTTTCAAGCATTTGTTCTCTTTCTTTCTTTGGTGTGGAGAATTTTTTACCCCTGAGGGTCTATTCCGCTCTGGGAGGTTTAGCCCACTCAAAGGGGGCAGATCGTTCTCTGGGGGGCGTATGCATGCCAGTCATTCCACTGCAGCGAACTGGAGGAGGGTGGTCTATGTATCATCAGCTGACCCAAGGGGGGTGGGGAAAAAGGGGAAGATTATGGAACCAAAAAAAGGGGTTCCATTAGAATTGTTTTATGTAACTAAGCAAGTCAACTAAGAACACATTCTTGTTTACAATGACTGCCTAGGAACAGTGGGTTAACTGCATTGTTCAGGGGCAGAATACCTTGTCAGCTCAGGGAGTTGATCTACCAAACTTTTGGTTACTGGCCCAACGCTCTAACCACTAGGTTACCTGGCAGCCCAAATAGGGAGCTTCAGAAAAGCTTACCCTTTTAATGGAAGGAAATCATACATTCCACTTAATAAAGTCCTATAAACATGGCAGCAGTACACAGAAAGCTCTTTGTTTTGCACATACAAGGATTCATCTCTTAGACATGCTTGTAGATAACAGAGAGGAAAGAAAGGGCACAGGCAGTATTTGGGGGGTCAAGAATTGTCTCGATTAGGATAAGAGACAATTTGTTCATGTGTAAACCCACACACAGGCATTTACACACATACACCTATCCCATGACCAGTAGAATAACTTCCCATACATCTTGACCTGATACATGACCGTTGACACCCTCAGCAGTAACAAGACATTATGCTCTCATCTCATTTGAAGTCCCAACAAAATAAGAATTCATGAATTCATGGTTGTTGGACCCAAATGGGTCTGACCTAGCCTAGTATTGACAATGGTGACTGACCATACTCACCTTGTAGCTTTGCTACTAGATAACGGCGGAGTGAATGTGACAAAAAGTGAGGTGACATGGGGGTAAAACTGGTCTCCAAGCATCCAGGCTGAACAGCAGGCCTAGTAGGTAGGTAAAGGCCTAGCTGAGACGTGTCGTCATAATCTGGCCATGATTGGATTTGTTGTTTTGTGAATCTGTCTGTCAGGGACTATGTTCATATTCTCCACCACTCTCTCAAAGTTTGCACTTGCCTATAAAGAGCAGATCCACAGCTGAAAATTAGAACAACATTTTACATGTAGATTTTAGTTATTTAGCAGACACTTTTATCCAGAGAGACTTACATTAGTGCATTCATCTTAAAACAGCTAGATGAGACAACAACACATCACAATCATAGAAAGTACTCCACTGTCCTGACATTAGGGGGAAGCTTGTTCCATCATTGGTGTGCCAGGAGAGAGAAGAGCTTTGACTGGGCTGATAGGGAGCTGCCCTCCCTTAGGGGTGGGAGGGCCACACACTATATTAATGTTTCTCCAGGCGTTATATTTAAAGTAAAGAAGGATTGATGTGAAGATAATAGATTTAAATGCAATGGCTTAGAATACAAAACAGCATTAATGAATGTGCTTTTCAAGTAGTAGGCCTAAGCCCTGTAGTGAATATACTGGGTGTGGGTGTCTTGTGTGGCATATTTCCATGAAGGAGGTGACTATTAGGGGAGCTGAGAAAGCTGCTCCTTACTAAGGGGATATATTCACGATGGCTTCTGAAATCTACACTCTAACAAGAAAAGGTCTGTGGAGGATCCTTCAGGATAATACAAGGTTTTCAAAAAAGAATCTTAAGGTTAATTTAAGAACCTACATTCTGCCATCAATTTGTTTTGAACTTTTGTAGACTTAAGGGGTGCCTTAAAGAATCATACATATCATTCAAATGGAGAACGTTGGTCAAAAGACAACTGGAAGTGGGAAGCTCGCAGATGGTTGGAGAGACGCGACAGATAAGAGATGACATGAAACGGATCAACGTAAAAGGTGAGTGAACCTTCGTTAACTTCGCTAGCTAAGATAATAATTAATCAAACTACTATCAAATAACAAAAAAACAATACATAATGTATTGTACTTTTCATTTTTCATCAGCTAGCCAAGCTGCATAGCCTGTAATGTTAGCTGGTAATTGTTTTATAAGTGTTTTAGCGAACTTAGCTAGCTAGTTAGTTGATGTAACATCAGCTAACTTTAGCGAGCTAGATTCAATATTGACACATTTTTGTCCTCATTTAAACCCATGATACACTCTCTCACCATCTTCTCCCTTTAGTACCTGGATTATCCTGCCCCTGTCCACTTGGTTTAGTGTTTGGGAGCTGTGAGCTCTGAAATGTATAAACCTCCACGAACAGGTAAGACACACACACACACACACACGCACGACCCAATGTAGGCTATTAAACTTGACAAAAAGAAGAAGACATAAGACTGATCAGATTAGTTAGATGCATTTGGTATCGAATACTCATGTTGGTTATGTTGTGTTTGTGTCTAATTAATGTCTTTCAGGTTGGTGTATTGGGGCGGCCTGTTCTGTCCTCTGTATTTCAGACCAAAGCAAGACGAAGTTTACAGATCACTATGAGGGCCTTCAGAGTGGTGCAGCGGTCTAAGGCACTGCATCACACCGCTAGAGGAGTTACCACGGACGCAGGTTCATTCCCGGGCTGTGCCACAACCAGCCGTCAGGGAGCCACGTAGAATGGAGCAGAATTGGCCCAATGTTGTCCGGGTTAGGGGAGGGATTGGTCGAGGGGGGCTCATCGTGCTCTAGTGACTCCTTGTGGTGGGCCAGGTACCTGCAGGTCACTAGTTGAATGGTGTTTCTTCTGACACATTGGTGAGGATGGCTGGCAGGTGTTAAGGAGTGCAGTTAAGCGGGTTGCCCTTCCCGAGCCTGTTGCAGTGATGAGACAAGATTGAAAAAAGGGGAGTAAAATATGTATATGTATATTTTCAATAGCTCACTATGGATCTACAATGGATCTACTATGTATTTGCAGTGTGTTCTGTGTTATTTCATTACCTTTTCCAATACTAACTAAATGGTGAATGAATGTATTATTGTTTGTTCTGGTAGTCTGATGTCTTTGTCTTTTTAAATACCAACTGAATGGTGAATGAATGTATTTACAGTCAATCAATCAATACAGTGTGACTATTGTGTGTTCTGTGTATTTCCTTGTATTATCCAATCCTAACTGAATGGTGAATGTCTGGTGTCATTTTGTCTTCTTTCTGTATGTGAGAAGAGAAGTTGTTTCTTAGGGGAAGGGAGATGTTTATTTTCCATTCTGTAAATTCGAACAAAATTCAGCACCAATTTAAGAACTGGGATAAAAGCTACAAATCTCATTGTGGGGTAGTCCTCATGTTACAAAGATTACGTCATCAGCATGTTTCCACTGTCCATACCTGCCTACACCTTTAACACCATTGTAACGCTCGTCCTCTTCTTCTGACGAGGAGTCGCAAGGATCGGACCAAAGCGCAGCGTGGTACATGTTCATGACGATATTTATTCAACTCAGAAAACTAAAACAAAAATAAAAACGAGAATGATACGAAACAAAACAGTGATGGTGACATACACAAAGACAGAAAATAAACACCCACGAAACACAAGTGGGAAAAGGCTACCGAAGTATGATTCTCAATCAGAGACAACTAATGACACCTGCCTCTGATTGAGAACCATACCAGGCCAAACACAAAAACACAACATTGAAAATGGAACATAGACAACCCACCCAACACATGCGCTGAACATACTAAAACAAAGACATAACAAAGGAACTGAGGTCAGAACGTGACAACCATAGACAAAATGATTACTCTTTAAATCTGTCCTGAGTCTGCACAACTCTGCCAGGACCTAGGATCAAGGGAGACTCAAGTGTTTTAGTACTATGTCTCTTGACACAATGATGAAAATGATCATGGCCTCTAAACCTTCAAGCTGCATACTGGACCCTATTCCAACTAAACTACTGAAAGAGCTGCTTCCTGTGCTTGGCCCTCCTATGTTGAACATAATAAACGGCTCTCTATCCACCGGATGTGTACCAAACTCACTAAAAGTGGCAGTAATAAAGCCTCTCTTGAAGAAGCCAAACCTTGACCCAGAAAATATTGAAAAAACTAGCGGCCTATATCGAATCTCCCATTCCTCTCAAAAATTTTGAAAAAGCTGTTGCACAGCAACTCACTGCCTTCCTGAGGACAAACAATGTATACGAAATGCTTCAGTCTGGTTTTAGACCCCATCATAGCACTGAGACTGCACTTGTGAAGGTGGTAAATGACCCTTTAGTGGCATCAGACCAAGGCTCTGCATCTGTCCTCGTGCTCCTAGACCTTAGTGCTGCTTTTGATACCATCGATCACCACATTCTTTTGGATAGATTGGAAACCCAAATTGGTCTACATGGACAAGTTCTGGCCTGGTTTAGATCTTATCTGTTTGTCTCTGTGGATGGTTTGTCCTCTGACAAATCAACTGTAAATTTCAGTGTTCCTCAAGGTTCCATTTTAGGACACTATTGTTTTTACTATATATTTTACCTCTTGGGGATGTCATTCGAAAACATAATGTTAACTTCCACTGCTATGCAGATGACACACAGCTGTACATTTCGATGAAACATGGTGAAGCCCCAAAATTGCCCTCCCTGGAAGCCTGTTTCAGACATAAGGAAGTGGATGGCTGCAAATGTTCTACTTTTAAACTCGGTCCCGAGAAACAAAGAGATATTCTGTTGAATCTGACAATTAATCTTGATGGTTGTACAGTCGTCCCAAATAAAATTGTGAAGGACCTTGGCATTACTCTGGACCCTGATCTCTCTTTTGACGAACATATCAAGACTGTTTCAAGGACAGCTGTTTTCCATCTACGTAACATTGCAAAAATCTGAAATTTTCTGTCCAGAAATTATGCAAAAAAATTAATTCATGCTTTTGTAACTTCTAGGTTAGACTACTGCAATGCTCTACTTTCCGGCTACCTGGATAAAGCACTAAATAAACTTCAGTTAGTGCTAAATATGGCTGCTAGAATCCTGACTAAAACCAAAATATTTGCCTCTAACCCTATTACAGGGGCTGAGTCACTGGCTTACAGGTGCTCTTCCATGCCGTCCCAAGAAGGGGTGCGTCACTTGAGTGGGTTGAGTCACTAACGTGGTCTTCTTGTCTGGGTTGGCGCCCCCCCTTGAGTTGTGCCGTTGCGGAGATCTTTGTGGGCTATACTCGGCCTTGTCTCAGGATGGTAAGTTGGTGGTTGAAGATATCCCTCTAGTGGTGTGGGGCTGTGCTTTGGCAAAGTGGGTGGGGTTATATCCTGCCTGTTTGGCCCTGTCCGGGGATATCATCGGATGGGGCCACAGTGTCTCCTGGCCCCTCCTGTCTCAGCCTCCAGTATTTATGCTGCAGTAGTTTATGTGTCGGGGAGCTTGAGTCAGTCTGTTATATCTGGAGTATAACTCCTGTCTTATCCAGTGTCCTGTGTGAATTTAAGTATGCTCTCTCTAATTCTCTCTTTCTCTCTCTCGGAGGACCTGAGCCCTAGGAACATGCCTCAGGACTACCTGGCATGATGACTCCTTGCTGTTCCCAGTCCACCTGGCCGTGCTGCTGCTCCAGTTTCAACTGTTCTGCCTGCGGCTATGGAACCCTGACCTGTTCACCGGACGTGCTACCTGTCCCAGACCTGCTGTTTTAAACTCTCCAAAGACAGCAGGAGAGGTAGAGATACTCTCAATGATCGGCTATGAAAAGCCAACTGACATTTACTCCTGAGGTGCTGACGTGTTGCACCCTCGACGACTACGGTGATTATTGTTATTTGACCATGCTGGTCATTTATGAACATTTGAACATCTTGGCCAGTTTCTGTTATAGTCTCCACCCGGCACAGCCAGAAGAGGACTGGCCACCCCTCATAGCCTGGTTCCTCTCGGTTTCTTCCTAGGTTTTGGCCTTTCTAGGGAGTTTGTCCTAGGCACTTTGCTTCTACACCTGCATTCCTTGCTGTTTGGGGTTTTAGGCTAGGTTTCTATACAGCACTTTGAGATATCAGCTGATGTATGAAGGGCAATATAAATACATTTGATTGATTACTCAGTTTATTTAAAAATGACAAGGATTCACCTAGATTACAGGAAAAACTTGGAAGGGAGGATTAAAGCTCCCTAACATGTCATTATATCAAGAAGCCTTTATAACTGCCCAAATAGGCTCTCTTTATTGACAACTCTAATAGGCCAATTTGGGTTGACATGGAAGAAGAACTTATTGCCCCATTTGGAACATCATATTATCTGAGTCAACACTTGTGGGACGCAGAATCCCATAACGTTCCATACTAAGACATATGGCGTCCGATAAATAAGAGAGAGACATCTTTACCTTTCCTGACAAGCTCTGCTTCGTTATGGAACAACCATAAATACAAATTAGGAGGACAGGTGGTTGTCTTGAAAGAGTGGCATATGTTTTGTTTTAGCCTCAACAATAACCTTTGCTATTAGTGTCAACTTCAATTTCAGAGTGGCTGTGAAAGACTGGTCCCTTGATGATGTCTGCAAGTGGCTGAGTACTAATAATCTCCATGATTCCATTCCATCATTCCAAGGTTCACAATCTGTCTGAAGAATGCCAACTCTATTCAATTGTCCACTTTGCAACAAACATACTTTATCTGTGTCAAGACAACTCACACCTTTTGGCCTCTATCACCAGCATGAACCATGTTTTCTAATTATCTGTGGACTTAATGGGTGTTGGAAAAAAAAAAAGATGTTTCAGCGCCTATCGGTCACACATCTATCGAAACCACAGAGAGCTTTTAAACGCCAACATAGAAGATAATTGCCCTCATGATGAATTTGAGACTGGGACTGATCCCATTGAAGATGATGTGAGCGATGTAGAGAGTCTACCAGAGGCTGAACATGTTCAGTCCACAGAGATCAACACTGAGCAGCTAATTGAAGTACTCAAAAATAGTATTTTTACTTTGAAAATCAGGGAAGAACACTGCATCCCAGCTACGGTACAGTGTAGCATTGTTAAGGACCTCAGAACCATTTTTGGTGCATTTATGACACACTACAGTGATGCCCTCAGGTTTCACCTTACAAATAAGAAAATAAATGTGGATGAAGATGACAATCTCAGGGACTTGCACAACAACGCTGCAGTATTTGAGGAATGCGTTAGATGCATAAGCTCTGAGAGGATGCTGGAGCATTACTGTGTGAAATAATTGGGTATAGTCAGGCCAATTGAAGTATGGCCATCTATCCGGACGTACATCAGAAAAATGTACACTTTTCCGTTTACTCCCTTGTCAGCACACTACAAAAATAGCAAGTAATAAAGAGGACTGGGCCACCTTGAATCAAGACCAAAACCCACATAATGATGAAATTCCGGAAGACTTGACTGACGGTGAATTGTTCGAATCAAATCCCAAGCTAGCAAAGCAGAGCCAATGTCTGCAGTTCTATGTTGATGAATTTGAAGTAGTCAATCCACTGGGTTCTAAAAAAGGCACTTACAAAATGACCACAGTGTACTTAAGATTAGGAAATCTTGACCACAAGGATACTTCCCGACTCCAAAATATATACCTCTCCACACTGGTTCATCACTGCGTCATTCAAAAACAAGTCAACACCTATGAAGAAGTATTCAAGCCTTTGATACATGACATCCAGGAATTGGAAACATGGGCTATGAAGTTATCATGCAATGGTGAAAACAAAACCTTCCGAGGCACAATCACAACAATCTCAGCACATAATCTCTCTGCACATGCAGTTATAGGGTTGAGCAAAAAATGTGTTGCTTCTGCTTGGATACCAAGGGGGACATTTGCTCAGAAATCACTGAAGAGGAATTCACTATGCATGACCCAAACAACTACAAGTACCTTCTGCAGGCCGTGGAAGAAAATCTAGACAATGCATCGATGTATGGCATCACAAAAGCCTGTTGCTTCTCTCAGCTGAATCCTGTGCCATCTCCAATTACCTATCTGTTTCCACCAGATGTCATGCATGACCTTCATGAGGGCATCATACCCACAGTGCTCAGACTAGTGCTGCAACAACTAGTTCAAGAGAGGCAAATTACTCTTTCCCAGATTAACTATGAAATTGAGAACTTGTTTTATGGCAAACGAGATGTGTTTTCTAAACCTGTGCCACTACCCGAGAGAATCCTAAGGAAGAATGGCCATCTTTCAGTGCATCAGAAAAATGTACACTTTTGGAGAGATATCCGACATCTTGGCCTCAGTTTTAAAAAGATTCTGGATCCCATATCAGGCAGAACAAATCACTGAATTTCAAGCTCTCTTCCAGGAGCTGTTTCTAGGGAAGACATTTACAGACACACTTCCTTGTCCACTACCCTTGCCTGCTACTTGCCTATAGACCTTTGATCCACCAATCCACCATCTGATTTGAAGTGAAACACCAATATTTCAAGAGGCTCAATCAATGTAATTTGTATTACAAACAGAATTGTTAGTCAAATGCAATGTTGTATGTTTCTCATTTGCTTTAGGTACTCCACTACCCAGCAATACATGGATGTGTGCACAGCGCTCATTCAAAAGTACCCCTCGTTGAGAGAACAGACAGTGAAGGGATACAGTTGAAGTCAGAGGTTTACATACACCTTAGCCAAATACATTTAAACTCAGTTTTTCACAATTCCTGACATTTAATCCAAGTAACAATTCCCAGTTTTAGGTTGGTTAGGATCACCACTTTATTTTAAGAATGTGAAATGTCAAAATAATAGTTGAAAGAATGATTTATTTCAACTTTTATTTCTTTCATCACATTCCCAGTGGGTCAGAAGTTGACAAACACTCAATTAGTATTTGGTAGCATTGCCTTTAAATTGTTTAACTTGGGTCAAACGTGCCAGGTGGCCTTCCACATGCTTCCAACAATAAGTTGGGTGAATTTTGGCACATTCCTCCTGACAAAGCTGGTGTAACTGAGTTAGGTGTGTAGGCCTCCTTGCTCGCACACGCTTTTTCAGTTCTGCCCACAAATTTTCTATAGGATTGAGGTCAGGGCTTTCTGATAGCCACTCCAATACTTTGACTTTGTTCTTAACCTCTCTAGGCAACCCGACGTGCTTGCGTCCCACCTTGCCAACAATAAATGCAAATGCGCTACACCAAATGCTAATAGCACTCGTTAAAACTCAAACGTTCATTAAAATTCACATACAGGGTACTCAATTAAAGCTACACTCGTTGTGAATCTAGCCAACGAGTCAGATTTGTAAAATGCTTTTCGGCGAAAGCATGAGTAGCTATTATCTGATTTCAGGCAACACGCCGAAATACCAGAAGGGGACATAAACAAAGGAATTAGCGTAGCCGGCGCTACACAAAACGCAGAAATAAAATATAAAACATTCATTACCTTTGACGAGATTCTTTGTTGGCACTCCTATATGTCCCATAAACATCACTATTGGGTCTTTTTTTCGATTAAATCGGTCCATATATACCCTAAATATCGATCTATGAAAAGTGTGATCCAGGAAAAAATAGCGTTTTAAAACGCAACGTCATTTTTAAAAATTAAAAAAGTTGACGATAAACTTTCACAAAACACTTTGAAATACTTTTGTAATCCAACTTTAGGTATTAGTAAACGTTAATAATCTATCAAATTGATCATGGGGCGATGTGTATTCAATAGCTCCACGTCTTGAACTCATGGTCGTAAATTTCTCCTCCAAAACATCCTGTCGGAGACCGGAAGGAATGGGCTCTCTCTTACTCATTTGACCAAGAAACAAAGCCCAGGCAATTGACAAGACTGGCGACATCGTGTGGAAGCTGTAGGACTTGCAATCTCAGCCCTATGTAATTTGGTTTCCCATAAACAATACATGCAAGTGGCGCATTGATACTTTTTCCAGTTTTCTGTGATCGGTTTTTCTTGCGCTTTTCGATGAAACACAGGCTCTGTTATAGTCACAGCCGTGATTTAACCAGTTTTAGAAACGGCAGAGTATTTTCTATGCACACATACTAATCATATGCATATACTATATTCCTGGCATGAGTAGCAGGACGCTGAAATGTTGCGCGATTTTTAACAGAATGTTCGAAAAAGTAGGGGGTAGGCTTATTAAACCATTTTGCCAATAAATTTGGAAGTATGCTTGGGGTCATTGTCCATTTGGAAGACCCATTTGCGACCAAGCTTTAACTTCCTGACTAATGTCTTGAGATGTTACTTCAATATATCCACATAATTTTCCTCCCTCATGATGCTATCTATTTTGTGAAGTGCACCAGTCCCTCCTGCAGCAAAGCACCTCCACATCATGATGCTTCCACCCCCATGCTTCACGGTTGGGATGGTGTTCTTCGGCTTGCAAGCATCCCCCTTTTCCTCCAAACATAACAATGGTCATTATGGCCAAACAGTTATATTTTTGTTTCATCAGACCAGAGGACATTTCTCCAAAAAGTACGATCTTGGTCCCCATGTGCAGTTACAACCCGTAGTCTGGCTTTTTTATGGCAGTTTTGGAGCAGTGGCTTCTTCCTTGCTGAGCGGCCTTTCAAGTTATGTCGATATAGGACTCGTTTTACTGTGGATATAGATACTTTTGTACCTGTTTGCTCCAGCATCTTCACAAGGTCCTTTGCTGTTGTTCTGGGATTGATTTTCACTATTCGCTCCAAAGTACATTCATCACTAGGAGACAGAATGTGTCTCCTTCCTGAGCAATATGACGGCTGCGTGGTCCCATGGTGTTTATACTGTGTACTATTGTTTGTACAGATGAACGTGGTGTCTTCAGGCATTTGCAAATAGCTGCCAAGGATGAACCAGAATTGTGGAGGTCTACAATTTTTTTTCTGAGGTCTTGGCTGATTTCTTTTGATTTTCCCCATGATGTCAAGCAAAGAGGCACTGAGTTTGAAGGTAGGCTTTGAAGTACATCCACAGGTACACCTCCAATTGACTCAAATGATATCAATTAGGCTATCAGAAGCTTCTAAAGCCATGACATCATTTTCTGGAATTTTCCAAGCAACTTCTGAATCACTGGAATTGTGATAAGGTGAATTATAAGTTAAATAATATGTCTGTGAACAATTGTTTGAAAAATTAATTGTTGCCAAAACTATAGTTTGTTACCAAGAAATGTGTGGTGGTTGACTCCAACCTAAGTGTATGTAAAAATCTGACTTCAACTGTATGTAAGAATTCTTTACATTTCCTACTCACATTAATTCACACTAATAACCTTAATACACCATTGTGCTTACCCAGACCATAATGTGCTGGCTTGGATATGTTCTTCTCACAGTGTTATACCATCACATTTACAGCAGCTTAACAAGGCCATTTTAGTCTGCTCCTCTGACCTCAAGCCCCATTAGTCCATCATGACATTTCTCCACTCCACATTTTATTTTTTAAGGAGGCATGGCATGATAAAGAATATATACAAAAAATAACGACAGCCACTTTCTCACATTGCACAAGTACAGGAAATGTGGAAGAGGTTTGGGAGGCAAGGGGGAAAAAATGATCCCAGATGACACCAAAAGTGAAGACCTGATCAAAATAGTTAAAGTAACTGCATATAAATAATGGCCCATATTCAGTGTGTCAAAGTTGAACCGCTAAACCCGAATCAGTTTTAAAGATTGTATGGACAGGTGAGGACCTGATCCTAGATCAGCACTCTGAGATGATTTGTGAATACTGGACAATTTGCATTTTTCTAAGTGAATAAAATGAATTTGTGACTTTACAAGTTTGCCACTCAATATTATTATTCATAATATAATACACGGGACATAAAAGATTCCTACAGGAACCTTAACACCGTAAATGGTTCTTCGAGGATCCTTTATAAAAGGTTCCTCCGGGAAAAGGTTCCTGGCTGGAAGCACCTTTAGGGGTTATGTTGGTGTTGCAATCTGAGTAACCCCTTAAGATGCCTCCAGGAACCTTTCATTTTTAAAGTGTAGAATTGCAGTGCACTGTATGGACGATTTTCTAATTAGATTAATTTAAAGTGCTTGGAAACCTTAAGATATGATACTAGTGTTATTTACTATTTATGTTCAATAAAAATATCTTATAATAAAGATACAATTCTTACTTGCTCCGTCGCCATATTCATAACATCTGTAATAAACACTCTCGTCGAAGCTGATAGGGGGTGAGGGGGGGATTCCAACCCACCGTTGCAGATTGTGTGTGTCCGTGTAGTCACGCCCATAGGTGGAGTCTTCCACAATTTTGAGGCACGGTTGAAATACTCACACTTGTAGCCCTAGCCTTCTTTAATTTGTGCTCAGCAGCAGTGAGGTTAGTAGACCAGAGTGGGGAAACTTGTGTTGCTTCCCAAACGTAAAAAGGGATCAACACGGATTTCAAAATCTGGCAAGATCTACCTATCTCTGGCTGGATTTAAAATCGTAAATCGTCCCGGTTTTTCTTTTAGATTTTCTTTTTGTTTAGGAAGCATAAAAGATGGGAGCTCAATTTTCCAAGGGTGGAGCTGTTGATGGAAAAGCCGTCGATGACCCAGCTGTCGCTAAAACTAATGGCCAGGTAAGAGAAACAGTTGTATGCGTCCACATTGGCACCCAATGCCCACCTCCAGCGTGAGTTGGATGGGCAACGTGATACCAGGCTAGCGATACCTCACGGCTAACAGTTACAGTACATTTGACTAATTAGCAAAAGCTTATTAGGATAAAAATGACTATTCGCTGTCGAACCACCTGTTTTGATTGCAGTGATTACATTTTGTAATTCAATTGTTTAGCTAATACTGTGCTTGGTTGAGTGGCTAATTGATGGTGCCATGCGCCACAGCCACCACCTTTTTGTTAAATTCGTCTCTAGTTTTTAGTCTATATAATCAAGTACAGTAGCTAATTGTCCGTATTATAACACCAGGACTAAGTTACATATTTATAATCTGAATGGAACGCGGATTTATTTTAACTAGCTTTCTCTCATGAGTTGGTGCTGGAAGCCGTCAGCGGTCGCCCTCTCCGATGGGCGACAAAGGATGCAAATGAGGACGGACGGCTCGTTGCGAACAAAGCGCACCGGCAGGGCAGCAAAGCGTTCTGTTGAAAAAAGCAAGCAAGCAGACTTGTACAATTTTGGATGTAATTTATAGCGCTGGAAACATTTAAATTATCTACTCAAACCGTGTTTTATTGTACATGCCCGTATGCACGTTACCTGGACAATAAATCGCTATGTTAACTTTAGTTGACTGTTTTAGAATGGGTGCAATTGCCAGTCAACCATCTCATTGAGGCGGCTCGTCTACCAGTTGGTGCATTCTTTAGCTAACGTTAGCAGAGATGGTTAATTTCCTCATTTATCCTTGGCCAAAAGGCTAGAACATGTCATCATTTCAATTTAATATGACAAATTGAGAGAAGTTAGTTTGGATTCTTCGAAAGGCTAGAAGAGAACGATATTGACATTTTGCAATGAACTGCAAATGTAGCAATCTCCTAGATTCCATGGGGATTCCTTTGTTCCAAAATTCATCTTGCTGTTCGACTGGTTGTGGTAGATTACGACTGCCCCCACGTGGTCGATGCGAGTAATGCAAACCTGCTGTGCATATGAAGCTTTTTGCTATGCATTTGACCGAGTCAAGTAATCGTCCACAATGACAAACCTCTGATACGTCGGTTGGACATATCACACTGCCTTATCACAGAATTAAAATAGTCTTGATTTTTATCTCCTGAGCCACTTTCTTGATCAACAGTGACTTGTAGATTGAGTCAATTTGGTATGGGCTGCTTATAATGTTTAACTTAATTTTCTCCCCATACCAGTTTATTTAGAAAATTCTCATTATTTTTATCCACATCTGTAAATTGTTCTCTCACTGTTGTCCACAGGAGAATGGCCATGTTAAAACCAATGGAGATGTCTCTGCCAAGCCCGATGGGGACACAGCTCCCGTAGACGGGAATGGCACAGCCGAGCCAGCCAAAGAGGGCGAGACAGACTCCATCGAGGCTGCCCCTGCTGCCGAAGGAGAGGTGGCCAAGGTCGAGGGAGAGGCCGCCAAGGATGCCAAGAAGAAGAAGAAGTTCTCCCTGAAGAACTCCTTCAAGTTCAAGGGCATCTCGCTGAAGAAGACCAAGAAGAGCAGCGAGGAGGAGGCCGCCTCCCCCACGGCGGAGGATAAGCCAGAGGAGAATGGCCACGCAACAAAGGAGACGTCAGCCGCCGAGCCTGTGGCAGAGGCCAAGGAGGAGGCCACCCCGGCCCCAGAGGGTGAGGCTGCAGCAGCAGAGGCCGCTCCCGCAGAGGAAGGCCCTCCCACAGAGGAAGCCCCTGCCGAGGAGGTCGCAGCCCCCGCAGAGGTCACAACACCTGCAGCATCTGAGACCGAGCCCAAGACAGAGTGACCGTGACTCGTCGCAGCTACTTGAACTGTTTTTCCAAGATTAAAGTATATAAATATATGAGACTCGTGCCACGTTCTTAAACTTATAAACAAAACTACAAACGAATACAAATGAAGAAGGCTATATCACATTTGCTGATTCAGCCACCAGTTCACTGCCTTTATCATTTCTCTACTGACGGAATCTCACTGGCCCTCTCACGAAAGTGTTGGCTTACAGCGCCCCCTCATGGTACACACTGGGACTGGCGTGTGGGGAAGGGATTGGATGTAGAATGAATCAGGAATACTGACTTATTTTCCCAATTCATGGAGAAGCATACTTTTAAACGTGTGGCAGTCCTATAACATTTTATTTTTCTTTCTCATCTCTTGGGATTTAAAAATCGACAACGGTTATGGAGCAGGGCATACCACCTCCTTCACTCGAAATGACTATGTTATATGGACACAAACCTTTCAAATCATCTTAAAAAAATATATATATTCTACATTACTATGTTTTACCCCCAAATTAAGTGTTTTGTGATGTATAGAAAAACAACATTCAAGGAGGGAAAAGGAAATGTCTTTGTTCGTGAATTCTGGTTATTTTCTGGCTAAAACACATTTGAGCTTCTGAGTCTTGCGGTGTTCACATTTCAGAGTTTATGATGCAGATGTTGGGGTCGTGTACAAAAATGTGAGCTTTTTAACTGCAATTTGTCTCTGTAAATATGTTTTGGCCAATATTTTTGGTTCTCTTTATTTTGCTATCGTTTAAAGATGCTAATTGTTTTATTGTAACTTTTAATAAGGGTAAATAAATGTTTGATCCCCTCTGTGTTTTGCCTCTGTCATCCTATGCCACGTGGCTGTGGGAGACCGGTTAGTCTTGGGATAGGATTATCAGTGGACTGTTTTTTTGTTGTTTTTTTTACACGCACAGATCTTAAATGGCTGAATGCGCCACATTTGTTTCCTCCGTGACCTTTCGACCAGTACATCTTCATCTTTACAGAACTCCAGGAGGTAAACAACTGACAAATCAATGACTGCCAAGGTACTGTGCTTATGAGCTGAGCCACCACATGTCAGTATATCACATCACACTTGGCTATGAATGTTCTCTTCTCACAATTTTTGGACTTAAACACTCAACTAGAGCAGACTACACTTTCAATCATTACAGCGGTATGACTTTACAGCTTTATAACAAAAGCTGTATGTGAGGGAAAGCTTGGCAAAAATGTTTTGATGTTTCACTAATTGGCACCAATCAATTTCAAATTTGACATTTATTTTCAAGTACGTGTCACAGTACATAACAAGGACTGAGCCTAAACCTCCAAACAGCAACAGTGGCAACCGGTGAAGTAGAAGCCTATGCTGAAGATTGGTGGTTTTTCTATACGAAGTATAGAGAATTTCAATTGGTTTTGCTCGTCTATTGTTTTTAAGGTCAAAGGTAAGAGGCAGCGAGAAGAAACACGCTTCTGTGAAATTGCTCCAGTCAGCGTCAGACAAATTGCGTTTGCAGGGGTGGAATCACAAAATGAGACAATCAAATGTGGCTTAGTTGTGAAAGAAATTTTCTAGATAAAAGGTGAAGTAGCTTATTTTTAAATTTGAGCATTCTTTTGATAAAACACCTGATTCAAGAGGTGTGGTGGATTTTAAAACATGAGGATACTCTTGTGCCTCCTGCCAAAGTAGGTAAGTGAGGGGAGCAGACTCCTTTGTTTGCCTACTAACAAATTGACACCTTGACCACTTGTTTTCTGGGTCATGGAGGAAAGGTGGACAGTGTCCAATTCAATTGAGAATCTCCCTAGGTTGTGTGGAAGACTGGGTGAGCTGGGGTGTATTCATTACTGCACACCAACGAAAACAAGGCTTTCTATAGTACAAATTCAGGTAGGTCCCTCGGGGAATGGAATGCTATAACAATATGACAGAAGCTCCAACTTGCCCTCTCATAGGTGTGTCATATTTACCATACTGCTTAGAAATATCCAAGTATAATCTTAAAAAGAGTGAGAGCACACACGTGAATAAAGAAACAGCATATTTTGTGCAAGTTTTAAGAAAGACGACAGTACGTGTAAACCCAATATATATCTCAGCGATGATATGGCAGAAAATGAGAGTGATAACTCTACTGGGACTGGAATCTGGGTCCCTGCATCTGACATTCTAAGACCTTAGCAATTACAGTCAAGAGGTCCAAACCTGGACAGGGTTGCACCACTAGATGCTACATATTAAAATATACGGTGCATCCGGAAAGGTTTTTGTTACGTTGTAGCCTTATTCTAAACTTGATTTCCCCCCCATCAATCTGCACATAATGAAAAAGCAAAAACAGGGTTTAGAAATGTTAGCAAATGTATTCAAAACAAAAAACTGAAATATCACATTTACTTAAATATTCAGACCCTTTACTCAATACTTTGTTGAAGCACCTTTGGCAGCGATTACAGCCTCAAGTCTTCTTGGGTATGATGCTACAAGCTTGGCACACCTGTATTTGGGGAGTTTTACCTTTTCTTCTCTGCAGATCCTCTCAAGCTGTGTCAGTTTGGATGGGAGTGTCGCTGCACAGCTATTTTTTGGTCTCCAGAAATGTCCAAGTCCGTGCTCTGGCTGGGCCAATCAAGGACATTCAGAGACTTGTCCCAAAGTCACTCCTGTGTTGTCTTGGCTCTGTGCTTAGGGTCATTGTCCTGCTGGAAAATTAACCTTCACCCCACTCTGAAGCCCTAAGCGCTCTGGAGCAGGTTTTGATCAAGGATTTCTCTGTACTTTGTTCTGTTTTGCTTTCCCTTAATCCTGACTAGTCTCCCAGGCCCTGAAAAACATCCCCACAGCATGATGCTGCCACAACCATGCTTCACTGTAGGGATGGTGCCAGGTTTCCTCCAGAGAGTGAAGCTTGGCATTCAGGCCAAAGAGTTCAAACTTGGTTTCATCAGACCAGAGTATATTGTTTCTCATGGTCAGAGTCCTTTAGGTGCCTTTTGGCAAACTCCAAGCGGGCTGTCATGTGCTTTTTCCTGAGGAGTGGCTGCTGTCTTGCCACTCTACCATAAAGGCCGGAATGGTGGAGTGCTGCAGAGATGGTTGTCCTTCTGGATGTTTCTCCCCAGAGGAACTCTGGAGCTCTGCCAGAGTGACCATTGGGTTCTTGGTCACCTCCCTGACCAAGAACCTTCTCCCCCGATTGCTCAGTTGGCCGGGCAGTTCCAAACATCTTCAATATAAGAATGATGGAGGCCACTATGTTCTTGGGGACCTTCAATGCTGCAGAAATGTTTTGGTACCTTTCCCCAGATCTGTGCCTCGACACAATCCTGTCTCGGCGCTCTACGGACAATTCTGTCGACCTCATGGCTTGGTTTTTGCTCTGACATGCACTGTCAACGGTGGGACCTTATATAGACAGGTGTGTGCCTTTCCAAATAATTTCCAATCCATTGAATTTACCACAGGTGGACTCCATTCAAGTTGTATAAAATCTTAAGGATGATCAATGGAAACAGGATGCACCTGAGCTCAATTTTGAGTTTCAAAGCAAAGGGTCTGAATACTTATGTAAATAAGGTATTTCTGTTTTATTTTTAATACCATTTTCAAACATTTCTAAAAATCTGTTTTCGCCATGTTATTATGGGGTATTGTGTGTAGATTGAAGGAAAAAATAATTGTATACATTTTAGAATAAGGCTGTAATGTAACAAAATGAGGGAAAAGCGGTCTGAATACTTTTCGAATGCACTGTATACAGTGAGCTACAAAAGCATTGGGACAGTGACACAATTCTTTGTTATTTGGCTCTGTACTCCAGCACTTCGGATTTGAAATTATACAATGACTGGTGTTAAAGGTATTTTCCTCCATACCGGGTGAACCTCTTACCAATTAAATAACTTTATTTGTACATAGTGCTACCTTGATTATGGATAGTCCTGAATGAATCGTGAATAATGAGGAGTGAGAAAGTTATACGCACAAATATCATACCCCCAAGAAATACTAACCTCTCACCATTACAATAACAGGGGAGGTTAGCATATTTGGGGGGATGGGGGGATGATATGTGTGTCTGTAACTTACTCACTAATCGTTATTCACAATTAATTCAGGACTATCCGTAATCATGGTAGCATCCACATATATGCATAAGTATTCAAATTCTACTCTTATTTACAATAAAAGTGACTCCAAAATGATACAATACATGATTTACCATTCATTTCTAAAGGGTCGAAAATTATCTGAAACATAAAATAATCTGAAGCGCAACAAAACAAACAGCAAATGCATCCAGCACGTTTGTAGAGTCCCAATATTGATGTAATCATTGCATGCCAGGAATATGGGACCATATACTATCTCAAATGAGTGCAGGAAATGCAGAAAATTAGGTTGAAGTTGAATTGAACAGTATATAATAATCAGGATGGAGAAAGAAACATTGAAATCATGTAGAATATGTGTTGCCACCCTAGTGTCACGCCCTGGTCTTAGTTATCTGTGTTTTCTTTATTATTTTGGTTAGGCCAGGGTGTGACATGGGTGATTTATTGTGTTTCAGCCAGTCCACACGGGACTGTTTTCGGATTTTCACGTTTATTGTTTTGTATTTCTGTTCATGTATAGTTTCTCTGATTAAAGAACCATGAACTTTAACCACGCTGCATATTGGTCCTCCAATCCTTCCCGCCTCTCCTTCCCAGGAGGAAAGCCAATAAAGAACCACCCACCAAAACAGGACCAAGCGGCGTGGTAACGGGCAGCAGCAACAGCGGCCGAAGAATTAAGACTCTTGGACATGGGAGGAAATCCTCGACGGGAGAGGACCCTGGGCTAAGCCAGGGGAGTATCGCCGCCCCAAAGAAGAGCTGGAGGCAGCGAAGGCGGAGAGGCGCTGGTATGAGGAGGCAGCACGGCGGCATGGGTGGAAGCCCGAGAGTCAGCCCCAAAAATGTCTTGGGGGGTTGCACACAGGGAGTATGGCGAAGCCAGGTAGGAGACTTGCGCCAACTTCCTGTGCTTACCGGGGGGCGAGAGAGACCGGGCAGGCACCGTGTTATGCTGTGGGGCGCACAGTGTCCCCAGTGCGGGTGCATAGCCCGGTGCGGTACATACCAGCTCCTCGTATCGGCCGGGCTAGAGTGGGCATCGAGCCAGGTGTCATGAAGCCGGCTCTACGCATCTAGTCTCCAGTGCGTCTCCTTGGGCCGGCGTACATGGCACCAGCCTTACGCATGGTGTCCCCGGTTCGCCTGCACAGCCCAGTGCGGGCTATTCCACCTCGCCATACTGGCAGGGCGACCGGGAGCATTCAACCAAGTAAGGTTGGGCAGGCTCGGTGCTCAAGAGCTCCAGTGCGCCTGCACGGTCCGGTCTATCCAGTACCACCTCGCCCTGAGGTGCGTGTCCTTGGGTATTCACGTTTATTGTTTTGTTAATCTGTTCATGTATAGTTTCTCTGATTTAAAGAACCATGAACTTTAACCACGCTGCATATTGGTCCTCCGATCCTTCTCGCCTCTCCTCTTCGGAAGAAGAGGAGGAAATCCGTTACACCAAGGGTCAAGCACTACTAATAAAGCAAATGTAGAATTTTTATTAATCAAAAACAAAATTTTGACATATACCATGATATGATATTTTGGCCATATCGCCTAGCCAGATATAATGTAAATATTGTCTGGTGTCTTTGTCTATACATACAGTATGTGTCAGCTCGGGATGGAAATTAGTTTAGTCTTCGCAACAGGATGTTTTCCAATTGAGTTGATTAGGCGGATTTCTTCAAATCTGTACCTCACTAGTCTGTTGTACAGTGCAGTGGTGTAAAGTACTTAAGTAAAAATACTTTACTTTAAATAGTACTTAAGAAGTTTTTTGGAGTTTCTGTAATTTACTATTTATATTTTTTGCCAACTTGTACTTTTACTTCACTGCGTTCCTTGTTACGGATACAGGTATCCTGGGGGTATTAGTAGGCGGCTTTCTTCAAATCTGTACCTCACTGGTCTTTTGTGCAGTGGTGTAAAGCACTTAAGTAAAAATACTTTAAACACTACTTAATAAGTTTTTTTGGGGTATCTGTACTTTACTTTACTATTTGCCAACTTGTACTTATACTTCACTAAATTCCTAAAGAAAATAATTTACTTTTTACTCCTTACATATTCCTTGACACCAAAAGTA
Source organism: Oncorhynchus masou masou (assembly GCF_036934945.1). Lineage (NCBI taxonomy): Eukaryota > Metazoa > Chordata > Actinopteri > Salmoniformes > Salmonidae > Oncorhynchus > Oncorhynchus masou. Next base: position 37,462,796 of record NC_088232.1, on the reverse strand, counting down.
CTCGCTACATTTTGACAGGAAAATGGTCCAATTCACACACTAATTAAGAGAACCTCCCTGATCATCCCTACTGCCTCTGCTCTGGAGGACTCACTAAACACAAAAGCTTAGTCAGTAAATTATGTCTGAGTGTGGGAGTGTGCCTCTGGCTATCAGTCAATAAAAAACGAAAAAATAAATTGTGCCGTCTGGTTTGCTTAATATAAGGAATTTGAAATGGTTTGTACTTTTACCTTTGATACTTAAGTAACATTTTAGCAATTCCATTTACTTTTGATACTTAAGTATATTTAAAACCAAATACTTTTAGACTTTTAATCAAGTAGTATTTTACTTGTTGACTTTCACTTGAGTCCTTTTCTATTAAGGTATCTTTACTTTTGCTCAAGTATGACAATTTAGGACTTTTTCCTTCACTGGTACAGTGTCTTTTTACATTGGTTTGTCCTTCTTCTTTAAGTTCTAATGGCAGACCAAACCAATTGCTGTATTGCAGTCACCTACTGTACAATTCATTGTACTTTGTGATACAGTAATACAAAATTAGGGAAAAGGAAATTTACCCTGACAACTATTAGCCCTCACTAAAACAACTCACCACACCATTCCACCATTTAACCCTATCCTACCCCAGACCAGCTGTCTGGGAGGACAGAACACTACCACTCAACACCCCCTGGTATTTGTGTGTCTAACTTTCTCACTAATCATTACTCACCATTCATTCAGGACTATCCGTAATCATTGTAGCATCCAGATTCATGTAGAAGTGTTTGGAAACATATTCTATTCTTATTTACAATACATGTGACTCCAAAATGACACAATACATGATTTACCATTCATTTCTATAGGGCACAAAATAATGTGAAACACAACCAAATTCAAACAGCAAATACATCCAACAAGTTTGTAGAGTCACAAGATTGATGTAATCATTGCGATCTAGGAATATGACACCAAATACTAAACGTTTGACTACTTTATTACACATATCAGGGAATTTTTCCCAATACTTTCGGTCCCCTAAAATAGGACGATGTACAAAATTACTGTAATTTCTAAACGGTTCACCTGATATTTATGAAAATACATTCAAATTAAAGCTGACAGTCTGCACTTTAACCTCATAGTCATTGAATCGAGTGCTGGAGTACAGCAACAAAACATGTGTCACTGTCCCAATACTTTTGTAGCTAACTATATTTTCAAAGACTCACTCAAATGGGTTCCTGTAAATGTTTAACTTTCTGGTTAATGTGTTCCTTTGTTCTGCAAAATCCCATGGCCTGGTTACAGTCAGTTTACCAAAACAAACATGTGTTACAGTGCTCTCATTTGACAGTGGTGCTTTGTATTGTAATGTCCTGACTGAAGAGAAGATAGTTTTTGTTTTACAGTAATAAAGGTTAAAGAAACCACAGTGCCACCTGCAGAGTAACTGTTCACTCACAGTTGAAGTTGCAGTATTGTCAAATGCAAGCCTTTGGCGCCACCTAGTGTCAAGGGATGGGCCAAAACAATCTAAATACTGTCATGTTACTTACAGTATTTACTGTAAAGCCACATAGAAGAATATTACTTAAAGTGTCATATAAGCTTAGTACAACTGTCTTATGTCAAAAATTAAGTTTGTTTTACTCCACTGTTTGTAAACAATGTCTTCGTGGACAAACATTACTTCAAAACTATAATTTCAATATCACGGCAGTCATTGCATTGCAACGCACTATAGCTGCGTTTTGCATCTGTAGATCCACCTATGAATTTGAAAGTGGTTACATTTCTCTAACCCCATCCCTCAGTTTTATAAAAAGCCAAGCGGCAGGGATTCCATTCGGCTGGAAAACGAATAAAGGATTGTGCCTTTCTTTACTACCTTTGAACATAACCAAAAGCCTACTCGACTACACAGATTGTCCTGTTTCATGTTCCTTTCACGTGATGCCCGAGCTATCTTAGATCCTTATCTAAATATCCTTTTCACAGGAACAAGAAACGGTTGACTATCGTTTCTGTTTGCCTGCTCGAAGTTCCGGCAAGTTGTGACAACCAGCACCCTGTCAATCAATTTTCCAATGCGGAACGGTTGAAATGTCCAATATGCTCACCGAGATGGATACAGACACACCCTAAATTGGTGCACCTAAATTTCGTTTCCCCAAAAAATCTAGGAACTGCATTATTTAAACCGGACCCAGTCTTTTCTCCTGCAGTCACTGATAGTCACTGAGGAAACATGGAACTTCGTGAGTAACCTAAACCCCTAATGTATCTGGCTAAATCTAAATTGTGTGAGGTAGGCTAGGCTACAATAACCAATGCATAAATGTGGCATACAATTTATGTAATTATATTTGCTCATTGTACATCCTTGCTTTTTTTTAAACAGTTACCGGTATTGCGGTCACAGTAGGAGCAGGTGAGACATTTGTCATGCTATTTAAAAATCGACTGACATAATTAAAACGGTAATATATATTATAAGATTACCCTGTGTCAGTTTCATTTCAAACTAAAAACTGATAAGACAATATGAAATTCCATGGAAATACCAATATTGTGGATAGCCTAGTTTAAGTAGGCTAAGCTACCAGCAAAATGCCAATTCAACTCATGGTTAATGTTACAAGTGCACAATAAAAAGCATAGCTAACTACACATGTTAAATCATTTGCCGTTTTCACAGCTAATTTTGAGAGATTCCATTTTTTGTTAACATTTTACCCAATAACTTCAATTTGCTACTTGGCCAACTGTAGTAGGCTACAATTGAAATGTTTATTTTAACTTTTAAGGGGCAGCGGTGGTCATGGCTCCAGTTGCCCTTGGCGCTGTAGGGTTTACTGCCGCTGGGATCGCCGCAAACTCTTTAGCAGCCGGCATGATGGCATCCGCAGCCACTGCAAGTGGCGGTGGTGTGTTGGCTGGAAGCATCGTTGCCGTTCTGCAGTCGGCAGGTAATTACAGTCACATTTTCATGTGTTTTAAATATCATATTTAAAAATCCGTTTACATAGTTGTGTTGTGTCCAATACAGTGGCAACTTTACAGAGAACCATATTGTCACTTAATTGCTATTAGTCACAGAATCAATAGGAATATGATCTTGTGATAATCCCCAACTATAGCTTGATCATCTCTCTTTAAGATGTATTTCTTCCACCTTGGTTTTGCATATTAGAACATTGAAGAGCTGTTATTTTCAGACAAGACAAGGCTATGATAGCCTGATGCCTGAGATACATTATGTTGTGAATGCCACAGTGACCAAAGTATGTTGTGTTGTTTCCCTCTAGGTGCAGCAGGGTTAGCTGGGTCTACAACCGCAGTGGTGGCTGGTGTTGGAGGAGCAGTTGGAGGAGCAGTGGGATGGCTCACCGCTACAGCAGCTGGACTCATCACATGATCCAAATATTGATGATTGATAGCTGTCTTGGGACAGCTCTCGTCTAAGACAATTTTAATCACAAAGATCACCTCTTTAAATATATATATTTTTTTATCCTTTATTTAGGGATACATATAAACACTTGTTAAGACGGTGAAGGAAGGCTTAGTGTTTAAAAATATATATTATTGAAGTTCATATCCTCAATATTGTGTGCAATGAAGGAAAATTATGACTGACTTGTTCTGTTAGGACATCTTGGTCAGCTGCACTTTCAAGCCCAGGGCTTTTTTATACCGTACTTTTACTTTTTCATATTTCAGTTTAATACCTTCTTTATCTCAATCAAAGGTCAAGTGTTGCCAGATATAATGTAAACATTTGTCTGGTGTCTTTGTCTCTACATACAGTATGTGTCAGCTCGGGATGGAAATTAGTTTAGTCTTCGTAACAGGATGTTTTCCAATTGAGTTGATTAGGCGGATTTCTTCAAATCTGTACCTCATTGGTCTGTTGTACAGTGCAGTGGTGTAAATTACTTAAGTAAAAATACTTTAAATAGTACTTAAGAAGTTTTTTGGAGTATCTGTAATTTACTATTTATATTTTTGCCAACTTGTACTTTTACTTCACTGCGTTCCTTGTTACGGATACAGGTATCCTGGGGGTATTAGTAGGCGGCTTTCTTCAAATCTGTACCTCACTGGTATGTTGTGCAGTGGTGTAAAGTACTTAAGTAAAAAATACTTTCAATACTACTTAAGAAGTTTTGGGGGGGTATCTGTACTTTACTTTACTATTTGCCAACTTGTACTTTTACTTCACTACATTCCTAAAGAAAATCATTTAAACACAAATGCTTAGTCAGTAAATTATGTCTGAGTGTGGGAGTGTGCCTCTGGCTATCAGTCAATAAAAAACGAAAAAATAAATTGTGCCGTCTGGTTTGCTTAATATAAGGAATTTGAAATGGTTTGTACTTTTACCTTTGATACTTAAGTAACATTTTAGCAATTCCATTTACTTTTGATACTTAAGTATATTTAAAACCAAATACTTTTAGACTTTTAATCAAGTAGTATTATACTTGTTGACTTTCACTTGAGTCCTTTTCTATTAAGGTATCTTTACTTTTGCTCAAGTATGACAATTTAGGACTTTTTCCTTCACTGGTACAGTGTCTTTTTGCATTGGTTTGTCCTTCTTCTTTAAGTTCTAATGGCAGACCAAACCAATTGCTGTATTGCAGTCACCTACTGTACAATTCATTGTACTTTGTGATACAGTAATACAAAATTAGGGGAAAGGAAATTTACCCTGACAACTATTAGCCCTCACTAAAACAACTCACCACACCATTCCACCATTTAACCTATCCTACCCCAGACCAGCTGTCTGGGAGGACAGAACACTACCACTCAACACCCCTGGTATTTGTGTGTCTAACTTTCTCACTAATCATTACTCACCATTCATTCAGGACTATCCGTAATCATTGTAGCATCCAGATTCATGTAGAAGTGTTTGGAAACATATTCTATTCTTATTTACAATACATGTGACTCCAAAATGACACAATACATGATTTACCATTCATTTCTATAGGGCACAAAATAATGTGAAACACAACCAAATTCAAACAGCAAATACATCCAACAAGTTTGTAGAGTCACAAGATTGATGTAATCATTGCGATCTAGGAATATGACACCAAATACTAAACGTTTGACTACTTTATTACACATATCAGGGAATTTTTCCCAATACTTTCGGTCCCCTAAAATAGGACGATGTACAAAATTACTGTAATTTCTAAACGGTTCACCTGATATTTATGAAAATACATTCAAATTAAAGCTGACAGTCTGCACTTTAACCTCATAGTCATTGAATCGAGTGCTGGAGTACAGCAACAAAACATGTGTCACTGTCCCAATACTTTTGTAGCTAACTATATTTTCAAAGACTCACTCAAATGGGTTCCTGTAAATGTTTAACTTTCTGGTTAATGTGTTCCTTTGTTCTGCAAAATCCCATGGCCTGGTTACAGTCAGTTTACCAAAACAAACATGTGTTACAGTGCTCTCATTTGACAGTGGTGCTTTGTATTGTAATGTCCTGACTGAAGAGAAGATAGTTTTTGTTTTACAGTAATAAAGGTTAAAGAAACCACAGTGCCACCTGCAGAGTAACTGTTCACTCACAGTTGAAGTTGCAGTATTGTCAAATGCAAGCCTTTGGCGCCACCTAGTGTCAAGGGATGGGCCAAAACAATCTAAATACTGTCATGTTACTTACAGTATTTACTGTAAAGCCACATAGAAGAATATTACTTAAAGTGTCATATAAGCTTAGTACAACTGTCTTATGTCAAAAATTAAGTTTGTTTTACTCCACTGTTTGTAAACAATGTCTTCGTGGACAAACATTACTTCAAAACTATAATTTTAATATCACGGCAGTCATTGCATTGCAACGCACTATAGCTGCGTTTTGCATCTGTAGATCCATCTATGAATTTGAAAGTGGTTACATTTCTCTAACCCCATCCCTCAGTTTTATAAAAAGCCAAGCGGCAGGGATTCCATTCGGCTGGAAAACGAATAAAGGATTGTGCCTTTCTTTACTACCTTTGAACATAACCAAAAGCCTACTCAACTACACAGATTGTCCTGTTTCATGTTCCTTTCACGTGATGCCCGAGCTATCTTAGATCCTTATCTAAATATCCTTTTCACAAGAACAAGAAACGGTTGACTTTCGTTTCTGTTTGCCTGCTCGAAGTTCCGGCAAGTTGTGACAACCAGCACCCTGTCAATCAATTTTCCAATGCGGAACGGTTGAAATGTCCAATATGCTCACCGAGATGGATACAGACACACCCTAAATTGGTGCACCTAAGTTTCGTTTCCCCAAAAAATCTAGGCACTGCATTATTTAAACCGGACCCAGTCTTTTCTCCTGCAGTCACTGATAGTCACTGAGGAAACATGGAACTTTGTGAGTAACCTAAACCCCTAATGTATCTGGCTAAATCTAAATTGTGTGAGGTAGGCTAGGCTACAATAACCAATGCATAAATGTGGCATACAATTTATGTAATTATATTTGCTCATTGTACATCCTTGCTTTTTTTTTAAACAGTTACCGGTATTGCGGTCACAGTAGGAGCAGGTGAGACATTTGTCATGCTATTTAAAAATCGACTGACATAATTAAAACGGTAATATATATTATAAGATTACCCTGTGTCAGTTTCATTTCAAACTAAAAACTGATAAGACAATATGAAATTCCATGGAAATACCAATATTGTGGATAGCCTAGTTTAAGTAGGCTAAGCTACCAGCAAAATGCCAATTCAACTCATGGTTAATGTTACACAAGTGCACAATAAAAAGCATAGCTAACTACACATGTTAAATCATTTGCCGTTTTCACAGCTAATTTTGAGAGATTCCATTTTTTGTTAACATTTTACCCAATAACTTCAATTTGCTACTTAACCAACTGTAGTAGTCAACAATTGAAATATTTATTTGAACTTTTAAGGGTTAGCGGTGGCCTTTGCTCCAGCTACCCTAAGCGCTGTAGGGTTTACCGTAACTGGCATCGCCGCAAAATCTTTAGCAGCCGGCATGATGTCATCCGCAGCCACTGCAAGTGGCGGTGGTGTGTTGGCTGGAAGCATCGTTGCCGTTCTGCAGTCGGCAGGTAATTACAGTCACATTTTCACGTGTTTTAAATATCATATTTAAAAATCAGTTTACATAATTGTGTTGTGTCCAATACAGTGGCAACTTTACAGAGAACCATATTGTCAATTAATTGCTATTAGTCACAGAATCAATAGGAATATGATCTTGTGATAATCCCCAACTATAGCTTGATCATCTCTCTTTAAGATGTATTTCTTCCACCCTGGTTTTGCATATTAGAACATTGAAGAGCTGTTATTTTCAGACAAGACAAGGCTATGATAGCCTGATGCCTGAGATACATTATGTTGTGAATGCCACAGTGACCAAAGTATGTTGTGTTGTTTCCCTCTAGGTGCAGCAGGGTTAGCTGGGTCTACAACCGCAGTGGTGGCTGGTGTTGGAGGAGCAGTTGGAGGAGCAGTGGGATGGCTCACCGCTACAGCAGCTGGACTCATCACATGATCCAAATATTGATGATTGATAGCTGTCTTGGGACAGCTCTCGTCTAAGACAATTTTAATCACAAAGATCACCTCTTTAAATATATATTTTTTTTTTATCCTTTATTTAGGGATACATATAAACACTTGTTAAGACGGTGAAGGAAGGCTTAGTGTTTAAAAATATATATTATTGAAGTTCATATCCTCAATATTGTGTGCAATGAAGGAAAATTATGACTGACTTGTTCTGTTAGGACATCTTGGTCAGCTGCACTTTCAAGCCCAGGGCTTTTTTATACCGTACTTTTTACTTTTTCATATTTCAGTTTAATACCTTCTTTATCTCAATCAAAGGTCAAGTGTTGCCAGATATAATGTAAACATTTGTCTGGTGTCTTTGTCTCTACATACAGTATGTGTCAGCTCGGGATGGAAATTAGTTTAGTCTTCGTAACAGGATGTTTTCCAATTGAGTTGATTAGGCGGATTTCTTCAAATCTGTACCTCATTGGTCTGTTGTACAGTGCAGTGGTGTAAATTACTTAAGTAAAAATACTTTAAATAGTACTTAAGAAGTTTTTTGGAGTATCTGTAATTTACTATTTATATTTTTGCCAACTTGTACTTTTACTTCACTGCGTTCCTTGTTACGGATACAGGTATCCTGGGGGTATTAGTAGGCAGCTTTCTTCAAATCTGTACCTCACTGGTATGTTGTGCAGTGGTGTAAAGTACTTAAGTAAAAAATACTTTCAATACTACTTAAGAAGTTTTGGGGGGTATCTGTACTTTACTTTACTATTTGCCAACTTGTACTTTTACTTCACTACATTCCTAAAGAAAATCATTTAAACACAAATGCTTAGTCAGTAAATTATGTCTGAGTGTGGGAGTGTGCCTCTGGCTATCAGTCAATAAAAAAACTAAAAAATAAATTGTGCCGTCTGGTTTGCTTAATATAAGGAATTTGAAATGGTTTGTACTTTTACCTTTGAAACTTCAGTAACATTTTAGCAATTCCATTTACTTTTGATACTTAAGTATGTTTAAAACCAAATACTTTTTAGACTTTTAATCAAGTAGTATTTTACTTGTTGACTTTCACTTGAGTCATTTTCTATTAAGGTATCTTTACTTTTGCTCAAGTATGACAATTTAGGACTTTTTCCTCCACTGGTACAGTGTCTTTTTGCATTGGTTTGTCCTTCTTCTTTAAGTTTTAATGGCAGATCAAACCAATTGCTGTATTGCAGTCACCTACTGTACAATTCATTTTACTTTGTGATACAGTAGTACAAAATTAGGGAAAAGGAAATTTACCCTGCCAACTATTAGCCCTCACTAAAAAAACCAACACCCCTTTCCACCATTTAACCCTATCTAATCCTACTCCAGGCCAACTGTCGGGGGGACAGAACACTTACACTCAACACCCCCTGCTATTCTTCTGCAGTAAAACCTCGCAATCCCAAGTACGTCTCTGCAGCTTCCACCACAACCTATATTTTCTGTGACTTACGTTCCATTTCTGCAGTATAGTTTATGACCATGGCTATGAATACTAAGAAACTCACCTTACTGAAGCAAATATTATTCTCATCACTCTCTATTGGTCTCTGCCTACTCACAGAAATCTTCTCAGGATCCCTCATCCTGTACCCATCTTCCTCTACCACTCTCTTAACTGCTTCAGTATGACACTTTCTGTACTACTCTGACCCTGCTAACCTCCACCTGCCTTTCTCTCACCAGACACCTCAGATCTCCAGCCCCATGGGCACCCCCATAGATAACGCAACTTTCTCCACCGATACTACACATTCCTTCATCTCATGCCCTCCTGCACACTTCTCATATCTAGCAATCTCCCTCCTACACACTGCTGCAACATGACCATAAACTTCACACCGAATACACTGTAGTATATTTGTAACAAAAGCTCTCACGAGATAACTGATACATCTTAACTTGACCTTGTCGGACAAAGACTCTGCATCAAAACTCAGCAGGACAGACAATGTCTTCTCCTTTTCACCGTCCTACCTACCTGGCCGGCTGGACCTACCTACCTGTACATAGGGTAGCAGTCTTTTAAGGTGCAGGGTAGAATACCGGGTGGTAGCCGGCAAGTAACTGACTGAGTTCAGGGCAGGGTACTGGGCGGAAGCCGGCTAGTGGTGACGATTTAAAGCAGTTTATTCATTTTTTAAGCAGTTTTTCAGTCTGTCGGTCCCAGCTTTGATGCACATGTACTGTTGATGCATTTTAGATGGTAGTGGAATGAACCACTATTTCGTCCCTTCACTATATCGGCATTGAACACGTCACCCTGCCTATGAGAGGGGGTGACCTTGACAATTTATTGTTAAAAAACGAGAGGCCGTCTGGATTTTTAATTTAAAGACCCTTTCTCCCTTCGGTCTCAACGTAGACATTGCTCTGAAGCCATTCTTGGGATTATTGTTATTTTGCTATTCATTGTAAATGTTTGTTGGCCTATGTAGCCAAATTGTATCTATGATCGAATGTTATCCATTCATGCTTTTTTATATGTTCTATTTATGTCTGTAAATCAACCAATGAAATCAAGCTTGCTTCAAATCAAGCCACCATGATTACAGACACCTGTGTGTCTCCTTTGAAAGGTTATAAATTAGTGGCCTGCAGTGTTTGTCATTATACCCTGATGAATACAGCTTGTCTGTCAAAACATTGGTTATAAAATTATTGCATCTGACCTCCTAGAGTGTGAGGCTCTCCTTTTCAAGTGTTCTACTCCGCGAGCCATCAACTTGCGTAAACAGGTGTTGTTTATTTTGTCTCCAGTAGGGTGAACAGACCATAGTTTGGGTGGCTGAGGTCCTTGATGATCTTCTTGGCCTTCACAATGATTTGGGCTGACCACACCACCCTCTGGATAACCCTGCACTAGTGGACGGTGTAATTGACGTACCAGGCTGTGATACAGCCCGACATGATGCTCTCAATGGTGTATCTGTAGAAGTTTGTGAGGGTCTTAGTGGCCAAGCCAAATTTCTTCAGCCTCCTGAGGTTGAAGAGGCGCTATTGCGCCTTCTTCACCACATTGTCCAGTAGCTACAGTGCATTTGGGAAGTATTCAGACCCCTTCCCTTTTTCCAAAATGTTTTACTTTACAGCCTTATTCTAAAATCGATTAAATACATGCTTTTCCTCAATCTACACACAATACCCGATAATAACAAAGCGAAAACAGGTTTAGAGAATGTTGCTAATTTATTACAAATTAAATTAAAAATACCTTATTTACATATGTATTCAGACACTTTGCTATGATACTAGAAATTGAGCTCAGGTGCATCCTGTTTCCATTGATCTTCCTTGAGATATGATTGGAGTCCACCTGTGGTAAATTCAATTGATTACAAATTATTTGTCTATATATAAGGTCCCACAGTTGACGGTATATGTCAGAGCAAAAACCAAGCCGAGGTCAAAGGAATTGTCCATCGACCTCAGAGACAGGATTGTGTCGAGGCACACATAAACCCTTTTTGTTTGCTGCCTAACCAATGACTGTGCTGTGTACAACGGCACTTAAGGAGGGGAGTCAATTTGTAAAAAAATAAAACAATGCTATATCTGTGCGCTGACTAGGCTTACTGATGTCTATTCAGTTTGAGAGGGAGAGCGTGAAGATGAGGAGGACCAGAGGTATTTAAATGTTTTATTTTATTCCACATTAGCTGCTGCCAAGGCAGCAGTTAATCCTCCTGGGGTCCAAAGTTTGCTACTGATTTAATTGATTTTAATTCAAATTAAATGGACATGATTATATAAAACCACGCTTTAGTCCGCAATGCTTTATGCTAGAAACAAGCTGATATGACTAAGACGTGACTCCGATGCATTTGCAATACCTTTGGTTTGTCTCTATGACGTTCAGAGGCTGTGCAACAAACTTCTATAGCCGAAGAGCTGCAATTTTTACTGCAATTTTTTAGGTGTCCCAAGTGGGCTTCCGAGTGGCGCAGCGGTCTAAGGCACTGTATCTCAGTGCTAGAGGTGTCACTTCTGGTACGATTCCAGGCTGCATCACAACTGGCTGTGATTGGGTGCACAATTGTCCGGGTTGGGCTGGTGTAGGCCGTCATTGTAAATAAGAATTTGTTCTTATCTGACTTGCCAAGTTAAATGAAGGTACAATTTTTTTTTTTATTAACGAAAGAGTCACTGACAACAACCAAAACTAAACAGGTGGGGTATTAGGAGGGGTTCTGAAAGACACTCATAGGGGTGTCCACTGAAAGTTACATAGCAACAACTGGGACGTAAAAGACACCCACCATGAACAGCCAATACATTTGTCCACTAAGAGGCAAACAAAAGAGAAATCCACACCAAACTTAAAGACAGGAAGCAAACCCCAAAAAATATGCAAAACAAAAACAGGGAAAATTAGACAAAGGAATATTTTTCTAGAAATCAAATAGGGAGAGACAATAAAAGGTGTTCACAATCCACATCTCTCAAAACAACTGGAGCACTGGGCCATCACAGGTGAAACACCTGACTAATGAGATGCCAGCAACGGTGTAACACATACTGACTAACGAGGTGACACCAAGCTGTGCGCCATACATGCTAACGTGCTAAAAGTCCAACCTCAAATCATAAATGGTAAAACCAAAACCTGTAACACAAAGCATAGCCTGCGTTGTTGAGTTTTGGCTGCATGAGGCTAAATATTTGACTATGCAGCTTCAGATAAGAAATGACTGAGAATGTGTTTTTGGTGTAACATATTATAGGCCTACTATATTACAGTAGGCATAGGACTATATGCTATTACATTCGGATCTGCTATGTAAAATACTAATGAATCATTGTGTGATCTTGCAGGACATTGATTCAGACTTTTCTTGCAAGACCTTGATTAAGCTTTTACTTTACTAAACCAGCATCATTGTGAGAAATGATAATATTCTATTTGTAATAATAATAATAATAAGTGATGAATAGGACTATTATATCTAGAATTCATTGAGGATCAGCTATTTCAGTTGTAACTGGTTCTGTTGTGCTACATTTTTTCAGTTGATATACAATTTTAGCACTGTTCCAAACTTAGACAATCAAATCTAATTTGATTAAACAGGTGTAGACCTTACAGTGAAATGCTTACTTACGAGCCCCTAACCAATAGCACAGTTTCAAAAAATATGGATTAGAATAAAAGAGCAGGAGTAAAAAATAAAATAACAATATATACAGGGGGTACCGGTACAGAGTCAATGTTCGGGGGCCCCCGGTTAGTTGAGGGAGTATGCATAGATGACAACAGAGAGTGACAGTGGTGTGGAGAGAGGGAGGGGGGGGGCTTCCTCTGACACCGGCTGGTATAGAGGTCCTGGATGGCAGGAAGATGGGCCCCAGTGATGTACTGGGCCGTAAGTACTACCCTCTTTGGTGCCTTGCGGTCAGAGGCTGAGAAGTTGCCATACCAGGCAGTGATGCAAATAGTCAGGATGCTCTCGATGATGCAGCTGTAGAACCTTTTGAGGATCTCAGGACCCATGCCTATTCCCTGAGGGGGAATAGGTTTTGTTGTGCCTGCTTCACTACGGTCATGTTGTGCTTGGACCATGTTAGTTTGTTGGTGATGTGGACACCAAGGAACTTGATGCTCTCAACCTGCTCCACTGCAGCCCCGTAGATGAGAATGGGGCCGTGCCTGGTCCTCTTTTTCCTGTAGTCCACAATCACCTCCTTTGTCTTGATCACGTTGAGGGAGAGGTTGTTGTCCTGTTACCACAAGGCCAGGTCTCTGACCTCCTCCCTATAGGCTGTCTCGTTGTTGTTGATGATCAGGCCTACCACTATTGTGTCATTGGCAAATTTAATGATGGTGTTGGAGTCGTGCCTGGCCGTGCAGTCATGAGTGAACAGAGAGTACAGGAGGGGGCTGAGCACGCACCCCTGAGGGGCCCCTGTGTTGAGGATCGGCATGGCAGATGTGTTGTTACCTACCCTTACCACCTGGGGGCGGCCCGTCAGGAAGTCTAGGATCCAGTTGCAGAAGGTGTTTAGTCCCAGGGTCCTTAGCTTGTTGATGAGCTTTGAGGGCACTATGGTGTTGAACGCTGAGCTGTAGTCAATGAATAGCATTTTCACATCTGTGTTCCTTTGCCCAGGTGGGAAAGGGCAGTGTGGAATGCAATAGAGACTGCATCATCTGTGGATCTGTTGGGGTGGTAAGCAAATTGGAGTGGGTCTAGGATTTCTGGGATGATGATGTTGATGTGAGCCATGACCAGCTTTTCAAAGCACTTCATGGCTACAGACGTGAGTGCTATGGGTCGGTAGTCATTCAGGCAGGTTACCTTAGTGTTCTTGGGCACAGGCACTATGGTGGTCAGCTTAAAACATGTTGGTATTACAGACTCGGACAGGGAGAGGTTGAAAATGACAGTGAAGACACTTGCTAGTTGGTCAGCTCATGTTCGCAGTACACGTCCTGGTAATCCGTCTGGCCCTGCGGCCTTACGAATGTTGACCGGTCTTCCGGTACAGCTGGTGCTCTCATGCATGTTTCAGTGTTATTTGCCTCGAAATGAGCATCTGGTTGGGGTATGTACGTCATTGATGCACTTATTGATGAATAGATGTGATGTAGATGTGTTATATAGATGTGGTGTACTCCTCAATGCCATTGGAGGAATCCCGGGAACATATTCCAGTCTGTGCTAGCAAAACTGTCCTGTAGCTTAGCATCTGCTTCATTTGACCACTTTTTTTTAATGATCTAGTCACTGGTGCTTCCTGCTTTAATTTGATATCCTCTTTTTTAACAATAGCCTGTATAGGAATCAAAACCTCTCCGGTGCTGCAGCATGCACTCATTCATGCTCTGTTGTGGTTTAAAAAAATATATATTTGTCTCCAGTCATGTAAAATGACATAGAATTGCATGAAATGTGTTTAATAAAAGGCAATTTTTTCTCGGACTGAATATAAGATGATTGATTCAGTCTGTGAATCCACAACCTTCTGGCTACTTTGCCATATAATGCTTACAAAACAAATAACTGTTTCTAAAACTGCACATTTATGGCTCTGGTCTTTCCTAGGAGTGAGGGTAAATGGTAGGCATGTTCTCTGCTATTCACTTTGTTTTTAGTTATTATTTTGGGTATAGGGAAGGGTCACTTCTTTTTTTCAAGTGTTCAGGGTAGGTCGGGTAAAAAACATTATTGAAGGGAGGGCCATCCATTTTCATTTCAGAGAGATCCGATTTTCTACAGGTATCACTCATTGTAAATAATGTACAGTCACTTAGCCAGCTTATCTAGTGGCAATCAAATGTGTTACCTAACTAGTTAGCTATTGCCACACACATCTGATTAATCTGTTCACTCGTCATTCCAATGACAAGGTTAACTCATCTATCAAGTAGAGATCACATGGGGAAATAAAAACAAGAGACTAAAAATGGTCAGATTCTCGGTTAGCCAAACCAAACTAGCTCCCTAGCCATTTAATTTGCCCCCCTCTGACTCCAGAAATATATAATAATACAAATGTCCAATTAATTCATGTCCAACTTAACCTCTGATCGCGTTTGGCTAAGAACCCTCTCCTTAGGAGTGAAGACATGCACTTCTATTCAAGAGCCATGGTGGAGTTTTTTCTTTAACCTTTATTAACTATTCAAGTCAGTTAAGAACAAATTCTTATTTACAATGACGGCCTACACCGGCAATGCTGGGCCAATTGTGCATCGCCCTATGGGACTCCCAATCATGGCCAGTTGTGATACAACCTGGAATTGAACCAGGGTGTGTGTAGTGACACCTCTATCACTGAGATGCAGTGCCTTAGAGCGCTGCACCACTTGTGAGCCCAAAGATTCAGGGTTTGATGGACAACTTTGAGAACCAAAGGACTTTAGAGTTTTGATGACAAGCTCATTTGAATACATTTAGTTGGTCAATTGGTCGTGAAAGGTTCTTGCAGACTTAAAGGAGAATCAATAGTAAAAATATATAAATCACAACATTTAGAGTGACAAGGTTGTCATCTGACAGCGATGATATAATAATATAAATCTAAGTAACTGAATTGATTTTGTAAAATGTAACAGAGTGAAAAGCAAGTTACTTCCTTCAGAAATGACTTGAGTAAGAGCACAAGTAAAGCCCACAGAGAGTAACTAGAAAAGTACTAGTTCCTCCCAAAATGTACTTAAAGCTGCAATATGCAACAATGTCTAAAATTGCACAGACAGAGCCTTGCTTCTAGCTCTTAGGAAACTTTGCAGCATTTTTTTATTTATTTATTATTTATTACATTATTAGCCCAGAAAATGTTTAGTGTTATTAGATACAGCCGGGTAGAACTATTGGATATCAGAGCGGCGGTAACTCACCACCACTACCAGCATTACGACCAGGAATGAGACTTTCCCGAAGCGGATCCTTTGTTCGTACCCACCAGGGCAATTGAACTGATTCCAGAGGCCGACCCAAAACAAAGCCGGCGATGGAGAGGTACTCGGAGTGGACTTGGACTTAGGAGGCACACACACCACCCACCGCTTCCGAGTATATTACTCGCTAATGTCCAGTACCTGGATAATAAAGTTGGTGAGCTCAGGGTGAGGGTTTCTTTCCAGAGCAGCATCAGGGATTGAAACATACTCTGTTTCACGGAAACATGGCTCTCCTGGGATATATTGTCTGAGTCGGTCCAGTCAGTTGGGTTCTCAGTTCATCGAGCAGACAGGAATAAGTATCTCTCCGGGAAGAAGAAGGGCAGGGGTGTATGCTTCATTATTAATGACTCAGGATGTAATTGTGATGACATACAGGAACTCAAGTCCTTTTTGTTCACCTGACCTAGAATACCTCACAATCAAATGCCGACCGTATTATCTCCCAAGAGAATTTTCTTCAGTTATAGTCACGGCCGTGCATATCCTCCTTCAAGTGGATACCATGGCGACCCTCAAAGAACTTCACTGGACTTTATGCAAACTGGAAACTACTGTCAAGATGTGGCCCTTTCTGGGTATAGATCGTGGCTTCCCCCTCTCTCACACTCTCCTACACCCAGGATCTGTTATCTCAGGTTGTAAATTCCTGTCGGAGACTCCCCCTGGCCATGCAGAAAGAGAGACCACAGAGTGAACAAAGGATTTCACGTGGCAGAACTCCTAAATCCCCAAAATGGGAAAATGAAACTATATGTCTACTTATGAGAATGTGGGAAATGTCCGTGGACACTTAATTAAGGGACTGGTATGAAGAGTGTGTTTCATTTGGTGACCTCACGAAGGGCAGGAAACATACATAACTATATATCTGAATGTGTACATCTCAATTATGGTGTTTGCATCTAATTCTTGTATAAAATGAATGAGTAAAGATGAAACTATTTTTGAAATGATGTAATCTGATGTTAAACCTTTAATGTGAGAGAATTGTATTCCCTTTAAAGTTTAACTAAGTCATTGTTCTGCCCCCGTGAGCACAAACATGATCAGGCGTCATAGAGCCTTTTCTACTGTTACGAAAAAAAGCTCCTTCTAAGAAAATCCTCTTTAGACTGAGCAAACCCACAGCGTGAGCTGTGATTGCGAATAGTTTAGACCACGCATACCTTGGTGTAAGCTGAGGTGGCACAGGTTTGAGTACCAAAACTAGAAATGGTTAATGGTTCAACTCTGAGACTATCGATCCCTACAGAATAAGAGCAAATTTTAGATACTAATTACTCGTCTGCAGCTAGAAATTATGTAAACCTGGGACGAGAATAATCGACAACTGCCAAAACATCTAGTCTATGAGAACATTTCTGAATGGTACTCTGAAGAATCCATTCTAACCACAAAATACTTCAGGGAAACAGAAAGAGAGAGACTCGGATGAACTCTTCAGCAGACAGACCTGATTCCAACAAAAAGATCACAACAACACATGGGCGTAAATGTATATTGATTGCAATTATTCCCGAATGAGTGCGCGTTCATGTGCAAAGGATTCAAATTCCAATTTGTCTTTCCCGCTTCATTCTCAGTCCACACCCACTTCCCTTCATCCACCAGGCCGTCATATCAGCTTAGCCCACTAGGGATTCTTCCCTATCCTTTGTTAGTAACCAATATCGACTGTTGGTTTGTTTATGCACATCTGTGATTACTTAGTTAGTTAGTAAATAAATGAGCCAATTGGTGTATGGATGAGTTATATTAAAGGATGGGTTCGTGTGTAGATAACCAACAATTTACGACGTTTGAAATGAGACTGACGTGAGATAAAGAATAATTCATTAATAGAAGACAAATTGATCAGATAATAAAGTATCTGAAGAGTTATATTCGGAAAATTCTAACTTTGTAATCTGAAGATATTCCATGGTGCCCCAACTTCCTAGTTAATCACATTTACATGATTAGGTTAATCAAGAATTTATTTGATAAAATAACAGTCTTCACTCTTAATGATGCCAAAGACACGACACCACATATCCCGAGTCCGCCTTTATTGAAGCTGGGGATTTTAACAAAGCAAATTTGAGAAAAAGGCTGCCGAAGTTCTATTAACACATTGACTGTAGTACTTGCGTTGCTAAAACACTCGAACACTGCCACTTCAACTTCCGGGAAACTTACAGGACCCTCCCCCGCCCTCCTTTTGACTAATCTGACCACAACTACATTTTGCTCCTCCCTTCCTATAGGCAGAAACTCAAACAGGAAGTACTCATGCTAAGGATTATTCAATCCTGGTCTGACCAATAGGAATACACGCTTCAAGATTGTTTTGATCACACGGACTAGGATATGTTCCGATTAGCTTCCAAAAATAACATTGACATATACGCTGATACGGTGACTGAGTTTATCAGGAAGTGTATAGGAGATGTTGTACCCACTGTGAATATTAAAACCTACCCTAACCAGAAACAGTGGATAGATGGCAGCATTCATGCAAAACAGAAAGTTCGAACCACTGCTTTTAACCATGGCAAGTGACTGGGAATATGGCAGAATACATAGTGTAGTTATTCCCTTCGCAAGGCAATAAAACAGGCAAAACATCAATGTAGAGACTAAGTGGAGTCGCAATTCAACGGTTCAGACAGGAGACATACAGTGGGGAGAACAAGTATTTGATACACTGCCGATTTTGCAGGTTTCACTACTTACAAAGCATGTAGAGGTCTGTAATTTTTTATCATAGGTACGCTTCAACTGTGAGAGACAGAATCTAAAACAAAAGGATGGCCCATCCATCCTCCCCTCAATACGGTGCAGTCGTCCTGTCCTCTTTGCAGAAAAGCATCCCCAAAGAATGATGTTTCCACCTCCATGCTTCACGGTTGGGATGGTGTTCTTGGGGTTGTACTCATTCTTCTTCTTCCTCCAAACATGGTGAGTGGAGTTTAGACCAAAAAGCTCTATTTTTGTCTCATCAGACCACATGACCTTCTCCCATTCCTCCTCTGGATCATCCAGATGGTCATTGGCAAACTTCAGATGGGCCTGGACATGCGCTGGCCTGAGCAGGGGGACCTTGCGTGCGCAGCAGGATTTTAATCCATGACGGCGTAGTGTGTTACTAATGGTTTTCTTTGAGACTGTGGTCCCAGCTCTCTTCAGGGCATTGACTAGTTCCTGCCGTGTAGTTCTGGGCTGATCCTTCACCTTCCTCATGATCATTGATGCACCACGAGGTGAGATCTTGCATGGAGCCCCAGACCTAGGGTGATTGACCGTCATCTTGAACTGCTTCCATTTTCTAATAATTGCGCCAACAGTTGTTGCCTTCTCACCAAGCTGCTTGCCTATTGTCCTGTAGCCCATCCCAGCCTTGTGCAGGTCTACAATTTTATCCCTGATGTCCTTACACAGCTCTCTGGTCTTGGCCATTGTGGAGAGGTTGGAGTCTGTTTGATTGAGTGTGTGGACAGGTGTCTTTTATACAGGTAACGAGTTCAAACAGGTGCAGTTAATACAGGTAATGAGTGGAGAACAAGGGGGCTTCTTAAAGAAAAACTAACAGGTCTGTGAGAGCCGGAATTCTTACTTGTTGGTAGGTGATCAATACTTACTGTATGTCATGCAATAAAATGCAAATTAATTACTTAAAAATCATACAATGTGATTTTCTGGATTTTTGTTTTAGATTCCGTCTCTCACAGTTGAGGTGTACCTATGATAAAAATTACAGACCTCTACATGCTTTGTAAGTAGGAAAACCTGCCAAATCAGTAGTGTATCAAATACTTGTTCTCCCCACTGTATTTGGCAGGGTCTACAGACAATCACGGACTACAAAAGGAAAACCAGCTACCTCGCGGACACCAACGTCTTGCTTCAGGACAAGCTAAACACTTTCTTCGCCCACTTTGAGGATAACAGTGCCACCCACACGGCCCACTACCAATGATGGTGAGCTCTCCTTCTCCGTGGCCAACATGAGTAAGAAGTTTAAGCGTGTCAATCCTTGCAAGGCTGTCGGACCAGACGACATCCCTAGCCGCATCCTCAGAGCATGAGCAGGCCAGCTGGCTGGTGTGTTTACAAACATATTCAATCTCTCCCTATCCAAGTCTGCTGTCCCCACATGCTTCAAGATAGCCACCATTGTTCCTGTACCAAAGAAAGCAAAGGTAACTAAACCAAATGACTATCGCCCCGTAGCACTCACTTCTGTCATCATGTAGTGCTTTGAGAGACTAGTCAAGGACCATATCACCTCCACCCTACCTGTCACCCTAGACCCACTTCAATTTGCTTACTGCCCCAATAGATCCACAGACAATGCAATCGCCATCACACTGCCTTATCCCATCTGGACAATAGGAATACCCATGTAAGAATGCTGTTCATTGACTATAGCTCAGCATTCAACACCATTGTACCCTCCAAGCTCATCATTAAGCTGGAGGCCCTGGGTCTGAACCCCACCCTTTGCAATTGGGTCCTGGACTTCCTGACGGGCCGCCCCATGTGGTGAAGGTAAGAAACAACACCTCCACTTCATTGATCCTCAACACTGGGGCCCCACAAGGGTGTGTGCTCAGCGCCCTCCTGTACTCCCTGTTCACCCATGACTGTGTGGCCAAGTACACCTCCAACATCAAGTTTTCAGACGACACAACTGTTGTAGGCTTGATTACCAACAATGACAAGACAGCCTACATGGAGGTGGGGGCTCTGGGAGTGTGGTGCCAGGAAAATAACCTCTCACTCAACATCAACAAAACAAATGAGATGATCATAGACTTCAGAGAACAGCAGAAGGAGCACACCTCTATCCACATTGACGGTACCACAGTGGAGAAGGAAAGCTTCACGTTCCTCGGCGTACATATCACTTACAAACTGAAATGGTCCACCCATATAAACAGTGTTCTGAAGAAGCCACAACAGCACCTCTTCAACCTCAGAAGGCTGAAGAAATGTGGCTTGGCACCTAAAACCCTCAACTTTTACAGACACACAATTGAGAGCATCCTGTCGGACTGTATAATCGGGATGTATCACCGCCTGGTACGGCAACTGCACCGGCCACCACCACAGGGCTCTCCAGAGGGTGGTGTGGTCTGCACAACAAATCACCAGGACACCTACAACATCCGATGTCACAGGGAGGCCAAAAAGATCAAGGACAACAACCACATGAGCCACTGCCTGTTCACCCCACTATCATCCAGAAGGCGAGGTCAGTACAGGTGCATCAAAGATGGGACCAAGAGATTGAAAAATAGCTTCTATCTCAAGACCATCAGACTGTTATATAGCCATCACTAGCACATTAGAGGCTGCTGCTTATATACAAAGACTTGAAATCACTGGCCACTTTAATAAATGGAACACTAGTCACTTTAATAATGTTTACATATCTTGCATTACTCATCTCATATGTATATACTCTATTCTATGATATTCTACTATATCTTATTCTATGCCGCTCTGACATTGCTCATCCATATATTCTTAATTCAACATTCCTTTACTTAGATTTGTGTGTATTGGGTATATGTTGTGAAATTGTTAGACATTACTGCACTGTCGGAGCTAGAAACATTTCGCTACACCCGCAATAACATCTGCTAAACATGTGTATGTGACCAATATAATTTGATTTTGCACATTTAAATACATTTAACATGTTACTTGTAGTGCCTCTGCATTTTAGTAATGTAATAGGCAAACAATAGCTAGGTTTCCTACCAATTCATGACAGATTTTCATGCAAATATTCTAAAATCTGCATAAAGAAAATATGCGCATTCCCCACCACTGGTGTTTCCATCAAACTGGCTTGATGCGGATACAAATAAGTGCCGATAACAATGCACACAAAAGTTACTTTTTTCGCTGACATTTTTATGCACCAAATAAAAATATAAAGTTCAATGTGTTTCCATGTATTTTAACTCTACCGATAGTTTTGTCGCAAAAATCAATCTACACACAATACCCCATAATGACAAAGTAAAAACTAGTTTTGAGAAATGTTTGCAAATGTATATAAAAATAATAA
Source organism: Oncorhynchus masou masou (assembly GCF_036934945.1). Lineage (NCBI taxonomy): Eukaryota > Metazoa > Chordata > Actinopteri > Salmoniformes > Salmonidae > Oncorhynchus > Oncorhynchus masou. The sequence continues at coordinate 37,440,727 of NC_088232.1, read as the reverse complement.
TAATTAAATATGACATTTACATAAATATTCAGACTCTTTACCCAGTACTTTGTTAAAGCACCATTAGCATCGATTACAGCCTCGAGTCTTAGGTATGGCGCTACAAGCTTGGCACACCTGTGTTTGGGGAGTTTCTCCCATTCTTCTCTGCAGAACCTCTCAAGCTCTGTCAGGTTGGATGGAAGGCGTCACTGCACAGCTATTTTCAGGTCTCTCCCGTTTGATCGGGTTGAAGTCCGGGCTCTGGCTGGGCTACTCAAGGACTTTCAGAGACTTGTCCTGAAGCAACTCTTGCGTTGTCTTGGCTGTGTGCTTAGAGCTGTTGTCCTGTTGGAAGGTGAACATTCACCCCTGTCTGAGGTCCTGAGCACTCTGGAGCAGGTTTTCATCAAGGATCTCTCTGTACTTTGCTCCATTCATTTTTCCCTCGATCCTGACTAGTCTCCCAGTCCTTGCCGCTGCTACCACCATTCTTCACCGTAGGGATGTTGCCAGGTTTCCTCCAGATGTGAAGCTTGGCATTCAGGCCAAAGAGTTCGATCTTGGTTTCATCAGACCAGAGAATCTTGTTCCTCATGGTCTGAGACAAACTCCAAGCGGGCTATGTGCCATTTACTGAGGAGTGGCTTCCGTCTGGCCACTACCATAAAGATCTGATTGGTGGAGTGCTGCTTAGAGGGTTGTCCTTCTGGAAGGTCCTCCCATTTCCACAGAGGAACTTTAGCGCTCTGTCAGAGTGACCATTGGGTTCTTGGTCACCTCCCTGACCAAGGCCCTTCTCCCCTGTTTGCTCAGTTTGGCTGGGTGGCCAGCTCTAGGAAGAGTCTTGGAAGTTCCAAACTTCTTCTATTTAAGAATGATGGAGGCCACTGTGTTCTTAGGGACCTTCAATGCTGTAGAAATGTTTTGGTACCCTTCCCCAGATCTGTTCCTCAACACAATCCTGTCTCAAAGCTCTACAGACAATTCCTTCGACCTCATGGCTTTGTTTTTTTACTGTCAACTGTGGGACCTTAAACAGACAGGTGTGTGCTTTTTCAATTCATGTCAAATCAATTGAATTTACCACAGGTGGATGATCAATGGGAACAGCAGGCATCCAAGCTCAATTTTGAGTCTCTTAGCAAAGGGTCTGAATAGTTATGTAAATAAGGAATGTTTTTTATATTTTTATATAATTGTACGAAACCTGTTTTCACTTAATCATTATAGGGTATGTTGTGTAGATTGAGGGTTTATTTTTTTATGTAATCAATTTTAGAATAAGGCTGTAAAGTAACAAAATGTGGAAAAAGGGAAGGGGTCTGAATACTTTACGAATGCACTGTACGTTTGCTCCCATTTGTGGCTTGAAGCAATGAGTGACGTATTTAAAGGGTGAATGTGTTCCCCAACCCCTCCCTCGTTCAGTACAAACCATTCCGCAACATAGCAAACATTCAAGCGAACTGAACGCACTTCAGGATCAAATCCATTTTTTTGTACGGTATGACTTTACTCGCATAAAAACTGTTGATGGAAACATGGTTATTATGCCAAATACTTACTAATATTACGCAGAGTTATTGATCAATAAAGCTCACCTATTTTGATGTTGTCCATTGACGTTCTTGAAACTGAAGGATCTCCGGTCAAACACACAAACCCAGCAATGTGATGTCAGACGTTACACCTCCCTGTATATATGGTCTATTGCTGCGTTCATAACCATGGTCTATTGCTGCGTTCATAACCCCACACGACTGGGAAAAATCCACTTGAAAGGCCGCTCCAACAGTTCATTAATAGTGGGAAACTCGTCTATCATCCCGAGCTCTGACTTCTCCCACATGGTGACCTCTGATGTCACCGGTCACCAATTAAGGAAATGACCGCAATAACAGTTTTATTGTTGCAGTTAAATGCAACAAAACATTATTTATAAAAAGAAATCTAAAGTGGTTTTTGAACACAATTTGTTTACAAGCATGATAGCTGTACTTTTCATTTCTCAACGAGTTCATAGCACATGAATGCATCCAACTAGTAATTACAACCTCACAAGTGTTAAATTTACACCTCCCACTTGGTTATGAATGCAGCATATGGCTCTTTCCCAAGCAGCCTGTTTCCTGACGCATCCCAACAGGGCTGGGTTTCCCAAAAGCATCGTAGCACAAAGATCATCTTAATTCCATTCAAACTAAATGGACGTAAGGTGATCTTAGAGCTACGGTACTTTTGGGGAACCTGGAGATCATTTATGATGTTGAAAAATACAACACAATATTAAATTATGTTTGTTTATGATGGATAATTCATGATATTAAAAGATACAACACAACAGATATCAACCACTCTAAAAGTAACCTATAACAGACTGAGAACAGCCTCATTACTTGTTCGGTTTCATTTTTTTTTTCACTTTCGATTTTAGTGAAGTCCTCCCCGAGAGACAAGAGGTTTTACAATCTCTCCCAAAATGTCTCTAGGTGTGTGTTGTTCTTCCCAGTGGGCATACAACGTGGGGGCTGAGGAGTATATCTGTCTGTAATAAATCCCTTTTTGGGGGAAAAACTCATGGGTGAGGGAGCCAGGCCCAGCCAATTGTAATGGTTCTCGTGTCTTATATCCAATGAGTGTATGGAAAACAAACCCTATGCACATATTTATATACACCGAACAAAAATATAAATACAACATGCAACAATTCAAAAGATTTTACTGAGTTACAGTTCATATAAGGAAGTCAGTCAACTGAAATAAATAAATTAGGCCCAAATCTAAGGATTTCACATGAATGGGCAGGGCTTGCTGCATTGTAGACCTACTCCTGGTGTGGTATTCTGAATGATTTAATTTCTTTCTGAACAGACAGAAGTAATTCTAACTTTAGTAAATGTATTTAAATTTACCAGGGGTGTTGTGTCACATCCAACACCCTTCCCTCTGCTATGATTCCATAAGGAAATGAAGAGATGAGAGTTGCAGGCTGATTGTCACGAACCTCGCCGAGGATGGTGCCTCTTCCTGTTCGGGCAGGGCTCGGCGGTCGTCGTCGCCGGCCTATTAGCTGTCATCGATTTCCTTTCCGTTAGTTTTTGGTTATTGGTTAATTGGGTACACCTGTTTTGTATTAGGGTTTGTTTGTAGGTTATTTAAGGGCACTAGGCCCGCTGGGTATTTGTGCGGGTTTGTTTCTTGTTACTCTGTGTTGGATGGTGTCATTTTGTTCTTGTCGTTATTCGCCGGACTATTTCTGTCCTGTTGTTTGGACTGGCAACTTATATACGCCCTGTGTGTTGGCGTGACCGTTTTTGTTGCGCTGGTGAATAAATTTGACAAACGACTGAACCCTGCTCTCTGCGCCTGATTCCACCCACCACTCCTAGTTATCGTAACACTGTCTATCAGAGCAGAGAGAGGGAGAAAGTGAATCTCTTTCTAGTCCTTTTGAGAGATACAGGCACGCTTCTCTCACACCACAGCAATGTCCACATGTTGGTATATATAAAGTAGGCTACAATTTTGCACAAACCATAAACTGGGCCAACACATAATTTCTTAGAAATTAAGAATTTTAGGGGGCAGCCAGGAGAATTAGGAGTCAATTTGAATTAACTCTGCTTTTATTCAAATTTGTACATAGCAAACTGTGAAAAAAAGTGTCATGCTATGAAGTTCCAACAGGATCTGGCTCAAATTAAACACTTGCCATACCAGGTGGTGATGCACCCAGTCTAGATGCTCTCAATAGTGTAGCTATAGAACTTTTTGAGGATCTGAGGGCCCATGACAAATCTTTTTAGCCTCCTGAGGGTTAAGAGTTGTTGTCATGCCCTCTTCATGAATGTGTTGGTGTGTTTGGATCATGATAGGTCCTTAGTGATGTGGACAATGAGGAACTTGAAGCTATCGACCTGCTCCACTACAGAACCATCGATGTGAATGGGGGCGTTTGGCTCTCCGTTTCCTGTAGTTTCAATTTTTCAATTTTTAATTTCACCTTTATTTAACCAGGTAGGCCAGTTGAGAACAAGTTCTCATTTACAACTGCGACCTGGCCAAGATAAAGCAAAGCAGTGCGGCACAAACAACACAGAATTACACATGGAATAAACAAACGTACAGTCAATAACACAATAGAAAAAGTCTATATACAGTGTGTGCAAATGATGTAAGATTAGGGAGGTAAGGCAAGAAATAAACCATGGTGGCAAAATAATTACAATTTAGCAATTAAACACTGGAGTGATAGATGTGCAGAAGATGAACGTACAAGTAGAGATACTGGAGTGCAAAAGAGAAAAAATAATAATAATATGGGGATGAGGTAGTTGGGTGGGCTATTTACAGATGGGCTATGCACAGGTGCAATGATCTGTAGTCTACGATAAACTCCTTTGTCTTGCCCACATTGAGGGGGTGGTTGTTGTCCTGCCACCACACTGTAAGGTCTCTCACTTCCTCCCTATAGGCTGTCTCATCGCTGACAGTGATCAGGCCTACCAGCGTCATGTCTGCAAACTTAATGGTGTTGGAGTTGTGTGCAGCTGAACAGTGAGTACAGGAGGGGACTGAGCATGCAACCCCGACTGGCCCCCATGTTGAGGGTCACCGTGGGTGATGTGTTGTTGCCTACCCTCACCACCTGGGGGTAGCCCTACAGGCAGTCCAGGATCCAGGTGCATAGGGAGGTGTTCAGTCAAAGGCTCCTTAGCTTAGTGATGCTTGGATGGCACTATGGTGTTGAACCCTGAGCTGTAGTCAATGAACAGCATTCTCACGTAGGTGTTCCTTTTGTCCAGTTGGGAAAGGACAGCGATTATGTCATCTGTGGCGGCAGTATGTGAATTGGAGTGGGTCCAGGGTCTTTGGGATGATGGTGTTGATGTGAGCCATGACCACCCTTTCAAAACATTTAATGGCTACAGATGAGTGCTACGGGGCAGTAGTCATTTAAACAGATTACCTTGGCATTCTTGGGCACAGGGACTATGGTGGTTTACTCAAAACATGTAGGTATTAGACTGGGACAGTTAGACTGGGACAGGGAGAGGTTGAAATTGTCAGTGAAGACACTTGCCAGCTGGTCAGTGCATGCTCCGAGTACGCATCCTGGTAATCCGTCTGTGGCCTTTTGAATGTTAACCTGTTTAAAGGTCTTACATTGGCTACGGAGAGCATGATCATAGTCATCTGGAACAGCCGCATTGTAAAGGAATTCACAAATTGGTGAAAGGATCTCAGGGACTTTAAGTCACCCTTGTAATGAAAATTAAACATTTCCAAATGACCAGGTTGGGCATCTCATTTAGAACGTGAGATTACATAATATAGTGGTCAGATTCATGGCCAGCTGGTCACACGGTCAGAAAATTGCAATATTCTGGTCGTTAGAAAGACCAACATTTTAAAGGGAATGTATCAGTTTGTGACCAGAATAAGACATCACAAAAATACATCATATTGACATCTTTTCAACCAGATTTTGCCCACTGGGTTCCTGCTTACTTAAAAGGGTAGTCCACACAATTCACAAAATGCAGGCCTGCCTGCAGACATAGTACATTCCACACTTTGGGTTCCACACTGTCAAAGATCATGCATGTTCTACTAAAAAGACTGGAAGTGAATGATATATTACATGTAAATGCCCAAATCAGTGATCTCAAAGAAACGTCAAATCAAGACAATGAACTGATTTATTTAACGAGGCAAGTCAGTGAAGAACAAATACTTATTTATAATGAAAGCCTACCCCAGCCAACGCTGGGCCAATTGTGCTCCGCCCTATGGGACTCCCAATCATGGCCAGATGTGATACAGCCTGGATTCAAACCAGGGACTGTATAGTGGCACCTTTTGCACTGAGATGCAGTGCCTTAGACCACTGCACCACTTAGGAATGGGCCCCCATCCACAGTTGGCCTACCATTATTTTTTAGTTTATAAATCTGCAATCACAAATGTAACTTCATACAGAAATTGAATTGACCAATAACTACAACCTCCTTGACAAATGTAAAATATATTTACTTCAGCAAGGCATTGCAATACTCACTGATCTTTCACATTCACTAATCAACACATCCTCTTTATCAGTCAGAAATCAATGGAAACATTCAGTAGCTTCAACACTATGCTATAGTCAACTTCTCTATCCTAAAGCTCAGCACATACAGTATGGGAGAAAGACACATTTGAAGTATAATCCATTTTATTATCAATGCAATCATAGCGAGGATGAGACCCCAGCGTCAATACGGCTGAATATTGAGGTCACCCCCTGAACTTAGAGGACACCCATCCCACTGCTCCACCGGCTGCCGCGCCGACACTTCCCACAACAGCTGTGGCCACACCGGTGAGTCCTGCAGCTCCTGAACAACGAGATAAGTCCAATTTAAGTCCAAACCACTAGTTAAAATCATGACCACAAGACAGTCCTGATAAATTCAGTTTCCAACTATTTACATTACATTGAAAAATAAAACTTATTGTCTATACCTGCTGACTGTAGAGCAGCAACAAGACTCCCTGCTGCTACCCCACCTCCATTGGCCACGGCTGCAGAAGACATCATGCCTGCTGCGGTTGATCCAGCTGCAACCCCAGCAGCACCGAATCCCATCGCTCCCAAAGCTACAGGGGCAATGAGCACTGCCGCCGTACCTGTCAGGTCCAAACAAAGCTTTTAAACTTGCAGACAAAAACACAGGAGTTCTGGGTCACATAAGGAGACATGGCACTATTGTCATGTGCAAGTGGGCAAAATTACAGTGCAGAATGCAGACGGGTCTTTCCACAGGGTTGTTTAAATTTTAACAAACATTTGTTTTGACAATGGAGTACTTATATAGTCCACACAACCACTGCGCTTTCATAGTTCACACTACTGTTAGTTAAACCATGGGAAGTTCTAGAACCTGCTAGAAGATTCATAGACAGTCCTCTTAGGAGTAAGACTTGATTCTGCTGCACCAGACAGATCAGGTCTCCACCAGACCAGAGAAAGGGGCCTAAATCTAGCCTGCCAGAGTAAGTTTCTTTCTATCTAGAGAAAATTTCATGTTTGTTGATTTGTATATGCTGCTATGTGAATATCCTTTGTTCCTGAGAGAGAGATGAGATATATATAAACTCAGCAAAAAAAGAAACGTCCTCTCACTGTCACCTGCGTTTATTTTCAGCAAACTTAACATGTGTGAATATTTGTATGAACATGAGTCAACAACTGAGACAAACCGCGGAAGTTTCACAGAAGTGACTAACAGAAACGGAATGTGTCCCTGAACAAAAGGTGGGTCAAAATCAAACAGTCAGTATCTGGTGTGGCCACCAGCTGCATTAAGTGCTGCAGGGCATCTCCTCCTCATGGACTGCACCATACTTGCTGTGAGATGTTACCCCACTCTTCCACCAAAGTACCTGCAACATATCTGAAGGAGAATGGCCCTAGCCCCCCCCTCCGATCCAACAGGTCCCAGACGTCCTCAATGGGATTGAGATTTGGGCTCTTCGATGGCCATGGCAGAAAACTGACATTCCTGTCTTGCAGCAAGCTAGCTAAATAGGACAAATTAGATAGCAAGTGCCAGCTAGCTAAATTGCCATAAAGGTTTCATGTTTTCCAACATGTCCCCAAATTAATGTAATTGGTTCAGAGTTTGTTTTGATATTCTAACCTGCGTGTCGTGATCACGTTTGGTGTGGGGGGACAAAATAAATTTATGGCACACGCGCAGCCGGTTTGGGTTCCGTGTAACGCTCATTCCTTCGACCATTAACGTGAATCCAACCATCCCCCCGGTGAGACAAAACCGTGACGTCAGTGAAGAGCAGTTTTTGCCAGTCCTGTCTGGTCTAGCGACGTTGTTGCCGGTGAGGACCTGCCTTACAATAGGCCTACAAGCCCTCAGTCCAGCATCTCTTAGCCTATTGCGGATAGTTTGAGCACTGATGGAGTGATTGTGCGTTCCTGGTGTAACTCAGGTAGTTGTTGTTGCCATCCTGTACCGATCCTGTGCAGTTGCACGTGGTCTGCCACTGCGAGGATGATCAGATGTCAGTCCTGTCTCCCTGTAGAGCGGTCTTAGGCTTCTCACAGTACAGACATTGCAATTTATTGCCCTGGCCACATCTGCAGTCCTCATGCCTCCTTGCAGCATGCATAAGGCACGTTCACGCAGATAAGAAGGGACCCTGGGCATTTTTCTTTTGGTGTTTTTCAGAGTCAGTAGAAAGACCTCTTTAGTGTCCTAAGTTTTCATAACTGTGACCTTAATTGCCTACCGTCTGTAAGCTGTTAGTGTCTTAACGACCGTTCCACAGGTGCATGTTCATTCATTGTTTATGGTTCTTTGAACAAGCATGGAAAACAGTGTTTAAACCCTTTACAATTAAGATCTGTGAAGTTATTTGGATTTTTACAAATTATCTATGAAAGACAGGGTCCTGAAAAAGGGACGTTTATTTTTTTGCTGAGTTTATATCTACGCACAAATATAAATTAATACTGTCATATCTATACATGTTTCTTTCATTTTAGAACAAGTCTATTCCTAAATAACTGAAGAGTGCGTGTGTGTGTGTGTTACAACTCTGGATATGAACATATCTGCCTGGTTCTTGTCGGACCGCCTAGTGGGGTCAGACCAAAGTAGCATTAAGTCACTAATGGGTGAGGGCATGTACAGCCAATCGCACAGATGGCTCCAGCTAGCCGTTTTTACAGTCGTATCTGCAACTGTTCATTCTTAGAAGAATTGATTGAAGGATACTTTACCAGTTCCAACTGCCATGGCAATCACAGATACTAAATAGAGGAACAAACATACATGGGTCATCATCATTATGGTTAACTAATGCAATATTTTTCTTAGAAAAATCCGTTTCATTGACAAAACTTACATCAAACAATGAAATATACTCACCAGACACCATTTTCTTGGATTCAAATAGCTAAAAGTGTGATAAAGATTCAGTTAATGTTGTTGTTAGTGACAAAATATCTGCCAGCATTCTCACTTTTATCAGAAGGACACTGCTGGTACAACGCTAAAACATGGCATACAGCATTATAACAGAATAAATCAAATATGGACATTTTACCTTCCCGCTTTAGGCGTTGTTCAGTGGTAGGCTATAATAGATGACAAAAAAGCAGACAAATCAAAATAAGACCACTTCTTGTAAGATCACATTCGGTTTCAAAATGTTTATTATGATCAAGTCCAGAGTACAGTCAATAACTCTGTAACTAATCTACTGGACAAATACATTGATGGAAAGCTTTGGAGTTTAATAACAGCATTGGCATCCAATATGTTGCATTACCGCCCCCAACTGGACTACAATATCAACCCATTACACTGATACAAAAAGGGAAAAGGATTACCAAAGATGTACTACAACTAAACCAAGATAAACCACAGCCTGTCATTTAAAAAATGGGAACAAATGAGCCAGTAGGCAGAACAAGAAAGGGGGTGGGCAGAGCCAAGCACGAGCTAGCGAGATCCTATCTGCTTATTTCCGTTAGGGAAAGACTGCTCTGAAACGCACGTGCAATAACTCAATACGCCTTTGCACTCCTAAACAACGCAATTTAACTACTTTTACAAAAGGGTAAATGTTACAAAACGTTGTCCACTCTGTTCATAACATTCTAGTTTTGAGAACAGAAAAATTGTATTGAGATCAAATATTTAATTGATGAGAAATTGTGCAGAATGTCAGCCAAAATCCATCTCGTTCCACCTTCTCTCATATTTGGTAGTGAGTGGAAAAACCAAGCAGACGATCCACATTTATACCTCCGGTGAAATATCTGTCATTGTTCTGTGGGATTACTCCACCTCTATGATATCATAGCGGTCAACAAACCAACATTTAAAGTGCATGCTGCCACCTACTGTGTTGGAATGTACGATCAATGATCATATACCCAATTCTGAACTACCATGAAAATAAAACTCTAAACCAAATAAATCCTCAACTTCTACCACACCATCCCCCCAAAACTCTTCCCAACCCCATTAAACTTGATCTATATCATGCTGAAACACTCCACCCTTGTTCAGCATATCAACAGTAACATCTGTTACCCCAATATCTCTTTTGACATCTCCTCAACAACCTTCAAACTGGCATTTATGATTTGCACAACCAGAGTCGTATTTATAGTCTTACCAATAAAATCATTAAAAAAAAAAATTATTATCAAAGTGGCCTTTGACACCACACATTCATGAGCATAAGATTTCTGAACAGGCCTCAAAACCCTGCCAGGACAATCTGAAGCACCAGCCCTGAAAGTAGGTCCACTTACTACAGGTGCATCCATGTCAGATCCATCAGTCTGAAAGTAGGTCCACTTACTACAGGTGGATCCATTTAAGCGCCAATGGGCCACACTGTAGTTCTAACAATCTGTTCTACGGCCTCTGCAAATGATACATCTTGACTGATCCTTTATCTCTGAGCCTCTCTGTACCTGACATCCACCAAATGTTACAGTGTTCTCTCCCACAATTACTGCACTTAACCTTCACATTGCTTCCACATTCACCGTAATCATGTGCCCCTCCACACTTGGCACATATTTTCTTTCCTTTACATTGAACAGCTACATGTCCCATTCTTTGGCATTTAAAACACAGCAGTGCATGAGACAAACTCTCTAATTTTGAAATTAACAAACCCTATCTGTACTCTTCCCAATAAGACTTTCTCAAACCTCAGCATCTCTGATAACCTTTTACTTCTTTGACCCTCTTTCCTACTGATCAACATTTTGGCTCAATCACTCTGCCTTCCTTCACATTATCTTTAACATCATCTGTGAACATAGATATCGGGACCCCAGTGATGACTCCCCTCAATCTAGCATAGGCACCAGGGACATGGCTTTTAATCTTCTTCCCATGAACCTTTTCCATTTTCAGAAGCTACCCTTGCGGAGCCTGGCTAACACACAATATGAATATCTACCATTTCCAATGAACCAAGTTAACTCCCCTTCACCTACCTCTTTCTCTATGGCATTATTTAGTCAGGGTGTAAATGAGGCCCATTACTCTACCTCAAACAACAACTGAAAATAAAGTGACCTTGGTGGACTCCCAAATGCCGCTTCTAGGATGGCCCAATTCTGATTTTTTTTTTCCCACTTGGTCTTTTGACCAATCAGATCTGAAAAATATCTGATACAAAAAAACCTGATGTAATTGATCAAAATACCAATTAGTAGAAAAAAAATAATTAGGTTGCCTGTGTAAACACAGCCGTCTTGGCTTATTTGGTGTTTGGCAACCAACTTCGCAGGTTCAAATGTTCTCCTTGATTAGTTAAAATCATGTGCACCTGAGGTCAGACTGCTAGAGTGAAACACTACCAAATGACAATAAGCAGTTAGTGTGTGCAATTGGTAATCAGTGTAGGTGTGGTGATACTGGTGGTTTGTTGGGATTGATGTTTAAATTATTTTTTTTTTAAACATAGCAGGTTAGAAGTAACATAGCAGGTTAGGAGAACTAAATCACATTGTATTTGTCACACGCACTGAATACTGTGTAGACCTTACTGTGAAACGCTTACTTACACCTGTTAGTCGAGGTAATATGTACATGTAGGTAGAGGTGACGCGACTATGCATGGATAATAAACAGAGTATCAGCAGTGTAAAAATGTGGGTGAGGGGGACAATGTAAATAGTCCGGGTAGCCATTTCATTAGCTGTTCAGGAGACTTGGCGCTCCAGTACCGCTTGCCGTGCGGTAGCACAGAGAACAGTCTATGACTAGGGTGGCTGGAGTCTTTGACCATTTTTTGGGTCTTCCTTCAACACCGCCTGGTATACAGGTCCTGGATGGCAAGAAGTCTACAAATACAACAGGTTAGGATAATTAATGTGGCAAGTTAAAAGAATGAGGTTTGGGTTAGGAAAAGGGTTACTGTTAGGCTTAGCTAAGATGCTACATTACACTTTAGTCATTTAGCAGATGCCCTTACCTGTGCATAGTTTCATACTTTATTCATACTGGTCCCGTGGGAATCAAATCCACAACTCTTGCATTACTTCATGCTCTCGCGCGGGGGATTCTTTCGCTAAACAGTTTCCCATGCATTGTCAATAAGGTTTCTAAACTAACCCGGATGTAATAGAATTCTGGCCACTGGTTGGTTTTGTGGCGCTACTCTGATTTCCCCATAAAAAAAAACACTATAAACAGGTAGAGGTGCATATTATTCTGGCCACATGTTGCTTGCGGTCCAAACACTTAAAAGACACACCCATCTTATGCCCTTGGGATAATGGTTAGCAGATGTTAATGCGAGTGTAGCGAAATGCTTGTGCTTCTAGTTCTGACCATGCAGTAATATCTAACCTAAAATTTTCACAACTAAAAACTACAATTATGAATGAGCGATGGCCGAACGGCATAGGCAAGATGCAGTAGATGGTAGAGTACAGTATATACATATGAAATTAGTAATGTAGGGTATGTAAACATTATATAAAGTGGCATTGTTTAACTTCTCTAGGATAGGGGGCAGCATTTGGAATTTTTGATGAAAAGCATGCCCAAATTTAACTGCCTGCTACTCATCCCCAGAAGATGAGATATGCATATTATTAGTAGATTTGGATAGAAAACACTGAGGTTTCTAAAACGGTTTGAATCATATCTGCGAGTATAACAGAACTTATGTAGCAGGCGAAACCCAGAGGACAAACCATTCAGATGTATTTTTCTGAGGTCACTCTTTTCAATGGGTTCTCATTGGGAATCCAGATTTCTAAGGGACTTGCTTGCAGTTCCTACCGCTTCCACTGGATGTCACCCGTCTTTAGAAATTGGTTGAGGTTTTCCTTTGTGTAATGAAGAAGTAGCCCTGTTCAAAACAAGGGTCACTTCATGTGTACTGTTTGAAAGAGGCGCATGACCAGAAAGCTAGCGTCAGTTTGCTTTCTTCCTGTATTGAACACAGATCATCCAGTCTTCAATTTTATCGATTATTTACTTTAAAAAAATACCTACAGTTGTATTACAAAAGTAGTTTGAAATGTTTTGGCAAAGTATACAGGTAACTTTTGAGATATTTTGTAGTCGAGTTGCGCAAGTTGGAACCGGTGTTTTTCTGGATCAAACGCTCCAAATAAATGGACATTTTGGATATATATGGACAGAATTAATCGAACAAAAGGACCATTTGTGATGTTTATGGGACATATTGGAGTGCCAACAGAAGAAGCTCGTCAAAGGTAAGGCATGATTTATATTTTTATTTCTGCGTTGTGTGTCGCACCTGCAGGGTTGAAATATGTACTCTCGTTTACGGAGGTGCTATCCTCCGATAATAGCATCGTTTTTTCATTATTAAAGTGGCTAGAGATGAGTCAGTATGTTGGCAGCAGCCACTCAATGTTAGTGACGGCTGTTTAATAGTCTGATGGCCTTGAGATAGAAGCTGGCATTCAGTCTCTCGGTCCCCGCTTTGATGCACCTGTACCGACCTCGCCTTCTGAATTATAGCGGGGTGAACAGACAGTGGCTCAGGTGGTTGTTGTCCTTGATGATCTTTTTGGCCTTCCTGTGACATCGGATGTTGTAGGTGTCCTGGTGATTTGTTGTGCAGACCACACCACCCTTTGGAGAGCCCTGTGGTGGTGGCCGGTGCAGTTGCCGTACCAGGCGGTGATGTGAGTGTTTTTGGTGACAAGCTGAATTTCTTCAGCCTCCTGAGGTTGAAGAGGCGCTGCTGCGTCTACTTCACCATGCTGTCTGTATGGGTGGACCATTTCAGTTTGTCCGTGATGTGTACGCCGAGGAACTTAAAACTTTCCACCTTCTCCACCACTGTCCCGTCGATGTGGATAGGGGGCTGCACCCTCTGCTGTTTCCTGAAGTCCACGATCATCTCCTTTGTTTTAGTGACATTGAGTTAGAGGTTATTTTCCTGACACCACACTCCGAGGGCCCTCACCTCCTCCCTGTAGGCCGTCTCGTCGTTGTTGGTAATCAAGCCTACCACTGAAGTGTTGTCTGCCAACTTGATGATTGAGTTGGAGGCATGCATGGCCATGGGTGAACAGGGAGTACAGGAGAGGGCTGAGAACGCACCCTTGTGGGGCCCCAGTGTTGAGGATCAGCGGAGATGTTGCTACCTACCCTCACCACCTGGGGGGCAGCCTGTCAGGAAGTCCAGGACCCAGTTGCATAGGGCGGGGTCAAGACCCAGGGTCTAAAGCTTAATGACAAGTTTGGAGGGTACTATGGTGTTAAATGCTGAGCCGTAGTCGATGAACAGCATTCTTACATAGGTATTCCTCTTGTCCAGATGGGTTAGGGCAGTGTGATTGAGTCGTCTGTGGACCTATTGGGGCGGTAAGCAAATTGGAGTGGGTCTAGGGTGTCAGGTAGGGTGGAGGTGATTTGGTCCTTGACTAGTCTCTCAAAGCACTACATGATGACAGAAGTGAGTGCTATGGGGCGATAGTCATTTAGCTCAGTTACCTTCGCTTTCTTGGGAACAGGAACGATGGTGGCCCTCGTGAAGCATGCGGGAACAGCAGACTGGGATAAGGATTGATTGAATATGTCCATAAACACACCAGCCAGCTGGTCTGCGCATGCTCTGAGAACGCGGCTGGGGATGCCGTCTAGGCCGGCAGACTTGCGAGGGTTAACACGTTTAAATGTTTTGCTCACGTTGGCTGCAGTGAAGGAGAGCCCGCAGATTTTGGTAGCGGGCCATGTCAGTAGCACTGTGTTGTCCTCAAAGCGAGCAAAGTTAGTTTGTCTGGGAGCAAGACATCGTGGTTCGCGACGGGGCTGGTTTTCCTTTTGTAGTCCGTGATTGACTATAGACCCTGCCACATACCTCTTGTGTCTGAGCCGTTGAATTGAGACTCCACTTTGTCTCTATACTGACGCTTAGGTTGTTTGATTGCCTTGGGGAGGGAATAGCTACACTGTTTGTATTCGGTCATGTTTCCGGTGTTTCCGGTCCCCTTAAAAGCAGTGGTTCGCGATTTCAGTTTTGCGAGAATGCAGCCATCAATCCAGTTTCTGGTTGGGGAACGTTTTAATATACGCTGTGGGTACAACATCACTGATGCACTTACTAATAAACTCGCTCACCGAATCAGAGTATACATCAATGTTATTGTCCGAAGCAATCTTGAAGTGTGGAATCAGATTGGTCGGACCAGCGTTGAACAGACCTGAGCACCGGCGCTTCCTGTTTTAGTTTCTGTCTATAGGCTGGGAGTAACAAAATGGAGTCGTTGTCAGATTTTCTGAAAGGAGGGCGGGGGAGGGCTTTATATGCGTAGCGGAAGTTAGCATATCGAATGCGGGTCACGCATTCGATATGCTGATAAAATTTAGGTAGTCTTGTTTTCAGATTAGCCTTGTTAAAATCCCCAGCTACAATAAATGCAGCCTCAGAATATGTAGTTTCCAGTTTACATAGTCAAATCAAGTTCTTTCAGGGCCGTCTGTGTCTGTTTGGGGGGGGATGGATATACACTACTGTGATTATGATCGAAGAGAATTCTCTTGGTAGATAATAATTTCCTGGGGTAACAATGTAAGAAATAACAGCTTCCTAGGTACGAGAAGCGAGGCGGCCATCTCTGTCGGTGCCGGAATGGTTAGCCAAGCAAAGGAAGTTTGCAACGTAAGCCCCTCAGCTCTCGTTTTTAGTCTGCTTTGCGAGTGTACAATTAAGTTTACTCCGGGCCTGAAACTCTCCATAATTCAATTTGCGACGATAGTACATCAGCTAAAAAAAAAGTAAGCGAAAACTTAACAACATCAATGGAGAATTCAACATACAAGTGTAAGTAAAAACGAATGCAAATAGGTAAAACGTTGCTACTACGTAAAAAGTAAAATGTTTCCGTTTGGTTCTCTTTTGGAAATTGTAGAAATATAACATTTTCCTTCAGAAGTCCCAGCTAGGCAGGCTAATGTTAGTTAGCTAATTCATTTGCTAGCTATCATACAGTAGGCGTATATTAATAATTACATATTTAATATAAGTAGACATGGACTCAATTGACTGTAGCGCATATAAAGCGTGCATATAAAGCACCCACAAGCTACCGGTAGCTGAAAACACCACTCATCTCGTAATGAATTTCTGGCCAAGGGTGGTCCATTTAAAAATCATTATATTGGGGGGGTGATAAGGGACATATAAGCCTAGGCAACCGTACCACCTGACATGATACCAATGCCTTACTGACGTTTGCGTGACGCCTGCATTGCTTGTTAATGAAAATCGTAATGTCCATGGTTTATATTAATTAAATCTTAACCATTATTGTTAGAAGTGTACAATTCTTCCCGATGATGCCCAATCTATAGATAGTCTTTCCCTCAACACCTCATGGGATGGTATGATATTTTCTCGCTCTATACAGATCTAAATGTTGTTCGCCAATCATAGGCTGTTGTTACCAGTTCCACATCAGACAACCAACAAGAGTTGTGTCCACGGCTTTCAGAGGAGTTTATAGATGCTTTTCGAGATGACGCTTCAGTCGAATAGAGCAGGTCATAGACTTTCTCGGAGGGTGAGTGCTATTTGGGATCCTTGGGATGTCCATACGTCTATAAAGTATACATTTAAATTGGTTAAGTTTAGTGTAAGGACGTCTCAAGGAATCTGGATAGCAGTGGCCTTTCAGAGACTGGCATAGTATTTGAGAGATTGGCGGCAACACGGACTTTGTTTTTTTTTCAAGTGTCAGAAGCAATTTGAGTGTCTGCCCCAGATTGTTTCCTTATTAGAGACAATGGAAAATAATTACCACGATGTCTTTGATTCTATTGAAGAGCAAGTAGGATATATTTAAGTTGTAATCATTTGGAAATATTTAGGTCTACTGTGTTAAGGCAAATGTGGTTTATTTGAAAATAATGATTCTTTGTTGATAACATATTGTCAAAAGAACGTAGGCAATATTATTTACTGTGTCGATAGCGGAGTAGGCTAGTGTACAATAACGTAATTTGATGTGCTTGTATTATTTATTTAATGGATTAATTAAACTGTAAATGAAATAACTACTTTTTCACTGAAAAAAAGGGAAACGAGGTACAATATGCAACTTCGATCAAAGACCTAAAATCCTGCCTGACAATATCACAACGGTATCTTATAGTGTGGATACAGTAGTAGCCTAATCTACAACAATGTAACTATGTGCTGATATTATTTATCTAATTGATCAATTGAATTGTTAATGTGGATTGGACGCTATCTTTCAATGATTACGTTATTATACAAGGTAGATACAGGAGTAGTCCATAGTCTACAATAATAATGTAATTGAATGTGTATCATTTATTTCATTGATTAATACAATTGTAAATCGGGAGGGGTAGGCTACTTCATTCAGTGTATACTGAATATATTGCCATCTCTAGGAGTATGTTAATGATGGCTTTTCAGCTGTTGAACTGTGGCAATGTCAAACTAATTTCTAAATATCTTTCTTTAGTCTAGATGTGATGAGCCAGAGAAACCAATCAGCTTCACTGCAGGTGCTCAACCCACCACCCTCAATGTTCTCCCTCCACAAGTAACCACATCCTCTTCTCCAGTTGAACTACTCTGTCACCAAAAAATGACTGTACATTTACGTGCCCATCTCAGTGGAACATGATCCATCCAAGGCCTCAGCTGGATGCCTAAAATGTGAGAAATGTAAGCAAGATGCTATAGTGTGTGTGTGTGTGTGTGTGTATGGATGGAGTTCCAAGTAAAGACTTGAGAAGATGACAAAGGAGATACTGTATGCGCTCACTCTCGTCACTATGAAAATAAAGTGTGGGATGCCTTGTGTCTGTCTCCTTTATGTCCATTTGAGGATATTTATCACCCCTGATAAATATTTTCTTAAACTCTTCTTGAACTGCACTGTTGCTTAAGGGCTTGTAAGTAAGCATTTCACGTTAAGGTCTACACTTGGTTGATTTGATTTGAAATAGCTAATTCACTCTAATTCAATCGCCTGCTATATGGAGGGGAGCCGCAGCAGTTAACTGATGTAAACAATGCAATTGTATACAATAACATTGCATATACTGTAGTATACACTTTGATTTGACTTAGTGGTTTTCCTTTTGCTGTTTCTGTATAACGGACTTTGAGATCACTGACACTCCACCTGATGTGGTGGAAGTTGTTTAACCAGATCACCTTCGAAGACCACCTTCTGGCACAGACTGAGAAGGATGTGGAGGTTTTTGACCAGGTAAAAATGGTTGCCCGCTGTTCATTTATTTTCTGGTCTTCCAATAGATATTACAAATACATTGCTTATATATGAAATAATTGCATTTATTTCTATTATCAATCAAGTTGAGACTGAACATGGACAGGGCGCATGAGAAGGAGAGCCACCGACTCCTGTGGCGGGACGGGCGCTTGCGCGCACAAATCAAAAGAAATCAGCCAAGACCTAAGAATTTTTTTTGTAGACATCCACAATTCTGGTTCATCCTTGGGAGCAATTTCCAAACGCCTACAGGTACCACGTTCATCTGTACAAACAATTGTACGCAAGTATAAACACCGCGACCACACAGCCGTCATACCGCTCAGGAAGGAGGCGCGTTCTGTCTCCTAGAGATGAACGTACTTTGGTGCGAAAAGTGCAAATCAATCCCAGCACAGCAGCAAAGGACCTTGTGAAGATGCTGGAGGAAACAGGTACAAAGGTATCTATATCCACAGTAAAACGGGTCCTATATTGACATAACTTGAAAGGCGGCTCAGCAAGGAGAAAGCAACTGCTCTAAAACCACCATAAAAAAGCCAGACTACAGTTTGCAACTGCACATGGGGACAAAGATCGTACTTTTGGAAAAATGTCCTCTGGTCTGATGAAACAAAAATCGAACTGTTTGGCCATAATGACCATTGTTATGTTTGGAGGAAAAAGTTAGATGCTTGCAAGCCGAAGAACACCATCCCAACCGCGAAGCACGGGGGTGACAGCATCATGTTGTGGGGTTGCTTTGCTGCAGGAGGGACTGGTGCACCTCACAAAATAATGGCATCATGAGGGAGGAAAATTATGTGGATATATTGAAGCAACATCAAGACATCAGTCAGGAAGTTAAAGCTGGGTCGCAATTGGGTCTTCAAAAAGGACAATGACTCCAAGCATACTTCCAAAGTTGGTGCGAAATGGCTTAAGGACAACAAAGTCAAGGTATTGGAGTGGCCATCAAAGCCCTGACCTCAATCCCATAGAAAATGTGTGGGCAGAACTGAAAAAGCGTGTGAAAGCAAGGAGACCTACAAACCTGACTCCGTTACACCAGCTCTGTCAGGAGGAATGGGCCAAAATTCACCCAACTTATTGTGGGAAGCTTGTGGAAGGCCAAAACATTTGACCCAAGTTAAACAATTTAAAGGCAATGCTACAAAATACTAATTGAGTGTATGTAAACTTCTGACCCACTGGGTCATTATTGCATGTCTAATCTAACATTTTAATTAAAAATAATTCAATAACTGTATTTTTACATACCTGATAATCATTTAACCTGTGTTTGCTTGCTTACGTCTGTCTCCTACTCCGTTCCCTTTGCTACCTAACACCAAGACATGGATCTACCTAATTTATTTATTTTACCTTTATTTAACTGGGCAAGTCAGTTAAGAACAAATTCTTATTTTCAATGAAGGCCTAGGAACAGTGGGTTAACTGCCTTGTTCAGGGGCAGAACGACAGATTTTTACCTTGTCAGCTCAGGGATTCGATCGAGTAACCTAACGCTCTAACCAGTAGGATACCTGCCATCCCACTAATGTCATCCATTACCAACCACCCTCCAACTTTTCATTACATCAGCTACTGTTATTGTCAAGTTGTCATTATCTGCTAAGAAAGAGCAAGACAACTATCATACTGGGCACATGGTGTTTTTAGCTAATCTGTATAGCTCACATTAACACTGCAAACACTCAGAACAAAAAGGGCATCAGCACATGGACAGTTTCCCTCTTCGAGTCCACTACCTGTTGAAAAACAAGTCACAAGCAGAACCTCCCATCCACACAACACCCTTCTCTATTCCGCACACCAGAATTCTGTATTTCAATCTGATTGCCATGAGTGTACAACAAATATGAAAGTAAATTGACACACATGTACCAAAGGAATATCAATGGTTATGCATTTAAGTCTAAAATATTTAAGTCTAAAATATTGCTAGATTGGTTTTCACAGCTGTTTCATAAGGTGTTCGTTAATGTAAGTTGTAACGTATCCCTTGATGGTATTTGTTAGTTCAAGAGGGTAGAGCTGCTGCTTTCAAGGAGCGGGACTCTAATCTGGAAGCTTATAAAATATCCCGCTATGCCTTCCGATGAACCATCAAACAGGCAAAGCGCCAATACAGGACTAAGAACAAATTGTACTACACCGGCTCTGACGCTCGTCGGTAGTGGCAGGGCTTGCAAACTATTAGAATACAAAGGGAAGCACAGCTGAGAGCTGGCCAGTGACACGAGCCTACAAGACGAGCTAAGCTACTTCTATGCTCGCGTCGAGGAAAGTAACACTGAAAAAAGCATGAGAGCATCAGTTTTTCCGGACAATTGTGTGATCACGCTCTCCGCAGCCGATGTGAGTAAGACCTGTATTCAGGTCAACATTCACAAGGCCGCAGAGCCAAACGGAACACCAGAAAGTGTACTCCCGAGCATGCGCTGACCAACTGGCAAGTGTCTTCACTGACATTTTCAACCTCTCCCTGTCTGAGTCTGTAATACCAGCATGTTTCAAGCAAACCACCATAGTGTTCTTAGGGACAGGAACTAAGGTAACCTGCCTAAATGACTACCGACCCGTAGCACTCACGTCTGTAGCCATGAAATGCTTTGAAAGGCTGGTCATGGCTCACAACACCATTATCTCAGAAACCCTAGACCCAGCCCAATATGCATACCGCCCCAACAGATCCACAGATAATGCAATCTCTATTGCACTCCACACTGCCCTTTCCCACCTGGACAAAAGGAACACCTATGTGAGAATGCCATTCAATTGACTACAGCTCAGCGTTCAAAACCATAGTGATGAGCTTCGTGGGCACTAAGCTAAGGACCCTGTAACTAAACACCTCCCTCTGCAACTGGATCCTGGACTTCCTGACGGGCCACCCCAAGGTGGTAAGGGTAGTAACAACACAGCCGCTATGCTGATCCTCAATACAGGGGCCCCACCTGTACTCCATGTTCACTCATGACGGCACGGACAGGAACAACTCCAACACCATCATTAAATTTGACGATGACAACAGTGGTAGGCCTGATCACTGACAACAATGAGACAGCCTATAGGGAGGTCAGAGACCTTACCGTGTGGTGCAAGGACAACGACCTCTCCCTCAACTTGATCAAGACAAAGGAGATGATTGTGGACTACAGGAAAAGGAGGGCCGAGCACACCCCATTCTCATCGACGGGGCTGTCGTGGAGCAGGTTGAGAGCTTCAAGTACCTTGGCGTCCACATCACCAACAAACTAACATGGTTTACGCACACCAAGACAGTGGTGAAGAGGGAACAAAACATATTCTCCTTCAGGAGACTGAAAAGATTTGGCATGGGTCCTCAGATCCTCAAAAAGATCTACAGCTGTACCATCTAGAGCATCCTGACAGGTTGCATCATTGCCTGGTATGGCAACTGCTCGGCCTCTGAACGCAAGGCACTACAGAGAGTGGTGCGTATGGCCCAGTACATCACCGGGGCCAAGCTTCCTGCCATCCAGGACCTCCTATACTAGGCAGTGTCAGAGAAAGTCCCTAAAAATTGTCAAGGACTCCAGCCCAGTCATAGACTGTTCTCTCTGCTACCACATGGCAAGCGGTACAGGAGCGCCAAGTCTAGGTCCAAGAGGCTCCTAAATAGCTTCTACCCGCAAGCCATAAAACACCTAATCAAATGCCCCTAACCCCAATCTGGAAAGCTGCTGCTACTCTTATCTATGCATAGTCACTTTAATAACTCTAGCTACATGTACATATTACCTCAATTGCCTCGACACCAGTGCCCCCCACACATTGACTCTGTATTGGTAGCCCATGTATATAGCCCCGCTATTGTCATTTCCTGCTGCTCTTTAATTATTTGTTCTATTTTTTGGGGTATTTTCTTAACTACATTGTTGGTTAAGGGCTTGTAAGTAAGCATTTCATAGCAAGGTCTACACCTGTTGTATTCAGCACATGTGACAAATAAAATTTGATTTGAAGAAACTAAAAACATTAATTGTACTTTGTGTTGAGCATTCAGAAACAGTTTTGCATTTATTTTGGCATTGTCTACATGTAAAAACATTATGGAAAGATATTCATATTTTATACTTGTTAATAGTTGATGACTTTTGTTTATGGGAGAATGTGCTGTTCAGTTTCCATAACTATAAAAAGTATAAAGAAAAACTATTTTACCTCAAATCTAATTGTGCTAATGGAAAAATGTCATTCATAAATGTAAATTCAGTAAACATTATAAAAACTCTGTTTTCTATAAGGAATTTGCGCAGTACATTAAGACCATTCTACATTCTTCTCATATGAAAGCTGTTAAAACAATGTGTGCCTCAAGGTCTTTGTATAATCTGTCATTTGTTATACCCCCTAGCATATGTTATCATTGTCTGTTTGTATACTTCTTGTATGTAATACTGTTTTTTCTGCAATAACTAAAATTATAGAATGGAAGGCGAGTTGGTGCCACGGTGCTCAATTGACCTTTTGCACAACGACGCAAAGCCCACTTCAGCTCAGCTTCCTACCCGATACATAGCTTCCTGTCCCAATCGCGTTGTCAGCCTGATTGTAGCCATACTAACCTCGAAGTCACTCGTTTTATCATTACCTCGGTATAGCAACATAATCATTTCTATAACCTTATTTTAATCACTCGTTAAATTCTGTTTTGTAGTTATTTTTGTAATTTGATTGTGTTCTGTCTTTTTGTCTCTTCAGCTAGCAAATGTTAGCTACCAGTACCTAGTTAACGTCAGTGCTAACGACGTTAACGTTAGTTGGTGCGGCATCTTTATTGAAAGTTAGGAAATTAAGATTTCATTATACCTTCTAGTGGGCTTCAACATCTGAAGGGAGCAGTACCTTTGCTATTCCAGTGGAATAACAACCATGTCCAAGAGATCCGTGTGTCACTGATGGGAAGCATCAACTGAATCTGGGTTGTGGCTTGACTTCTCACAAAACTACCAGTGTGAGACTCTTGTGAAGGCGTGGGCCAAGGAGTTACTACTGCAATGCATCTTTCCTTTTTTTTTTGCTTTGACCGTCCACTTTGTCTAACACCCTGTAGTCTATTTATTGGTAATAAACACCTCTGTTATACTCCAAACAAAATGTTAGAGTTTTTTATTTACAGTGACAAGAGAACAGAAACATTTAACTGAATTATTTTGAATGATTAATTAATTGCACAGACAGATGTTGGTTTGTTTCCCTTTCATTCATTGAAAGATAAAGGAGCCTGTCCCTTGTTATTTAGTCTTTCCTGCCTTAGAACTTTTTCATGTACACAAGTAGTACCAGTCACCCTTCTCTCTAATTAGTGAGAACACCACTGGGTCTCCATGTATTCTCTCACCTGAATAGTCTATGTGAAGATGGTCTTCTTCACTGAACACAAATATGCAGCCTTAAAAGTTGTTCTCCAGTCTGTAGCTATTCGGGGGCAGTGAGGCGAATGGTGGGGTCTCCTTATGGTGAACTATGTGTCACCCTACACAAACGGTGTGGTTTCTCATTTTCCCTCATGGACCTGTCGCAGCAAGCCCTTATGCTGACCTCTCCTGTCACTCTGTCCCTGTTCAAAACTGGAATAAAAATAATGAGCAATCATAATGTTAGCTAGCTACTGTAAAAGGCATGTCTTAAACTACGTCACAGCTTTGAATAAACGTCCTTGTCTGGTCTGATAGGCAACTTATCTTCATAGTTGGAAAGGTAACTGGAGACAAAGTTTGAGTCCTTTTTCCAACTTGAAGTTCAGTGCTTTGCTACTTGTCTTGGCCAGACGATGTACATGCATGCGCCTTGAGTAGAACACTGCCATGGTTGGTAAAGGAGGGCGTTGGCTAATTGCTAGCCACCTTACTAGTTAGGGCGTTAATAGCTAGCTAAGAGACAAGACAGAACACAATCGCATTGCAAAAATCACTAACTGAACGGATAAACTGAATTTTCAACAAGAATTATAAAAAAGCTATAGGAATATGATTAATATACTGAGATAATGATAAAACGAGTGACTTCGAGGCTAGTATGACTAGTCAGGCTGACAGGACGCTATGTATTAGGTAGGAAGTCGACGTTGTATAAAATATCTATGGAACTAATGGGAGCTGGAAGGGTGGGAAATAACCTCAAATAAAGCCTGTTTTTTCATGATTACTTCAAAACTACGGCAAGCTGCTCGGGAATATGGTCATATTACGAAACTGGGCTCCACGTCGGGAGGCAATGAACTAGTTATCAGTTCATTAGTTGTTTCTTTGAAGCTAGCTTAGCTAACATTAACTAAACATCGAACTTTTGTATATCGCTATATTCCGTACACTTTACCTTATTTTAGCGCTTTAATACTTCCAGATCAAATGTAATATGAATACCATTATAAAGCACAATTTCTCCCCTTTCCAAGCAAAAACAATGACGAGACCTTCATGCTGCCCGTCTCGACATGATTGAAGATAGCAATGGAGCTCCGCAATGTCTTTTTTAAGATGTCGGGTGGGGACGCGGAAAGCTACTGCGTGAAAGTGAGAGATGTCATTTGTTATTTTACCTTTAACTAGGCAAGTCAGTTAAGAACAAATTCTTATTTTCAATGACGGCCTAGGGACAGTGGGTTAACATGTGGGGAAAACAGCCTTTTTTCACCCGATTTGTCCATTTTATAACCTCTAAAATGTTTGGTTTTTTAAACACTATAAAGAGTTAATGTCTCATGACATACCTATTTAAAGGTTTATATCGAATTCCAATAGTGTTAAGGTGGCGCAAAATTACTTCACAAGTTAATTGCGGCTGTCACGGCTTTTCAGTCATGATGGTGCGAAAAATCAACTGATTGAATTAACTATTGACGAGTAATTATCTTCACACTCACCATTGATCATTTATTGTTTTTAATCTGCGAAAGAGGCGCTGCTCCTGGTGGAAAAAGGCTGTACGGCACAGAATGAATTGCACCGTGACACATCACACGTTAAAATACAGCGTCAGAGGGGTCAGTTTCTTCAACTTTTCTCTAATACTATTGGTCGATTACCATGTCAATCAACGCTAAACAGAAAGTTTGTTCACACCTCGGATTTTGATGCCAACACAGACGTTAGTCTCATTAGTTTTCATTGCAGCCTCGTTAAAATTAATGTATTTAACCTTTATTTAAGTCAGTTATGAACAAACTCTTATTTACAATGATGGCCTACCCCGGACGACACTGGGACAATTGTGCGCGACCCAATGGAACTCCCAATCACTCCCAATGGGGCCTCTTGCTATCTAGTTAGCATAACAACATAACTTTTGTCACCGACTGTTACAGTATAACTTTAGACTGTAGACCGTCCCCTTTAGACCGTCCCCTAAACTCCCCTCGCTCATACCCGGGCGCGAACCAGGGACCCTCTGCACACATCAACAACAGTCACCCTCGAAGCATCGCTCCACAAAAGCCACGGCCCTTGCAGAGCAAGGGGAACTACTACTGCAAGGTCTCAGAGCAAGTGACGTCACCGATTGAAACGCTATTAAGCGCGAACACCGTTTACTAGCTAGCCATTTCACATCCGTTACATAGACATTTGTACGTTTTCGGGTGTGTTCTTAAATTCAATCTGGAGTGCAGGAGTGCTCGTTGTAAGATTATCCGTTTGTAAATTCAGAGCGCACACTGGATGCTTGGGCACTTCCAGACACAAATGAAACCACTCTGACCATTTTACTCACCATTAGCAAAGCTGGTCAGGCAGTTTTCATGTTATCTAGAGCGTTGGTGACTATAACTGCTGCTGGCAACATTTTTAATTACGTATTTTTGCTGACAAATGCCATATTCAATGGGTGTTAGCGCTCGTAAATTCATTATTCTGCGCTCTTGTACACTCAGAGGAGAGTGCCCTGAAATCGGAGTAGATAGCCAGAGTGAATTTACGAAAGTACCCGAATGTCCATTGAGAACGCACAACGACAATACCATTTAGCTAAGAGTGACGGGAATAATCAAGTCAATAAATGTTGGTTAGCCTATAGTTAATATACTGGCAAGTTTGATGTTTAAGTAGCCAACTAACATACGGGTACATAATGTTACTGCTGTAATGATATGTGGTTCGTAAGGACAGCATAGCAAAAAAATTGTCAGGCTACATAACGTGTAAGGTCATTTATTTGAAAAGTCATTACATTGTTCAACATTTTCTTAACCTTTGTCATAATTAGCAATGCATTTGTATCTGCTCTCGTTGTACACCGGCTGCATATTTTCCGCCATTTTCTTCAAATCTGAAAGCAATGTGAAGCCACGCCCATCTTCTGAAGAATTGCAGTATGGTCCCTAAAGTACGGAAATAGTGTCTTCTGCGTGTATATTTCATATTTTTGCAAATTTAGTACGACATCCGGGAACTTTTGGCATACTAACTATATCCATACTATGACCAATAAGCATACTAAATTGCGGTTAGTATGAGTATTCAAACACAGCTATTATCCTTATCTATACCATAGCTGCTGCTATGGATATGCCTTTTACTTGAGAGCTCTGTCTTTTCCAGGTCTCCCTTGACAAAACGAGGTTATTTTTTGACTTGGTAAAATAATCTAACAGTTGTGTGCACTCTCGCTAGATAGAATTGTGTGGTTTGGTGGCAGATTTTTTAAAGAAAATAGAAATATACAGTATATCATACACAGCTAACCCAAATTGAATTTCATTCATTCATAAATGTGGACACTAATTATTGTTAATATTACAATTCTCTAGGCCCTTCATTCCAAAACCTGATGCCCAGGAAAGACCAGGAAAAAGTGTTGGCTTAAGGTACATTTACATTTACATTACATTTAAGTCATTTAGCAGACGCTCTTATCCAGAGCGACTTACAAATTGGTGAATTCACCTTCTGACATCCAGTGGAACAGCCACTTTACAATAGTGCATCTAAATCATTAAGGGGGGGTGGTGAGAAGGATTACTTATCCTATCCTAGGTATTCCTTGAAGAGGTGGGGTTTCAGGTGTCTCCGGAAGGTGGTGATTGACTCCGCTGTCCTGGCGTCGTGAGGGAGTTTGTTCCACCATTGGGGGGCCAGAGCAGCGAACAGTTTTGACTGGGCTGAGCGGGAACTGTACTTCCTCAATGGTAGGGAGGCGAGCAGGCCAGAGGTGGATGAACGCAGTGCCCTTGCTTGGGTGTAGGGCCTGATCAGAGCCTGGAGGTACTGCGGTGCCGTTCCCCTCACAGCTCCGTAGGCAAGCACCATGGTCTTGTAGCGGATGCGAGCTTCAACTGGAAGCCAGTGGAGAGAGCGGAGGAGCGGGGTGACGTGAGAGAACTTGGGAAGGTTGAACACCAGACGGGCTGCGGCGTTCTGGATGAGTTGTAGGGGTTTAATGGCACAGGCAGGGAGCCCAGCCAACAGCGAGTTGCAGTAATCCAGACGGGAGATGACAAGTGCCTGGATTAGGACCTGCGCCGCTTCCTGTGTGAGGCAGGGTCGTACTCAGCGGATGTTGTAGAGCATGAACCTACAGGAACGGGCCACCGCCATGATGTTGGTTGAGAACGACAGGGTGTTGTCCAGGATCACGCCAAGGTTCTTAGCGCTCTGGGAGGAGGACACAATGGAGTTGTCAACCGTGATGGCGAGATCATGGAACGGGCAGTCCTTCCCCGGGAGGAAGAGCAGATCCGTCTTGCCGAGGTTCAGCTTGAGGTGGTGATCCGTCATCCACACTGATATGTCTGCCAGACATGCAGAGATGCGATTCGCCACCTGGTCATCAGAAGGGGGAAAGGAGAAGATTAATTGTGTGTCGTCTGCATAGCAATGATAGGAGAGACCATGTGAGGTTATGACAGAGCCAAGTGACTTGGTGTATAGCGAGAATAGGAGAGGGCCTAGAACAGAGCCCTGGGGGACACCAGTGGTGAGAGCGCGTGGCGAGGAGACAGATTCTCGCCACGCCACCTGGTAGGAGCGACCTGTCAGGTAGGACGCAATCCAAGCGTGGGCCGCGCCGGAGATGCCCAACTCGGAGAGGGTGGAGAGGAGGATCTGATGGTTCACAGTATCGAAGGCAGCCGATAGGTCTAGAAGGATGAGAGCAGAGGAGAGAGAGTTAGCTTTAGCAGTGCGGAGCGCCTCCGTGATGCAGAGAAGAGCAGTCTCAGTTGAATGACTAGTCTTGAAACCTGACTGATTTGGATCAAGAAGGTCATTCTGAGAGAGATAGCGGGAGAGCTGGCCAAGGACGGCACGTTCAAGAGTTTTGGAGAGAAAAGAAAGAAGGGATACTGGTCTGTAGTTGTTGACATCGGAGGGATCGAGTGTAGGTTTTTTCAGAAGGGGTGCAACTCTCGCTCTCTTGAAGACGGAAGGGACGTAGCCAGCGGTCAGGGATGAGTTGATGAGCGAGGTAAGGGAGAAGGTCCCCGGAAATGGTCTGGAGAAGAGAGGAGGGGATAGGGTCGAGCGGGCAGGTTGTTGGGCGGCCGGCCGTCACAAGAAGCGAGATTTCATCTGGAGAGAGAGGGGAGAAAGAGGTCAGAGCACAGGGTAGGGCAGTGTGAGCAGAACCAGCGGTGTCGTTTGACTTATCAAACGAGGATCGGATGTCGTCGACCTTCTTTTCAAAATGGTTGACGAAGTCATCTGCAGAGAGGGAGGAGGGGGGGGGGGAGGAGGATTCAGGAGGGAGGAGAAGGTGGCAAAGAGCTTCCTAGGGTTAGAGGCAGATGCTTGGAATTTAGAGTGGTAGAAAGTGGCTTTAGCAGCAGAGACAGAGGAGGAAAATGTAGAGAGGAGGGAGTGAAAGGATGCCAGGTCCGCAGGGAGGCGAGTTTTCCTCCATTTCCGCTCGGCTGCCCGGAGCTCTGTTCTGTGAGCTCGCAATGAGTCATCGAGCCACGGAGCGGGAGGGGAGGACCGAGCCGGCCTGGAGGATAGGGGACATAGAGAGTCAAAGGATGCAGAAAGGGAAGAGAGGAGGGTTGAGGAGGCAGAATCAGGAGAAAGGTTGGAGAAGGTATGAGCAGAGGGAAGAGATGATAGGATGGAAGAGGAAAGAGTAGCGGGGAGAGAGAGCGAAGGTTGGGACGGCGCGATACCATCCGAGTAGGGGCAGTGTGGGAAGTGTTGGATGAGAGCGAGAGGGAAAAGGATACAAGGTAGTGGTCGGAGACTTGGAGGGGAGTTGCAGTGAGGTTAGTGGAAGACCAGCATCTAGTAAAGATGAGGTCGAGCGTATTGCCTGCCTTGTGAGTAGGGGGAAGGTGAGAGGGTGAGGTCAAAAGAGGAGAGGAGTGGAAAGAAGGAGGCAGAGAGGAATGAGTCAAAGGTAGACGTGGGGAGGTTAAAGTCGCCCAGGACTGTGAGAGGTGAGCCGTCCTCAGGAAAGGAGCTTATCAAGGCATCAAGCTCATTGATGAACTCTCCGAGGGAACCTGGAGGGCGATAAATGATAAGGATGTTAAGCTTGAAAGGGCTGGTAACTGTGACAGCATGGAATTCAAAGGAGGCGATAGATAGATGGGTAAGGGGAGAGAGAGAGAATGACCACTTGGGAGAGATGAGGATCCCGGTGCCACCACCCCGCTGACCAGAAGCTCTCGGGGTGTGCGAGAACACGTGGGCGGACGAAGAGAGAGCAGTGGGAGTAGCAGTGTTATCTGTGGTGATCCATGTTTCCGTCAGTGCCAAGAAGTCGAGGGACTGGAGGGAGGCATAGGCTGAGATGAACTCTGCCTTGTTGGCCGCAGATCGGCAGTTCCAGAGGCTACCGGAGACCTGGAACTCCACGTGGGTCGTGCGCGCTGGGACCACCAGATTAGGTGGCCGCGGCCACGCGGTGTGGAGCGTTTGTATGGTCTGTGCAGAGAGGAGAGAACAGGGATAGATAGACACATAGTTAACAGGGTACAGAAGAGGCTACGCTAATGCAAAGGAGATTGGAATGACAAGTGGACTACACGTCTCGAATGTTCAGAAAGTTAAGCTTACGTAGCAAGAATCTTATTGACTAAAATGATTGAAATGATACAGTACTGCTGGAGTAGGCTAGCTGGTAGTGGCTGCGATGTTGACACTACACTAATCAAGTCGTTCCGTCGAGTGTAATAGTTTCTACAGTGCTGCTATTCGGGGGCTAGCTGGCTAGCTAGCAGGTTAATTACGTTACTTTACTTTAAAAGAACGACAATAGCTGGCTAGCTAACCTAGAAAATCGCTCTAGGCTACACAATTGTCTTAGATACAAAGACGGCTATGTAGCTAGCTAGCTACGATCAAACAAAACAAACCGTTGTACTGTAATAGTTACTACAGTGCTGCTATTCGGGGGCTAGCTGGCTAGCTACGTTAAAAGAACGACAATAGCTGGCCAGCTAACCTAGAAAATCGCTCTAGGCTACACAATTGTCTTAGATACAAAGACGGCTATGTAGCTAGCTAGCTACGATCAAACAAAACAAACCGTTGCACTGTAGTAACTATTACAGTACTGCTATTCGGGGGCTAGCTGGCTAGCTACGTTAGAAGAACGACAATAGCTGGCCAGCTAACCTAGAAAATCGCTCTAGACTACACAATTGTCTTAGATACAAAGACGGCTATGTAGCTGGCTAGCTACGATCAAACAAATCAAACCGTTGTACTGTAATGAAGTGAAATGAAATTGTGATACTACCTGTGGAGCGACGCGGAATGTTGACCGGGTAGTTGGAGTTCAATTCGGTAGAGGTTGGCTAGCTGTTGGCTAGCTAGCTAGCAGCATTTCCTACGTTAAGGACGACAAATAGCTGGCTAGCTAACCTCGGTAAATTAAGATAATCACTCTAAGTCTACACACTCTAAACTGCACAATTATCTTGGATACGAAGACAGCGAAGACAACTATGTAGCTAGCTGACACTACGCTAATCGAGTCGTTCAGTTGAGTGTAATAGTTTCTACAGTGCTAGTGGACAGTGGATGTTAGCTAGCTGCTTAGCTAGCTGCTGGGCAGATACGTTAGGACGACGAAATACGATAATTATGCAATTGTCGTTGATACAAAGACGGCTATGTAGCTGGCTAAGAAGAAATTGCTAAGATTAGACAAATCAAACCGTTGTACTATAACGAAATGTAATGAAAAGTTATACTACCTGCGGACCGAAGTGTAGATGCGACCGCTCGCTCCAACCGGAACCGGAAGTTGGTACATGTAAGATAACTCAATGTCATATTTAGAGTTACTGACATGAATAGCAGCATATACAAGCAATCTATCAAATGTATTTTATAAAGCCCCTTTTACATCAGCAGTTGCCACAAAGTTCTTATAATGATACCCAGCCTAAAACGCCAAAGCGCAAGCAATACAGACGTAGAAGCACAGTGGCTAGGAAAAACTCCCTCGAAAGGCAGGAACCTATAAAGAAACCTAGAGAGGAACCAGGCTCTGATGGGTGGCCAGACCTCCTCTGGTTGTGCTGGTGGAGATTATAAAAGAGTACAGCCATTTAGACCAGATCGTTCTTCAAGACGTTTAATGTTCATAGATGACCAGCAGTGTCAAATAATAATCACAGTGGTTAAAGAGGGTGCAATAGTTCAGCACCTCAGGAGTAAATGCCAGTTGGCTCTTCATAGCTGAGCATTTAGAGGTTGAGACAGTAGGTCCCGTAGAGAGACAGGATCAAACGGCATGTCTGGGACAAGGTAGTTCCTTCGGTGAGTCCAG
Source organism: Oncorhynchus masou masou (assembly GCF_036934945.1). Taxonomy (NCBI): domain Eukaryota; kingdom Metazoa; phylum Chordata; class Actinopteri; order Salmoniformes; family Salmonidae; genus Oncorhynchus; species Oncorhynchus masou. Next base: position 37,408,710 of record NC_088232.1, on the reverse strand, counting down.
AGCAGGTAAAAGGGTTCCATAGCTGCAGACAGAAACAGCAGAGACTGGATCAGCAGCATGACCAGGTGGACTGGAGACAGAGAAAGCCAGAAGTCATCAGGCCAGGTAGTCCTGAGGCATGGTTCTAGAGCTCATGCTTTGCATCCTTTATTTAACTTGAGTGTAGACCTAGCCCTAGAGGTTTGTAGCTTCACATGATTTAGCCTACTTGTCAATCCAGATCTGAATATTTGATATCCTTTTTATTATACACTGTTGATAGTAATTTTTCCCGAAGCTAATCACTGAATGTCCTACTTCAAGGATGTGGTCAGGTTGACACTTTAAGTCATTATAACACCGAGTGGCGCAGCGGTCTAAGGTACCGCATCTCGGTGCTTGAGGCGTCACTACAGACACCCTGGTTCAATTCTAGGCTGTATCACAACTGGCCGGGATTGGGAGTCCCATAGGGCGGCGCGCAATTGACCCAGCGTTGTCCTGGTTTGGCCGGTGTAGGCCGTCATTGTAAATAAGAATTTGTTCTGAACTGACTTGCTTAGTTTAAATAAAGGTACAAAAATTAATAAAAATGAAGTCTGCTGCGTGGTTGCCAGATACACACAAACTTAATACATTTTTTGTATTGTTTTTATTATGGACCCCCATTAGCTTAATCTTCCTCGGGTCCAGCTCAATTAAGGCAGTTATACAATTTGAAAAATATTACAATACATTCACAACACATTGTGTGCCCTCAAGCCTCTACACTACTACCACATATCTACAACACAAAATCCATGTGTACGTGTGTGTACAGTGCATATGTTATTGTGTGTATGCCTGTGTTTCCCTTCACAGTCCCCGCTGTTCCTTAAGGTGTTTTTTTAACTGTTTTTTTAAATCTAATTTTACTGCTTGCATGAGTTACTTGGTGTGGAATAGAGTTCCATGTAGTCAAGGCTTTATGTACTACTGTGTGCCTCCCATAGTCTGTTCGGTTTAGGTTAGTGTGAAGTCAAGGCTTTGTCATTAAAGTAATATTGTGCCTATCTTTCAAATCTGCCAACCAGGCTCGGTGGGTGACCAGTAACAATGATTCAACCAAGCTGTTCCAGGCCTGGAGTGGCACGCTGGAACTTCCAGAGGCTTGTAACCCTGAAGCAGTGTGATGTGATCCAGGTAATTATCACACACACGTATACTCACTCAATCACTCATTCTGTTTTGTTGTATAATTATTTTAACTTAAGAAAATTGTTACTCTCTCTTTTAGATCTGACATCCCTATTAGCTCAACCACAGTCCTCACAGCTGAAGTCGTCTGCCCCTGCACCTGCTACACCAGCCACGACAGGTGATACAGGTAATCATCACATGCATGTATACACCCATGATTGAATCTCGGCCTTACACTCATTCAGTTAGTTGTATGATTATTGTCAGTTAAGAAAATTGTGCCTCTCTCTTTTAGATCTGCCACCCCCAGCAGTTCAGCTGCAGTCACAGCAGTCCTCTGCTGTGGTATTTAATCTACCGGCTGCACCAGTTCCTACTACACTGGCCATGAAGGGAGATACTATTGAGGAGACCCAGATGGATACAGGTAATTCAGAATTATGTTGCATATGCTCACTCACACCAACAGATGTGCACACAAACATGTTGTTGAGCTGTATACTTACTCTCACTTTGTGCATCTCTCTTTCAGATCTGCCATGCACTCCACCAGTGCCTGACAGACTCATTTCTGAGAAAGCAGAGATGGGTGGCTGACAAGGAAAAATAAAACACAACACACACTATCTCTCTGTCATACACACTCACACACATTATCCCCAGTGTAAATTCGTTGTATTTACTTGTTTATTTTATGTTTGCTCAATTTGATTTTAGGATTTGAGATATCTATTCCTACATATCCATTCTCAATATCTACATAATTACTCTAAATATCTATCAAATTAAAGTGTTATTGATATTGGTAAAATACTTGCTTAATTTGTATAGTTTGAGGAAATTCTGTGTGCTTTTAAAAACATGCCTCCCTCTCACACACACACACATTAGACCCAGTGTAAATACATTGTTTATTTTCTGTATCCTCCATTATGTTTGAGGATTGTCAAATCAAAGTTTATTTGTCACTTGCACTGAATACAACAGGTGTAGACCTTACAGTGAAATGCTTATTTACAGGCTCTAAACAATAGTGCAAAAAAGGTATTAGGTGAACAAGGTAGGTAAAGAAATAAAACAACATTAAAAAAAGGCTATATAAATTAGCGAGGCTATAGAAGTAGCGAGGCTATAGAAGTAGCGAGGCTATATACAGTAGCGAGGCTATAGAAGTAGCGAGGCTATATACAGTAGCGTGGCTACATACAGTAGCGAGGCTATATACAGTAGCGAGGCTATAGAAGTAGCGAGGCTACATACAGTAGCGAGGCTATAGAAGTAGCGAGGCTATATACAGTAGCGAGGCTATAGAAGTAGCGTGGCTACATACAGACACCGGTTAGTTAGGCTGATTGAGGTAGTATGTACATTGAGGTAGTATGTAGATATGGTTGAAGTGACTCTGCATATATGATGAACAGAGAGGTGCAGTAGCGTAAAAGAGGGGTTGGTGGGTGGGACACAATGCAGATAGCCTGGTTAGCCACTGTGCGGGAGCACTGGTTGGTCGGCCCAATTGAGGTAGTATGTACATGAATGTATAGTTAAAGTGACTATGCATATATGATAAACAGAGAGTAGCAGCAGCATAAAAAGAGGGTTTGGGGGGGGCACACAATGCAAATAGTCCGAGTAGCCATTTGGTTACCTGTTCAGGAGTCTTATGGCTTGGGGGTAAAAACTGTTGAGAAGCCTTTATGTCCAAGACTTGGCACTCCGGTACCGCTTGCCATGTGGTAGTAGAGAGAACAGTTTATGACTGGGGTGGCTGGTGTCTTCGATCATTTTTAGGGCTTTCCTCTGACACGGCCTGGTGTAGAGGTCCTGGATGACAGGCAGCTTAGCCCCAGTGATGTACTGGGCCGTACGCACTACCCTCTGTAGTGCCTTGCGGTCAGAGGCCGAGCAATTGCCGTACCAGGCAGTGATGCAAGCAGACAGGATGCTCTCGATGTTGCAGCTGTAGAACCTTTTGAGGATCTCAGGACCCATGCCAAATCTTTTTAGTTTCCTGGGGGGGAATAGGTTTTGTCGTGCCCTCTTCACAACTGTCTTGGTGTATTTGGACCATTCTAATTTGTTGTTGATGTGGACACCAAGGAACTTGACGCTCTCAACCTGCTCCACTACAGCCCCGTCGATGAGAATGGGGGCGTGCTCGGTCCTCCTTTTCCTGTAGCCCACAATAATCTCCTTAGTCTTGGTTATGTTGAGGGATAGGTTGTTATTCTGGCACCACCCGGCCAGGTCTCTGACTTCCTCCCTATAGGCTGTCTCGTCGTTGTCGGTGATCAGGCCTACCACTGTTGTGTTGTCTGCAAACTTAATGATGGTGTTGGAGTAATGCCTGGCCATTGTTAGAGTTGCGTAAATTCGAATCTGGTATCAGGATAAATATAACAATGAGTCACCAATTGTATACTATGTATTTTTTATTAGCTAAGTAATAAATGGCAAATGCAACTTTCGTATATATGGGCTCACTGTAATACCACGCAGGGCAGAACAGAGAACTGACAAGATGTATGTAAACAGTGTTCTTATACTGTGAAAGGCCAACAGACGGGTTGGGACAATGTCTATCACAGTATAAGAACACTGTTCACATACATCTTGTCAGTTCTCTGTTCTGCCCTGCGTGGTATTACAGTGAGCCCATATATACGAAAGTTGCATTTGCCATTTATTACTTAGCTAATAAAAAATACATAGTATACAATCGGTGACTCATTGTTATAGAGAGACTGGGCGTGGTTTAAACTTGCTCAGCTTATCGCAGGCGCTCAGGCGGGTCCCCGCCTCTTGGCGCTTCTTGGAGTCCTCCCTCCGTCGATGTATAGATTCCTACTGTTCTGGTATCACCCCCTAGTTATAACAGTTGCTCAGTTCCTGCTATTGTGTTGTTCAGTATTTTTCCATCTCAGTTAAACCTTGTGATGACCACCCCTTCCTATCACAACTTTGTAAGATACAGCAAGTCACACCATGTGCTCAATATTGTTACATACAAACACAAGGACAAAGCATCTGCTGGGCTGTTATCGACAGTTTTGCAACATGCAGGTCACGCCATGTTACTCAGTTCTTGTCACACACAAACAGGCAAGTAGCAAGCAGTTGTTTAATCTCATAATGATGCTCCAATGCACAAATGCAGACACCTCACACAACCAACATCAGATAATATTTAATCATATATATACTAATGGCTATAATGTAAAATACAGGATCCCACACCATGCAGTCGTGGGTGAACAGGGAGTACAGGAGGGGACTGAGCACGCAACCCTGGGGAGCTCCAGAATTGAGAATCAGCGTGGCAGATGTGTTGCTACCTACCCTCACCACCTGGGGGCGGCCCGTCAGGAAGTCCAGGATCCAGTTGCAGAGGGAAGTGTTTAGTCCCAGGATCCTTAGCTTAGTGATGAGCTTTGAGGGCACTATGGTGTTGAACGCTGAGCTGTAGTCAATGATTAGCATTCTCAAATAGGTGTTCCTTTTGTCCAGGTATGAAAGGGCAGTGTGGAGTGCAATAGAGATTGCATCATTTGTGGATCTGTTGGGGAGGTATGCAAATTGGAGTGGGTCTAGGGTTTCTGGGATAATGGTGCTGATGTGAGCCATGACCAGCATTTCAAAGCATTTCATGGCTACAGACGTGAGTGCAATGGGTCTGTAGTAATTTAGGCAGGTTACCTTAGTGTTCTTGGGCACAGGGACTATGGTGGTCTGCTTGAAACATGCTGGTATTACAGACTCAGACAGGGAGAGGTTGAAAATGTCAGTGAAGACACTTGCCAGTTGGTCAGCGCATGTTCGGAGTACACGTCCTAGTAATACGTCTGGCTCTGCGGCCTTGTGAATGTTGACCTGTTTAAAGGTCTTACTCACATCAGCTGCCGAGAGCGTGATCACACAGTCGTCTGGAACAGCTGATGCTCTCATGCATGTTTCAGTGTTACTTGCCTCGAAGCGAGCACAGAAGTTATTTAGCTTGTCTAGTAGGCTCGTGTCACTGGGAAGCTTGTCTGGTAGGCTCGTTTCACTGGGCAGCTCTCGTCTGTGCTTCCCTTTGTAGTCTGTAATAGTTTGCAAGCCCTGCCACATCTGACGAGCTTCGGAGCCGGTGTAGTACTATTCGATCTTGGTCCTTTATTGACGCTTTTCCTGTTTCATGGTTCGTCAGAGGGCATACTGGGATTTCTTATAAACTACTGTGTTAGAGTCCCGCTCCTTGAAAGCGGCCGCTCTACCCTTTAGCTCAGTGCGAATATTGCCTGTAATTCATGGCTTCTGGTTGGGGTATGTACATAGCACTGTGGGGACAATGTCCTCGATGCACTTATTGATAAAGCCAGTTACTCATGTGGTGTACTCCTCAATGCCATCAGAAGAGGCCCGGAACATATAGAGTGACCAATAGTTACTGTATTATGATTGTTTAGTGTTTTATTTACTCAACAAGTAGTGCCCGAAAGAGGGATCAAACCATGTCTCAAAAGCAGCAGAAAAGGTCAAATAAGGTCACCAAAATGTCCTTTATGGCTATACATGACTGGCCCTACCAGTAGTAGTTCATGGCTACAGACTATAGTTTTTCTTGGTGTGACTAAATGAAGCTGTACTGATAGCCACAACCGTACAAATCACCAGGATCATAACATAGGATATGGGATGATTGAATGGAATAAATGTTATTAAACAAATATAAAAGCCATATAATTTACACATTATGCTATCATCTCCTCACAGAAGCCATGTTTTTACAGAATGGCTCAGTGTCCATGTTTATAAAGTGAGAGGAGGTTGTCCATTTTTGCACTATAGGTTAACATTGCATAGGCTGCGTTTAGACAGGGTATCCAGGATTCTTACGACGTCCCTACACCATTTAAATTGACATTTAGAATGGTTAAGGTTAGGGTTTAGGCTAGGGACGTCCAAAGGAGCTAGGATTGCACTAAATGTTTATACAGGCTGCCCAGTTCTGATCTTTTTTATCACTAATTGGTCTTCAGCTCTGAAAAATATCTAATATCTTGGTCAATTATTGGAAATAGATCAGAATTGGGTTGTCTTTGTAAACGCAGCCATACAGCACATATAGTAACTTGCATGCGGAGCAAACAAAAGTACACCAAAGGTACTAAATAAAAGTTTCCTAGATTAAAAACAAAATAATAGAATAAACAATGACGTCAATAACATGCAATACATATTCCGTAAACATGTTTTCAACCTAAGATAAATGTGATATGCTGAAATGATACAGGTACAGTCTACTGTAGGTATATAAACACCCCTCCCCCTCAATGTTACAAATACTGTATTGCCAAATATCTGTATAGACTGAGATAATGCATTTATACATTTTGGGGTTCTGGAATTTAATCATGATGTTGCTACAATTCACAGATTTGTAAGCTCCGCAACTATTGTATAGTCTATATTTGGGTGGATTTTTGGATGTAAATGATGGTTTTCGGAACGTTAATGCTATGGTAAAGTTCCAATGGAGCTGTTTCCATCTAAATATTAAATCATTTCTGGGTAACAATTAAGTACCTTACGGTGATTGTATTCAATTAAAATGAAACAAAAATAGCTTATTAGCAAAGAGACATTTATTTTTAAACATTTCTAACACTAAAATGTTATTAAAATTTTCACAATTTCACAGCATTATTACATCATTGCAGGACTGGCGATAGACCTTGCAATTGTGTGCAGATTCTATTTGAGGAATTGCTGTAAAATTATATTTTTCCTGGTCTGACAGAGTTAATTAGATACAATTCCAGTTCTTTTACCTTGGTAGGTCAAGATCTGGATATGTATGTACAGCACTTTTTGGGCATACGATATTTGACGTTTTGTTTTACATCTACTGGCACTGTCTCTTGTGATGACACATGACACGGGTGAAAATGGCATGCCCTCCCTCTATGCTTCTCCCATTGTCATGTGATTCTCTCCCCAGATAACTGAGGGCACTGAAAAGGACTGTCTCATTCAAATACACAATGCTGTTTTATTGTCCCTTGGGTTAGGGAAGAGAGTGAAATCCAGACTACTTGGTGGCAGTGCAAAAGTCTTTAGTGTTCTCCTTAGCAGGCTTCTGCTGGGGCAGTTTCTGAGCCACACCATATGGCACATGAGCTGCCACAGTCCCCAGCTGCGAAGCTCCCTCCACATGGAACATCTGATCGTCAAAGAAGATGTGAGGCCGGATCTTCTCCAGCATTGGCCCCTTAGGGGCCCCAGCAAGGAAGAGGGCCTCGTCTGTCTCCAGGCCCCAGGATCGCAGTGTCTTCAGGGCCCGGGTACCTGAGCTGGCTGCGCTGCGTGCTGTCACCAGGTAGGTACGGATGGGGCAGTCCAGACGCTGATCCTTGGCATAGAACTTCTTTTGCAGCTTCCCCAGAGACTCCAGGAACCCTTTCAGTGGTCCCTGAGAGGAAGAGAGAAGGAGAGAGAGGGAGTTGCTGCACGATGAGTCCTGTGTGGCTCAGTCGGTAGAGCATGGCGCTTGCAACGCCAAGCGTCGTGGGTTCGATTCCCGCTGGGGCCACCCATATGTAAAAGTAGTGGCCCCAGCCGACTTGTATGTCGCTTTGGACAAAAGCGTCTGCTAAATGGGATATATTATTATATTATGAGCCCAAACACTGAACATGTGTCACTTAAAATCAACAGAGACACCAAACCTCTTCTGCCCGCACTAGATTCCTTAATCCATATGAAGTACAGAGGGATATTGCTTTGTCAATTTACAAACTATTGTGTTATAGAATGATACGTGGACATACATGATCAAGAAGCGTGTTTTCGTGTGTCTTCTCATGCTCAAAGAACTTGTCCAGTCCGTGGGCCTTAAAGATGCGCTCTGACTCGTCAGAGAAGAGCACTGCGTCCCCATCGAAGGCGACCCGCAGCTGAGTCTCTGACACTTCTGTTCTCTTCTCTGGTGGATTAAACATGGTGGCTGCAGCGATCCCTGAGAGGGAGAGATAGAGAGGCAGAGATAAAGGGAGAGAGACAGAGATAAAGGGAGAGAGTGAGAGAGACAGACAGTGGGAGATTACTCAGTATCACTTGATCAAGGTAAGCTTCTTTTGCTGTATTAAACAACTAGATAACTGTCTTACGTGTCCATCGATAAGACTGACAGTACATTCTTAGAGAAAAAGGTTATTCGGCTGTCCCCATAGGAGAACCCTATTTGGTTCCAGATATAACCCTTTTGGGTTTCATGTAGAACTCTCTGAGGTTCTACATGGAACCCAAAATGGTTCTATCTGGAACCAAAAAGGGTTCTTCAAAAGGTTATCCTATGGGAACAGCTGAAGAACCCTTTTAGGTTCTAGATAGTACTTTTTGTCTAAGAGTGTAACTAACAAGAATATGCTCTCTGTCCACTTACCCTCCTCCAGGGCCTCTCGGACCTTCATGGGGTCAGCAGACAGGTACAGGTTAGTGTGGTAAGCCTTCAGGTACCCAATGGGACTGTTCCCACCCGTCATACAGAAACGCTCAATGAAGAGCTCTGCAGAGGAAAGAGAGAAGGGCATAGAGTCAATGTTATGGTTTCTCGCTGTAATTCAGAAATTCGTCATGCTGTGGCCAGATGGATTATACTCCCAGAAAAAGGGAGTGTGGCGATTGTATTGTTCGTTCATAAAAGATTCAGTGTTGCACTGAATCAATGAGCTGCAGCCCAATACCAACAGTGCCAGCAGAGTCTGAGGAGAGCCAATGGTGCTGTATTTGAGCAGCTGTATATCTGATTACACCCCGGAGATGAGATAACAGTTGCCAAAGGCTAGGGAGATACAAAGAGAGAAAAATCCCTAGAGAGGAGTAGGGAGAGAAAAAAGTGGATTGAGGTTTGAGATGGAAGGAAAGAGCCTGAGATAGGGGCTCAGGCAGAGCAGATGTTTCCACTTGGCCAGGGTATTTTAGTGAGGGTACGGGGTGAGAGGACTGAGCCCACCATTACCCACACCCCTCCACCCCCAGGGCCCAGAACCTCGGGTGAATACACCTCAGGGTGTATTCATTACGGAAACAAACAGAGAAAAACAAGAGGTTATTTTCGACAAATTCAGGTAGATCCCTCCCCATTGTTCCGCTTGCTTCCGTTTAAGAAACATTTTGCAACAGAATTGGAGTAATGAATACGCCACGCGCCAGTGGACAGCAAGTGAAAAATGTGTTTTAGTTTCTCCCTTCTTAAACTCTGCTGTGATATTGTGCTCCATCTGGTCCAAATCTAGTATAATCTATGAAGACCATGAATGGGGCTTTTATTTTCTTAGTAGAAAATTACCATCTAGTTTTTCACATGCAAGTACCAATTTTTGGTAGTGAGTCCATCAGTCCATCATGACAAAAAAACAACAACAACGGATTAGGATAATTAGACTTTGTTTTACCTGAGCATAACCCAAAAACTAATCTGGCTAAACTATATTTTCATATTTCCAAGTCCTACTATTGAAGATCAGGGAGTATTAAATTAATTGGAAAGACTGGAAATCTGACAGACTCCTCTTTTTAATATAAAGATATAGCCTAATCATATTATTATCTGTAGTGGAAAGCAATGGGTTAGAAGAAGCCTACTTAGCGCAGCATCCATTTATGGCCAACTATGTCAACTCTAACATAGATTTATCCTGCAATAGATGTCATTCAATTGGTAATATTCATTATTGTCTTATTCTAATGCCTTTTAAAACTTCTTAGTAATCCCTTTGCGCAATTTGACAACACCCAGTGAAATAACAGCGCGCCAATTTCAAAAACAGAAATACTCATAATAATAATTCATGAATCATACAAGTGTTATACATTGGTTTAAAGATGAACTTCTTGTTAATCGAGCCACAGTGTCAGATTTCAAAAAGGCTTTACGGCGAAAGCAAACCATGCTATTATCTGAGGACAGCACCCCATCAAACAAACACATGAAAATCACATTTCAACCCACCAGGCGCGACACAAAAGTCAGAAATAACGATAGAATTCGTGCCTTACCTTTGAAGATCTTCTTCTGTTGGCACTCCAATATGTTCATTAAACATCACAAATGGTCATTTTGTTTGATAAATTCTGTCGTTATATCTCCAAAATGTCCATTTATTTGGCGCGATAGATCCAGATAAACACCGGTTCCAACTCGCGCAACATGACTACAAAGTAAACTTGATCCAAACCTTTCAAACAACTTTCCTAATCCAACTTTAGATATGTTTAAACGTAAATAATCAATCAAATTTAAGACGGGATGAACTGTGTTCAATACCGGACGAAAACAAAGTGGAGCGAGCTTTCAGGTTGCACGCCCCCAACCACAACAGTACACTAGACTCAACCCTCGTTCTGAACAGCCCTACTTCTTCATTTCTCAAAGGAAAAACATCAACCAATTTCTAAAGACTGTTGACATCTAGTGGAAGCGATAGGAACTGCAAGCAAGTGCCTTAGCAATCTAGATCCACATAGAAAACCCATTGAAAAAGAGAGTGACCTCAAAAAGAAATTCTGGATGGTTTGTCCTCAGGATTTCGCCTGCCAAATAAGTTCTGTTATACTCACAGACATAATTTTAACCGTTTTAGAAACTTTAGAGTGTTTCTACCAATTATATGCATATCCTAGCTTCTGGGCCTGAGTAGCAGGCAGTTTAGTTTGTGCACACTTTTCATCCGGATGTGAAAATAGTACCCCCTAGCCTTAAGAAGTTTTAAGCTGGTTGATGTTTATTGGGATTGAGTCTCATCCTTGAGGCAGAACTGTGCAATTTCTGATAGATGGGCCAGCTGCAAAGTCAAAATTTGCTATATTGTAAAAATGTATGAAAACATAAATTCGCTTTTTATTCTTAATTCAAGGATAGGGTTAGGCATTAGGGTTAGCAGTGTGGTTAAGGTTAGGTTTAAAATCAGATTTTATGACCGTGTAGATGTGCCAGATACTAATCTGCGCCTCCTAAAGGGAAAGTAATCTAAAAGTCACTGAAAGTAATCAGATTTGGGTAATCCAATCCATATACATTCTGGTAATCCAAAAGTTACATTACAGGTAGCTAGTAACTGTAACAGATTACATTTAGAAAGTAACCTTGAAGTGTCACCAGCCACATCATCATGATGATGCATTTGGACAAAAGGACCCAAACAGCTAAAGTTATTTTGTGAAGTTTTAAGCAGACGTGTGTTCTGAGGGACACTGGCTCTTACAGTCTGTGTGGAAATGGGAATGATCAGCTGTGTGGAGCACCCAGAGCACCATCATCTGTTCAAGAGTAACATATGTTTGAAATGTTTGTATTTTATAGTTGTGTTTTTGGTGCAATGCATACTTTTCCTGCTCTTTTAACAGATTAAGCATGGCTCTGATAACATTGGATTGGCCAAATGTTTTGGAATCTAACTGAATTATGTGATGTCACAAATACGTCCAGAAATACCCCAGAGACTCTGAATGTGCTTGTTTCTAATTCAAGATCATTGATAAGCAAAGTGGATGCATTTGAACTGCTACTTCAATCAGTAAATGCAGACAAGGGATGTGTCACTGAAACATGAGTCCACGAAAATATCCCAGATGATTCTCTTTTTCATAGAAGAAATGACAGGTCCAGAGAAGGGAGGGGGCGTAGCTATGTATGTGAATCACAGATTGCAGGAAAAGATAAGAACTGATCTAGAGAAAGAGGAGTTTGAGTGTGTGTGGCTTCAGCTTCGTCCAAAACGACTCCCCAGCTCAGTTTCAACTCTGGTAGTGGGAATACTCTAACATCCACCATGGGCAAATGAGAAAACACTTCAGCAGAACACATGTCCTATCCTGAAATGGGTGAGTATTTCGCACTGAAGAAAACCGTACTGCAAGAACGTGCCGGTTCTCATAACGCTGCTGCCATTTCAATGGCATTTGAGAACATGTTTGAAACTTGAACACTCGAACAACTGACTCGAGAAATAAGATCATCAACTGCGTCTGCAGCAGACGTAATACCCTCTGTCATGGCATTGAAACGCCTGCTCAACAAAACTGCCCACACAGACCGTGGGGTTAAAACTTACAAAAGTACTCTACTAGAGGCTGTGAACAAGTGATTCGGTGGCATTCACTCTGAGCCTCTTTACTGTGTCACCACCATGCTCGATGCTAGGTACAAGGACCGTTACTTCAATGCAGACAAGAAACAGGGTTTAGGTGAAATCTTACAGACACAGCTGGACAAGATGGAAACGGACACAGTGACAGTGCGGACTGAGGAAGAGAGGCCACCGACAGACAGAGCTGAAACTTCACTGCTTGACATGTATGATGAAATCCTGGTTGAGACTGGACAAATTAACAACAAAACAGCACAGCAAGTGAAATAAATAGGTTTTTATTATGTTTTACTGGTAATGGGGACATACGCAAATGCCAACAAAATAACTTTTTGGTCAGCATGTGTGTGTGTTTGATTAAACTCTTTAACTGTACTAGAATGCTTAAAAAAAGAAAAGGCCAAAAATGTCATACCGGTGCATCCCTAATTATTAGTCATGAAAATTCTGCACTTCTTCAGTTTTATCTGTGAGCAGGAATAAATCAACTGAAACTTCAGCATCAGTGCACCAGAACAGCCCTCATCTCCTGGTACCCTTAAGCCCAACTACTATCGGGGCATAACAATAAATTTGAATGAAAGATGTACTCATTCACAGCACAATGGCCAGGTTGTGTACATGTGTGCACGTATTTATGGGTGTGTGTGTCTCTGTGTGTGATGAGGCACTCACGATGGTGGTTGATGGTGTTTATGAGTCGGAGACCGGCATGTGCGTGGCTGTTGGTCATGAGCACAACGTCAAAGAGCTCCTCACTCTCAGGGTACAGCTCCCTCAGCCGAGTATTCACTGCCTCCAGAGCCTGAGGTCATGTCAAACAGAAGCTCTCACCATACATCATTCACATTGACGAACATGGTCGGCAATGTCAAAGCTCTGGGTGTATTTCTGTCTGTCTGTGTGTCTTTATTTCCCTGACCTTAACGAAAGGAAAAGCAGGGCCGGGGGCGAAGGGCTCCATCTCATGCTCTATCTGGTACTTGAGGTAGTCCTCCATGCCTTTCTGTTCGTAGATTTGCTGCTCCTTATCCATGTTGAAGAGGACACGCGATGACACCGCAATGGTGATGGCATTCTGAGGCTTTGGCTGTTGGATGAGGGGACACAATGCTTAATACCTGAACACACAATACAACACACACATTAGCACACAGAAATACAGTGCCTTGCGAAAGTATTCGGCCCCCTTGAACTTTGCGACCTTTTGCCACATTTCAGGCTTCAAACATAAAGATATAAAACTGTATTTTTTTGTGAAGAATCAACAACAAGTGGGACACAATCATGAAGTGGAACGACATTTATTGGATATTTCAAACTTTTTTAACAAATCAAAAACTGAAAAATTGGGCGTGCAAAATTAAGCTGTTTTGCAAGGAGGAATGGGGAAAAATGTCAGTCTCTCGATGTGCAAAACTGATAGAGACATATCCCAAGTGACTTACAGCTGTAATCGCAGCAAAAGGTGGCGCTACAAAGTATTAACTTAAGGGGGCTGAATAATTTTGCACACCCAATTTTTTAGTTTTTGATTTGTTAAAAAAGTTTGAAATATCCAATAAATGTCGTTCCACTTCATGATTGTGTCCCACTTGTTGTTGATTCTTCACAAAAAAATACAGTTTTATATCTTTATGTTTGAAGCCTGAAATGTGGAAAAAGGTCGCAAAGTTCAAGGGGGCCGGATACTTTCGCAAGGCACTGTACATAAATACAAGTAGGAAGGGCGATTCAACGCCAGGAAAGCGCAAAAATATTTTGGGTATCTCAGATTGTTCTGGCAATTCTCACATATAAACTTCATTGGGAGGAAGTATGTTTTGTATGCTTTTTTTGTATATATGTCATACCCTTGTTAGAACCAAAGTATTGAGTTTATTCTTGTTAGAACCAAGTACTGAGTTTTTGTTATATTTAATTGGCATTATATTTAAAAGGGGATTGAATTGCTCCCGAATTGTAATGTGGTTAATGCATTTATTTTGAAGAAATATTTCTTTAATGTATAAGTGAATAGGTTGGTTTACTTTTAAGTTTGACCAATAAGGTTGGTTGTTAAGCTGTGGCCAATGGGAAAATTGACCTGGTTATTGGGATGCCTGGGAAGAAAAGAGAGGCAGAGAGACATTGAGAAAAGGATGGACATTACATTATGACCGTTGGTGAAGAAAAATGAAACAGAAGATGATAAAAATAGAACAAAACCCATACCTAGTTTTGATGGGAAATACCGATTTTATTTTATAAGAGAGTTGTTATAATTTTGTTAAGAAAGACTTAATAAAGACTGAAGCTACCGTCTCATCGTGGAGGTATTTGACAGCCTTGAGCTTAGCCTAGCATCGTGTGAAACCGAGAGAGAATTGCTTGGGAAAGATTAACGAGTTCATGTTCCCATGGGATATCGGTTACTGCTAAAGAGTACTGTCTGCATTGATAGCGGTGCTTGCTGTGGATCTTGTGAGGGAATCTGCCAGGAACTGCCATACCACACTGAGGGAATATCTATGAGTCATGAGTAACCACAACGGGGGGTGCTTCGGGACTTTGTGTGTCGTCATTTTTTTTATAGCTCCAACGCGCGCCAACGGGGTTAAGCAAGCTTGAAATAATTTGAACATGGGTTGTGCATGACTCATTGAGGTTTATTGTTATTTAATTTGTTGATGTGGTGCTTTGAAAATGTAATAATACAGATTTTGAACCTTATGTATGTTTCCTTGGTGGAGTCATTTCCTGTTTCAATTTAATTTAATGCATGGGAGAGTATATCCGTATACAATAACAAAAACCTTAATCATTCCATCTGAAGTTAATACCCTATTTGTCATCACCCTAGATAGTTTACAATAGGGATTCTTATTGGAGATATCCTTCTCACCTAACATCCCATGCTGTTGAGATACTCTACGTAAGTTAATATCATGAGAGTCAAGTTTGAGCCTGGCGAGAAGGTTACATATCTAATCATGATGAAAGTGGCAATTTTAGGGAACATTTTTAGACCAACACGTGCCTCCTGTAAGACCATATGATCCGTGAACCGTACATGATACAGACAACATATTGGCGTCATTATACTCCTTTATAGTGTGCTCTAACATATGTCTAGATTCTGAAATACAATTTTTCTCAAATGTATAAATATCTCAAAAGTAACCTAGATTTTGTAAATTTTTGGGACATTGTTTTAAACCAGGTATTCCCAAACTGGGGTACGTACACCCTCAGGGGTACACACAATGCCGCCGGGGGTATACCAAAACAAAAATGTGATTCACATTTAGAAATGAAACATGACCATTTGAAAAATAAACCACGGGAGTTTTTTGAGCGAGAATAAAGATGACTTTCATGTAGTAAGACATGTATAAAAGCAACAGATACCATTAATAAGAAGGGGCTAGAAGCGTCTTACATGTATATGGTGAACTACCGAGTGGCTCGGACAGGCAAGCCCAATACTATTGTGGAGGAATTAATACAGAAAATATCCGAGCTCTGAAGCAAGCTTCCAGAAAGATGGAACGGAAATGGCACCACACCAAACTGGAAGTCTTCCAACCAGCTTGGAAAGCTTGCTCGATCATCCTATTTTTCCAACTTAATTGAGGAAAATAAGAACAATCCAAAATGTCTTTTTGATACTGTCGCAAAGCTAACTAGAAAGCATTCCCCAAGAGAGGATGGCTTTCACTTCAGCAGTGATAAATTCATGAACTTCTTTGAGGAAAAGATCATGATCATGAGATAGCAAGTTACGGACTCCTCTTTAAATCTGTGTATTCCTCCAAAGCTCAGTTGTCCTGAGTCTGCACAACTCTGCCAGGACCTAGGATCAGTACTATATCTCTTGACACAATGATGAAAACAATCATGGCCTCTAAACCTTCAAGCTGTGTACTGGACCCTACACCAACTAAACTACTGAAAGAGCTGCTTTCTGTGCTTGGCCCTCCTATGTTGAACATAATAAACGTTTCTCTATCCACTGGATATGTACCAAACACACTAAAAGTGGCAGTAATAAAGCCTCTTGAAAAAGCCAAACCTTGACCCAGAAAATATAAAAAACTATCGGCCTACAACTCACTGCCTTCCTGAAGACAAACAATGTATACGAAATGTTTCAGTCTGGTTTTAGACCCCATCATAGCACTGAAACTGCATTTGTGAAGGTGGTAAATTACCTTTCAATGGCATCAGACCGAGGCTCTGCATCTGTCCACGTGCTCCTAGACATTAGTGCTGCTTTTGATACCATCGATCACCAAATTCTTTTGGAGAGATTGGAAACCCAAATTGGTCTACATGTTCAAGTTCTGGCCTGGTTTAGATCTGGCTTGTCCTCTGACAAATCAATTGTAAATTTCTGTGTTCCTCAAGGTTCTGTTTTAGGACCACTATTGTTTTCACCATATATTTTACCTCTTGGTGGTGTCATTCGGAAACATAATGTTAACTTTCACTGCTATGCGGATGACACACAGCTGTGTATTTTAATGATACATGGTGAAGCCCCAAAATTGCCCTCGCTGGAAGCCTGTGTTTCAGACATAAGGAAGTGGATGGCTGCAAGTTTTCTACTTTTAAACTCGGACAAGAGATGCTTGTTCTAGGTCCCAAGAAACAAAGAGATCTTCTGTTGAATCTGACAATTAATCTTGATGGTTGCACAGTCATCTCAAATAAAATTGTGAAGGACCTCGGCGTTACTCTGGACCCTGATCTCTGTTTTGACAAACATATCAAGACTGTTTCAATGACAGCTTTTTTCCATCTACGTAACATTACAAAAATCAGAAACCTTCTGTCCAAAAATGATGCAGAAAAATTAATTCATGCTTTTGTCACTTCTAGGTTAGACTACTGCAATACTCTACTTTCCGGCTACCCGGATAAAGCACTAAATAAACTTCAGTTAGTGCTAAACACGGCTGCTAGAATCTTGACTAGAACCAAAACAAATTATCATACACTGCTCAAAAAAATAAAGGGAACACTTACCAACACAATGTAACTCCAAGTCAATCACACTTCTGTGAAATCAAACTGTCCACTTAGGAAGCAACACTGATTGTTAATACATTTCACATGCTGTTGTGTAAATGGAATAGACAACAGGTGGAAAGTATAGGCAATTAGCAAGACACCCCCAATAAAGGAGTGGTTCTGCAGGTGATAACCACAGAGAACTTCTCAGTTCCTATGCTTCCATTCTGATGTTTTGGTCGCTTTTGAATGCTGACAGTGCTTTCACTCTAGTGGTAGCATGAGACGGAGTCTACAACCTACACAAGTGGCTCAGGTAGTGCAGCTCATCCAGGATGGAACATCAATGCGAGCTGTGGCAAGAAGGTTTGCTGTGTCTGTCAGCGTAGTGTCCAGAGCATGGAGGCGCTACCAGGAGACAGGACAGTACATCAGGAGACGTGGAGGAGGCCATAGGAGGGCAACAACCCAGCAGCAGGACCGCTACCTCCGCCTTTGTGCAAGGAGGAGCAGGAGGAGCACTGCCAGAGCCCTGCAAAATGACCTCCAGCAGGCCACAAATGTGCATGTGTCTGCTCATTTGAAAGAAACAGACTCCATGAGGGTGGTATGAGGGCCCGACGTCCACAGGTGGGGACTTACAGCCCAACACCGTGCAGGACGTTTGGCATTTGCCAAAGAACACCAAGATTGGCAAATTCGCCACTGGCGCCCTGTGCTCTTCACAGATGAAAGCAGGTTCACTCTGAGCACATGTGACAGACGTGACAGTCTGGAGACGCCGTGTAGAACGTTCTGCTGCCTGCAACATCCTCCAGCATGACCGGTTTGCCGGTGGGTCAGTCATGGTGTGGGGTGGCATTTCTTTGGGGGACCGCACAGCCCTCCATGTGCTCGCCAGAGGTAGCCTGACTGCCATTAGGTACCGAGATGAGATCCTCAGACCCCTTGTGAGACCATATGCTGGTGCGGTTGGCCCTGGGTTCCTCCTAATGCAAGACCATGCTAGACCTCATGTGGCTGGAGTGTCAGCAGTTCCTGCAAGAGGAAGGCATTGATGCTATGGACTGGCCCACCCGTTCCTCAGACCTGAATCCAATTGAGCACATCTGGGACATCATGTCTCGCTCCATCCACCAACGCCACGTTGCACCACAGACTGTCCAGGAGTTGGCGGATGCATTAGTCCAGGTCAGGGAGGAGATCCCTCAGGAGACCATCCGCCACCTCATCAGGAGCATGCCCAGGTGTTGTAGGGAGGTCATACAGGCACGTGGAGGCCACACACACTACTGAGCCTCATTTTGACTTGTTTTAAGGACATTACATCAAAGTTGGAACAGCCTGTAGTGTGGTTTTCCACTTTAATTTTGAGTGTGACTCCAAATCCAGACCTCCATGGGATTTCCGTTGATAATTTTTGTGTGATTTTGTTGTCAGCACATTCAACTATGTAAAAAAAAGTGTTTAATAAGAATATTTCATTCATTCAGATCTAGGATGTGTTATTTTAGTGTTCCCTTTATTTTTTGAGCAGTGTATTACTCCAGTGCTAGCCTCTCTACAGTGGCTTCCTGTTAAGGCAAGGGCTGATTTCAATGTTTTACTGCTAACCTACAAAGCATTACATGGGCTTACTCCTACTTATCTTTCCGATTTGGTCCTGCCATACATACCGACACGTACGCTACGGTCACAAGAGGCAGGCCTCCTAACTGTCCCTAGAATTTCTAAGCAAACGGTTGGAGGCAGGCCTTTCTTCTATAGAGCTCAATTTCTATGGAATGGTCTGCCTACCAATGTGAGAGACTCAGACTCGGTCTCAACCTCAGACTCGGTCTCAAGTCTTTATTGAAGACTCATCTCTTCAGTAGGTCATATGATTGAGTGTAGTCTGGTCCAGGAGTGTGAAGGTGAACGGAAAGGCACTGGAAAGGCACTGGAGCAACGAACCACCCTTGCTGTTGCTGCCTGGACGGTTCCCCTCTCTCCACTGGGATTCTCTGCCTCTAACCCTATTACAGGACCTGAGTCACTGGCTTACTGGTGCTCTTCCATGTTGTCCCTAGGAGGGGTGCGTCACTTGAGTGGGTTGAGTCACTGACGTGATCTTCCTCTCTGGGTTGGCACCCTCCCTTGGGTTGTGCCGTGGCGGAGATCTTTGTGGGCTATACTCAGCCTTGTCTCAAGATGGTAAGTTGGTGGTTGAAGATATCCCTCTAGTGGTGTGGGGGCTGTGCTTTGGCAAAGTGGGTGGGGTTACATCCTGCCTGTTTGGCCCTGTCCAGATGTGTCGTCGGATGGGGCCACAGTGTCTCCCGACCCCTCCTGTCTCAGCCTCCAGTATTTATGCTGCAGTAGTTCATGTGTCGGGGGGCTCGGGTCAGTCTGTTATCTCTGGAGTATTTCTCCTGTCTTATCCAGTGTCCTGTGTGAATTTAAGTACGCTCTCTCTAATTCTCTCTCTCTTTGTTTCTTTGTTTCTCTCTCCCTGAGGACCTGAGCCCTTGGACCATGCCTCAGGACAACCTGGCCTGATGACTCCTTGCTGTCCCCAGTCCACCTGGCCGTACTGCTGCTCCAGTTTCAACTGTTCTGCCTGTGGCTATGAAACACTTACCTGTTCACCGGACATGCTACCTATCTCAGACCTGCTGTTTTCAACTCTCTAGAGACAGCAGGAGCAGTAGAGATACTCTCAATGATCGGCTATGAAAAGCCAACTGACATTTACTCCTGAGGTGTTGACCTGTTGCACTCTCGACAACTACTGTGATTATAATTATTTGACCCTACTGGTCATCTATGAACATTTGAACATCTTGGCCATGTTCTGTTGGCAGGGTAGCCTAGTGGTTAGAGCATTGGACTAGTAACCGGAAGGTTGCGAGTTCAAACCCCCAAGCTGACAAGGTACAAATCTGTCGTTCTGCCCCTGAACAGGCAGTTAACCCACTGTTCCCAGGCCGTCATTGAAAATAAGAATTTGTTCTGAAATGACTTGCCTGGTTAAATAAAGGTTAAAAAAATATATATATAAAAAATCTCCACCCGGCACAGCCAGAAGAGGACTGGCCACCCCTCATAGCCTGGTTCCTCTCTAGGTTTCTTCCTAGGTTCTGGCCTTTCTAGGGAGTTTTTCCTAGCCACCGTGCTTCTACACCTGCATTGCTTGCTGTTTGGGGTTTTAGGCTGGGTTTCTGTACAGCACTTTGCGATATCAGCTGATGTAAGAAGCTTTATAAATAATTTTGATTTGATTTGTTTTGTTCCTGCTGCCGTGAAAATGGCTGGGACAATGCTGAGGGTAAAGGCCTTAAAAACTATACAGACAATGCCTCCATCAAACAACACTGTTTCACAATGCATCAGTGACATGTCAGGAGATGTTTTGAAACAATTACTGCTTCGCATACAAGCCAGTGAATTATATGTGTTACAGCTGGATGAGTCAACAGACGTGGCGGGCCTGGCACAGCTCCTGGTATATGTCCGTTACGTTTATGGGGGGGGGGTAATTAAGGAAGACATCCTCTTCTGCAAACCACTGGAAACCAGGACAACATGAGAGGATATTTTTTAGAACTGGACAGCTTTGTGACATGTGTAGGTATCTGTGTTGGTATCTGTACTGATGGCTCAAAAGCCATGACAGGGAGACATAGTGGAGTGGTAACACGCGTGCAAGCAGTTGCTCCCGGCGCCACTTGGGTCACTGCAACATTCACTGAGAGGCACTTGCTGCAAAGGGAATGCCTGACAGCTTGAAAGACGTTTTGGACACTACAGTGAAAATGGTTAACTTTGTTATAAAGCATGGCCCCTGAACTCTCGTGCGTTTTCTGCATTATGCAATGATATGGGCAGCGACCATGTAACGCTTTTACAAGGGGCAAGGTATTGACACATTTTTTAAATTACTGACCATATTTTTCACTTGTCTGACCAATTGCATGATGACGAGTTTCTCACACGACTGACCTATCTGGGTGATGTTTTTTTCTCACCTGAATCTAGGATTACAGGGACTCTCCGCAACTATATTCAATGTGCGGGATAAAATTGTGGCTATGCTTAAGAAGTTGGAACTCTTTTCTGTCTGCATTAACAAGGACAACACACAGGTCTTTCCATCATTATGATTTTTTGTGTGCAAATTAACTCAAGCTTACGGACAATGTCATTATGTGATACAGCGAAGCACCTGAGTGAGCTGGGTGCGCAATTCATCAGGTACTTTCCCGAAACGGACAACACAAACAACTGGATTCGTTATCCCTTTCATGCCCTGCCTCCAGTCCACTTACCGATATCTGAACAAGAGAGCCTCATTGAAATTGCAACAAGCAGTTCTGTGAAAATTGAATTTAGTCAGAAGCCAATGCTAGATTTCTGGATAGGGCTGCGCTCAGTTTCTTGCCTTGGCAAATCGCGCTGTTAAGACACTGATGCCCTTTGCAACCACATACCTATGTGAGAGTGGATTCTCGGCCCTCACTAGCATGAAAACTAAATACAGGCACAGACTGTGTCTGTAAAATTATTTAAGACAGACTCTCTCCAATACAACCCAACATTGCAGAATTATGTGCATCCATCCTTTCAAGCACATCATTAACCTGGGGTGAGTTATTCACCATTTTTTATGAACAAATAAAGTTTTATATGTAAGATGGCTAAATAAAGAGCAAAATGATTGATTATTATTATTATTATTTGTGCCCTGGTCCTATAAGAGCTCTTTGTCACTTTCCACAAGCCGGGTTGTGACAAAAACTTTTTGTTAAGTTTGGGAACCCCTCTTTTAAATAATATACTCTACAAGTACATCACATTTCCAGAGTGGGTGCTCTGCTACTTTGGAATTTATGATACATTTTAGGAGCACCAGTGAATGGGAAAATGGATTCAAAGGGAACTGCTGGTGATTTGATGAATGTAATTGGTTAATGACTTATAATGTCAATTTCTATGAATAAAATGGTTCACATCTTCAAAAGTAAGTAGCAGAGCGCCCACTCTGGAAAAGTATATGGTTCCAAAAAATGTCCAAATCAAAAAGGGTACTTTCAGGAATACTCTATATTTAGAGCACACTATAAGGAGTATAGTGACCAAATGTTGTCTGTATCATGTACGGTTCACGGAACATAAGGTCTTACCGGATACATGTATAGGTCTAAAAGGGGCCTAAAATGGCCACGTTCATTATGATTTTCTCAGAAATGGTTTGTGATTCAAATGTAAAAAGCATATCAAACATCCTTCCTCCCAATCAAGTTTCTATGCCAGAACAATTGGAGATGCCAAAAATAGTTTTGGGCCTTCCTGGTGTGGAATCGCCCAGAAGCTCTGTGGATCAGTCCACTACAGTATCAAAGTGAAATACTGTACACCAGCTGATTAAAAGGCATCTCCTATGAGCAATATGGAACCTGTGAGGATAAACTAAGGGACATCCTTGGAATTAGGGGGAGGAAAAGTACTTGGCAGTCTAATCAAATTTGTTCGCTTTGTCAATTGGCTTGCTCAGTTTCAATTGGATCATATTTTACAGCAAAGGAGATGCTCTTCCTCAGTGATTGAACCAACTATTTTTACAAAGATAGAACCTATTTTATTTGCATATCATGTAAGCGTATCTTATTCACTGGCTAAGGCTAGGGTGGTGGGCTGGAGAGAGCAATTTTATTTTAAACATAATTGCAGAAATCTAGCCTGGGTTCCAGTCTGTTATGGAATTGACATTCAAAACAGTTGGGCCTTTCTGTGAATCTCAACAATTCAATATGCATCTGAATATTGTGCAAGGTCACTGATCAGCTGCTGAATATAAAATTGAATAATTCCATGACAACATCTGAAACTTCAATTTAGAATAACATTTTTAACAACAACATGAAATATTGAGATGTTAGCTAGGCAAGCACTTGTATTTTGATGTTTAAATCAAAGCGTATACGTGTTGTGGTTGAAATTGCAGTTTGTATTAAGTGACTTGACCAAGCAACTTTTGACAGATTGATTTGGCTTGACAATGGAGTAGGCAAAAGTCCAAACAGATCTGGGACCAGGCTAGCAGAAAACTGCCTTGAAGAGCACATTAACAAACTCATTACATGAGTAGGTTCCACTTTAAAATGCTGGTCGGTTGCGCCCCACGGGTTTCAGACTAGTCACAGTGAGAGAGCTGTGTGATACGAGCTGAGGTGACCGTTTGACATGACTACCTTCCCACAGCCAGATTAATAACACATGAAGCAGAGCTGCCACTTGTTAACCCCTTGAGTACCTGTGTAGGGTTCAAACCAGAGTATAATACCACGTTTAAAGCTGCAATATGTAACTTTTTGTGCGACCAGACCAAATGCACATAGAAATGTGTGTTAGATATGTAATTCTCAATGAAAACAAGACTAAGAAGCTGTGGATATGTTCTAGGCAAGCTACTTCTATGCTTCCCAGTTCTTAAGTTTTTTTTTGTGTCTTTTACTTTCGGATTTTTACACCAGCTTCAAACAGCAGAATTATTTTTGGTTATGGAAAAGACATTTCCCAGCGGTTTAGATGATATAGTGATTATCTACGCAATACTTGTTTATTTTTTCAGATACTGTACATGTAAACTGAAAATGGAAGAACTATTAGATTTTTAGCAACCAGGAAATGGCAGAGCGATTTTTGCATAGTGCATCTTTAAATGGTTCTTGACTTTCTCTCTCCATTTAGTTGATTTGAATCAATTGTATGGATGTTTTGGAATGGCATCAGTTTAACATTCATGTGCTTTGTTTTATATATTAACTCAGCAAAAAAAGAAACGTCCCTTTTTCGGGACCCTGTCTTTCAAAGATAATTAGTAAAAATCCAAATAATTTCACAGATCTTCATTGTAAAGGGTTTAAACACTGTTTCCCATGCTGTTCAATGAAACGTAAACAATTAAGGAACATGCACCTGTGGAATGGTCATTAAGACACTAACAGCCTACAGACGGTAGGCAATTAAGGTCACAGTTATGAAAACTTAGGACACTAAAGACACCTTTCTACTGACTCTGAAAAACACCAAAAGAAAGAAGCCCAGGGTCCCTGCTCATCTGTGTGAACTTGCCTTAGGCATGCTGCAAGGGGGCATGAGAACTGCAGATGTGGCCAGGGCAATACATTTCAATGTCCGTTCTGTGAGACACTTAAGACAGTGCTACAGGGCGACAGGACGGACAGCTGATCATCCTCGCAGTGGCAGACCATGTGTAACAACACCTGCACAGGATCGGTACACCCGAACATCACACCTGTGGGACAGGTACAGGATGGCAACAGCAACTGCTCGAGTTACACCAGGAACGCACAATCCCTCCATCAGTGCTCAGACTGTCCGCAATAGGCTGAGAGAGGCTGGACTGAGGGCTTGTAGGCCTGCTGTAAGGCAGGTCCTCACCAGACATCACCGGCAAAATGTTGCCTATGAGCACAAACCCACCATTGCTGGACCAGACAGGACTGGCAAAAAGTGCTCTTCACTGACGAGTCGCGGTTTTGTCTCA
This sequence comes from Oncorhynchus masou masou, assembly GCF_036934945.1. Classification (NCBI taxonomy): domain Eukaryota; kingdom Metazoa; phylum Chordata; class Actinopteri; order Salmoniformes; family Salmonidae; genus Oncorhynchus; species Oncorhynchus masou. The sequence goes on along the minus strand of NC_088232.1, from coordinate 37,383,879 downwards.
CCAGGGGTGATGGTCGGATTCACGTTTATCGCCGAAGGAATGAGCGTTACACCGAGGCCTGCACCCTGGAGCGAGATCGGTTTGGAGGTGGAGGGTTCTTCATTGTCTGGGGCGTTGTGTCATGTATGCTACCTTTTTTTCCAAATTTCAATAGCTCTTTAACCATTACTCCTAAAACTTTCAAAACTGGTTGTAGCTAACCCGATGGCATAGACACACATTGCACCCACTTTTTTTGTTGTCAATTTACATTTTGGAATTTCAATAGCTCTTTGGTCATTATGACCTACTGACTTCAAACAAGGTTCAGAATGTACACTCAGTGGGTCTACACATTGCACACCATTTAGTTTGTCAATTTTCCTCTCACTCAATTTTACATTAATTTTTCAAACATTCAAATTTCAATAGCTCTTTGGTCATGTGTCCTATTGACTTCAAACAAGGTTCAGAATGTCCACGGACTATGTATTGCACACACTTTAGTTTGTCCATTTTCATCTCACACATTTTTACATGAATTTTTCAAACTTTGAATTTTACATGAATTTTTCAAAGCATTTTACATGCATTCATAATTGTAATACATACTGTGAAACACTCTCTTTGCTGCTGGCTCTGTCACTTTCAGACATGCGCAGAGCAGACTGAAAGGGGAAGGGTAGCTCTTGACTTGAACCACATGGGTTCTTCTCTGTAAAGAGAGAGTAATCCAAAAGGCACAGACACACCCCTTGACTTTCAATTGGCACCCTTGACCTGTGTATTCTCTCCTGATTGGCTCTGTGGTGCTTAGTCAATGGGAACTCCGTTGCCGGCCCCATTATAAAGTTTTTACACAGTCTGGCAGTCTGACTAAAGTGCCGGAAGTATGAGGAGAGACATCCTCCTTTGTATTTATGGGAACAAATATTTCCCAACACTTTGGATCCTATTCTTGGACAGTTAGAAGACGCAATGCGTCAATGCAATTTTTTTAACTAAATACTGTCCATGACTAACCCCAACCTTGTGGGTCTGTGGGCGTTTGGGCCAATAAAGTGCCAACTCAATTCTACCACTGACTAGTCTCTCATGCCCCTATGAATGGGGACACAGGGCAATAGTGTTTAATCTAAACCAGACTTTTTTTACTGGAGTACACTAACCCCTAAATGGGGGTCTTTTCTATACACACAGTAGCAGTTTACCAGATAAGAAGTCAAGAAGAACAAAAGTAGATTGTTGTAAGGGCCATCCTGTGCTGGCCTCATTGTCAAATCCATTCTGGATTCTGAGTGGTAAAATCATAGCTGAAAAATGCCTTCATCAACTGCATATATCATAAATTGCTATTGCAAATATAAGTATTATGTTCAACAACTGACATTTTCCGATATTATTTTGACAAACACACTTTAACACACATTGGTGCTTACAATTCATTCTCTATTGTCATAGACGTAATTGTCCCTGTCATCTTTGTGATATGACTTTCTTTAAGCACGTACTGGTGAAACTGTCACTTAATATTTTTTTCTTAAAGTCTACAAACGCTCTACATTTATTCACTTTTTGATAGGGTTGGATCCTATCAGCTACTTTTATTATTCTCCTGTAAATGGTTCAGTGCCTATAATTTAGGCTGTGTGTAGAATGGGACATGCAGGAAATTACCTCTATTAGATTATAGTGATAAGAAAATCAGCATACAGTTTTAGCCTATGTATTCATTTGCCTATAACTAAATCAGAATTCCATTATGTTTACATAAAAAAGAGAATACTTCAAAATGAGAAGATCCTGCCATGGAAAAGAGGACTGTGTGGACATAAAGTGGAAAAGAGGGGAAATAACTCCCACCATGCAGCAGGACACTTTCAGCTGCACTGTCTTTGTAATGTAGGTTTGATAGTTGTATTTTCAATAATGAATGGTTAGCAGTTATGTGACAATCAGGTCAAAAACTCTATTTTATTTTTTGGTGTAGATGGCCAAGGAAGTTGCACAGAACTTCCCCAACATCCCCTCCCAAATTGATATAGAACCATCACAAAAACACATGGAGCAACTGTGAAAAGAAATGGCTGAGGATATCCTAAAAATGTCTGGTATGTAATGACTTTTAATTCAAAGTAAATGTAAATTCTTTATGTTTATGTAGTTGTGTGGGACAGACATATGTTCAGTTCATGGTTATGATTTCAGAGTTCAACAAAGCCAACAACTGCTTCATGTGTGACACTGATAAAGAACCTGGATGTGGCCCAAAGACTGACTGGGTTAGTAACTTCATTTAACATGTTTAGAATCTTTTGACAACACTGACGGCATGTAAGACAATTTATGATATAACACAATGGATGGCTAATTCATCATACAGCATTGATATTTGATATTATTTACAACGTGTTATGCTTTGTTTTGATTTAGATGTAATGTTTTGCATGCCAATGGTGGTTCCATGTGCTGTGCCTAGGAATGAAGACAAAAGAGTGATGAACACAAACTGGAAATGCTGTCTGTTGTTGAAAATGTATGCTATACCCCATCCACAATATACCCTATCCACACTAAAGAGGCTCTGAAATGTACATAAACCAGGGATAAAGAGAGAAAATGAACACAAATGTTTTGTACTTATTTGAAGTAAAGTGTCTGTTGACATGTTGGAAAAGATTAAAGGTCTACAATTTCTGTTTAATTTGTCAAAATTACATTTTTATTCATTGATTTAGTGGCCACCATTACTGTGGTTACATGTTCAGTATATGTATTGACAAGCAAACCCACTGCAGCCCACCTCACTAGCTCACTCTCCATCCCTGTTCAGTATATGTATTGACCAGCAAACCCACCTCACTATCTCACTCTCCATCCCTGTTCAGTATATGTATTGACCAGCAAACCCACTGCAGCCTACCTCACTAGCTCACTCTCCATCCCTGTTCAGTATATGTATTGACCAGCAAACCCACTGCAGCCCACCTCACTAGCTCACTCTCCATCCCTGTTCAGTATATGTATTGACCAGCAAACCCACTGCAGCCCACCTCACTAGCTCACTCTCCATCCCTGTTCAGTATATGTATTGACCAGCAAACCCACTGCAGCCTACCTCACTAGCTCACTCTCCATCCCTGTTCAGTATATGTATTGACCAGCAAACCCACTGCAGCCTACCTCACTAGCTCACTCTCCATCCCTGTTCAGTATATGTATTGACCAGTAAACCCACTGCAGCCCACCTCACTAGCTCACTCTTCATCCCTGTTCAGTATATGTATTGACCAGCAAACCCACCTCACTATCTCACTCTCCATCCCTGTTCAGTATATGTATTGACCAGCAAACCCACCTCACTATCTCACTCTCCATCCCTGTTCAGTATATGTATTGACCAGCAAACCCACTGCAGCCTACCTCACTAGCTCACTCTCCATCCCTGTTCAGTATATGTATTGACCAGCAAACCCACTGCAGCCCACCTCACTAGCTCACTCTCCATCCCTGTTCAGTATATGTATTGACCAGCAAACCCACTGCAGCCCACCTCACTAGCTCACTCTCCATCCCTGTTCAGTATATGTATTGACCAGCAAACCCACTGCAGCCCACCTCACTAGCTCACTCTCCATCCCTGTTCAGTATATGTATTGACCAGTAAACCCACCTCACTAGCCCACTCTCCATCCCTGTTCAGTATATGTATTGACCAGCAACCCACTGCAGCCCACCTCACTAGCTCACTCTCCATCCCTGTTCAGTATATGTATTGACCAGCAAACCCACTGCAGCCTACCTCACTAGCTCACTCTCCATCCCTGTTCAGTATATGTATTGACCAGCAAACCCACTGCAGACTACCTCACTAGCTCACTCTCTATCCCTGTTCAGTATATGTATTGACCAGCAAACCCACTGCAGCCCACCTCACTATCTCACTCTCCATCCCTGTTCAGTATATGTATTGACCAGCAAACCCACCTCACTAGCCCACTCTCCATCCCTGTTCAGTATATGTATTGACCAGCAAACCCACTGCAGACTACCTCACTAGCTCACTCTCTATCCCTGTTCAGTATATGTATTGACCAGCAAACCCACTGCAGACTACCTCACTAGCTCACTCTCTATCCCTGTTCAGTATATGTATTGACCAGCAAACCCACTGCAGACTACCTCACTAGCTCACTCTCTATCCCTGTTCAGTATATGTATTGACCAGCAAACCCACTGCAGCCCACCTCACTATCTCACTCTCCATCCCTGTTCAGTATATGTATTGACCAGCAAACCCACCTCACTAGCCCACTCTCCATCCCTGTTCAGTATATGTATTGACCAGCAAACCCACTGCAGACTACCTCACTAGCTCACTCTCTATCCCTGTTCAGTATATGTATTGACCAGCAAACCCACTGCAGCCTACCTCACTAGCTCACTCTCTATCCCTGTTCAGTATATGTATTGACCAGCAAACCCACTGCAGCCTATCTCACTAGCTCACTCTCCATCCCTGTTCAGTATATGTATTGACCAGCAAACCCACTGCAGCCTACCTCACTAGCTCACTCTCCATCCCTGTTCAGTATATGTATTGACCAGCAAACCCACTGCAGCCCACCTCACTAGCTCACTCTCCATCCCTGTTCAGTATATGTATTGACCAGTAAACCCACTGCAGCCCACCTCACTATCTCACTCTCCATCCCTGTTCAGTATATGTATTGACCAGCAAACCCACTGCAGCCTACCTCACTAGCTCACTCTCCATCCCTGTTCAGTATATGTATTGACCAGTAAACCCACTGCAGCCTACCTCACTAGCTCACTCTTCATCCCTGTTCAGTATATGTATTGACCAGCAATCCCACTGCAGCCCACCTCACTAGCTCACTCTCCATCCCTGTTCAGTATATGTATTGACCAGCAAACCCACTGCAGCCCACCTCACTAGCTCACTCTCCATCCCTGTTCAGTATATGTATTGACCAGTAAACCCACTGCAGCCCACCTCACTAGCTCACTCTCCATCCCTGTTCAGTATATGTATTGACCAGTAAACCCACTGCAGCCTACCTCACTAGCTCACTCTTCATCCCTGTTCAGTATATGTATTGACCAGCAAACCCACTGCAGCCCACCTCACTAGCTCACTCTCTATCCCTGTTCAGTATATGTATTGACCAGCAAACCCACTGCAGCCCACCTCACTATCTCACTCTTCATCCCTGTTCAGTATATGTATTGACCAGTAAACCCACTGCAGCCTACCTCACTAGCTCACTCTCCATCCCTGCTTTGGACAATTAATAACATGACTCTCGTACTTTGACTTTTCCTTTATGGTTGATATTAACAATGAAAGGAGATATTACCTGTCTATCTCCTATTGTGTACCACTGTTAAATACTGTGGAAAAATAGAAAACAGGGGAAATAAGTACTTAGAACTACCAATTATTATAGATAAATATTAAAGAAAAGGGTAAACACAACACTGGACTGAACCCCCTAATTGTCAAACTAATAATAATGTACAACAATATAGAAGATACATGACTAGAGGTTTTGCAATATGGGTGTATATCCACTGCATGCTTCTTACTGTATGTGTGTAATTGACATGAACAAGGAGCTATTGAAATTTAAAACTATGAAAAATGTACATTACATTTTTACAGCACACAAACAAGAGTGTGCAATATAGTAGTCCGTAGACATTCTGTAGTTTGTTTGAGTCCAGTAGGTCACATGAACAAGGAGCTATTGATGTTCTAAATTCTGAAAAATGAATGTAAAATCAAGTGAAATGAAAATGGACAAACTAAAGGATGCAAGTCTCAATATGTAGGCCCACTGAGTGGACATTAGGTAGGTCACATGAACAAGGAGCTATTGAAATTAAATGTAAAAAAAAGTTAGTACTTTGTTTTATGCTCCATAACTAATTCAACTAGGAATGCAAAATGCTATGACACTTCCACGTTTATTAGCTTTGGGAAACGAATTCATCTCCAAATCGTGAAAATAAGACCTGTGCAATGTTGTGCGCAATTTTTCCAACATCATGACACTAATTTTGAGTCTATGGCTCAAGTGGTTTGAAAGCGCGAATATACAACTTGAAACCGTCTTTACCTCGGTTGACTTTACTCACATAAAAACTGTGGATGGGAACCTGGTTAGGCTACTACAATCACCTAAAGTGTTGGATGACTTTCGAGATAAAACTAATAATAATTCACTTACTAAGAAGATCCCTCCCTGCACCTTGCGTGTAGTGGGAGCGGTATCGTTTCGACGCATTGTCCTCTCCGAAATTAGGAAGGTGAGATGTATCTGTGGGGTTGCTGGTCCCTGTCTGCGATATTTCAACAGTTGGACTAAATATTATTCAGATCATTTTCGACCAGTTTGAGGTTGTCACAATGCGTTTGTCTCAGACCATTCAGGACGGCATTTTGTCAGGCTACACTTTTATGACGTAATGTTATATTCTACTAGCAATTAAAAATATTGGACATGGATAAATATTTGGTCATTTTAGTCGTTGATTTGACCGGTTAGGCTGCTTAAAACAACTCCCCGCATCACCCCCAGGCATGCGCATATTAAGTCATGAGTCTGTCTTCGATAATTAAGCGCAATGGGTGACTGACTGTAGGCTGCTAGTGTCATTACAGACATGATAACTAACAGATGGACCCTCTTCTAAATGCATTATGAAAGCCTTATCTAGTAGCCCTTGTATTTTATAACAAACGTTTTAAAAACGAAGGAACTGGTTTCTTATTTGGTGTAAATGGCAATGATATTGCCACATGACAGGAGATACAGTACATTCAGTTAACGAATTGATAGATAGGCTAACAGATACATATAAAACATTGAACATGGATGAACCTTTGGCAAACTCCCCCACAATACAGACTGAGATGTGCATGACGCCTCTGAACATGTTACTTCCGGCCTATTGCCATTGCGTTCCAATGTATGCGTTTATCAGTACCCAACTCTGCCATTTTCAAGTCTTATACGGGTACGAGTGTAAATGGCTACAACCCTCAGAGATCACCAAAGCGGAGGCTTGTTCTCCACTTTAAATGTGGCTAATAGTGATTGTTAGGTTCGATACAGGCAGTTTATTTACCCATGGTTGCCCAGCCCTCACACAGGGGCTACTCCCCTTGGGTGCTTAGTTGTATTGTCCTTTTCACTGTTTAATGGGCGGGGAAATGGTGCCACTGGATCATTGGTCCACTCTGGGTTTTATGACGATTTCTTATTGTCTTTCTTCCGAACCCCTGCAGCTCTCTCATCTGATAGAATTACAGTACAGCAGGAATTGCTTAGCAACCATGGGACCCCTCATGTTGGAGGCTGATTGGCTGCCGTGTTCCATGCTCCGTTTTTTGCCTGATAAACGACGTTACAGAGGCAGACGCCCCAGGAAAATAAAGATATCGGTGTCGCTTTTACTTTGAAGATCACGCATGGAAAACCATATCCTCCTTGGTTATATGGTTTTACCCCAACAGAAGCAGTTACTGTAAAATCTGTTACTTGTGACTGTAATAGATATTACACAGACATCCTGTAAAAGGCTTAATCAAGACACAAATTGATAAATGGGTTACCAGATGCACTTACATCTTATTCATGTGTTTCTGTTAAATGAGATGTATCAGAGATGGTTACCTAACATACTCTGGTACATAAATCCTTGAAATGGGTTGCCAAAAACACACATTTCCCCATGGCAAATTACAAATCTAATCTATACAATATGCAAAGTTTGTTACATTTTCTATCCTTTCTGTGTGAGCAGTAGCAGGATAATATGACCTGCTGTGAGCTGTGACCATCACCTCCAGGCTGTCTGGGGAATAGATACAGAGGGCACTTTGTTGATCAACTCAGACATTTACGGGCTGGGGTGGAGTTTACAATCCTGTTGGAAAGCATTTGTGGCATTGAAAAGGATAGGACCACTATAGAAGAATTAGAGCTTTTGATCTAATTTGTGTTGAACAAACGAGAAACTTGACATAATTCCTTCATTGCAAAAAGTATCTGCTTACCATTTAATAAAAATGTTATGCTCTTTGAATTCTAAATATTATAGTTTTTGGTCTTGTCATTTAATAAATTGCTATAAGGACAATGGACATAATACAGATCCTAGCCATTATGTTCAGGAATATTACCATAACATTAAACCAAATGTAATTATGACTAATAGACAGGTTGGGTGTGTAGGAACAAAACCGACATGTGCGCAACTATGGGGCAAAACAGATGGGGCTGGCTTAGATTGTTGACAACATGTAAACAATATGTATCTCCAATGTTTATTGAAACATGAATACATTTGCACAATGAGCACTTGTTGTCTCTCAAATACATCTTTACTGTTATTGGTTAGCTAGCTAGCTAGTGAAATTGAGCCATATTTGCATAAGGTGACAGTCAAAACACCTCAAAACAGACGTGGTATCAAGAACAAGATACTGAAACGAGCCACTTACTATTCCCCACATGGCAGCGTCTTGTCATTGTTGCTAGCTATCTGGCCATCCAGAATAACAACAACACAAGGTGTTCCCGAGCCACATTAGGGATTCTTCAATAAAATCTTTGTTGTCATTCAACGAGAGATGACTCGTTTTCATTAAGAAATACTGCACCAAACATCTAGTCAGATGTAAGACTAAGATCTCCTTGGCAAAAAAAACAACATAAAAATGAATTATAGACTTCTTGAGTTATCGTATACTGAACAAAAATGTAAACGCAACAATTTGAAAGATTTTACTGAGTTACGGTTCATATAAGGAAATCGGTCAATTTAAATAAATTCATTAGGCCCTACTCTACGGATCTCACATGACTGATCAGGGGTGCAGCCATGGGTGGGCCTTGGAGGGTATAGGCCCACCCACCTTGTAGCTTTCAAAAAATTCAATCGAGTATTTCATTTCAGAGAGGGGGAACTTTATTAGCAAAGCTTATTTTTTACAGCCTGTTTGACATAGTTCATGGTGTTTGTGTGCCCTTGTATCAACTTTAATTATTTAAAACAAGACTTAATACAGGACTCTTTTTTGGGGAGACATTCACGTTTTATTAGTATTATCCCCGCTAGAGGGCAGCATTGTACAAGTCAAATTCCTTTCCCCAGTTTGGGATAATTTGTTACGAAATGTCCAGAAACTCAGGATGTGAAAGAACATTAGGGGAATTTTGAAGAAGTACATGTAAAATGACTTTAACCTGCGAATTTATGGTTTAGAATTACATATGATTACATCACATGCAATGCTTTCTGGTGTCTTCTGCAAACGACGGTGCCATATAAATTATTTACAGCCTTTTAGTGTATCATGTAGCAGTAAGAACTGAAAAATACAGAATTTTGGCTCTGTTGTCCTAAATTTGAATCATGACACATTCATTTTGAGACCCTGAAAACATTATAACATTTTTAATAATGTGGCTCCAAGACAAATTCCTTATGATTCATTATGCCCATATAAAATTAGGATTTTCAGAGGGATGATGATCTGTCATAGTTTTTTACTGGTTTTCTGAAGCTAGAGAGTGAGAAACCCTATCCACTGTGTCCGATAGGCTACAGGAGAGTATCTATTTTAGAGTCAAGCCAAGTCTTTGTGATCTCTAAACAAGCTCACAGCCCTCTGGTGGTGTAGGGGTTAACGGGATGAGGAGGCAGTTGAAAGCAAGTCTTCTTAATACCTACAGCAGGAAGCTCCTCCCCCTGTTGTGGCGGGAAATGCTGGTGTGAGAGAGAGAGCGAGAGAGACAGAGACATGTAAACATATGTTTCCCATGCCAATAAAGCCCTTTAAATTGAATTGAAGAGAGATAGAGAGAACTGCAGTGGCTGAACCTAAAAAGGAGCTTATCTACTACTACTCTACCTGCTTCCACCGGGTTGCCCTGGCAACATGCCAGAAGCAAGCACCTAGGAGGAAGGGGAAGAGAAAGAGATAGCTTTTACAGCCCCGGCCCCACACCCTCCCTGTTTTGGCGCGAGACGGATAGAGAGATAATGCTATGTCATAGCAGTAAATGGGCGGGGACTAAGCAGGCATGAGTGTAGGGGAAGAACAAAGAGGGTAGAATAGAGACACACACACATCTCTGAGGGTAGGAGCCAAATTACTATCTTAACGGTAATCAAATCCAAAATAACTGCCCAGGTCTGTCTATTCATCCATTGACCCCGCCCCCTCCATACACACATAAACACACACCTTTTCCATGTTTATATAGCCATGTATTAACAGTGGACTCAGACTCAAAAAGTGTTGAAAATCCACTTTCAGAGAGGCCATTCTATGGAACACAGACTAGTCCAGAGACTCCACCACAGTCAGGAGAGAGAAGGACCTCAAAGCAGAGACCACAGTCCAGCCATTCCCTACACGTTCTGCGTCGAAAGGGGCCCTATACAAAATCAGGAAGCGTGAGCTGCCTCTTTGTTCCCACTTCCCAGAGCTAGAACCACAACCTATGCAGTCTGCAACTCTCTGACAGACAGAAAGGTGAAAGGAGGGCATTGATTATTACATAACCAGGCGATGTGCTGTAATGTTACTGCTGTAGTGGTCAGGCTGATTCTACAGCACCAAACACATTCAGCTGCTGTTAGAAGAAAAGACTGGTGACTGTTGTCCATGGAGGCAGGACAGACAGAGACTGGTGACTATTGTCCATGGAGGCAGGACAGACAGAGACTGGTGACTGTTGTCCATGGAGGCAGGACAGACAGAAACTGATGACTGTTGTCCATGGAGGCAGGACAGACAGAAACTGGTGACTGTTGTCCATGGAGGCAGGACAGACAGAGACTGGTGACTGTTGTCCATGGAGGCAGGACAGACAGAAACTGGTGACTGTTGTCCATGGAGGCAGGACAGACAGAAACTGGTGACTGTTGTCCATGGAGGCAGGACAGACAGAAACTGGTGACTGTTGTCCATGGAGGCAGGACAGACAGAGACTGGTGACTGTTGTCCATGGAGGCAGGACAGACAGAAACTGGTGACTGTTGTCCATGGATGCAGGACAGACAGAAACTAGGAGCACAATGATCTAAATGCTTTATGTTCAAAATCTGGTATTCCACATGGGCTCGCCCACTTGTTCTCTCAATTAAATTGCAATTCAAAGGGTAGTATTGGCATGGGAAACATATGTTTATATTGTTGTCTCTCCAGTCTGTCTATCTACTGTAGCCCCCCCCCCCCCCCTCTTTCTCTATTTCCATCCGTGTGGTAATTAGCCATTGTTTGCATGGTGGTGATGGGGTGGAGAGAGAAACTGATTCGTGAGGGTTTGGCTGTCGCTTCACAAAGAACAGGGAGAGAACCAAACAGAGCCTCTGTGACAACTATGGGGTCTGCAGGGGATTAAACGGGGCGGGGGAGGGGTTAATACCCCTCTGAGTAGCTTGAGGGTATGCAGGGGGAGGGAGATCTTCAATGGGGCGAGATTCAAAAGATGCAGCAAGTGTCCCGACTACAACTGATGCAACTTTATACTGTGAAGCGCTGCGGAGCCGAACAAAGGAACATCTGCTTACTGACAAAGCATTCAGACACAGAAATGGCTCTCAGCTGGGACGCAATGGCTTCAGATTGGTTTCAAAACTAGCAACAGGTTAAGAATTGAGAAAATATGAGAGAAAAGAACATGAGTTAGGTCAGATTTATGGCAAACATTGAGTTAAAATATAAACTATATTTAACTGTTGTCAAAAACGTCATATGCACATCATATTACACATATTTACTTGTTGAAGAGGTTTACACTATTTTGCACATTGTAGTTCCAATTAGTGGTATGGGAGAGTACAGTGTGCAATCATTTCTGTTTCAAAATACAAACCACAGCCCTAGAGATCAGTCTTTCACAGTTCACTTGCACATGCACAAGAACACACTACTCACACTCTTACATTCTGTATGCAACATTGCCAGGGTGAGGGTAATAGACCAGCTGTAAGAGCTGAGGCCCGTTCATCCTCTCCTGTAGCCCTGATCAACCATTCACCAGCTCCATGGTTACATCACATGCTAAACCTACTGCTACATCACTGATAGGACAACCTACAGTAGGCCTACTCCTCCGTCTTCCAACAATGCTACTGTGCTTACATTCATTTACATTTATCCCACCGCCATACCTTGCCCTTTGAATATGGAACTAGGTGGGAAATTTGATCTTTGACCCCGTATTGTCAGACTGGTCTCAGGCTACAGCTCCCTGGTTCACAGTGGTTCTAGGTTCTACTAGGCCTGGGCTAGGTAGTGCTGCGCTCGTTGTCCAGGTCAGGGGACCTTATGACGAGTTCATTATTCTCAGCGATGGGGTCTGTCTGGGGCCAGATGGCCGTGGTGTTTAGACTAACGGGATTAGGATTATCTCCATATTAGACAGGCGAGCTGAGAGGCCAGCTCCCCACGATCACAGGACTGCTGCTTCAAAAATAACAGCCCCAGTCACTACCAAGTCACTACTCTACAATGGGCATCTACACTATTTCCTCTATTAAGATTTGCCAAGAACAGTCAGAGCTTGATATTGTAATTTCACAGCATAAAGGGTGAAATTCCTATTCTTCTGTGAACCCATTACTGTTTATTTTGTATTTAAATAGAACAAGATGATAGAGTTGCAAAGCTCAAATGCAGAACATGCATGTATGTCACAAATTAGCAAGGGCCAGATGTAGAGAGACAGCGTGTTCCGACTGAATCATTCCTGTTATGTAACTTTGGCCTTGGGATGAGACAGAGTGAGAGAGAAACAGAAAGGGGCTGATGATTCTGGCCTATATCACAGAGGACTAGAAACACAGAAATATGGACCTGAGGGAAAGGCTGGAGTCTAGGAAGAATCTGTTGGTGAGAGAAAGATAGAGGGACTGGGAGACATGGAGATGGGAATAGAGATGGAGAAACAAACAGACGGTGAGACGAAGTGATAAATAAAGCTAGAGAGAGTGACAGTGTGTGTGTGTGTGTGTGTGTGTGTGTGTGTGTGTGTGTGTGTGTGTGTGTGTGTGTGTGTGTGTGTGTGTGTGTGTGTGTGTGTGTGTGTGTGTGTGTGTGTGTGTGTGTGTGTGTGTGTGTGTGTGTGTGTGTGTGTGCATGTGAGTGTGTCCATATCCATTTTATACCCTGATGAAGACATCTTGTCTGTCGAAACATTGGTTATTGTGTTATTAAATGATTGCATCTGAGCTCCTAGTGTGCGGCTCTCCTTTTTATTTTCAAGTGTGTCCATGTAAAACAGGCAAAATCTCCTCTTCTCTCTCCCTTGACTGCCATCGCAGTCACTTAAAAATAAAATGAGGGAAAAGGTGTGTTCTAAAAAGTGTTGATGTTAAGTAATACCTAGGCAGTCATTCAAAATAAGAATTTGTTCTCAACTGACTTGCCTAGTTAAATAAAGTTTTTTTTTAAATTACAAAAAAGAAATTAAAATTAAAAACTACAGAAATGGAAGTAGGTCCACCCAGCAATATTCTCTCCATTCTCCAGCTGAACTTCTATTATTTTATCGCTATTTTACTGGAAAGGAACTGCAAAACACAATGTCCCAGAAGACCTCCAATCTTACATTCAAAGTAGACATAAGTTAAAGCACAAGGGAGAGGCAGTCAAATGTGTGATTGCAGCACTGTAAAGAAAATATAATCAAAAGACCAAAGAAAGCCGCATGTTTAACAACATCTGGGTCAGATGGGCTCCGACCTGATAAGGAACCGTTTCAACAAGATCTATTGTGCTTTTAGTCGACTTCCTCTCTGAATCACTATGTAAAGACACTATGTAAACTCCGCATAACCAAGCCAGTGAGAAGAATACAGGGGAATATAATGACTTAACATGGCAGAAAAACATTGCCCAATATCTCTCTGTGTTAAAGTGCAAAGGTATGGAATGTCTCTCGACAGCTGTGGGAGGGTATGTTACGAAACTTTCATCGACAAGAACAGAGATGCAGTTGTTCAGATATTGCTCAATGTTTACTGCTCAATGTTTACTAAGGTGTGTTGCAATCGTCACACAACCTTTTCTGGCTCCGGAAGTACTTTATATTATTTGCATTTATGCTGGTGGATAACCTGGCAGCATTCCTCATAGAGCTGTTCTCTGTGCTGTTCTGTGAGGAGGTTGGGCTAACGTTTATGCACTGGGTTAGCCAGACTGTTTATTGTTCAGCTCAGTGATGAGGGAATCTATCTATTTGAGTAATCAATTGTGTGAAAATGAACCGTAACACACACACACGTGTGCATGCACATATACACACAGAGTAGCACATCATAGAGGACTGTTTGCTACCCTAGAACACTATCCTGCAGCCTAGTGCACACCCACACACTTATCTGTTCTCCTCTGAGCTGGGATACTATTGGCCCATTGACAAAAGAGCAGATACACAGACGCTCTGCTCTCCCATTGTCTCCTCTCTGATATCAGGCCACTGACCCTTGCCCTGGTCATCCTGTTAACCACAATTATCAAATTATCCACACAGTAAATTATCCCCAGCCATTCAATCAACCACTAAGATCGTCAAGTCAGCCCTCCTAGTCATTACCTATTGTATGTGAGCTGATTTGCTGGAAAGACCTCTATTCTTGATTTAAATAGGCATCGATGGCACAAGGTCAAAGTGTTTATGTCGACTAAAGTGGATGTGTTGGTGGTGCTGATTAGCAGTGTAGTGGAAGGAGAGGTGAAGGAGAACCAGCGTGTAGCGACTTACGTGGATTACATATTTGTGGAGATGGAGAGAAAAAAGTCCAGGAGAGGAGTATGACGGTATAATGAGGATACTTGCTTGTGTAGGGAGATTTCAACAGGGGAGATGAATAACAAAGTGTTCTGAGGAGAGGATCTATAAATCAGGAAGATCAGAGTTCCCTGTACCACCAACTGACCGAATCATCACCCTGATCAGACATACACTGTGGTCTGACCACCACTAGAGCTCACTTAGGCTGCGTTTAAACAGGCAGCACAATTCAGATCTGAACTACTTGGCCTTTTGTCCAATCAGATCAGAGGAAGAAGATCTGTGATTGCTCAAAATATCAAGTATTGGGGAATACACACAGATTCAGGATACACAGGCCTCCATGACACATACAGTACATGATATGCCCACAGACACAATGACTTCACACCACCAGACACATGCAAGACAACCGACACGCATGCAGTTAAGAGTCGGGTTGTAATAGGGATAACTGTAGAACACGTGTGAGAATGAAATATTTGATCTTTAACACACACCAGGCCACCTCAAAAACATGTGTGGAAGTTATCACACATGCAGTATTTGAGGTTGCTGTGTGGGGGCGTGGCTTCAGACCAGAAAAGCCAGTTGGACAAGCCAGTAGAGTTTAACCGTCAGGGGCCCCAACACAACAGAGCAGCTCACGGGACAAACAGATCGTCTTACATCACCACTTACTACATGGGAAAGATCCTGACGCTATGGAGGGAGACACTCTAGAGACGTATACTTGACTTTTAACAGTGTTTGCACATGCATTTTCACTCATCATTATTACTATCATTAGGTACTGCAGTAACAGTTGGAAACCGCCCCCAGTGACTCAGTAAAGACTGTGGGATGAGTACTTTGCATATTAGTTGCTTTATGCCTAATCGCAATTGCATAACCACTAAATAAACACAACTGTAAACAGAAAAGTGGGTTCTCCAGAAAAATATATTGCTTTCCCATGAAGTGTAGGGCGGCAGATAAGAGCGTTGGGCCAGTAACCAACGCACTAGGTGTGGTCTGGTAGGATGGCAACAACAAGAAACAATGACAGACAGCCAACACACAGAAGCACAGCTTAAACCAGGCATATTTATTTCAAATAAAAGGTTAACAAAGATTGTTCTCAAACTGTAACTGAAAACAAAACACTGTCCATAACTGAACCTAAAGTTACACTAATGAAACTAGCTGGGCTGCTACCAAGTTTACCAGCTTCACTTGTAGTCCAGTTACTCCTTCCTGTAGAGAACTCAATGTCCAGGAGCTTCAAACAAATGTCTGTAAAGCTCTCTGTGCTGAACTACTGCAGCACCTTAAATGTCCCAGGTGCGTTGCAGCCTAACGAGGCTGAGTGGTCTCAGGTGTGGGTGTAGCACTGCAGCCGACAATGTTGGTTGGACGTGGCTGAAGCTCCAAACAGTGGCTTTCCTCGGTCACATCGCTGGGGGAGCCACAGTGCTTTATTCTTTATGTGTTGTAACAATTATAATCAGGTGAGTTGGCTTAGGATCTTGGACCGGGCTAACTCACAACCGTATGAAATAGAGAATTACAGCAGCTCTACTCAACACATGAAATGTTCTGGAACGTTCTACTTCTTTGAGAAAGTCCATATACACAGTGTACAAAACATTAGGAACACCTTCCTAATATTTAGTTGCACCGCGCTTTGCCCTCAGAACACCCTGAATTAGTTGGGGTATGTACTCGACATGGTGTCGAAAGCATTCCACAGGAATGCCTCACACAGTTTTATCAAGTTGGCTGGATGTCCTTTGGGTGGTGGACCATTATTGATACACACAGGAAACTCTTGAGCATGAAACCTAGCAGTGTTACGGTTCTGGACAGACTCGGTCCGGTGCGCCTGTTCAAAGGCACTTAAATATTCTGAATGGCACATATACACAATCCATGTCTCACGGCTTAAGAATCCTTTAACTCATCTCCTACCCTTCATCTACACTGATTTTAAGTGGATTTAATAAGTGACATCAATAAGGAATCATAGTTTTCACCTGGTCAGTCTATGTCATCGAAAGAGCTTGTGTTGCTAATATTTTGTACACTGTGTAGAACACATTCACAACAGAATGGGGACAGAAAAAGGATGCCCCTAGGGCTCAATGAATGCAGGTTAACTACCAACCGTCAACAGTGGGACAAAGGGCTGTGTGGTGTGAGACGGTTGAGGGTGTGGCTGACTGGTCTATCAGGCTACAGTGCAATAAAAATCCTAATCCTCAAATTTCCAACATTCACTGTGCTCCTGTTCAGACAGGTTACTGACATCATCAATGGCAACTTGGGTTACTTCACTGAGGAAGAAGCTCACATAGGGTAAAATATTGCTTCAGAATTCTTTGTGGGCCATAGTTAAATCAAGAATCAGCACAACACGCTGTTCCAGCTTGCTATGTTAAGGACAGCTAAGTGCTAATTGGCCTTAGACGCTTAGCTAAGTGTTGCCTCATTCTGTTTCTCAAGCATAGTACAACAGAACCAGCTGGGAATTATGGCAGGATGGCACACGACACCTAGCTACACTTTATGGGTGGAAGAACAAAGGACCAGGTGCCAACAGACTCATCACGAAACATACACACACTGGGGGGGGGGGGGGTTGCTGCCTTGCTATGGGTTGCTGCCTTGCTAGTCTCGCTTTATATAGTGGTGTTTGTCCTATATATTATTTTGAATCCCCCATCCCCGCAGGAGGCCTTTTGGTAGGCCATCATTGTAAATCAGAATTTGTTCTCGACTTGCCTAGTTAAATAAAAATGTAACCTGCAGATCAACTGCACTCTGATTCCCTGCCTAGAAGTGTAGAATATTTATGACCAATTGGAAACTAAAGCAGAGACCGAGCTCCTTTCTTACATCTGCTTCTCCACTTGACCATTCACAGCACCTTTTCCTTTTCCAGTCAAGGTTCAAACCGCTCTCTACCATGCATGCATAGGTAGACTAAGAGCAAGGCTTCTCAGTCACTACATGTTTGTAATAGGATGACTGAACCCATCTCAGGATAGATCACACAGAGACCCTCACCACACACCAGGGACTGTTCTAAAGATTGTGCGTAACCTAGTTGAGAGCACATCAAGTGCACTGCATGCAGCAGCCACTGCAGAGGGGAGGATACCCCAAGGTATCACACATTTCAAGGACACACTCCCTCGAAATCCAGATTCTGCATGCTGCAATCTGGAAGTTAAAACAAATACTACCTTCAAAGTCAATACATGCACTTTTTCTATAGGGCATGTCTCTACGGTTTAGGGTCCCATAGTATCATCCTATGGGAAACTTTTGACACGGACTGAGAAAATGTTGTTTGATAGGTTATGAAAACTGAGAATTTAAAAACGGGAATACTCTAGCTGCCAAATCAGAATGTTCTGAGACACTTGATCTGTATTGCAGAAGTGAATGCATGTTTATGCATTGATGAGTCATTACACAGTTAATACATTGGATTATTCTTTCAATAAGAATACACTGCTTCAATTCCATAAAACCATCAAAAAGGACAAATATCACAATTATACACAAATGTTATCAAAATTTTATGAATACAGAAATCAAATCTCAAACAGAGGAACAAGCAGTCAAAATAGTGTCAAAGTGACATGTAATTATAAAGTACAGCAGTGCTACTTTGACATTTATACAAAAAAAAAGCTCCCTGAAGGCTGTTTTAGAGAAGAACAACATTAATGTCTCCTTAACAGAGCAATATGCTATTATTTACAGAACAAGTTGTGCATCAAATAAACCAGCCACGAAGAAAACAAACGATGAGTGACTCACTTTCTGTGTACACAAGGTGTCGCTACTAAACTTCAATCCAAGTGTGCATTGATCATTCATCAAAGAGACTTTTACAACCTAGATACACAAGACAAGGCTATAAAATGAACTGACAAGCTACGAGACACTTATGACATTTGGAATTAAGTTTCATTCTGGTTTAATCACAGCATCCTCTCACCTGTTCCTGTGAAATCCACAAATATCACCATCAATGCACACCAGGAATCACCACCACCACATGTGAACTACTGCCTTGTCATCACTCAATGTGCAAAATGAGAAAACATGGCTAACACAGAAATGTCCTTAACGCCAGCCTCCCCACCATTGGTTCACAGGCTGAGATCCACCTAATCCAAAGCATAATGAGTGAGGCATTTCGTACGCATCTTTTTTTTTGCATGAGGCATTGAGTTTGAAGAAATGTCCTAGCCTTTTGAAAGTGGCAGTTTGCTTAAAGAGAAAAGTCCATGGCTTTTTAGAATGAGGCTATTGATTTATTAAGAGTCCACTGCATAGTTTTTCTAGCCTAAGGACCGTTTGAGGGTGGCTAGCCTCTGGAGGAGCTGCTGCTGGCGCGCTTTGAGGCGTTTCCTCTCCTGGGCCTGGTGCTTCTCTCTGCTGTGCAGCTGGAGAAGGTACTCTGTCGCCTGGGTCAGGATGGCCACCTTGGGAGTCTTGGCCGACTCTACCAGGCCCGGGATCTCATCCCGCAGTGCCAAGAAGCGGGAGCGAAGGTCGTTCCGCCTCTTCCGCTCCAGGAAGTTGTGGTTCCTCCGGCGGTCAGTGTCCTCAGCGTCAGAGCTCTGGGGGCTGTCTGCAGAGGACCCTTGGGGGGAGATGGAGGCTGGGGAGTCTGGCTGCTGGTGGTGGCTGGAGTCTGGACAGAACCGTTTACACTGTGGTTCCTCATCCTCCTCCTCTGGGTCGCTTTCAGGGGAAGGGGCTGCATAGTTGTGCTGCTGCTGGTGGACCGACATGTGGAAACGCTGTGGGCAGGGGTCAGCGCGGACAGTGACGGTCACAGCCTTACGGCTTCCCAACAGTCGGGCTCGGCTCTGCTTGCTTTCCACAGTCACCACATCAATCTCATCATCATCATCTGTTACATCAAAAGAAACAACCACACATCATTACACATGCACAGAGGAGTTCCCTCACTTCCATAAAGAGGAGTCTTAAAGCCTCAGACCTCTGACAGGCTGTTAGTGGAGAGAACACTGGAAAATTATCTATTGAAGGATGTGACAGTACGTGTCCTAAATTGTTTGGGCGAGGTGTTCTGGGGTTAAACTATTAAAGGACAATCTATATTCTCATGAGCAAAGGAGAAGACCTGCTTTGGTTTTGTGTTAATCAAGCTTTGGTCATTCATGTCAAGCCAAAATGCTGTATTTTTTTAAGTTAATGCACCAACGCCGATTTCAGCAGGCAGAAAGTTTATCGTCACGCGGCCTGGCGCCACATAATAAATCTCCAAGAACCCCACCTCCCACACTTTGTCATACAATTCTAAGAGGGAAGCTTGGTGCACAAAGCTTGTATGGAGGTGGGGTTTTTTTTTTACTGGGCCTCCTGCATCTGTGACCTAAGCATTTGCAGCAACCGTTTACAAATCTTGGAAAAGAGACATTCTCTGAAAGTGAGAGAGTTTATAGTTTGTGCTGGAGATAAGGGCTTAAGTAAAGCTGAATACTTTGACTCAGCAAATGTCAACGTCCAGCCTAGTGCGGCCGTTCCCCTTGTGGCCTCAGCTTGACGCATTGAGTAGGCAACATCTAGCAGAGGTGAATCTATTTACTACATGGTCAGTTTCTTACCAGAGGAATCGGAGCGAGACTCAGAGCCCAATGATGCCGGTTTCCTACAGCTGATGGCTGGGATGGTGAGCACAGACGCTGGGTCAACGCATTCTGCCACGGTGCTGGGCAGTGTCGCATCAGGTGGGGTCAGCAGGGTGCACTGCACTTTGTTCACAGTCGCAAAGTTCTGGGGTGCTGGTGGGGAGAGACGAGCCTGGGCTGCAGCTGACAGGCGCTCGTTGACTTTCTCCAAGTGCTGACTGGCTGAGAAACTACTCCACATGCAGTCCTGGATAATAATGGAACTCATGTTCCCAAAAAGCTCCTCGGTGTCAGGTCCCTCGTACTCCTCATCCTGACCCAAGACCTTGGACAGCCAGCCGAACTTGTCTCCCGGGGGAACGTGCATGTTACCACCTAATGTCCTGGTGGGAGACATGGGAGGGGTGGGCAGTAGCTCAAACTTCTTCCATATGTCCTCACTTGGTGCGGTTGACTTGTAGAAGTCCTCCTCTTTGTCAAGGTCATCTAAGAAATAGTGCTGATAGCGGTCGTACTCCATCTCCCAACTGTCACAACGTGATACTCTGGAGTTTATTCCAAGCATAGATGATCACACTCGACTCCGATATTGGAGAAAATCTGCACACAACCTAAAAAAAAGCAAAGTAGTGCATCAATCCTATTCTTTGAAGATTTCTGCTACATTAACACTAATCTTCACATTGTCTTTAAGATACACAATAAATAATCTTGGCGCAACCAATGCTGCACCTTTAAACACGGTTATACAGTCATCAGTACCATCCAGGTCCTTTAAACATTGTAACAGTGCATTCTAATCTTAGCCTGGTGCCTCCTACAAATTAGACTAAATTAATAATTGATTTCTTCCTGTGGGCGGTGATAATCTGGCTTTGTCTGAACACATGCAGTCTATTACGTAATCTAGTTTTTTGCCCCGGTTGAACCTTCTAAAACAATCGAGAAAAACAGACTCCTTACAGGTAATTGCGTAAATTGGCCAATGCCCACTACCGGTAGCCTAGGTTAGCCAATGGGTAGAAACCTCAATGTTTTGTAGGTGTGCTGCTTCGTGCCATAATAATTTCCGAAAGCGCATTGACACAAAACAAAATAGGCTAGTCTACTTCACTGAACTCGGCTATATTCGCTTTGTCTGGATGTTAAAACGGAACGAAGTAGCAGCCACTAAATTACAGATATAAAGTTCCATCTTCTGAGATGTTTGTAGGCCATCGCTTCATGAGGCCAGCTAGATTAGTTGTCTAAAACACTCACCGCAATCACACTGCAATTCCTGACACTGGAGTCTCTCCGTATCAGCTGGTATAAAAAAAATGGGTAAAAACCGTAAGAGATCACGCCGAACGAAATGTACTTAAAGTATAAATTCGGTAGCTATTTCTTTAAGCAGGGTGTGTGGAAAAAGTGGTTCAATTGATTCCGCCCACAGTTTGATAAATAGTAGCCACAATGCGTTTTTTCGCGCCAGTGTGAAGACGATAAAGTAGGGAGTAGATATCTGCACTGGCGCTAGATCCGGGTGAACCCCTAGGCTCATTAGCATAAACGGGTACGCCCAGTTAAAGCTACACGCAAAGCCACCACAATTCATAGGATTTGGAGATGCAAATTCCTATGGATGAGATGATGCCTTCTTGTCGATCAAGGAAAATGTATTTAGGCTATTCAGTACTGTAATAGTCATTAACTTGCTTTTGAAAAACCTACAACTTTTTTTTGCATCCATAATTAAATTTTTTGAGCCATTTATGTGTTCTAAATCATATCGTGGAACAGCTTGAGTCAGTGCCAGATGGGGAGTTCTGAGTGAAGGGCGGCGTGTGTCTTTACACAGCTCCCGGTGTCCTTCTTTTTTTATCATCCCCACGATCAATAACCAATATTGGTTATCCTGGGCTGAGGACGGGTGTGGGCTAACCCTGATACCAAATTTGAGTTGGTCCTGCACTCTACCCCACCCACCCAATTTGCCATGCCAGTACGACTCCCACCGATCTCCACACTGCAGAGCTTTCTGGTATAATATAGACGTTTTTAAAAAACGACACTCACTGGAAGTCCTGACATTTTACATGTTTTATCTGATGATGGTTGAATTAAAAAAAAAACTATTTAAAAAATATCATAATCTATCAAGATACAGTACTTTGTGTCCATACCAGATGAAGGATTTATTCAGTTGATTGCCCAAAAGTGTG
This sequence comes from Oncorhynchus masou masou, assembly GCF_036934945.1. Classification (NCBI taxonomy): domain Eukaryota; kingdom Metazoa; phylum Chordata; class Actinopteri; order Salmoniformes; family Salmonidae; genus Oncorhynchus; species Oncorhynchus masou. The sequence continues at coordinate 37,361,199 of NC_088232.1, read as the reverse complement.
AAAAGTGATAAGAAAGGTTTGAATGTGGTGTTGATCACCTTTTTTGCATTCTGCAAGACAAGCAATGGGAGGACATTGTCTTTAGTCAAGTGATGGATCTGCCCAATGTAAATACTTGTGCAGTATATGCAAGGAACATCCATCTATTTGCAAACCATTCACGCAGTGGATATTGGAGAATTCAGATGTGGGGGAGTTGCAAATTTGTGCAGCTGACATCTGTTTGTGATTTGAGACTGTTAAAAAGTGGGTCCTTGAGACTGGAGGATGAACAGGAGCTTAGGAACACAAAAGAACCAACCAGAACACAATCAAAAGCAACAGAAAGAATGTTTAAGTCACTTTTCCCATTTTCACTTTATAGGACTCCTCTGTTTGGATTTCAGATTGAAATGCTCGTTACCACTGTGAAGAGATGAGGGAAAGACACAGGAGGATGTTTCAAGCTTCCCATGAATTGAATTCTAAAAGTGAATGTAACCACTTCTGAAACATTAAGGGTTTTGTTATTTATAAGTTAATGTTTAAACCCTCCTGAAGCATAATCCTCTTTTTAAACCAATTATGAAGTCTTTTAAATATTTTGGTAAAATAGATGCTGCTCTGTGAGCTGCTATGGCTGTGGTAGCAACAGACTAGCCTGGGATCATCTGGCTTCATTGCCACAATTAAAACACAACATTCTGTAGAAAGGACAAACGTTTGAACACCGGGTAAAGCCACTACCAGGGAATTATGAAGTAGACAGACAAGCCCATTTTATTCCAAAACTGTGCTGATGCTGGTCTGATCTGGGGTGCAGTCAGTGAAGGGGAGATAAATGTTGAGTCGGATTCTGGCTTTTCACAGGGTTGGGGTCAAAGGTCACCAACGTCTGCCAAGGAGACAAGACAAGGTCACCATCACAAAACACTGTCCTCTTCCCTCCTCCACCCCTCTCTACCCATCATATTGATCAGAGCAGACCTTGGCGTACCTCATCTTCTCCTTAATGATATATCCCCATGGGTCCTGTCCGTCCAGGACAAGTTAATGACATTGTTTAGTGATGGACATCTGTTGTGAGAGATGAGCCTGAGGTCAAACACATCTACCCTGTGGTGTCACTACGCCAAGCCAGAGGGAACAACGTTCCCAGTGCGATCCTCAGGTCGCTGTCACAGTGTGGCTCCTGTCCACTCCTGCTGTCCAAATTAAGATCCACGGAGACCCAAGCTTCTCCTGTCAGGTCATGTGGTTCACTATGAGTCCGCTTGTATCCCTGAATGTATCACATGTAACACCCTTGCCTTTATGCACTAATAGGCACCCTTGACTTTTCTTACTAGCACTGAGTTTGTTGATAGCTGCTTTAGAGGAAAAGTTGTACTTACTTATGCCTGTGATATGTGGTTCTCCCACCTAGCTATCTTAATATGAATGCACTAACTGTCAGTTGCTTTGGATAAGAGTGTCTGCTAAATCACTAAAATGTAAGATTTAAATGTAGTTATGAAGTCTGCATGTTGAACTGATTGTGTGGACAAGCTAATCTCTTCTGCAGTGGAGCCAGGACCACAGTCTAACACAAACCCTACTCAGGCTCATCACGCTATTCAAAGAGGACCACCCTCCAATCTGTTACTTCTGGAGAAATGCATCCCCACTACTAAGAACAAAAGCCTTACGGACCCATACAATTCCAATAAGGGCCTTTACTCCTCCTCTTCCTTCATAAGGAATGTAAATGTGGAATTTTTCCTCAGCAGGGGTATTGTTGGCGTAACAATGCTTAACACTAACAATAGCCTCAAGGGGGTAGCTCCCCAAGTCAATTCCAGCTTCACTCCAAGTGTCTCCCATTGTCCCGTATGGTCAGAGTAGCATATGTGTGTAAAGAGGAGGAAGACATGGGGAGGGGGTGCTGAACGGGGTGGGGGAGGAAACTCACCTTTGGAGAGAAGTCAAGCAGTGCACATTTAACACCCACACTCAATCACCCATAAAGAGATGGAGGGCACAGTTGCAGAGACATCAGAATGCACTGCTGGAATTCAGTGTCCCTCTGTTCTGTACCCTCCCATTCCCCATGACCCATTTGACACCCTGACCTTCTCCTCCCACTCCAATAGATACCATCGAACACAGATTGAAAGGTACCCTTTCACCAAGTACATAGAGAAAACCCGATAAAAAAACGAGTATTGCTCCCAAGGGAGGTATTGCACCATTTTCTGCCACACCCTTTAAGTAGGGTGTGACCTTGATCAGTATGAGAAAGGAAAAGGGGGATACCTGGTCAGTTGTACAACTGAATGCCTTCAACTGAAATGTGTCTTCTGCATTTAACCCTCTGAATCAGAGAGGTGCGGAGGGCTGCCTTAAATCGGCATCCACGCCTTATGGTGCAACAATTTCTAGCGCAGTATAATAATGGTATGAATACAAAAATCTTGAAGATTTGATTGGAATCATACATTTGGATAGATAAATAAGTTAGTTTTTTTTTTATCTTTCTATCCAAACTGAAAACTACTGCCTGATCCTTCTGTTGTGTTAATAGAACACTAGGTTGATCATTCATAGAGTACTGCACAAGAACACAAACATCAGTTTACATTTCCACCAGAAGAAAATAAGAGCTGAATATAGTGGTCATTCCAAAGGGTCTATAAAACATTTTTTACAAAGTTAGAAAGGCACCTTTGGAAAATGTTGCACATTAGAGAGAGAGATTTGTAATGGAAGTCTCAGTCAGTCAGAAGTCATTGTTTGCAGCTTATACCATGTTATAGACAATTATCGTAACACAAATAACAGAAAAGGTTCATGTAAAGGTAGATGTCTTCAACTTGATGTCTGCATTGGCTGAGTTTGACTGCCATCTGGTGTTGATTATTGGTTAACACAATTTTTTAAATCGCTTTGGTACTCACAAGTCAGCACAACACTCAAAATAGAACATCTAAAAGGCTGTTTTTCAAAAATTAAAGCACATTTTCCATTGACTAAGTAGCACACTAAATCACACAGTAACTTTTTCACCAAACCGAATCAGTGTTTCATCTAGAAATACCTTTCATATAAAGCCTTTCACAATGCAATGTTCACAGTACTTTTCATATGAGTCTCTTATGTTTAAAAACATTTGACCATCACTTAACCGTTTGGTTAACCTATAGATTTTAACTGGTTTATCTACTAAATCAAATATTATTTGTAACATACACATGGCTAGAAGATGTTAATGCGAGTGTAGCGAAATTCTTGTGCTTCTAGTTCCGACAGTGCAGGAATATCTAACAAGTAATTAACAAATTCACAACTACCACCTTATATACACACAAATGTAAAAGGGATGAATAAGAATATGTACATATAAATACAGTTGAAGTCAGAAGTTTACATACACATCAGCCAAATAGATTCAAACTCAGTTTTACAATTCCTGACATTTAATCCTAGTAAAAATCCCCTGTCTAAAAGGTCAGTTAGGATCACCACTTTATTTTAGGAATGTGAAATGTCAGAATAATAGTAGAGAGAATTATTTCTTTCAGCTTTTATTTCTTTCAATCATATTCCCAGTCGGTCAGAAGTTGACATACACTCAATTAGTATTTGGTAGCATTGCTTTGAAATTGTTTATCTTTGGTCAAATGTTTCAGGTAGCCTTCCACAAGCTTCCCACAATAAGTTGGGTGAATTTTGGCCCATTCCTCCTGACAGAGCTGGTGTAACTGAGTCAGGTTTGTAGGCCTCCTTGTTCGCACACACTTTTTCAGTTCTGCCCACACATTTTCTATAGGATTGAGGTCAGGGCTTTGTGATGGCCACTCCAATACCTTGACTTTGTTGTCCTTAAGCCATTTTGTCACAACTTTGGAAGTATGCTTGGGTTCGTTGTCCATTTGGAAGACCCATTTGCAACCAAGCTTTAACTTCCTGACTGATGTCTTGAGATGTTGCTTCAATATATCCATATAATTTTCCTCCTCATGATTCCATCTATTTTGTGAAGTGCACCAGTCCCTTCTGCAGCAAAGCAACCCCACAACCTGATGTTGCTTCATTGTTGGGATGGTGTTCTTCAGCTTGCAAGCCTCCCGCTTTTTCCTCCAACCATAATGATGGTCATTATGGCCAAACAGTTCTATTTTTGTTTCATCAGACCAGAGGATATTTCTCCAAAAAGTACAATCTTTGTCCCCATGTGCAGTTGCAAACCGTAGGCTGTCTTTTTTACTTTTGTACCTGTTTCCTCCAGCATCTTCACAAGGTCCTTTGCTGTTGTTCTGGGATTGATTTGCACTTTTTGAACCAAAGTACGTTCATCTCTAAGAGACAGAACGCATCACCTTCCTGAGCGGAATGACTCTGCGAGGTCCCATGGTGTTTATACTTGCGTACTATTGTTTGTACAGATGAACGTGGTACCTTCAGGCGTTTGGAAATTGCTCCCAAGGTTGAACCAGACTTGTGAAGGTCTAAGAAAAATTCCTGAGGTCTTGGCTGATTTCTTTAGATTTTCCCTTGATGTTAAGCAAAGAGGCATGGAGTTTGAAGGTAGGCCTTGAAATACATCCACAGGTACACCTCCAATTGACTCAAATGATGTCAGTTAGCCTATCAGAAGCTTCTAAAGGCATGACATCATTTTCTGGAATTTTCCAAACAGTTCAAAAGCACAGTCAGCTTAGTGTATGTAAACTTCTGACCCAATGGAATTGTGCTACAGTGTATTATAAGTGAAATAATGTTGTCTGTAAACAATTGTTGGGAAAATGACTTGTGTCATGCACAAAGTAGATGTCCTAACCGACTTGCCAAAACTATAGTTTGATAACAAGAAATTTGTGGAGTGGTTGAAAAACGAGTTTTAATGTCTCCAATCTTAAGTGTATGTAAACCTCCGACTTCAACTGTATATGGATGAGCGATGGCCATGCGGCACAGGCAACATGCAGTAGATCGTATAGAATACAGTATATACATATGAGATGAGTAATGTAGGATATGTAGACATTATTAAAGTGGTGTTATTTAAAGTGACTGGTGATATTAAATCCATTTATTACATTTATTAAAGTGGCAAGAGATTTGAGTGTGTATGTTGGCAGCAGCCACTCTATGTTAGTGATGGCTGTTTAACAGTCTGATGGCCTTGAGATGGAAGCTGGTTTTCAGTCTCTCGGTCCCAGCTTTGATGCACCTGTACTGACCTCGCCTTCTGGATGATAGCAGGGTGAACAGGCAGGGGCTCGGGTGGTTGTTGTCCTTGATCTTTTTGGCCTTCCTATGACATCGGGTACTGTTGGTGTCCTGGAGGGCAGGTAGATTGCCCCCTATATATGGATTTTGAGAACTATAGAAATAAAGTGTGTTTGTAAAGTATAAACATCAAAATGACATGTATGATACATGATAGCCATACATAATGACTACCGGTTATTGCTAATAGATTAACAGGATAGGCAGCAAGGGAAAGGAAGACATCAAAGAGCTTGTGGACAAGGGGCCCGTCCGATAGGTGGGCATGGGCCCCATCAAACAGGTCAAAGAGGTGGACATGGGCCCTGTCAAAGACATCAGAGAGAGGGAGGCAGACAGCAGGGAACTGTTGTGTCTAATGAAGTCCAGGCCATTGTCGTTGGCCATGTGGTAAACAGAGGTCTTACCATGGCAGAGGCTGCCAGATTAGTTCACCCCAATCTGAAACAATCAACTGTCAATTCGATCACGAGAACATTTAGCCAAGAAAACCAGTCAGTCTGCAGGATAAGCGCTATGCTTTACCATTACATTTACAGTAAATTTCATATTGTAAGGCATGTAAATTCACAAAACATGTTACAGTATTCTTACAGTATGATCTAGTGACAGTATACTCTGTTCTACCCTCAGAATTGACAGAAGACCAAGGTGTTTGCCGTGCCGACCGACCAGCAGGAGTGGGCAGTGGTGGTGAGGGCCAGGAATGACATACGGCTGTCCGAAATAAAGCAGGCCATTGAGAATAAGGTGATTAGCTCACTAAAGAACTCTAAAGCCAAAGATGTGTTTGGGATGGACTCTACCTTTCTTAAAAGCTACAAAGAGTCACTCATTGGCCCCATTACTAAGGTCACCAACACATCTATTGGTCTTGGTGTGTTTCCAAGGGTATGGAAGTCGGCCATAATAACGGCCATCTTTAAATCAGGCGACCCTGCTGACGTGAGTAACTACAGGCCCATCAGTATACTACCTGTGGTGTCAAAGGTTGTTGAAAAGTGTGTAGCAGAACAACTGATTGCCCACCTCAACAACAGCCCCTTCACATTACACTCCATGCAGTTTGGCTTCAGAGCGAAACACTCCGCAGAAACGGCCAACTGCTTTCTTCTGGAAAATGTGAAGTCCAAGATGGACAAAGGGGGTGCTGTTGGGATGGTGTTTCTGGACCTAAGGAAGGCTTTTGATACTGTTAACCATGAGATTCTCATCACAAAATTGTCCAAGTTCAACTTTTCCCCTGATGCCTTGAGATGGATGAAATCATACCTTGAAGGCAGAACTCAGTGTGTCAGAGTGAGCAATGAGCTGTCGCCCACTCGTAGCTATGATGTGGGCGTGCCCCAAGGGTCAATACTGGGGCCCCTCCTGTTCAGCCTGTACATTAATGATCTGCCTTCTGTCTGTACTGGGTCTGAAGTTCAAATGTATGCAGATGATACAGTGATATATGTGCATGCAAAGAGCAAACAACAAGCTGCACAAGAACTCACTACTGTAATGGTCCAGGTTACAAAGTGGCTCAGTGACTCGTGTTTGCGTCTCAATGTGAAAAAAACTGTTTGCATGTTCTTCACAAAGAGGGCAACAGATGCTACTGAGCCAGATGTCTATGTGTCAGGGGAGAAGCTCCAGGTGGTATCCGATTTTAAGTACCTTGACATCATACTTGATTCTAACCTCTCTTTTAAAAAGCATGTGAAAAAGGTAATTCAAATAACTAAATTCAACCTAGCTAATTTCCGATTTATACAAAATTGTTTGACTACAGAGGTAGCAAAACTGTACTTCAACTCTATGATACTCCCCCACTTAACATACTGCTTGACTAGTTGGGCCCAAGCTTGCTGTACAACATTAAAACCTATTCAGTCTGTCTACAAACAGGCTCTCAAAGTGCTTGATAGGAAGCCCAATAGCCATCATCATTGTCACATCCTTAGAAAGCATGAGCTCTTGAATTGGGAAAATCTTGTGCAATACACCGACGCATGTCTTGTATTCAAGATCCTTAATGGCCTGGCTCCCCCTCCACTCAATATTTTTGTTAAACAGAAAACCCAGACATATGGCAGCAGATCCACAAGGTCTGCCATGAGAGGTGACTGCATAGTTCCCCTAAGGAAAAGCACCTTTAGTAAATCTGCATTCTCTGTGAGAGCTTCCCATGTCTGGAATACACTGCCATCAGACACACATAACTGCACCACATATCACACTTTCACAAAATGCTTGAAGACATGGCTAAAGGTCAATCAGATTTGTGAACATGGTCCCTAGCTGTGTGTTGCCGCTTTCCATGTTGCCTGTTGTCTGTAGCTTGTGAGGTGTGGAAACACTTTGTTGCTTTTATGAATTTTGTCTTGCTGCTTTTTGTTCTATGTTGCTCTGTCTGTATGCTACGTCTTGCTTGTCCTATGTTGCTCTGTCTGTATGCTATGTCTTGCTTGTCCTATGTTGCTATGTCTTGCTTGTTCTATGTTGCTATTGTCTATATTGTAATTGTTTTTAATAACCTGCCCAGGGACTGCGGTTGAAAATTAGCCGGCTGGCTAAAACCGGCACTTTTACTGAAACGTTGATTAATGTGCACTGTCCCTGTAAAAATAAAAAATAAACTCAAACTCAAACTCAAACTCAAAGATTACACCTTTGCTAATGTGGCATCCATCAGCCTAACAACAATCAACCGCCTTTTGAAGAGACACCAGGTATCTATGAAACACATTTACCTGGTGCCTTTTGAGAGAAACAACGACTGGGTGAAACAACTGCGGGCCGAGTATGTTCAGGTACAGCACTATATACCGTATTACTGTTACTATTTGATGCACATGCTACTTCACAATATCATATTGGAACTATACTGTAAAAAATAAATAACTAACCAAATTATATTTTTTAGAGGGAGATGGTTCTTGATGCTGCTGTGAACCAACACAAGTATATCTTTGTTGAAAAAGCGGGCTTCAACCTGGCCAATACTCGATGCCGTGGGAGGAATCTCATCGGCCAAGGGGCAATCGTCCAAGTGCCTGGACAACGTGGGGAAACATATCCATGTGTGCAGCGATCTCTGAAAAAGGTGTTGTAGGACATAGGCCATTACTTGGATCCTACAACGGTGCACACCTCATTGTGTTTCTCAATGAAATTTTGCAGGCCTGTCAAGGTGAAGGGGTCACCTATGTGATTGTGTGGGCAATGTCAGGTTCCACCATTCAGAGGTGGTTCAGGCATGGTTTCGGGCTCATCCCCAATTCGTGACCCTATACTCTTCTTTCCTCAACCCGAGTGAGTAATTTTTTTTCAGCATGGAGGTGGAAGGTGTACGAACACCATCCCCATGAGTGTGCCACCCTCCTCCTGGCCATGGATTTTTATTTTTTATTGAAACTTTATTTTACTAGGCAAGTAAGAACAAATTGTTATTTACAATGACTGCCTACCCTGGACAAACCCGGACAACGCTGGGCCAATTGTGCACCGCCCTATGGGACTCCCAATCATGGCCAGACATGATACAGCCTGGATTCGAACCAGGGACTGTAGTGACACCTCTTGCATTGAGATGCAGTGTCTTGAACCGCTGCGTCACACAGGATGAGGCATGCGACAACATCATTGCAGACCAATGTAAAACTTCGATTCACCGCGCCAAAAGGTTTTTCCTGTTGTGCATATGAACAATGGGGACATTCACTGTGATGTGGGAAAGAATTTATGTACAAATGCTCAAGACAGGCTTTATTGCGTGCTGAATGTTATGTTTTATTCTCATTCATTTAATTTGTTTCATATAAATGTTTTACATTTGATTACAGACAGTACACCTATGTGGCAATTATATCTGAAAAATATTTTTTTGCATGAATGATTGTAGAGGATGTCTTTATTGATCACACCTTTGGTTATACATTAGATAGATATTATGGAAATTATAGATTGTGTGTTCATTTTGTTGGGTAGTGTAAGTGTATTTCCTAATGTGTAAACTGTAATCTACTGTTATTTACAGTACTGTAGCATATACAGTAGCTTTCAGCACTTCTAAGGGCGATTTGAAACATATCTCGCATTGTTTGCAATTGGATTAACTGGTAGTTAAAACGACTAAATTGAAAAGATATGTTGTGTTTTGGTGATTAAACCAATGTTCTCATTACATTTCACAATAAACATATGTTGAATCAATGGTTATGTGGTGAGAGATTTTTACAATCCAAATGAATGCACAATGACAGGTTTTGAATGAAAAACTGGCTGCGTGTGATAAGTTTGAGTTTTGTACTAAAAGTTGTGAAAATGTACCACATACTTGTGAAAATAGTCCAAAAACGATTTTAAAAATATGAATGTAGGAAGATAAAATGACATGCATGGCATTTCATTCCCTTTGCGTAGACAAGTACACCTATTAAGATGAATTAGATGTTTTCCCCATTATTTTCTGAGACATCGGCATATTGGATTGTGTAAAGTAAAACTGCAATCACTGTAAAACTGCCCACTCTCTCAGCCAGAATGTATTTTAGAAATGCCATCAATGTCCAACAGACATTAAGATATTTCCTTCACTGAAACTGTGGGCGTTAACTGTCTGACACACTAAAACACACACACGGAGGCACACATGCAAGCTCACGCACAAACACACACACACAGACTGCATTAAAGTCTTGTGTGATAACAGCCCCTCCTCTATAACCAAATTTCAGTCCCACTGTCCACTCCCCCTCCGTCCATGTGTGGTGACCTCCGATGCTTCTCTCTCTCTCCCTTCTGTCCTCTCGATCAGCTGATGTCTGAAATGGAAGTGTTGCGTCGGTGGTGTGAGGGGAGACGGGGCCAGACCTCACAATAACAGCATGCCTCCCCTCTCCATACGGAAAGACTTATCACGTGGCACATAGATCATACAGCATGCCTATCACTCACTCACATATTTTCCATACAGCTTGAGTTTCCTAATAAAACATGATCACAGGAGGAGGAAGTAGCATATGTGCATGTGTATAGTTGACATTGGTGCTCGGACTAGGCCAATGTAAAAACTATAATCGGTTTTGAATAGGAGTCTGAGTCTGAGCCAGTCCAAGAAATAAAAACAAGGAGCCTTCTGCAAATAATGTTACCACAAAAACCACAGGAGCTATAGGAACACAAGATGTTCCCCTACAAGGAGCCATCCTTTTCATGAAATCATGATGCACTGGACCGTATGAGGCTTTTCAACCTCCATGGTTACACCATTATATAAATATTACGGTAACATGAGTCCCGGTTTTGCGGCGTAGGGTTCTTAGGGAAAGAGGGTGTATGATTTCAGGTCCCCACACTCACCATGTGCTCCTCAGTCTCCTTGCAGAGAAGAGTTGAACAGGACGGGCACTAAATGTCAGACTCAGGAATAGAAAGCAAACAGATCTACTGACCAGATCCCCTCACTGAGATCATCTATCCTGATGGTGTGTTTAGTATTGACCAATGAGGACTACACTACTTATTACACCTTTGAGGATCCATTTTCTGTGTCACAGGGAATGGCCAACGGACCAATAAAAATAGTGATGCTCAACTTGATGATAAGCCGTGACCACATGTGGTGTTCTTCTTGACCTCATATAATGGTGTTTAGGATTGATTTCAGTGTAAATTCACTATGTACCAGGCCTACTTTTATCACAGGTGTGAACAGCTATTCTCTAGATCCTTCATCAGTGGGTCCTGGGAACACTAAAGTGGAACTAGCTGAATGGTGCTGCCAGTCACTCAGTTCTATTTACAGACACAGTCATGTGGGACAATGGTATTACATCTTTCTGCTGACACATTGACTACTGTGGATACTTGTAATATATGTAAGATATACTAACACGGAAGAGGAACATGTATTGGTGTGAAATCCTCTCAGCGTGTCAATATGTATCAACATAGGCTATAAAACTCATTCCATTAGCCAAGCTCAAACCCTTACTCGGCCTGTGTGTAGAGGCTTTAGCCTAACAGTGATTTTTGACCAGAACTGGTGCCTCCACTTGACAATGCTTTGCTCCAAAATATTGTCTGTTTCATGGTCATTGGCGTAGGCGTGAACCTATTCAAGTGACATACATTTTCAAAATGTAAAAAAAGTATGACTTTCGACCTGTGACTCTCACTCTCCTTCTGGCCAAATACATGGAAAGGGTTGTCAGTAAGCACCTTACCTTGTCCATAGCAGATGAACTGGACACATTACAGTTTACCTATTAGGCACAGAAGGGGACTGAGGATGCTACCCTGACCAGGGGAGCCCCAGGGGTGTGTCCTTTCACCGTTGTTGTTCTCTATCTACACTAATCAGATGATGATCCAAGGAAACAATGTGAGCCTTTTCAAGTATGCGGATGACATGGCTCTGGTGGGACTTTTTTTTAAAGAAGCAACGTCAGATGGGGACAGCTATTTTAAACAGGCCAACAACCTTCAAGCATGGTGCTGATCAAGTGCCTTCCACATCAATGTGGAAAAGACAAAAGGAGCTGATTACCAATGGCAACAACTTGCCAATGTCCCAACCACTCTCTCTGAACAACCAACCAGTGGAGGTGGTTGAGTGTTTCAAATAACTACAAATTGATGACAAGCTGAGTTTTACAGAGAATGTTGGACTTATTTTCAAAAAAGCAAGCCAGCCTGTTTTTAGTCAGGAAAATGAAGATCACAATTTCTCAATAAAAAGGGGTGAAGGGGATCTGTTTCTAATTTGTCTTTGCTTCTGAGTTGCTTTCTCAAATGAACATGACCTTTTTGTCCAGTTGTGAGCTCTCCAATCTGTTTTGTTTGTCACCGTCTCATTATATCAGGCATGTGAACCTATTTTTCAGTTTATCATAATGGCATGCATCACCAATGCAGTCATAGGCCTACAGTATGGCATTCGTGGCCTTATGGGCATGTGCAATGTGCCCTTGTCACACATTGTTCTCATATTGTTGAGCCAGCTATATGTTCTCAATTTAAAAGGATACCAGTAGATAATGTATATGAAGCAAACCATTAGCCTGATTTTCTACATTACTTTTTCTGACAATTGTTTAGTGCATATCCAAACCTTGTATTCCTGAAAATAAGGAGCTGACAATTTGTATGGTAATTGAAATGTCAACAAGTTCAATAATGGGCATAAACACAACATGAAACAATTTCTAAGATTTTACTGAGTTACAGTTCATACAAGGAAATCAGTCAATTTAAATAAATTAGGTCCTATCCTATGGATTTCACATGACTGGGAATAAAGATATGCGTCTATTGGTCACAGATATAGTATCTTTTTTTTTTTAAGTAGGTGCGTGGATCAGAAAACCAGTCAGTATCTGGTGTGACCACCATTTTCCTCATGCAGCGCGACAAATCTTGTTCGCATAGTGTTGATAAGGCTATTGATTGTGACCTGTGGAATGTTGTCCCACTCCGCTTCAATGGCTGTGCAAAGTCGATTGATATTGCCAGGGACATGGTGTCAAACATGTCAATCTACAGCATCCCAAACGTGCTCAATGGATGACATGTCTGGTGAGTATTCAGCCCATGGAAGATTTGGGCATTTTCAGCTTCCAGGAATAGTGTACAGATTAATGGTCGACCGATTATGATTTTTTTCAACGCAGTTACCGATACCGATTATTGGAGGACCAAAAAAGCCGATACCGATTATTTTAACTTAATATAAGACATCAATAAAATCAATTTAGCCTCAAGTAAATAATGAAACACGTTCAATTTGGTTTAAATAATGCAAAAACGAAGTGTTGGAGAAGAAAGTAAAAGTGCAATATGTGCTATGTAAGAAAGCTAATGTTTCAGTTCCTTGCTCAGAACATGAAAGCTGGTGGTTCCTTTTACCATGAGTCTTCAATATTCCCAGGTAAGAAGTTTTAGGTTGTAGTTATTATAGGACTATTTCCCTCTATACCATTTGTATTTCATTAACCTTTGACTATTGGATGTTCTTATAGGCACTTTAGTATTGCCAGTGTAACAGTACAGCTTCCGCCCCCCTCCTCGCTCCTCCAGCAATACAACGACAACAACCACCATCGAAGCAGCATTACCCGTGCAGAGCAAGGGGATCAACTACGAGAAGGATCAGAGCGAGTGACGTTTGAAATGCTATTAGTGTGCGCTAACTAGCTAGCCATTTCACTTCGGTTACACCAACCTCATCTCGGGAGTTGATGGAATTGAAGTCATAAATAGCGCAATGCTTGACGCACAACAAAAGCTGCTGGCAAAACGCACGAAAGTGCTGTTTGAATGAATGTTTACGCGCCTGCTTCTGCCTACCACCGCTCAGTCAGATACTTGTATGCTCAGTCAGATTATATGCAACGCAGGACACACTAGATAATAACTAGTAATATCATCAACCATGTGTAGTTAACTAGTGATTATGATTGATTGTCTTTTATAAGATAAGTTTAATGCTAGCTAGGAACTTACCTTGGCTTACTGCATTCGCATAACAGGCAGTCTCCTTGTGGAGTGCAACGAGAGAGAGGTAGGTCATTATTGCGTTGTAGTAGTTAACTGTAACGTTGCAAGATCATATCCCCCGAGCTGACAAGGTAAAAATCTGTCGTTCTGCCCCTAAACAAACAAGGCAGTTAACCCACCGTTCCTAGGCCGTCATTGAAAATAAGAACGTGTTCTTAACTGACTTGCCTAGTTAAATTAAGGTATAATTTTTTAAATATGTATATATATATATAGGCGCCCAAAGACACCGATTGTTATGAAAACTTCAAATCGGCCCTAATTAAATCGGCCATTCCGATTAATCGATCGACCTCTAGTACAGATCCTTGCATTATCACGAGGTGATGGCAGCAGATGAATGGCACGACAATGGGCCTCAGGATCTCATCGCAGGAATTGTGTCCGTAATTTATGCCTGCCCATAACATAATCCCACGGGACACTCTGTTCACAACGTTGACGTCAGCAAACCACTGATTTTAGTAGACGCTCTTATCCAGCATGACTTACAGTAGTGAGTGCATACATTTTCATACTTTTTTGTAACTTATCCCACATGGGAATCAATCCCACAACCCTGGAGTTGCAAGCAACTAAGATACAGTGTCTGCCATCTGCCCCATACAGATGAAACCGGGATTTATCTGTGAAGAGCACAATTCTCCAGCGTGCCAGTGGCCATCGAAGGTGAGCATTTGTCCACAGAGGGCGGTTACGATGCCAAACTGCAGTCAGGTCAAGGCCCTGTTGAGGATGATGAGCACGCAGATGAATTTCCCTGAGACGGGTTCGGAAAGTTTGTGCAGTAATTTGGTCGTGCTAAACCACAGCTTCATCAGCTGTCAGGATGGCTGAACTCAGACTATCCCACAGGTGAAGAAGCCAGATGTGGAGGTCATGGGCTGGAGTGGTTACACGTGGTCTGTGGTTGTGAGGCCGGTTGGACCTACTGTCAAATTCTCTAAAATGACGTTGGAGGAGTCCTATGGTAGAGAAATAAACAGTAAATTATCTGGCAACAACTCTGATGGACATTCCTGCAGTCAGCATCCCAATTGTATGCTCCCTCAAAACTTGAGACATCTGCGGCATTGTGTTGTGTGATAAAACTGCACATTTTTAGAGTGGCCTTGTATTGTCCCCAGCACAAGGTGTATTTGTGTAATGATCATGCTGTTTAATCATCTTCTTGATATGACACCTGTCAGATGGATGGATTATAATGGCAAAGGGGAAATGCTCACTAAAATGGATGTACATTGTGTGTATGGAACATTTCTGGGATCTTTGACTTCATGAATCATGGGACCAACACTTTACATGTTTCGTTTATATTTGTCTTCAGTATGGATATCATTCAAGGATTCTTTATTTTTACTATTTTCTACATTGTAGAATAATAGTTAAGACATCAAAACTATGAAATAACAGATATGGAATCATGTAGTAACCAAAAAAAGTGTTAAACAAATATATGTTTTATATTTGAGATTCTTCAAAAGCCACCTTTTGCCTTGATGACAGCTTTGCACACTCCTGGCATTTGTTGATGTCTTCACTATTATTCTTCAATGTAGAAAATAGTAAAAATAAAAAATATACCTTGAATGAGTAGGTGTTCTAGAACTTTTGACCAGTAGTGTACATGTAGGCCTATGTATTTTACAGGACGTGAGCTATAATCATCAATGTCATGACACAGGTATAATGAAAGAGCCATGAGCTATAATATATGACAATCATAATGGATAATATAGCAGCACACTACATGGGAATTTCATCCTTAGGTGTTTCATTTACAATGTTATAATGTGTGTTACTTGTGAATTCTATCCTATGGTGTTCAAATTTCACAATTTAATTTAGTGAACACATTCACAAATGGTGGCTTTGATAACAGTTTTGAAGTTTAGGTTGATTGAGGTTCATAGCTAGGTGGCAGCACAAGAAAACATTGGGAAATATCTCTTCACCCACCATCTTCACCAACAATCTCTGCAATTCTTCTCCATGCCATTGACCTTCTGATTTTGTCCCTGTATTCTAGCAAAGAAACATCAAATAGAATTGGAAAACCAGACACAGCGATGATTGGCTTTGCGACATGTTTTTTGGTTTTGCTTGTCTGGAACAAATTACAGGCAGAACTATTATCCCTTTCATACAGACCAAAAACACTCATTTTATATGAATGCTGTACGTACTGAAATGGTTTGCTCAGTTGGGAATTATTATCCAACTAGTCATTGCCAACTGTGTGGAGTTTTGAGTTTGTGACAGCAACTATGTGAGCTTAGAGCATTATAGACAGTATCTTCTAATGACTCGTGTAGTTTGTTACATGTGCTTGTTCATGGGAGTCTCAGCTTTTCATAGATAGCTTTTAATAGTATTTGTAGCTCTAACCATTCAGACTCTACAGGCGTTTTTGTAAAAAGATCCAGCTTAGGACCACGTCGGGATTCACCCTTGTCTCACAAACACTACTCTGGCTCAGCCCCCATTATTCACACAGACTACTGGTTGGTATCTACAGATGCAGAGTACATAGATAAAATGTTGCAACCCAGAAATAGCTCAAACACAAAGTTTAAAATGGGTTAGAAGTCCCAAATGTGCCAGCGCAACTCACTGAGTTAATAACTCTTCAATGTAAGGGACCTGTGTGGTTCTAGTTCTGGTACCAGTTCTGACCAACATTTTCATTTATAAATCAATCTGTAGATACCATAGATCAAAATGGCATGCAATAGCCCCTGTTCCCACAGACACGGTAGTATATGTTTTGCACCTGTGCGATGTAAGATGTGAAATCTGAAACCACTTGAAGCTGGGATGGATCTCTTACCAGTTAATTTGCTCTTCCTCCAACTGTCCATCAACGGGTTTGAACTTGCAACCTTCTGGTTACTAGTCCACCACTCTAACCACTAGGCTACCCTGCCGCCCCAGGGTTGCCTAGCCTAGTGGTTACTGTTTAGTTGTTGTTGCTCTTTAATTTTTTCCCCCATTTTTTTTATATAGATTTTTTACTTCAGTTTATTTTAGTAAATACTTTCTTAACCCTTTTTTCTTCTTAAAACTGCATTGTTGGTTAAGAGCTTGTAAGTAAGCATTTCACAGTAAGGTTTGTATTCGGCACATGTGACAAATAAAATTTGATTTGATTTGATCACAGTTAACACATATTTTAGAGTAGGCTAAGAATATAATGAAATATAACAGAATAAAATACAAATAAGATGTTTCCCACACAACTTGCATCAGGGCAACGTGTGGAACTGTCATACAAAAAAGTTATTTTGAAAACGTGTTTTTTCTATGCTTCCCGTTAACTTTTTGCAAATTTTACTTTCGGTTTTGTACACCAGATTCAAACAACTGAAAATACAATATTTTGGGTTATGGAAAATATATTTCGCAGCGGTTTAGATGTTACAATGATTCTCTACAGTACACCATACTTGTTTTGTCACAAACTGAATTTAGGCGAACTATTAGAATTTTAGCCACCAGGAATCGCACAGTGATTTCTACATAATGCATCTTTAAGCTAGATAACATGCTGGCAAAATGTTCTGATCAATGCTAATAAATGAGCCAAATCGACAAGATGATCATGGGAAGCACTCACCTCAACTTAGCTAACATTTCCACAGCCTAGTATTAGGCTATAACGATTGGATGACTTAAGGGGTTTCTGTAAACAACAATTTCATTATTTAACTTGGCAAATCAGTTAAGAACAAATTCTAACGTACAATGACAGCCTACCCAGGCGGGTCAATTGTGTACCGCCCTATGGGATTCCCAATCACAGTTAGATGTATGAGGCCTGGATTCGAAACAGATATCGCAGTAACTGCGATTACACTGACATGCACTGTCTTAGACCACTGCGGCACTCATTAGCCTACTTTATTACAATCATTTCATCAAAGGAGTGATATTTATTCCTACGGTAATTCTTTATGGATCCATCCAGTTGTGCTTAAGAAAACACTGCATGTGGTGAGCTATGCGAAGAGATGGGTGAAGTGACATGCCTCCAAAGTTTAGAACTGCCAGGAGAACAGTAGTAACAGGTGCTGCGAGCAATCACCAAGAGCTTATGAGCGTAGTGATTGCCAATGCCGCCTCAGCATTACAGCTACATTTCATATTTGGCAGAACTTTACCGCAATCATGACTAGGTCGGTTGGCGGAAATAAAAGTAGAGGCTTTGTCGCTGGCAATACCTTTCATAGCTAAAGAAAAGTCAGCAAAAAGTTGGCGGGATGCCACAGTTGCCTGGAAAAAAGTATTGGGTTAGAAGGTGTAGCCTACTAAATATCTAGTCATGATTTCTGCATTTTCGCAGGCCCTGTAACCAAAATCTAGGTATTGGGTCTGTGTGAATGGCTTTTTTTGCAGGTAAATTCATTAACACTTCCATTGTTTAACACCTCCCTAATTTGAACTGCAAACAGCCCCCATGTTTTAACAACACCTCCCCTATAGAACCCCGCAGTGGTGTCATAATACCCATACACCATTGCAGTCAAACATGAAACGGTTCCAACCGTTTTTTCAACATTAATTTTTCCCATAGAGGATTTTAGGAACACTTCAAATAAGGGCTGTGGGTGGGTCGTGCAGGCTTACCCTGGCGTGAAGTTTGACAACCATGTAAATCTTTCTTGGACAACGTGACTTTTATCAATATATTCGGCTCTATTTACGCTCAGATTTGAAAATGCTAATTAGCATCAAAGTAGACATGATGCAAAACTGCAAATGTCCGCAAGCTCCTGCATGCCATCTCTGGCTGACACATTTGCTTACAGGTATTGAGTCAATTTAAAACTTGCACAAGACAGTTTACAGAATTGTCAATTTAAAGACATTTTGCCGATTTATTTATTACTACATTTAGCTAACATTAGATAGTTAATCCAGAGATTTTTGACCTTTGCCTTGATTCTGCAGTCTCGTCCGGAGCATCATGGCATTTGTTCTCTATGAATGCCACATTAGCAGCTAATTAGCATTTCATTTTTGCGGGTAAAACAGGCGAATATATTAATACAAGTCAGCTTGTCCTAGAATGATTTACAGGGTTATCAAATAGTCACACCAGGGTAATCCTACACAAAACACAGCCTTTATTTTAAGTGTTCCTAAAATACCCTACGCTATAGAGGAATGTAAATAGTGGGAAAATTAGTGGAACCATTTCCCTGTTTGACCGCTAGGTTTTATTTAAAAGGTAGCCTATACCTGCAAATAAGTGGTCAATTAAGTCTATTTGAAAGGGGGGTCAGCTAAATATTTCCTTACATTTTTTTTACAGGTAACATATCACATCTTCTGTTTTGAATGGGGTATGTTTCATGAAGATTATCAAGCAAACATCTACTCCTCGTCTGATTGGTTATAGTCAGCAGTGGCCGCATTACATTTTCATAAAATTGTCAAGAGCTGAACTTTTAGAACCCGCTCTGCTAGCAGCGGTCTTGTCGCCCATGTTCCCACAATCCTCCGCACATTTCACGCGTGCAATCGTTGAAAATAAATGTATCCAACGTCAAGCCAAGGACACCAGCGTACCAAATTGAGTGTGGAACTCAGAGCTCAAACGGCTACTTAAGGTCCTCGCGCGGTTTCAAGATTCAGTGAGGAGAATAGAAACATCAAAGGCTTTTCAAATTGTATCGATTTAAAACGATATGGCAAAAGGAGAGGGCGCGGAGCAATATGCGGCGGCAAGTCTTTTACCAACAAAACCAATAAGTCCAGATGGAATCAAAATTGCCAAGGTAAATACGATAATTTTAGGGCTATTCATTTGTGGCATAATAAATTATCTTCATTTAAATTATTATTTGACGAGCAATCTATTAATTTGCATCACATGGAGGGATATGGGTAGTCTATTGTAGCCGTAGGCATTATTATAATGGAGTTTTCAACGCACACAAATTCGCTAAAATATTTTAACAATGAAACAGTATACAATTGAGGCGGGTTTAATATAGTTACGCTATTAACAGCGAAACTAACGGTTTTCCCAATCGGACAGTTTTCCTAATTGGCAGAAAGGCATGCGATGCCATTATAGGCTATTGAAATTACTTATATGTCAATCCCGTTTCAAGCCCCAAATAGCCTTCATGGGATTGACATTAACAATGAGTGGTTTATAATGGTCTAACTGTGGCTAAACCATATATTACATGATTGGACATCATCACACCAAATATTCTCTAGCTTCATCGATGGGGCTTGATTTTTCACCACGCAAGACCATCTGTCTTGGTGCAGCTGTTCAGATAAATTTTTTTACCGGTTTTAAAGGGACATGCCTTCATTTAACCCGTATTTTAGCTATGAATGGGATTTTGTCTGAAGAATAATGTTTCCAATGTCGGCTGATGTAGACCAATTGTTATATCCCTCCATGTGGTTCAGTTGGTAGAGCATACCGCTTTCAACGCCAGGGTTGTGGATTCGATTCCCACGGAGACCTGTACGATAATGTAAGCACTCACTACTGTAAGTCTCTATGGGTAAAGCGGCTGCTAAATGACCTAAAAGAAGAAACAGATGTATATAATAAGTCTGTTTTACTGATGTTCACTGACATGAAGTCAATACTGGATGTCTCTATGGGGCTCACCGATGTGCTGTCATACAGACAAAATGTCTGGATTTCTTTGTACCAGGTTTATTCCCAGTGTGTAGTGTTTCATTTTGGCCATAGTGCAGGACTTGCTTCTTCAGGTTTAACCTTCTGGTCAGCCAGGTCTGCCTGAGGAGCTCAAAGGCTATTCACCCTTCATTCTGCATGTCAGGGAGGTGCCATGTGTGTCATCTCAAAACCATTTTAGAGGTGTCACTGTTATATGGGATTTTCCATACAATTTGTCCTACACGTGATATCTTTAGGCCACATTCCTGAAGGCAATATGGGACATAATTCCTGTTCTATGGGGGTATATTTCACCAGGAAAATTACCATGAAGAGGTCAGAGGAGCATGTAAAACCAGGTGTCTGCTCTCAATACTGACAGAACACATGGTGTCAGACTGGCTAGATGCTCTTTACAATGATTGGCTGTTGGACTGGGTGTATTTACTCATTGACCAGCAGGATGTGTTTGTGATGGGAAGGATGGGGGTGTGTGCACTCCTGACTGTTTGCTGA
Organism: Oncorhynchus masou masou; assembly: GCF_036934945.1. NCBI lineage: Eukaryota > Metazoa > Chordata > Actinopteri > Salmoniformes > Salmonidae > Oncorhynchus > Oncorhynchus masou. The sequence goes on along the minus strand of NC_088232.1, from coordinate 37,340,237 downwards.
CTGTTGGTGGCCTCCGTTCAGGCCACTGAAGGAATCTCGGAATGCCTGATCATCCCATAGCCAGAGCCAATCGCTGCCTCCGGCACCAGGCAGAGTTGTACAATGACTGAACTACAGTGACCTCGCAGTCTCACACCACTTTCTAAACTCGTAGTGGCCCAGACTGCATAGTCAGAGGGATTTAGTACTAATCTGACATTCAATGGTGGGGTGAGGAGCGTTGGCCAATCTTGGGCTCACAATGAGACGTTGTTTTACTAGCCGCTGTTGGGCAGGAAGTCTCTGAAATAAACCGGACACTCAAAGGGTCAAGTGGGTGAGTTTACCTCGACTGAGCAATCAATACCCAGTTCAATGATCAAATCCACTTCCTGTACAGTTAGATCCTGCACAGAGAAATTCTACATGATCAAAGAAGTGATGCTCAAATACCCAAGTGATGCCTCCAACATTTTGTCAGTTTTTAATACAAATGCAGAGTTGGATATAGACCTACAAAGATCCTGTATCACAACAGCTGAACTGTGCATCTTTAGGAACCCCTAAAAATCCAATGCTTTCACAATATTCTGATTTTCTTTTTAAGTCTGTGTTTAGTCTATCACAAAACATTGTGTACTATTGTCATGCAATGTGCTTCTTCTCTCCCCATTTTCCAGCGGAGGGACAACAATGGCCGTCTGTCAATGTGCAGTAAGTTGTGTTATGCCATCGGAGGGGCTCCCTACCAGATCACAGGCAGCGCGCTGGGCTTCTTTCTCCAGATCTATCTGCTGGATGTGGCCCAGGTGAGTGAGATGGGATTCAAACGGAACCAATGACATCACAAAGTCACCATCAAGCCAACTCCTTGAAATTTGCAGTTGTCTAAACATGCTCAAAACATATTTTGTTTTACCCTTTAGTGTGTGTACTTTACTGTATTTATACTTGAAAAGCTTCTCAAGATGACTTTAAGGGCAAGGCCAAAGATCTGGTATCATTTTAACAGACTTTGGCATGACTCATCTAGTGAAGCAAATTAATTCTGACTCACACTGCTTTGCTTTGTCACTCAATTAGCAAGTGATAGACTGTACACTGTGCTCACTGTAGTGCTCTCACTGAATACAACTCTTTCAACCAGTGAGCTAATGAGCTCATTGGAATGGACTTAAACACCACATTGTTCAGATGGTAATGTTGCCAATGTGGCCTGGAAATGTATCATTTCTTAACATGACCTTGGCAACTTTTCAAATATTGTCTTAGTCATCTTGTTGCTAAGATGCAATCCAACTGCCTCTGTTTTATTTCTGTTTCAATAGCCACTCTTTGATCTGTGAGGAGAGGTGATGGCTGAGAGGTGATGGCTGAGAGGTGATGCCCCCCCCCACACACACACACCTTATTTATCTCCCTTTATCTTTGTCTCTCCATAGCTGGACCCATTATATGCCTCTATCATCTTGTTTGTGGGCCGGGCCTGGGATGCAGTGACGGACCCAACGGTGGGCTTCCTGGTTAGTCGGAGCAGATGGACCAGGTGTGGCCGGATGATGCCCTGGTAGGTGCCTCTGCCTCGGTCACCTAGCGGACATATTACAGTAGGCAGGAATGAAAGAGGAGAGGAAATTAGATTTTTTTAAATGCAAAACCTCTCGTCACGACTAGAGGGAAAACAGTAGTTGTAATTGAAATATGGGCGGTAATCGTGACAACGACGCTGAGGTGGAACAGTTTGAATAGAGAGATCAGGCTGTCACTGAATCGCAGTGATATGCCTAATTTGCTCTCTATTTTACATCAGTCGCTACCTACTCAATCTTTATCTGCTGTTGGCCACTGTCCGTCTTAGGTTGTTGTAGCTTTTACCTTCTCATCTGGGTGCAAACCAGGACAGACTGGAACAAGGCTGTCTTATTTAGCTCCAGAGGACCTCATTTAGTTCTGGAATGCCCAGGTGCTTTTTGCTTTGTTGTTCTGTGCTGGCACTGGATGTGTCCACCAAAGGCTCTGAGTACTTTGAAGCCTGTGCCCATAGAAATAGATTTTGAATTCTTTGCATGTGCCCCAGATGCCTTAAGCGAGACTAAGCCTAGTGGTGGGTGACATACAGGACCAGTCGAAAGTTTGGACACACCTACTCATTCAAGAGTTTTTCTTTATTTTTACTATTTTCTACATTGTAGAATAATAGTGAAGACATCAAAATTATGAAATAACACATATGGAATCATGTGGTAACCAAAAAGGTGTTCAACAAATCAAAATATATTTGATCTTTTAGATTTTTCACTTGTTGGCTGCTTTTCTTTCACTCTGCGGTCCAACTCATCCCAAACCATCTCAATTGGGTTGAGGTCGGGTGATTGTGGAGGCCAGGTCATCTAATGCAGCACTCTATTACTCTCCTTCTTGGTCAAATAGCCCTTACACAGGCTGGAGGTGTGTTGGGTCATTGTCCTTTTGTAAAACAAATTATAGTCCCACTAAGCTCAAACCAGATGGGATAGCGTATCACTACAGAATGTTGTGGTAGCCATGCTGGTTAAGTGTGCCTTGAATTCTAAATATATCACAGACGTGTCACCAGCAAAGCACCCCCACACCATCACACCTCCTCCTCCATGCTTCACGGTGGGAACCACACATGCAGAGATCATCCATTCACCTACTCTGCTTCTCACAAAGACACGGCGGTTAGAACCAAAAATCTCAAATTTGGACTCATCAGACCAAGGTACAGATTTCCACCAGTCTAATGTCCATTGCTCATGTTTTTTGACCCAAGCAAGTCTCTTATTATTATTGGTGTCCTTTAGTAGTGGTTTCTTTGCAGCAATTTGACCATGAAGGCCTGATCCCCGCAGTCTCCTCTGAAGAGTTGATGTTGAGATGTGTCCGTTACTTGAACTCTGTGAAGCATTTATTTGGGCTGCAATTTCTGAGGCTGGTAACTCTAATGAACTTATTGTCTGCAGCAGAGGTCATTCTGGGTCTTCCTTTCCTGTGGCGGTCCTCATGAGAGCCAGTTTTGTCATAGCACTTGATGGGTTTAGCAATTGCACTTGAAGAAACTTCCAAAGTTCTTGAAATATTCCACATTGACTGACTTTCATCTATTAATGGACTGTCATTTCTCTTTGCTTATTTGAGCTGTTCTTGCCATAATATGGACTTGGTCTTATAGCAAATAGGGCTATCTTCTGTATACCCCCCTACCTTTTCACAACACAACTGATTGGCTCAAACGCGTTGAGATGGAAAGCAATTCCACAAATGAACTTTTAAGAAGGCACACCTGTTAATTTCACATACTCTGATACAAGGGAATATTGACCTTTTGTGGTTGCAATTCATATTTGGCATAATACTGTGACTTGTTAGTAATGGCATCGATAAAGGAGGTTTATTCATGGTGGTAACAACTGGATTTACTTGATATCTTAAGACCCTGGGCATGTGACGTACAATAGTCTGCCTGGTGTGCCTGAGCTGCAAGTGTAGAGGGAGAAAACCGGCATCACCCTCTCTGATTGGTCCAGCCCTCAACACACCACTAGATATAGGCCAATGGGTGTGTGTCTGTGTGTGTGTGTGTGAGATGGCAGTTGGGGAGTGGGCTGGCTGATTCAGAGAGAGTAGAGGGGAGATTATTGGCTGAATGTCAATGAGGTCATTGTTAGGTTTCTGGTCTGTATAAACCACTACAAATCCCCCAGCGAATTCTTATCAGAGCCTGAACACAGACAAGGAGATGCATCACTTAACTAAACCTTGACTAAAGCTATTTCCCCTTCTGAATGCCTCTGCCTTTTTAATTAGCGCTATTAGTGGAATAGGTTTTTCCCAGAATTGAATTACTGAGTCATAAACAGCCTGTGGAATTCTAGACCTCTCTAGAATGTGAATATTGTTGTCATACACAGTGAAAATAGACAGCCTTCCTTTTACTTCCATGTAGCTGCCTGCCAGACAGACGGATAGCTGAGTAAATAAGTTATCAGATTGGATGTCACAAAAATAACATACAATTGTTGTAATAGAGAAAACACAGTTCTCTTAATGGACTCTGATAAGTACTTTAATAGTCTCTCTCCCTGAAGTATTAGGAGCTTGATAAGTCAATGTTGACCTAACTTGAAGAAGCACAGTAATGTTTCTCACAGACAGGTGGTGATCAAGTCTGTTTGCAGAATAAAACCTTGAGCCTTTTCCTCTTGTCTTGCCTACGTAGTTGTGTAGCTAGGGCGTCACCTCAAGGTCATTGGTGTGGGGCTGAGGTAGTGCTCTTGCTGTGAGCTTTGTGTATTCAACCATAGTGACAGTGTACAAAACACAGACAATCTAGGAGATATCTGACCTCTATTTCCAGTCAGATCAGTCTATTGACTCTTATTAACCCCATTCAGTCAGCCCATGTACGCTAAGGAAGCAGACAGAGGGTGCTTATATGGAGCTTCCCCAGTTCAGTGGATGTTGGCTACAGGGGATTGCCACTCACCATTGACTGGCCATGCGTGAGTGGGGTCGACATGTGTCGTGTAACATAAACAAACACGCATTTTCAGTTCAATGAGATGATAGTCCCCCTGGGGACTGTAGGCTCAAACACAGAGGACAGATGGAAAGAAACATGACCTATTACAAAGATATTGTTGTACAGTATTAAATGTTGTAGTAATTAATACACTTGGCAGATGAGCATGTAATGTTACAGTGACTGCTGTTCTCAACTGTGTATTTTGCTGAGACCAGTGAGGGGCTAAGACGAACACCCACTGCCCTGCTGGCATAGAAATGTCTTAGTCAGTAGATACTTGTCTCCAAAATACCATTCCAGCAATGCCCCCAAAGTCCATTTTTTGAGCAGACTTGTCTTCTGGAAACCCAGTAGTGGATCCATAGTTCTCTATGGTTGTTCTGCTACTCTAGCTGGAATGGATTGGTGTGCTTTTCAGGTGTATTGTGTGATTGTGGCTGTAGAGTGGGGTGAGGCAGGGTCAGTATGGTGCCACCATAAGTACAGCCCACCACAGTCTCCCAGGTGGCACAGTGAACAGAGAAACTCCCCACTGAGCCCATTCTTAGCCCATTCTCCACACACAGCCCCAAACAACAGATAATTAAGGGATTATTCACAAATACCTGCTTTCAATGCAAAGAAAGAAAGAAAGAAAGAAAGAAAGAAAGAAAGAAAGAAAGAAAGAAAGGGAGTGTGGATGTAAGAAAATGAGAAAGAGAGGGGGTTCAAGTTAGTTAGTTTACAGAGTTTAAAATCTCAACCCTGTGCAGATGATGTAAGTTAGTGGCCCAAACTCTGCTACCACTACTGCCATCACTACCAAGTGTCACACAGGTGTCACTAATTTACGTCATCTGGCAGGGACTCATGGAAATCATAATTGTGATAAGAAATATTAACTTCTTCAATACTGTAGTAAATTGTGTTTGTATAATATTTCATTAATTTTCCGGTCACAGAGATGAAATAGGACCTACTCAAACACCCACACATTTTAAATGCTCATCCATCATTCCATTGTATTGACACACTCCTGTTTTTCCCTCAGGATCCTCATCTCCACTCCGTTTGCAGTGCTCACCTACTTCCTGATCTGGTATGTCCCTCCGGTGGAGCAGGGGAAGGTCCTGTGGTACCTGGTCTTCTACTGCCTCTTCCAGTCTCTGCAGACGGTTAGTCTCGCCTCTACAGAGTCTCTTGTTTTATTGATGAGAAGGGGCACATGTTACAATACATTGTTACTCAATCCCTATTGATTGTTACTGTAATGTGGTTTCATGGTTATTGTGCCAGCAATGCTGATGTTTTGTTTTCTGTGCGCAGTGCTTCCATGTGCCGTACTCAGCGCTCACCATGTTCATCAGCATGGACCAGAAAGAGAGGGACTCTGCCACTGCCTACCGTATGTCAACCTAGACATCTTTACGGTTATGTAGCATCTCATGTAGTTGTAATGTAAGGCCTTCATTCTTCTCTTTCTCACTCTCCCCATCCCACTCTTGTTCAGGTATGACAGTGGAGGTGCTGGGAACAGTGGTTGGCACAGCAATCCAGGGGCAGATTGTGGGCGGGGCGATCGCCCCCTGTCTCCCAGGTGACCTGGATGTCCTTGACAACGGTAACTCCACACTGCTGGGGTCAGACTTCAACATCACCCACATCTCCCTAGATGAAACAGTGAGTGGGGGACCCTAGGGATGTCATGTTGTATAACATGGCATAACACTGTTATAGAAACGTTAGAAGTGGAATGTGCCCCTACCCCTGCTCCTCCTGTCCCCCTAACAGAAACAAGCCTACCTCATCGCCTCAGCAGTCATCTGTACCATGTACGTTCTCTGTGCTGCAGTCCTGTTCCTGGGAGTCAGAGAGCAGGAAGGTGGGAATTGATTCATTGATTTTATTTAAATGTTTTGTCTCTTATCAGTATCTTGGCAGCCTGTAAATGCCATGGATGAGGGATAAGAAATTATATCAGATAAGTCTTCTTCAGCTGATCTTTGGTACAGTGCACCTAATCGGATTTAATCGGCAGCTTTGTTTTGGTCCTAGAGTGTGGGCGTCTGAAGACAGAACCCATGTCGTTCTTTGAGGGCGTGAGGATGGTGATGGGATATGGGCCATATGTCAAACTGGTCATGGGATTCCTCTTCACCTCGCTGGCTTTCATGGTGAGTCACACTCATAGATGGGCTACAGTTAAGCACACACATAAACAACCAAACAAACAATTCTTTATGACTAGCTATAGGGTGTGTAACCTTGGTGTTTAGTTCTCTTTATGTATATTAGACCTACTTCCTGTTCATTCAGTTTGAGGTGTATTGTATTGCTCTCTTCCTGGCAGCTCCTGGAGGGGAACTTTGCCCTGTTCATCACCTACACCCTGGGCTTTAGAAATGACTTCCAGAACATTCTGCTGGTCATTATGGTGAGTGTAGTCTATTATTCTCTGAGAAAATCACCCCAAAATCAATTTTTCTTCATGCAAGGAGACGTGTTGTCATGGCGATGAGGGCACATTTTTGGGGTTAGAGGTGTTGTTGTTGTGGCCACTGGGAACCTGTCCCCCTCTCACACACTCCATCGGTGAGAGAAAGGAGCACAGAGGGGTCTTTGTTGCCCAGGCGATCTGTCAGCACCACCATGGGAACCCTCGCTTTTCTATTCTGCACCGTCGCCTCTATCTGCCTGAGTAGGATCTAGAGCTGCCCTGCCCTGCCCTGGCTTGACTACTGGAGCAGGAGATGTCACCAGATCTGTTTGTGTTTTAGCCAAATCCTCAAAGGTCCTTAGATGCTGCTGGTTTTGGTCAGCACTGATGAATTGTTTGATATTTCCCATAGTGCTAGTTGCTCAGCCACTCGCTAATCCTTGTGTGATCATTTGACACACCGGTTGACTACACCTCTATAAGAGTTCAGGGGTCATGTACCCCCAGCAGGGTTAAATAAAGGGCCCTTTTACATTGTCCTTCTCCCATGACCTTTTAGCCCATCGGTCAGTCTGACCTATTCTGTTCCCACATTGCGCAGAGAAGTATTTCTATTCATTTTTATGGAAATTGTTTAAAAGTTAAATATCTTAATGCTCTTCTTTGGTGTTTTATTTCTAGCTCTCTGGGACTTTGTCCATTCCATTCTGGCAGTGGTTCCTGATCCGATTTGGGAAGAAGACTGCCGTCTACATTGGCATCACGGTGAGTAGTGTGTGTTGGTGTGGAGTTTCATGCTGTGTTATGGAACTCTCTCATGCCTAATTTCATGTCTATCCTATGCGTCTCTCTCTGCAGTGGGCAGTGCCCTTCATGATCCTGATCGTCTGCATAGAAAGCAGTCTCATTGTGGCCTATGTGGTCTCTGTGGCTGCAGGAGTCAGTGTGGCTGCAGCTTTCCTCCTACCTTGGTAAACAGACTACTGAATGTACCCCAGCACACCCACCTATAGGTTATCTATCTCCAGTGTCTCTTTACTTTTATCCAGTCTGTGGTGCGGCTTGTCTTTTGGTATCCATTCACATATTTCCTTGTTTCTCAGGTCAATGCTTCCAGATGTGGTGGATGATTTCAAAGTGAAGAATCCAGACTCTAGTGGCCACGAGGCCATTTTCTACTCCTTCTATGTCTTCTTCACCAAGTTTGCCTCAGGAATATCCCTCGGCATCTCTACTCTCAGTCTAGAGTGAGTTTGTTTTTCTCTCTTGCAGGTATTGTACAGATAAACTGACGTTGTAAAAACTTAGCATGTTGACAATTTAACGAGCTTAGTTTGAAATTAAACTGTATTTTGCAGTTCCTAAAAGTTTGAAACACTACATCACCAAAAGTATGTGGACAACTTCTCGAACATCTCATTCCAAAATTATGGGCATTTAAAAAAAAAATCTTACATACATACATACATACATACATACATATACAGTTGAAGTCGGATGTTGACATACACCTTAGCCAAATACATTTAAACTCCGTTTTTCACAATTCTTGACGTTTAATCCAAGTAAACATTCCCTGTTTTAGGTCAGTTAGGATTACCACTTTGTTTTAAGAATGTGAAATGTCAGAATAATAGTAGAGAATGATTTATTTCAGCTTTTATTTCTTTCATCACATTCCCAATGTGTCAGAAGGTGACATACTAATTGAGTGTATTTGGTAGCATTTTCTTTAAATTGTTTACCTTGTGTCAAACATTTTAGGTAGCCTTCCACAAGCTTCCAACAATAAGTTGTGTGAATGTTGGCCCATTCCTCCTGACAGAGCTGGTGTAACTGAGGCAGGTTTGTAGGCCTCCTTGCTCGCACACTTTCAGTTGTGCCCACAAATTTTCTATAGGCTTGAGGTCAGAGCTTTGTGATGGCCACTCCAATACCTTGACTTTGTTGTCCTTGAGCCATTTTGCCACAACTTTGGAAGTATGCTTGGGGTCATTGTCCATTTGGAAGACCCATTTGCGACCAAGCTTGAACTTCCTAACTGATGTCTTGAAATGTTGCTTCAATATATCCACCCCTTTTTCCTCCACACATAGCAATGGTCATTATGTCCAAACAGTTCTATTTTTGTTTCATCAGACCAGAGGACATTTCTTCAAAAAGTTTGATCTTTGTCCCCATGTGCAGTTGCAAACTGTAGTCTGGCTTTTTTATGGCGGTTTTGGAGCAGTGGCTTCTTCCTTGCTGAGTGGCCTTTCATGTTATGTCGATACAGGACTAATTTTACTGTGGATACAGATACATTTGTACCTGTTTCTTCCAGCATCTTCACAAGGTCCTTTGCTGTTGTTCTGGGATTGATTTGCACTTTTCGCACCAAAGTATGTTCATCTCTAGGAGACAGAACGCATCCCCTTCCTGAGCGGTATGACGCTGCATAGTCCCATGGTGTTTATACTTGCATACTATTGTTTGTAAGATGAATGTGGTACCTTCAGGCATTTGGAAATTGCTACCAAGGATGAACCAGCCTTTTTTCTGAGGTCTTAGATGACTTCTATTGATTTGTCCCATGATGTTAACCAAAGAGGCACTGAGTTTGAAGGTAGGCCTTGAAATACATCCACAGGAACATCTCCAATTGACTCAAATGATGTCAATTAGCAGAAGGCATTATCAGAAGCTTCTAATGCCATGACATCATTTTCTGGAATTTTCCAAGCTGTTTAAAGGCACAGTCAACTTAGTGTATGTAAACTTCTGACCCACCGGAATTGTGATACAGTGAATTATAAGTGAAATAATTTGTTTGTAAACAATTGTTGAAAAATTACTTGTGTCATGCACAAAGTAGATGTTCTAACTGACTTGCCAAAACTATAGTTTGTTAACAAGAAATTTGTGGAGTGGTTTAAAAATGAGTTTTAATGACTCCAACCTAAGTGTATGTAAACTTCCGCTTTCAACTGTATCTTTCAACTATCCAGTGACGTTTAACATACAATTTGAATCTATCTAATCAAATAGAATCCACAGATTGCGAGTTGAAGATAAATACTTTTACTAAGAGTATTAGAATATTAATAATTGACTGACCTTTAGTCTCTCCAGATCTCCTAACAGTACTATTTCTAGGGTCAATTTTAGATCACTCTTATGCATTTTCAACCATTCCTAAACCTGAGACCAGAAACAAGCTACCTGAGTGCAATACCAAAATATATGGTCTATTGAATCTGTATCCTCACAACAAAATCTGCTGAGTTTCGATGATTTCATGCCCCAAATACTCAACATGTCGGTGACGAGAATTCTATATAATAATTTTAGCTGAAAAGGTATACTTTCCTATTTATGCTATTTTTATTCCTCTGCAAGTTTTGATCCGTTACATTGGGCAGACAGACCTGTCCCCTACCTCCTCCCGCTGCCACCTGCCGACTTCATTTTTGGGGTAATGCTGTAATCATTTGGTTGTACTCTTGGATTGAGCAGACCTTCCCATACAATTCTGATAACTCCATGAAATGCGTAACTCTACCATTGCAATTTAATTTAAGAACAAAATACCCTTTTCAAAAATCTTTCCCATAAATACAGCTATTTTTATCAACCAGCGCTTTTGAGTTCAGCCATAATATTTGTTCTATCTTTTCAGGGGGATGTAATTGAAATTGTAGCCAGCACTGCAATGTTTGTTTGGGGCGGCAGGGTAGCCTAGTGGTTAGAGCATTGGACTAGTAACTGGAAGGTTGCAAGTTCAAACCCCCGAGCTGACAAGGTACAAGTCTGTCGTTCTGCCCCTGAACAGGCAGTTAACCCACTAGGCCATCATTGAAAATAAGAATTTGTTCTTAACTGACTTGCCTAGTTAAATAAAGGTAAAATTCTTTGAAAAAGTATAATTTTCAATTAATAGAAAATGGCAATCTGCACAAAGGCAAAAAGGCCATTTTTAAGCAATGTATGTGCTTTTCTTAGTCGTCTACTTGAGAACCATTTAGGGTTCAAGTAACTTTTGAACAAGTTAAACTTTTAGAGCAGTTTAGTGCTTTTATATTTAATAATCTCAATCCACCCAATTAATTATAGAGATAGGCACACTTTATTTTGTCTGGTTTAGCGTCCCAGATAAAGCAAAATATTTCTTGCTCATATAATTTGAAAAAGGAATCATCAGGAGTAGGCAGCGCCATAAGTGAGAACTGAGATATGACTACGGAGTTAATCAGGGCAATTTTTTAAATAGACCGGTATTTACTTCCCTATGGTTGCAGGATCTTGTCTATTTTTGTCTAGTTTTCTATTGAAATTCATTGTGGATAGCATATATATTTTGTGATATGAATACCAAGTATGTCTACTTCACCGTCAGTCCATTTTATAGGTAAACTGCAGGGTAATAAAACGTTGTATTTTAAAAGATCCAATATGTAATATTGTCTCAATGGAGAGGATTTCTAATCCTCTAATGTTGTTATTGGATTTGATTTTAATAGCTAGCATTTCTTGATAGTACCCATCCGGGATCGTGAATACAGCCTCAAGCTCATTACCATAACGCAACGTTAACTATTTATGAAAATCGCAAATGAAATGAAATAAATATGCTAGCTCTCAAGCTTAGCCTTTTCTTAACAACACTGTCATCTCAGATTTTCAAAATATGCTTTTCAAGCATAGCAAAACAAGCATTTGTGCAAGAGTATTGATAGCTAGCGTAGCATTTAGCGTAGCATTTAGCGGGCAACATTTTCACAAAAACCAGAAAAGCATTCAAATAAAATCATTTACCTTTGAAGAACTTCAGATGTTTTCAATGAGGAGACTCTCAGTTAGATAGCAAATGTTCAGTTTTTCCTGAAAGATTCTTTGTGTAGGAGAAATCGCTCCGTTTTGTACATCACGTTTGGCTACCAAAACAAAACGAAAATTCAGTCACCAAAACGCCAAACTTTTTTCCAAATTAATTCCATAATATCGACTGAAACATGGCAACGTTGTTTAGAATCAATCCTCAAGGTGTTTTTCACATATCTCTTCATTGATATATCGTTCGTGGAAGTCTGCTTTCTCCTCTGAATCACATGGAAAAATACTTGCAGCTGAAGTTTATGCACCAATTTCGACGCAGGACACCGGGCGGACACCTGGTAAATGTGGTCTCTTATGGTCAATCTTCCAATGATATGCCTACAAATACGTCACAATGCTGCAGACACCTTGGGGAAATGGCAGAAATTGTAGTCTCATTCCTGGCGCATTCACAGCCATAAAAGGAGACATTGGAAAACAGAGCTTCAAAAATTTTGCTCATTTCCTGTTTGAAGTTTCATCTTGGTTTCACCTGTAGCATCAGTTCTGTGGCACTCACAGATAATATCTTTGCAGTTTTGGAAACGTCAGTGTTTTCTTTCCAAAGCTGTCAATTATATGCATAGTCGAGCATCTTTTCGTGACAAAACATCTTGTTTAAAACGGGAACGTTTTTTTAATCCAAAAAAGAAATACTGCCCCTTGAGTGCCAAGAGGTTAAATGTTTCATGATGTTCTATTATTGTCCTGTCAGGATAAACAATACCTGGTAAAACCCTTTTAATTCTGAGTGCTATTCATTTCGCTAGCATTTTTGCATCACAACATTGAAGTGTAAGAGGCCTCCAGTTTATTTTACATGGAATCTTTATATTTGCCATCTGGGTCTTGTTTTAATAATAGAGAAATCAGACCTACTTGACAGACTACCATTTCTATCGGAGTAGTTAAAACAATCTAACAATGGAGCTTTTAGTGTATCAAATAATACTTGATTTTCCTCTACCGGTATGCCATCAAGCCCTCTGTTTTTTTTTTCAGACTGAACGGATTTAATAGCCTCAAATTCTGCCTCGGTAATTTGACCTTCGCACTGATCTTTCTGTACATTTGTTAATTTTCCATTTTTTGTTTTATTTGGAAAGAATTCCTTACCATAATCTTCGTTCAGTGGGAGAGGAACAGACGGAAAAGAGAACATCTGCTTAAAATATTTAGCTTCCTCTTTTAAAATATAATTCGGAGAATCAGTAACGAGTTTCTGCAAATAATTTCTGTTAGCGTTCCTGTGTTGATGAATTTTGTGCATTTTTCTCCATATTCCATCCAGTTTGCTTTATTTTGTAATAGATTACATTAGATCGTTCTTTAACTAGTTCCACAAATTCTTTTTGTTTTTCCTCTAACTTATTTTATCTCTGTAGTATTGTTTTATTGCTATCTACCTGTACTATTAGTTAATGTTAGTTTTGTGTCTTCAGCCAGAAACTGCTTTTTTATTATTGATGAATATTGAATTGAATGACCCCTGAAGGTACATTTAAAGGTATCCCAACAATAAGTGGATTTGCTGTTCCTATATTATACTGGAAAAATCAAGTAATATATTATTTTGTCTTAGTTAAAAATAAGATGTCCTCCAGTAAACTTTGATTACATTTCCAATATCCCTGTCAATGTAGAAATTTATAAGAGTTATGTGAAGGCCAATTAGATGATGATCTGATCGCATTCGGTCTTTTTTAACCTTTGATGCAAGAGAGAAAGAGACAAGAAAGTAGTCAAGATGACCAGCTTGATTAAGTCTCCTCCATGTGTATCTCACTAGGTCTGTTTTTTTTAGTCTCCAAATATACACTATTCTAATGTGCCATAATATTTGTGATTTCCTTAAGGGCACGGTGATAGTTTGTAGAGTGATTTCCTTTTACGGTGTGTTAGTCTCCAACCATAATGATTTGATAATTTGTTGTCTGTAAGTTCTTTTGTCTATGACAGAAGATTATTTCACCACCCCATTCCTTTTTCCACGCAACTTCATCTAAAGGATGTAGAATGAGTATCCTGTAAACAGTATATGTTATTGCTTTTCTTTTAGCCACGTAAAGACTGATCTTTTTTTATAATCTGCTAAACTGTTACACTTATAATTGGCTCTACTTATTTGAGCCCTTACCATAACTAGAAACTATTCTCAGTCTAAATTGATCATAATCAGTGCTTCAGAGGTATTATGACAGTCAAAATTAGAGCTTTCAAATGTTTGATATTTAGAATTTCAAAAATAGGATCGCAATATGTTTTATTCCCTTGCCTGTGAGCCAATGCCACAGATGTTAGAAAATTGAGCCAAGATATTATGTGTGTAGTAAATCTGAGTAAGTTGATGGATGTGATTTAGTGAGAGTGTGTACGATGTCTGTATAAGACTAATGTGTGATGTCCAAATAAATAACCCCGCCAATTTGCATGGTTGAATGTCTGTGTGTTACATGTAGTGCATATAGCCTTAATATTCATGATGATAATTGTAATCCATATTGTATCACCATCATAGTTGAATTATAATGACCTTTAACATCATTGAAAAACACCTCCCAGCATTTCCATTGCAATTGACATTTCACACGATCATGAGAGAGACCTTGCATTACTATAGAGACGGCTTCACTACAGTACAAATGTATCCCGTACAATATGTTATTATTACCCAATGTCCCTATTGTGATATCTTCCCCTTGCTTGTTGTAAATATATATATGTGTGTGTGTGTGTGTGTGTGTGTGTGTGTGTGTGTGTGTGTGTGTGTGTGTGTGTGTGTGTGTGTGTGTGTGTGTGTGTGTGTGTGTGTGTGTGTATATATGTGTGTGTGTATGTATGTGTGTGTGTGTGTGTGTGTGTGTGTGTGTATATATATGTATATTAAATTATACAACAGTTCTCGACAAGGGAGAGTAGAGAGCGGGATCAAGTGTGTAAGTGAACATGTAATTGAGTATGTGTGTGTTCATATCCACTTCATAGTGTTTTTATATTTTTTACAGTTCCCATACTTTCTTTTTTTCGTAACCTGAAATCCCTGTAGAATTTAGTACAGCCATGGTGTTATGGAGCTGTCTCGGAATAGCTGTCCATCTATAAAGAGTTTGTCCACAATGAGAAAGGCACGTGTACCCCTCTCCTTCTGTTGCCTCTGTACAGGATACAGTGTCTTGCGACGTTTGTTTCTCCCGGGGAAATTGGTCATTGAGACGGAATTTGGTCCCTTTGAGCTCCCTTCCCCTGCTTTTGTTGGTAGTGTTCAAATTTTGTGATGATCGGTCAGGGACCCTTGGTCTTGTCGCTCCAAGTCTGTTTACACAGTGGAACACCACCTTGTTTAGTCTCAGAGGAAGTTTCAAGGCGGATTGCATGAATTCTCTGATCAGGCCCTCTGGATTATTGGATGCGTCCTCAGGAATCCCAGAACATAATAGATTTTCACGCATGCTACGACTTTGTATGTCTGGTGTTGCATGGATTCCAGCCAGAGCACTAGCCTCTACTTCAACGATAAGTAAATTGTTCGAGTCCTTTTGTGAGTAAGTCGGCTCTTTCCATGATGGAGTATGTTGTTCCTCCATAGCGTAAAGCTGTTGGTACTTCTCGATTTCCCTCAGGATCTCCTTAGTATCCAGGTTGGCTCTTTACTGCAAGCAGTTGTTTTTCAAATGTTTTAACAATGCGTCTTTCACACGACGATGACGACTGGTGTCTGTAGTACAGACATCTAGCACTGTTGTTTGGTTAGCGGTGTTTCCTAGCTGTTAAAAGCTAAACATGTTTGGTATTCTTAATTCATTAATAGTGGTTTTGTTTTAATAAAAAATGACAAACTGGGTGTTTTCCAGCATATGGTGTTCAGCTGCCCCTCTCTCTAGTATGGAGTTGGTCCCCCCTTTGCTGCCATAAGTCTCCAGTCTTCTGGGAAGGTTTTCCACTAGATGTTTTTGCTGAGGGGACTTGCTGCCATTCAGCCACAAGAGCATTAGTGAGGTCAGGCACTGATGTTGGGTGATTAAGCCTGGCTTGCAGTCGGCTTTATAATTAATCTCAAAGGTATTTCATGGGTCAGGGCTCTGTGCAGGCAAGTCAAGTTGTTCCACACCGATCTTGACAAACCATTTCTGTATGGACCTCGCTTTGCACATGGGGGCATTGTCATGCTGAAACATGACAGAGCCTTCCCCAAACTGTTGCCACAGTTGGAAGCACAGAATTGTCTAGAATGTCATTGTATGCGGTAGCGTTAAGATTTCCCTTCACTGGAACTAAGGGGCCTAGCCCCGAACCAGCTCCAGACCATTATTCCTCATCCACCAAACTTTACAGTTAGCACAGCATTCGGGCAGGTAGCGTTCTCCTGGCATCTGCCAAACCCAGATTCGGCTGCGGACTGCCGGATGGTGAAGATGGCACCAACGGATTGGGCTGCTGTGCTTCTAGCTCTTAGGAAACTTTGCAGTATTTTGTTTTTTTCTGTGTTATTTCTTATATTATTAGCCCAGGAAATGTTTTGTGTTATTACAGCCGGGAAGAACTTTTGGATATCAGAGCGGCAGTAACTCACCAGCATTACAACCAGGAATAGAACTTTTCAGAAATCGGATCCTTTTCCGAAATCGGTTCCAAAACACCGCTGGCGCGAAAAAGGTACTCGGAGTGGACTTATCGTACGACTCAGGAGGCACGCACACCACCCACCGCTTCAGAGTATATTACTCGCTAATGTTCAGTCTCTGGATAATAAAGCTAACAAGCTCAGGGCAAAGATTTTCTTCAAAGAGACATCAAGGATGTAACATACTCTGTTATACGGAAACATGGCACTCTCGGGATATACTGTCTGAGTCCGGTCAGCCAGCTGGGTTCTCAGTTCATCATGCAGACAAGAATAAATATCTATCCGGGAAGGATTAGGGCAGGGGTGTATGTTTCACGGTGTAATTGTAACAACATACAGGAACTCAAGTCCATTTGTTCACCCGACGTAGAACACCTCACAATCAAATGCCGACCGTATTATCTCACGAGAGAATTATCTTTGGTTATAGTCACAGCCGTGTATATTCCCCCTCAAGCCAATACCACAACGGCCCTCAAAGAACTTCACTGGACTTTATGCAAACTGGAAAATGCATATCCTGAGGCCGCATTTATTGTACCTGGGGATTTTAACAAAGCAAATTTGAGAAAAACATTACTGAAGTTCTATCAACACATTGACTGTAGTACTCGCGCTGCTAAAACACTTGACCACTGCTACTCCAACTCCTGGGATGCCTACAAGGCCCTCCCCTGCACTCCCTTCGGGAAATCTGATCGCAACCTCCATTTTGCTTCTAAGGACGATTCAACGCTGGTCTGACCAATCGGAATCCACGCTTCAAGATTGTTTTGATCACGTGGACTATGTTCTGGGTAGCCTTCGAGATCAACAGAGGAAAACACTGATACGGTGACTGAGTTTATCAGGAAGTGTATAGGAGATGTTGTTGTGTCCACTGTGACTATTAAAACCTACCCTAACCAGAAACTGTGGATAGATGGCAGCATTTGCACAAAACTGAAAGCAGCAAGGTGACTGGGAATATGGCTGAATACAAACAGTGTAGTTATTCCTCTGTAAGGCAATCAAACAGGCAAAAGATCAGTATAGAGACGAAATTGAGACGCAATTCAACGGCTCAGACACGAGACGTATATGGCAAGGTCTGCAGACGATCACGGACCACAAAGGGGAAACCAGCCACTTCGCGGACACTGACGTGCTTCCCAACAAGCTGAACACCTTCACCCGCTTTGAGGATAACACAGTGCAACTGACGTGGCCCGCCACCAAGGACTGCTCTCCTTCGCCGTTGCCAGCGTGAATAAGACGTTTAAGCATGTTAACCCTTGCAAGGCTGCTGGCCCAAAGGGTGGTGCAGTCTGCCCAACGCAGCACCCGATGTCACAAAGGCCAAAAATATAATCAAGGACAACAACCACCTGAGCCACTGCCTGTTCACCCTGCAGAAGGCGAGGTCAGTACAGGTGCATCAAAGCTGGGACAGAGACTAGAAAAACAGCTTCTATCTCAAGCCATCAGATTGTTAAATCACCATCACTTGCCCCACATAGACTGCTGCCCCACATAGACTGCTGCCCCATATACATAGACTTGAAATCACTGGCCACTTTAATAATGTTTACATATTTTGCATTAATCATCTCATGTGTATATACTGTATTCTATCCTATTCTACTGTATCTTAGTCTATGCCGCTCTGACATTGCTCGTCCAAACATTTATGTATTCTTAATTCCATTCCTTTACTTTAGATTGTGTGTATTGTTAGGTATTACTGCACTGTTGGAGCTACACCCGCAATAACATCTGCTAAACATGTGTATGTGACAAATAAAATTTGATTTGAAGCGTGATTCATCACTCCAGAGAACCTGTTTCCACTGCTCAAGAGTAATGGCGGCGAGCTTTAAACCACTCCAGACAATGCTTGACATTGTGTAAAGTGATCTTAGGCTTGTGTTCGGCCATGGAAACCCATTCATGAAGCTCCCGACGAACAGTTCTTGTGCTGACGTTGCTTCCAGAGGCTGTTTGGAACTCTGTAGTGAGTGTTGCAACTGAGGACAGACCATTTGTACGCCTACCACTTCGCGCCAGAGCCGTTGTTGATCCTAGATGTTTCCACTTCACAATAACAGCACTTACAGTTGATCGGGGCAGGTCTAGCAGGGCAGAAATTTGACGAACTGACTTGTTGGAAAGGTGGCGTGACCTTGCCATGTTGAGTCACTGAGCTCTTCACTGAGGACATTCTACTGCCAATGTTTATCTATGGAGATTGTATGGCTGTGTCCTTGATTTTACACACCAGTCAGTGACGAGTGTGACTGAAATAGCCGAATCCAAAAATTTGAAGGGGTGTACACATACTTTTGTGTGTATTTTTTTTATGAAAGGGCCTATGGTAACTGCGTTTTTTAAAGGTTACCTAGCTTAATTTTCTCAATTCACCGCAGTCCTGTGGTGAACAATAACACAATCCACATTCATAATCAAACCAAACTGCACCTTTTTTATTTTTATTTTCTTCTCTTCCTGGAAATGTTTTTGCAGCTTTGCCGGCTATGTGACCAGAGGCTGCTCGCAACCCGACGCAGTGAATTTAACGCTGAAGGTGCTGGTTTCTCCTGCTCCTGTTGTTCTGATATTCCTGGGGCTGTTTATATTCAAGACCTATCCCATCGACGAGGAGAGGAGGCAAGGCAACCGGAAACTACTGCAGGAGATGCGGTGAGTTAGACCAAACACGCACACGATTAGGGCTATCTAAGCCAGACACTCATTGTAGTAGAATAGGGTTCATGCAGGACCCAAGCTCTTTCCTCCTAAATTAAGGTACCGAGTGCACTGGGGAGCTAAGCGATCCAGTGACCAATCTCTTCACAGGGGGACACTAAACTTAGTTCCATTCTGGCATCTTTCTCTATACTTCAGCTAAATGCAAAGGACACACTTTAATCCTTAGCCACTCTGCGATGAATAAGGACCCTCTAGAACAAGCTAAGTCCTTTGTTTCTAACGCTTGGCTGTGTTCCCATTCTGAAACAGGGAGAGCGATCAGGATTCCGAGACAGAGTCCACAGAGCTTGGGAGCGTTGTATAGGAGCCCCGGGAGAGAAGGGTGACCAACCAAAAGGCCACCGCTGTCCCGCGTGTTTGCATTGGCAGGTTGGAGTGATGAGGCCACTGGGGAGCCTGGACAGAGTTTGTGAGTTTTGGGTTAAGCTGGACTAACGGAGGAGAAACCACAGACCACACTACTGCTACATGAACACAATGGCCCTCGTCGCCACAGGATTCCACAGGTTACAGAGACCCCTAGTGGACATTTTGAGTCATTGCTCTCTGTAGAGTACCTACTGTACTGTACTATGTATGTGATTCGTGGTACTGGTTTATCGGTTTTGTTTGTTTACATGACAAACATTAGTTTGGGATTGTTAATCATGCATTTACCCATCAAATTCAAGATTTTTTTAATGAGATGTTTGTCTACCTGAACCAAGGATATTAGGTCAAAGGATGGGAAAGCTTTCTCTGCACTAAAACAATACTTTCCAATCAGCAGGATGGTCCTCATAGAGGGAAGATTCCAGCATTCATTTTTTGGGGCATATCAGTAACTGCACTGGATTTATATGGTTATTTACAACAACAAAAAATAAATAAACTAATTTCAAGAGGATAGTACTCCTCTTTAGGGATGTGGAGAGCGCATAACTGTTACAATCTTATCCACTGGAATTATATTTGTGTCTCATGGGGAAAAGAAACAAGGAACCTTGTAAAAGAAACTCTAACCTTAATGAACTCATTAACATTGCCAATAATGTGTCTAGATTTCAGACTTACTACAGCTAGACTAGCTGATTTCCACCTTATAATTACTGTCTTAACAGCGCGGCTTGTAGAGTTGTACTTTGTAAACCTTGTTGTCGCAATAAGATTTTCTGTACAAGTTTGAACTAAATTCTATTTGGTCAAAGTTGTTTCTCCCCCACGATACCAAGACTTTCCTTAAAAAGCTGTCTTTCTTGGTGAGTCCAAAGGCTAGTGGGGAGACTAACAACTTATCTCATGCCTAACTTAATGTTTGATGCCTTCAACTGTATGTACATCTTAGAGGCCATCTTGGCCCAAAGCACAGAATCTTCACTAACTATTTAAAACTAGTTATGTTTCGATGAAAGCACACAGTACTAATTTGGTAATAGTCATTGCAGATAATCAAATTCTATATACACTCGTCTGAATATGGATGTTTACATTTTGTGTGTGCACACAGTATATGACTAAACACCCACACACATGTTGTATGATCATTAGAATGATTAGTTGACTGTCAACACATGATAGGCTTAATTAGTTTCTCATATTATTTAAAGTCTTTTCTAAAGATAATGTGTCAGTTGAGACTGTGGCATGATCTTATGCTGTGTGCAATATGACCAACCAAACAGTTTTTTAATGTCTGTACTCTTGTTATGAATATTTTTGATCAGACCAAAGCCAAGTTTTCTATTTATCAGATAAATCAAAATTCAGAACTCAAATGTTTTTTTACTCTTGAATGTCTCAAGTACTGTAATATTGAACAACCTTGACAAATCCTAAGCCGTATCTAGATATCTAAAAACAGTATTTTCTTTGGGTAGTAGTCTACAATGGGTACATAACCTCTTAGATGTAAAATCCCCTATTTAGGTGACCTGCGTGGTTCTGGGACATTTAGTGTCCAACTCTTGCCTGAACCCTACATCACAGCCACTGACAAAGCACATACCTGCCATCCTTACATCGTAGCGCAGCAGGAGACAGTGGTTTCATCACTATTGCACATTCAGAGATCGATTTATAGCCATTCATCTAAAATAATTAATAGATTTTAAACCAGTACACTGTCATAGATGGACAAGATTAAAATGAGATGAAAGGCACTTTCCTAATGAGTTCAGGAAGCCAAGCTAGAGCTCTGTGTGATCACAGCTGTGGGGCAGAGAAAATATGCACAGTTTCTCACACTAAACATACAATATGTATTTTACAGTTAAAAGGAAGGTAAAATCTTAGTTCTTGGTTTTATGCTTTATACAGTATAATTAAATGATATGTCATTTCAAGCTTTATTCATACGGTTTTGTTGAATAGTAAATGTCAGAAAATTACATATTTTCAGCAAAAATGTACTTGAGCTTGTGTCCTCAAAAGGGACTACACCTCAGCATTTTTTTATTTATTTTTTAAATTTCCAGAAAGTTGAGATTTTAACACTTTCTTGGGGTGTGCAGCATTACTAGTTATTGTTTATGGTCCTTGCATGATGAATAATTAATTTTGGGGGTTATGCAGATTACATTTTAGATTACATTTAGAGGTTTTTAAGAGCTTTCTCCAATGTGCTCCTCACTCCAGTATGGTGCTGTTTTGGTGTACATGTTTTGTGTATATATTGTTTGTAAATTGTAAATATGTTTGAAACTGGAGAAACTTTACAGCACTGACAGCTGCTAAAAAATATGTACAATAATAAAATGACATTGGTGTAACTCAGGAATCATTTCTGACAGAGTTTGAAATGTAAAGACTCAGTAATATTTTCAGACATACTGTCACTTGTCCTGACAGAACAATGTTTTTCTTTCTGCAAAAGTTTAAAAGCATCCTCTTGTAGGATGAGGACAAGACATGCCAATATTTCAGACATTCCTTTCTTCTCAGCTAATTGCACTCAATTAACTCTGAAAGGGCTGACCCCGCATCCAATACCTAAAAGATGCATCCTTCCTTCCATCATTCGTTCCAATAATCACTGACCTCACATGACTGGATTGGTTTAATGGAACTCATACTTTCAGGTACAATCATGTTAGATCAGTGATTGGGCATTTATCAAGGAAGGAAGGAAGGACTCGAGCAAGGGTGTATTTCTTACATATTGGAACATCGTCCCAGTTCAGCCTACCTAATGACAAATCACCTCAAGCTGTGTTCGGTATAGAGGACACCCGTGTCTACAGAAAGGTGGAAAACGAAACATCACATTTCTTGCGATGAAAATAAAGTGGTGGCTCTGTATTTTATGGAGAGTATTTTCACTTAGTATTGCAATATCTACATCGGGTATTTATGGCTCTCCATCTGTTTCACGTCCAGTTGGCAGGAGAAAAATCATCAAACTGGGCACATCACAAGGCGTTGGTGACTTGCTTACAGCCCACCTATCATCCACAGCAAACAGAAAATCAAGCCCGAGGATACTCTCTCACAGTATCTCATTCAGAACACCCCAACTCACACCAGCGCCTGTAAGGATCTATTCCTCTCCACCACCCCAGATCCAGCGCCCTACGCTTCTCGATAGGCCTGTACCGAAGTCTCAACGTGATTTTGCTTCGCTCCCGGACGTCTCGGTTACGTGTTCCAGTGGTGACTTCGTGGTCCGGGTCAAACGGGATTTTTATGGTTTTGAGGCCGACACAGATGAGTTGACGCTGGGAAGCACCTGCAAGAGTAACGGTATTCTCAGGCCTTATGGTGACTTGCTCTTCTCTTATCCATTGATGGAGTGTGATGGCAAACGGCAGGTAAGATTGTTGAAGGTGATTAAACTGATAGTCTTGTTGGAGTTAACGTTCTTTGCTTGTATGAAATTATAACATTTGAATCTCATCATTGACAGATGCCACCGGGTTATCTCATCTATACATTTGTGCTCCATTACACGCCTCTGACCCGGTTCCCACGCAGATCGCATCGCTTTAACGTACAAGTCGAGTGTCGGTTTCAAAGGTTCGTCGCCTCATAATTTAATGATGCGTCTATATCCACAATATCACTATAAACCGATAAACCATCTCCTTCTTCACAGGTATCATCATGTTTATCAGCTGGTGGTGCGCCCTACGTGGGAAACACACACCGTGCTTAAAAAGCTAAAGGGGCGCGTTAACTTCCGAATCCAGCTGATGGACGGTGAGGATAATGTTGTGGTTGGTTATGAGTGGTTCAAGATTGAATTGATTTTTATCATCACTTTTAATGCAAACCAGTTGTGACATGTTTTTACATATTCAGCAATATGTCTTTTGTTTCGTGTCTTTTAGATGCATGGGCCATGCCAGCCAAGTCCCATGTGTACATGCTGGGACAGACCCTTAATTTCCAGGTTTCTGCACTTAATCTATCCCATGGAGGAAAGCTTTTCATCAACCACTGCTATGCCACAACATCTAAAGACTCCAAGACATCCCTCAAGTTCACTGTCATTGACAACTTTGGGTATGTACGCATGGAGAACAGAGATTCCTTTGGGTTGTACCTGATAAGGACTTGGTTAGGAGGAATATAAACCTACTCATTAGGCTGACCTGAGTGTAAACTCCTTGTTCTCTGATCCACAGCTGCATGCTGGAGAGCCAGAAGAACCCTGGTGGCTCTCAGTTTGTCTCCCCCAGGACTGATGACACCCTCCGGTTCTTCCTCAGTGCCTTCCAGTTCACCTCTGACCCAGACACACCGGTGAGTATGGGAGACTTGTACCCTATCACTGAATCTCAATCACTCTGGACCTTTCTGTTGCATGTATGCATATTAACAGGCCTGTTTATTGTAAATAAGCAAACTAATTGCGGCCTTTGAGCAATAAAATAATTGACATGAATTTTTCAATTTCCTTTATCAGAGTTCATCTTTTCATCTCCTCTAGGTCTTCCTTCGCTGTAAACTGCATGTGACATCAGAGGAAACCGGCCCCATACACAAGTCTTGCACCTACCAAGAGAACAGGTATGATTAAGATGTTGCACTGTGGGAAATGTAGTCTGCTCTTGAACTTACTTCCTCCTTGCACTCAAGACCTTTACACCCCTAACGCTTGCCTTTTTGTACTGACTTTGCTGATGGCTGCTATGAGAAGTTTGACTTACCATGTCTGCTTGGTACGACGACAACCACATCTCAATCTTAAGATGAATACATTAACTGCAAATCACTCGATCAGAGCGTTTGCTAAATTACAAATATAAGTAGTCTCTTTGATTCCCCTTCTGTAGGTGGAAAGCTGTCATGGGAGAGGATTCCATCTGTGACTGCTGTGACTCCAAATGTGTGACACCGAAACCCAGAAGATCCATGGTGAAGGGTAAGTGACTCAACCTAACCCATAATCACTGGTTTGGGTATACAGCACTGACATCTCCCTTGTGCTCAAATAGGCCATGGTGAGGAGGCCTCCAGTAGTGATGACACTTCTAACCCTGTTGATTTCCATATCCTGTAGGGTTTGCCAGCAGCGGGCCTCTACTGCTCTTAGATCAGCCATCTGCACCAAAGGGTGGTTTCCCACCAGTCAGTCCCTCACTAGTTGAAGACACTGTCTGGTTTGAGACCAAAATGGATGAGTTTGACAACCCAGATCTACTGGAAACCATTGATGTGGCGAAGTATCGTGATAAGGAAGAGGGTTATACTCGTTCTAAGGAGAAGCAACATATAGAGGAGGATGAATCGGTGCCGTTGGAGGATGAGGAGTCAGTGGTTCAGACTGTGTTTAGAAAGGGGGAGATATTTGAGGGCACACATGGGTCAGTTGTGAGGGATTCAGAGTTGATAAGGGGAGAGGGGTCAGGGTTTAGAGCTGAGGGGACAGGATTGCGACTAGAGTTTCCATGGGAGAGGGCAGAGTTGAGAGAGTGGAATCCATGGGAAAGTAAGGGATCAGTGTTGACCGAGGAGGGCTCCATTGAATGGCAATGGATGCATCCACAGGAGGAGTCCTCCCTGGGATCAGAGATGGGGGGAATGTCTGTATCACAGGAAGAGGTGGTTTCACAGTCCATGAAGGAATGGGGATTTGGGATGGGTGAGGCGCAGCCACTTGTGATTCCTGAGGATGAGGGGAAGGAAGGAAGAGTGGAGTCTGGGGAAACTGATGAGGATGACAAGACGTTTCCACTCTTCTCTGAGACTGGTGAGGAGATCATTAGTGATTTTGACGGGCTGGTAGAGTCCGGGATTGACGGTGGGAACGACTTTCCCAGGGTTTGGCATTTCAAATGGTGATGGGGTCAGTGACTGAGACCATACAGTGGTTCATTCTAATCTTAACCATAGACTTCTACTACGGTACACCATTGACAGTTTAAATAAATAGTCAATGCAAACTCTTCATTTCTTAATCACCAGATGGAATGGGAAGTCTTTCTACAAGATTTGTTTTACTTTGACTTAAACATTTGAGGAAGTAAACTTTTCAGCCAAAATTACAAATCCTTTCCTTGTCTTTATCTCAAAGCAGGAAATGCACATAACGGTAGGTGAAGAATACTGATAAGGTAATGACATCAATAGACCCACTGTTTTCCCAGTCAGCCATTACATTAATACATTTGCCCCACAATGTTTGTACATACTACATGATTTTTGTGAGCATGCTAACTAGGGTCATTGTAAAATGTGAACATGGGATAACAAACCAACCACTGCTATCCAAGCAGTATCCACAATATCTCCGCTAAGTATGTCATAAGTGCTATAAAGGAAGTTAATGTTTGTTTCCCTGTCACACTGACTGAGAAGCTTTGGTTGAAAATGTTCCAGATCACACCCACTGCATTGCCTCACCTTGATTGAGCTAATAAACTGACTGGTACAGAAAGCTATGGGTGATCTTTTTTTACATTCCATTAACATGACATTGAGACTGTATTACTCACTTTCAGACTATTACTGTATTCTCAGTATATCATGACTTATCTAGTGTAAATCTATTCATCCACTAAGGCAGATAATTTATGAGTTTAACATGATTTTGATACTTTATATTTGATAACTTTTTTGTGACTTAGCATGATCTCAATGCCACTGTTACTGCTCTACCAGCAGTTCCAGTACAACCACCATTACAATGCTCATAGTCAGTGAAACTTGGCATTTTTCATTGTTTCAACAGCATCCGATGTCTCTGATAAATAAACAAAACAACAAATATTGGCACATGTCGGCATCTCAGAACTTAAGTACCACCCAAATGTACATGGTAAACTATAAAGTAATATGGCAGTAACTTATTGGGAAAGTACTCTGGGCAGCATTGCCAACAGTCTCAAATCAGACTCCATTCATCTATATATATATTCTTACATTTATATCTTCCACTGGCCCACATGTTTTTCTCAGTGCTGATATTAATAGTACAAACAACAGCAGTACAAATGTCACTATAGGAACAAGAATTGTCCATCTTTTGCTGTTGTCTTCAGAAATTCTGCTTTCTTCCACTGACCTCTCGTTTCCCGGGAAGAAAATGTTTGAACATTGCGATTATACTCTACGTATAAACAACTGAACTCTATATTTCGCTCTCTCAACATTTGTGCAGTAGAGAGGCAATGTCAAGGGTTTTTCAAATCCAGGATATTGTCTATTTACCTCTGAAGTGTGATCGCTCTTCTGATCTCCTGTCTCAGGTCCTTGTTCTTCAGAATGAAAGTGAAGGTCTTGTTGACAGGTCCCTGTAGGGTCAGTGTACTGAAGACAGAGTATAGTCCATGTGTGTCCTCTAAAAGATGTATGACTATTTTATTAGTGACATCGCCGCTGTCATCCAGCCACTGCACCAAGGGTCGGGGGTACCCCCGACTAGCTCCGCATTGCTTGGAGATGCTGTGAAATCCAGGTGTGGCTCTGGGTAGTATGCTGAAATAGAGGTCATGGAGACACTTTATATTCTTTCATGCAATTAAACTATCTCAGTAAGCATTTTACATCACAAGAAACCCAAATTGATGTGATAAAGAAGTGCTTTTCTAGGACAAAAGTCATTTTCAGTCCACAAAGCGAAAAATGTTTAATGCGCTATCACACCTGCTAATTTCAGGGGAAAGGTCTTCTTCTGACTGCCAGCACTGTGCTCACAGAGCAGGTATAGTCCCCTTTGTCCCCCAGGTTGGTATGGTCCAGTATGAGAGAGGCATTACCTCTCTTCATCTCTGAGTGGTACAGGCTTGTTCTGTTGGCATAATGTTTGCTCTGTCTGTCCAGTTGGTCCTGACTGTAGTAGAAGCTGTGGATCACCTCCAGCCCTCTCTGCCACGTGATCACACTGCTGGCCAGATCCCAGACCTTTCCCACAGGAAAACTGCAGTCTCGTACCACATGCTGCCCCACGATGGAAAGCTGGGGTTCACTGGGAACCTTGATCTCAAATTCAACTATAGACAGACAGGTACACAGACAGTCTCACTACCCCATCTAAGATATGATTACAGTGACACTTTTGATCAGATACACATTACTCCTTACATTTAAGTAGTTACCATTGACAGTAAAATAAGAGTACCATAGAAATGTGTATACCAGAAGAAGATCCCTTGAAGAACAGGATTGAAACAAAACATAATTGAGTGACCCAGGATTTCCAACTCATGACAGAGTTTACTGTATTCAATCAGTATTTGTCAAATTCAATGAATTAGGTGCATTAGGTGCAGTCCAGGCACTGGTGTCATGCAATGTATTCTGAAAATGAAAGAACCACTGATCTTTCATTCTGACACTGGCTCCATGACTCGGGTACATAGCAGGCAGTAGTTTATTGTATGACTTGTCTATTAAGTTATCATTGTAAATCCAGATCCAGACCCATTCTGATTTGATCGTATAAAGGAATTTAGTTTTTAGCCCCCAACAGAGATCCACATGAATCCATTCCAATCCCTTATTTCTCAAGGAAGACCTTCTGCAGATGCTCATGTCTGAGCATGTTTCCTTTTTATGGCCTCTGATGGGAGAGTTTCGTAACAATAAACCTCTGGACTTGTTGCTCAACAGAGCGCTTTGGCCCACTAAATCAGGGATGGTCAATTGTTTGGCCACACCCCTTTCGTAGGCCCACGGACCAATAAAGAATACATCATAGTATATACACTACCATGAAAATGTTTGGGGTCACTTAGAAATGTCCTTGTTTTTTAAATATATATATTTTTTTAAATGTGTCCATTTAAAATTAACATCATTCATCAGAAATACAGTGTAGACATTTTTTATGTTATAAATGACTATTGTAGCTGGAAACAGCAGATTTTTAATGGAATATCTACATTGGTGTACAGAGGCTCATTATCAGCAACCATCACTCCTGTGTTTCAATGGCATGTTGTGTTAGCTAATCCAAGTTTATAATTTTAAAAGGCTAATTGATCATTAGAAAACCCTTTTGCAATTATGTTAGCACAGCTGAAAACTGTTCTGATTAAAGAAGCGATAAAACGGGCCTTCTTTAGACTAGTTGAGTGTCTGGAGCTTCAGCATTTGTGGGTTCGATTACAGGTTCAAAATGGCCAGAAACAAAGAACTTTCTTCTGAAAGTCGTCAGTCTATTCAATTAAACTCAGCAAAAAAAAAGAAATGTCCCTTTTTCAGGACCCTGTCAAAGACAATTCATAAAAATCCAAATAACTTCACAGATCTTCATTGTAAAGGGTTTAAACTCGGTTTTGCATGCTTGTTCAATGACCCATAAACAATTAATGAACATGCACCTGTGGAACGGTTGTTAAGACACTAACAGCTTGCAGACAGTTGGCAATTAAGGTCACAGTTACGAAATCTTAGGACAGAGGCCTTTTTACTGACTGAAAGACACAAAAAGAAAGATGCCCAGGGTCCCTGCTCATCTGTGTGAACGTGCCTTAGGCATACTGCAAGGAGGCATGAGGACTGCAGATGTGGCCTGGGCAATAAATTACTATGTCTGTATTGTGAGACGCCTAAGACAGCGCTACAGGGAGACAGGACGGACAGCTGATCATCCTCGCAGTGGCAGACCACGTGTAACAACACCTGCACAGGATCGGTACACCCGAACATCACACCTGCGGGACAGGTACAGGATGGCAACAACAACTACCCGAGCTACACCAGGAATGTACAATCCCTCCATCAGTGCTCAGACCGTCATCAATAGGCTGAGAGAGGACTGAGGGCTTGTAGGCCTGTTGTTAGGCAGGTCCTCACCAGACATCACCGGCAACAACGTCGCTCTTCACTGTGCTCTTCAAAAGTGCTCTTCACTGACGAGTCGCGGTTTTGTTTCACCAGGGGTGATGGTCGGATTCACGTTTATTGTCGAAGGAAGGAGCGTTGCACCAAGGCTTGTACTCTGGAGCGAGATCGATTTGGAGGTGGAGGGTCCGTCATGGTCTGGGGCGGTGTGTCACAGCATCATCGTACTGAGCTTGTCATTGCAGGTAATCTCAATGCTGTGCGTTACAGGGAACATCCTCCTCCCTCATGTGGTACCCTTCCTGCAGGCTCATCCTGACATGACCCTCCAGCATGACAATGCCACCAGTCATACTGCTCGTTCTGTGCGTGATTTCCTGCAAGACATGAATGTCAGTGTTCTCCCATGGCCAGCGAGGAGCCCGGATCTCAATCACATTTAGCATGTCTGGGACCTGTTGGATCGGAGGGTGAGGGCTAGGGCCATTCCCCCCAGAAATGCCCGGGAACTTGCTTTGATGGAAGAGTGGGGTAACATCTCACAGGAAGAACTGGGAAATCTGGTGCAGTCCATGAGGAAGAGGTGCACTGCAGTACTTAATGCAGCTGGTGGCCACACCAGATACTGACTGTTACGTCTCAGTTGTTGAATCTTGTTATGTTCATACAAATATTTACACATTTTAGGTTTGCTGAAAATAAACGCAAGTTGACAGTGAGAGGACGTTTTTCTTTCTTCCTGAGTTTAGTACCCATAAAACACCAGACTCAACAGTGAAGAGGTGACCCCGGGATGCTGGCCTTCTAGGCAAAGTTCCTCTATCCAGTGTCTGTGTTCTTTTGCCCATCTTAATATTTTATTTTTATTGGCCAGTCTGAGATATGGCTTTTTCTTTGCAACTCTGCCTAAAAGGCCAGCATCCCGGAGTCGCCTCTTCACTGTTGATGTTGAGACTGGTGTTTGCTAAAGTTAAGATATCGTTGTCACCGGCAAACTTCAGTCAGTCAAGGAAGCTGCAGTCTAGGAGTACATCTCCACCATGGATGGCAAGCTTGGACAGACTGGGAACAGAGATCTGAAACCAGTGGAGCCTGCTGAGGGGAGGACGGCTCATAATGGCTAGAAACCATGTGTTTGATACCATTCCACTAATTCCGCTCCAGGCATGACCACAAGCTTGTCCTCCCCAATTAAGATATCACCAACCTCCTGCAGTAAACATATCTACAGACACAGGAACACAAACAGTTTTACTAACCACTCTGGATAGTGGTAAATTCAGCACACACTTAATGTTTGAGAAAGACTTGGGTTTTAACTGGTTGGTGTGGGTTTTACCTGGTAAACAACGTATTATTTATTACCTAAACAGTAATATGGTAAATCATTGGCACTACTGATGTGTTAACTCATAACAAAATAACATAATACTGTATATCTCAAATTCAACTACAGCGACAGGGACACAGTCTTACTCTTACATCGATGTAGTTATTCACTATTGATAGTAAAACCAGGAGTACCATAGAAGTGAGTCTTACCATAGAAGTGAGTCTTACCATAGAAGTGAGTCTTACCAGAGAAGTGAGTCTTACCATAGAAGTGAGTCTTACCATAGAAGTGAGTCTTACCAGAGAAGTGAGTCTTACCATAGAAGTGAGTCTTACCAGAGAAGTGAGTCTTACCAGAGAAGTGAGTCTTACCAGAGAAGTGAGTCTTACCAGAGAAGTGAGTCTTACCAGAGAAGTGAGTCTTACCATAGAAGTGAGTCTTACCAGAGAAGTGAGTCTTACCAGAGAAGTGAGTCTTACCATAGAAGTGAGTCTTACCATAGAAGTGAGTCTTACCAGAGAAGTGAGTCTTACATCAGTGGTTCCCAAACTGGTTTGCAGGATGATATTTTTTTGTGCATTTTTACAATGTCATTATTATATAGTATTATTTATTTTTTTGTCTCTAGAACCCATACTCAAATCTACATTCAGTAATGTTTTGAGGGTTTTATTAATACCTTTTCTATACTTATTCTATGGTCTGGGTATGTTTTTTCACCACTCAACCATTTATGCTGGGTCACGACTCAACAGACACTTAAATTGGTGGGTCACGAAGCAAAACATTTGTGAACCACTGTCTTAAATAACTGGAGAGAAACAAAACATTCTTCGAGTGATTCATGATGTCCAGGTCATGACAGAGTTGACTTTATTCAACCAACAATGCTACACAATAAAATAAGACCTTCAGTGAATCAGAAGCAGTCCAGGCACTGGTGTTTTACAGTTTATGCTGAGGAATGAATGACCTACTGATACTCCATGCACTTACTGTAACTCTTTGTCACTGACTCCGCCTAGCCCGGGCTTCCCTCTCGATGAGATGAAAGCCTGTGACAGAAGCTAGAGTCCGCCAAATGACACACAACGTCAGTGACACAAGGACGTTGCCAAATAATCTTTGAAGTTATTCTAGTATCTTCTATGACCTGCTTATTCATTTGTCATTGTAAATCAAGATCCACCCCAATTCATATCAAGGCATTTAGTTTTAAGCCCCAACAGAGATCCATCCACTCACATAAATTCAATACCTTATTCCCCATGGATTCTCTCAGACATGCCCTCTAATAAGAGTTTATATAGCAGCTCAGCAACAATAATACAATAAACATCTGGTTTAAAAATAAACCTCGACAAAAGGTAACAGATTATTTATGTCAAGGTTTGACACATTACCCAGGAGACAGACAAAACAAACATTCAAACATAAACAATATATTATGTCAAATCTAAATAATAACAATATTAAAATATGCATTACATATACAGTCAATCTATTCAATAATTAGTCTAAATTATAACTGTCAACAGACTGTCAAAAGATGCGTCTAACATGGACACTGGAAAACCAGACGTGTGTGAATGTGAAGTTTCAACATCCTGACAAGACGGAAAAGGTACAAACCTGGGTACAAACCTGGGTACAAACCTGGGTACAAACCTGGGTACAAACCTGGGCACAAACCTGGGCACAAACAAACAAACCTGGGTACAAACCTGGGTACAAACCTGGGCACAAACCTGGGTACAAACCTGGGTACAAACCTGGGTACAAACCTGGGCACAAACCTGGGTACAAACCTGGGTACAAACCTGGGTACAAACCTGGGTACAAACCTGGGTACAAACCTGGGTACAAACCTGGGTACAAACCTGGGTACAAACCTGGGTACAAACCTGGGTACAAACCTGGGTACAAACCTGGGCACAAACCTGGGCACAAACCTGGGCACAAACCTGGGCACAAACCTGGGTACAAACCTGGGTACAAACCTGGGCACAAACCTGGGTACAAACCTGGGTACAAACCTGGGCAAACAAACCTGGGTACAAACAAACCTGGGTACAAACCTGGGTACAAACCTGGGTACAAACCTGGGTACAAACCTGGGCACAAACCTGGGTACAAACCTGGGTACAAACCTGGGTACAAACCTGGCACAAACCTGGGCACAAACCTGGGCACAAACCTACAAACCTGGGTACAAACCTGGGCACAAACCTGGGTACAAACCTGGGCACAAACCTGGGTACAAACCTGGGTACAAACCTGGGCACAAACCTGGGTACAAACCTGGGTACAAACCTGGGTACAAACCTGGGCACAAACCTGGGCACAAACCTGGGCACAAACCTGGGTACAAACCTGGGTACAAACCTGGGGGAAACCCGAGAGCAGGAAGTGTGTGTGTGTGTGTGTCTCACATAAATGGATCTAACTGACTGATTAAATATTGACAGAACTTTTCTGAAAATGTTTCAGAAACAGGGTAGAAATAATGATATGGCTGAATTCATTCATTGTGAATAAATCAATTTATTCGGTTATATTGAAATAAGTGAAACTATACTTAATAATTTTTCATAATCTTTTATCATTGAAATCACTTTGAATAATATTTAGTACTTCCAAAGCAGATTTCATTCAGTTGAGGAATATCCCTATTTCTGGACAATTTAGCAACATAAATGCAATGTATAATATAGCTCCTATCTGGTTGAAAGGAAGTGTATTTAAATCTGAGGGACAAGTAATTAAAAACAAGACAAAATACCTATTTGTCCAAATACTCCTAGTGAAAGACTGAGATTTGATTTACACAAAGGGTGAGCTTCCAGTACAAATCTATGAACATAACAACAGAGAAACAAAACATGAACATGTAAATTGGGATTCTCAGCATGAATATGATTCTCATTCTCAGAACAAATGACATCATCCTGTTCTGATGACATCATTTTAGTTGCTAGGGAGATAAGAAAATATGATGACATCAGATGTCTTCATAAAATATTGACATATATTGAAACGTAGAACAAAAGAAAAAAACATACATTTTTTTTTCTACCAAAATGCAATGGAAGATGTTTATAGGAAAAAGATATTAGGTAAATAATGTTTAATGCGAAAGCATGAAGGATGAAATGGGAACTTAACACAATTTAATAGTGCATGATCTTATAATGATATGAATATATAAAAATACAACATTCTGGTATATAATCCAGACAAGTGGATTATAAAATTTCTCATTGTTTTGTGTACCAAACGGCAGTAGCTGTAACATTCCATAGTTGACACTAGAGGGCAACATAGACTTGTATCTAGACCAGAATGCTGTCCATGGCTGTCTATTGTTAATCAGACCAGTAAGAAGTCCTTCTGGCAAAGAAAAATACTCTAAAATAGAAAAAATAGTATGAGAGAAATTAAAGACCAACACCATTTTCATATAAACTCAAATGATTGTTTTTGTTGTTGTTGACAGGGCAACATTTAGCTATGTCCTGTTGCCTTGCCTTCAGAAGGCTCTGTAGTTCTCATCCACTCACCCCTTGATCCATCTCTCTCCCACTTGCATATTGTGATTGACATATGGTGTTTGACACATTGGGTCAATTTACAGGTAAAAGTCAGTCTGTCTTTGTGAATGATTAGTCCTTGGCAAGTGGCAGTGTTGCTCATGTGGATGATGATGATGGTGACACTTCAACATTAACTGCTGTCCCGTTTGGAGCCTCTGGAGCACCTTTGACAGGAGAGAAAGATAAGTCAGATCAGATCAACACGAATGGATAATAGCTGTAACAAAGGAGGCAAGTATGGTTGTGTCAGAATCACAGATCCCTTACCCTCAGTGTTGTCTGCTGGCTGTGCTTCCTGTCCCGCAGTTTGCACATGCTCAGTCTCCACACTGGGCTCGGCATCTGTGACCTTAAGCCTGGGTTTCCTTGCCACAGGTGGTGGAACCTTGACTGCCACCACCTCCTGTGTTTCTATGGACTTGGATGGATTGGACATAGATGAAAGCTCTGCCACCAGCTTCTTTGTGAGATTGGCCTGGGCCTCAGGGGTTGAGAGGGTTTCTATGACAACCTTCTTTGTGCTCTTGGCGAAGATGAAACTGGCAGTAGATGAGGGGAACTTGAGACCTGTTGGGGAAGTTGGGGAGTGCAGGCTGAGATGAGAGGGAGGCCCCTCTTTACTTCTGGCCTCTGTCCTCAAGCGAATGGCCTCCTGCATTCTCATGGTGACTGAGGCAGAAGGAGACTTACTTGTAGGAGAGGTGACAGTAGAGGACTTTGAGGGTAAATTAACTATGCTGGGCTGGAACTTGGCTGTGGGTGTGGTTGGGACTGAGGTTAGGGCTGCCTCCGGGACAGTGGCTGAGGTTAGGGCTGCCTCTGGGACAGTGGCTGAGGTTAGGGCTGCCTCCGGGACAGTGGCTGAGGTTAGGGCTGCCTCCGGGACAGTGGCTGTGGGAAGTTGTGAGACAACAGTAGTAGGTGGGGGTGTGACAGTGGGAGGGGGAGCTGTCATGATCAGAGACCTTCGAATAGGCTTCTGTGGAGCCTCCCCGTTGCTGGGTTGTTTGGCCCTCAAAGTGACCTCTGTATGGTTCTGTCCCTGACTCTGGTCCTTTTTCAGACCCTGGTCACCATTATTGACAGACCTCAGCTTGACCATCTGCAGAAGGGAGGGGGTGACCACAGGAGTGGGGGCCTCCTCTGGAGGAGTGGGGGCCTCCTCTGGGGGAGTGGGAGAGCTCTTGCTGAGGGACATCTTCTCTTGGTTCTGGCACTCTGTGATCCCTGGACTGGGCTGAGGTATTCCCTGGGGTACAGATGAAACTTCCTGAGGTGCAGGTCGGGCAGGGTTTGGAGCACCCACTGTCCCCTCTGAAACAGGGGGCACAGGTTCTGTCATAATAACCCCATCCTCACAACCACTGGGTGGTGGGGGAAGGGGGAGGTCAAGCTCATCTCCAAGGGTGGCCAAGTCCATGGGAGGTGGGGGAGGAGGCCAGAAGGATTCCCCAGTGGGGTAGACTAGTGGGGGCTCTGGAGCGGGTGAAGAATCTGAGGGGACCCCAAGTATGGTCACTGGCGGGGTCTGTTTGGAAGGGGGAAGGGGAGGATAGTGTGCTGGGGGAGGAGAAGGAGATGGCGAGACGCGTGCTAGAGCTGGGCTAAGCATAGACAACGTGTCCATTTTAAGTTGAGATTCAGTCCTTTTCTCTGTAGCAGGAGTCTGTATTTCTGTATTTACTTTTCCTAGGCCCCTTCCTGGAGCTGCTGAGGCGTTCACTGACTTTTCATTTACCAACCAACTTGCCTGGACCTTCTCTAGTTTACCTATCATCTGACTTACCTTGACCTTCTCTGGTTCAACCACCAACTGACTTCCTTGTACCCTCTCTTGTTCAAATTTATGTGCCACTTCACTATTCCTTTTCATACCTTCAGAAGGCTCTATTTGAGTTGGTCCTTTATCTCCCACTTCTATAACCACTGGACTCAACCCATCTTTTTCCTGGACCTTTGGACTCTCCTGACCGTTTCCTGACACATATGTTAGTGCTGCTGGATTACTGGTCTGCTCTTTAGACAGAGGCTCAGTGACCCTATCTAGCACACCTCCTGCCTCCTGCTCTGGTGCAGACTCAGAAGCCTCTCTTGATGTGGAACGAGACTGCCTCTGCTGTCGTCGATCCTTTGGGTTCTTTCGCACCACCGTATCCATGTTGTTGGGGGCCGGGGGACCTAGCAGCAGTTCAAAAGTGCGCTTGTTGTGTGCCCATACCTCCGGGGGAGGAGGAGAGGGGGCACATACTTTGGGTGGGGGAGGGATGTTGAACAGCTCTCTGAGTGCCATGACTGAAGGTGAGGAAGTTACAGTGTCGACTGGAGGGGATGGACGAGGCGTCTTGCTGCTGTCAGACCCCTGTGGCTGAATAACAGGTGATGAGGATGGTGCCTTGGGGAAAATGCTTGCTAGTTTGGCCAGGATGCCCCTCTTGTTTCCTGGGGATGAGTTATGGGTCTGTTTGGAGGGGAGGGTGGGCATGCCACCCGGGCTGGGATAGCAGCTGGAGGGGGAAACAGTCTTCTTCAGGATGTTTTCCTGGGGGGTCTGTTTCTGGGGAGAGAAGCCTGTGGAGCCTGGCTGCTCATTCCTCTCCTCTTCCCTGGCTGCTTGCTGTCGGGTGTTAAAGGAGTTGGTGGTCACAGAGCCCGAGGACTCATCCAGAGAGCTGGTGTCTGCTGTGTATCCAGGGCTACTTTTGTTGCTGGAGGGCATGGGAGAAGAGCCGGTCTCCCTAGCACTGACAGCCTTAGCCTCCCCACCAAGGACTGGGCTGCTTTGGGCAGGGGCAGCCACCCTGATGTCAGTCAGGTCTCGTGAGCGCCGCTTCATCTTGTCCTTGTGTAAGGAGTAGGAGCGGCTGGGTGGGGCCGGTGCCCTCTTGGACTTCATCACAGATAGGCTTCGGATGAAGGGCCCCTCCTGTTTGCCATCATCCCCTCTGGCTTTCCCCTTGCCTTTGATGGTTGAGGTCCTGGAGGCCTTACTGACAGAGGAGTGGATACTCTCTCTGTCCAGGGCCATCTCCCTGGATGAGCCCTCCCCATCTCCCCCCTGTCTGGTGGTGCTGTTGGAGGAAACAGTGGAGGAGTCAGACACCAGGGTCTCAGAGGACTCAGAGTGGCTCCATCCAGAGCTGTCAGAGAAGTGTGGTGGGTTGTATCGGGAGGCGGAGGACATGGCAGAGGCGCGGGAGGAGGCTCTGGAGGAGGCAGGGCTGGCCAGCAGCAGTCTGCTCTTACTGACGGTACGGACACTGCTCTGGCTGCGGTTATGGCTAATCTCCACCACGTCGATGGAGGGTGGCAGCACGGCATTGGGGATGATCTTAGACATGTAGGTGGCCTGGGGGGACATGGACATGACGGGGCTGGGGGGATGGTGCGGCAGGCCGGACACCGTGGTCATCCAGGGGACGGCCAGGGAATTGGGCCTCTTCAGGCCACACAGCTGGGGGCCCATGCGCTGGAGGAGAGCCAGGTCATCTGTGTGACCGGCCCGGGAGGGGAACTTCTGAACCTGGTCCTCACTAACGGGCTGCAGGCCTTCTACAGACTGGAGATATATCCTCACACCCTCCTGGGAATCAGCTAGGTGAGGCCCATCAATGGTGTGGATGTCCAGGCTCTCACCGTTATGGAGCCCGTCCTCGTCTATAACCCGACGAGCTGCCCATGATGCTCTATCCAGCCCTTTAGTGAGGAACAACAGGACAAATCAGAATAAACAGCTACACAAGCAAATACAAGCACAGAAGCTTTTATTGAAGGTGAAATTATCCACAGGTATCTTTACAATGGTCTATATTAACATTTCAATGAATTTAGGGCATAAATAATGAGTAGCGTACCCAGTTCCCTCTGGATGTGTTGTGGTATCCCCATAACTGTGGTTCTCCTGTGTCTCCTCCTGGCCTTGGTCTTCTCTGGCTTCTTCTCTGACTTCAGGGGCCTGAAGGTTGATGCTGGTGGAACGAGACAAAAAGCAGGAGAAATATTAGGTCAAAATCAACAGAAACCAACAACAGCCGCTTTCACTCCAGTGTTTACTCTAAAACACATTGAAGATAAAGAAAATAAAACTAGTTGAAAAATGTTTTATAGTGGTTCCAGTATGAATTGTTTTCTGGTTATGGTCATGTCATGTTACCTTGGCGGGTCAGTCCTGACCGTGAGGACCGTGTGGAGACAGCGGAGCGCGTTGAGACCTGGGACATGGTGTCTAGTATAGTGCTGTCTGACAAAGAGCCTCTCCTCTCTCTGTAACTGTCACTCTCAGTCTCGTCAGGCTGCCGGGGCACTGACTGTAGAAGAAAATTCCAAAGTAAATTATTAGTATACACTTAATTAAAGCAGCTGTGAATTGTGTGAATTTCTGATGGGACAATGTTTAGTGATTTGATGTAGCACCGTGGATGAAATGTAGAATGGGAAACTTACAGCGATGCTTTGGTCATCCTGGTAATCCACCCCATTATTTGTTTCTGAAATAAAGGTCAAAATATTTCAAATACAGTACCACACAGTACTTCACTTAAAGAATGAATCTTATCAGGGGTAGGTGTTGGATTAAGTGTGAGTATTTGGAGGGATTTGGAGGGGGCTTTAGTACCTTCTTGCTGCTGAAGTTTGAGTCCCTCCTGGGCCTCAGTGTGCAGGTCCTCCAGGTACTTGGGCCGGCTGCCCTCGATGAACACATTCTCCTGGACGTGTGAAGGGACGTGAGTCCCCTCATCCTCCTGCTTTGGGACTGCTGGGAGGAGAAAGAGATAGAATGTGAGTGGATATATAATACAAAATAAATAAATGTGTCAACAAATGAACAATATATTTGACAAAACTACATTGCACCAAGATAAATGAACCACAAATCCCAGCAGGCTTCATTGACATAACCAGCCAGTATATTCCCCAAACAGTCCTACTCTCATATAATCCAGAGTATCAGTGTCATAGGGTTATCATGAGGACAGTAGCAGGATAGTGCCCCTTGAGGACAGCAGTCCTGAACAGATCTAGGATCAGTGAGGTGATAACCAGTTAAGTAATGCTGAGAGTGCGGTGCAGCCGTGGCCATGTGGTAAGCCTGCAATCTTTAGTTAATCAAAGCTGCTTTATATTTAGCCCTGTTCTGTACATGTTCTGTGGGGCTCGGAAGACCATGCTGGAATTAGTCCTGTGGACCATGTGCTCTGAGCGATCCCTGCTATAAAGCACCATCTCTGGCTGTTCACCCTGGAAATACACCCTCTTCGGCCACTTTTCATTTTATCCTCCTAACAATAGCAAGTTCACACACACTGTAAATTCAGTCAGAACGATTGATGAATTACATGTTTTTCAGACAGTTACAGTATCCCAGTTAAGTAAATACAACCTCTCAGTGACAGAGTCACCAAAATACATTTAGACAACATTTTAACATCATAAGGCGAGATAGTTTAGAATGGCTCTTCGGGGCTTACCAAGCCTCTGTATCACACCAATAGCAAATAGTTTGACACATTTTATGACAACAGGTATTCACTAATGAATTCACTCTAACTCATATCAATTGAATCAGTTAACCCTGCCCGTATCTCCTAGAGAAGGAACATTCACTTGACCATAAAACTTCAACTTCAATAATTCAAGGTATGTATCATAAATGAAAACCCTGTCTGAGAATGTCCAGGACTCAACCCATGCACTTAGCCTATACACTGTAACTCACCTTTCCTCTTGAAAAGCAAAGGCACTGGCAGACAAACATTCTGAGTCAAAAGCACCACCATGGCTACTGAGACACCATGGTAATATAATCCCCCTTAAATTTAGAAAAACAGATCTTATCCTTAGAAAAATGACAGGAATTCAAAACTATCCCAGTGAGTAGAACTAAAAATGCAGGGTAGATCAACATCCAATACAGTCAAAATAATTCAGTGAACCGGGTAGAAAAGATCTTGCTTGATGTTGTTGTTATTATTCCCCAATTCTAGTGGTTACACTTCCATCACTAGACAATGAGAGCTCAGACACTAATCCCAGCAGCCTAATTCTGCCCATCCCTCACGCAAACACCCCCCCTCCTCATACCCCAGGCAACTGATCCCATTGCTCCTTGTTTGTGGACATGCTGACCCTGGATTGGTCAGAACGTGATTATGACACCGACCATGCTGGGATCAGACACACACAAAGGGAAAGAGGAAAAGTGGTTAGACAGTTGAAGCTCTTATCTGCTTGAAGCAGCCACTTATCATATTGACTAGCTACTGTGCCGTTTCTGAAAACTACTCTGGTCTAACTGACAGAGGAGATGAGGAGATCTAGTAATCCTTGAAGAACGAGTTCCTTTTGAAGTCTGAACCACAAGGTGGAGTAAAGGAGCTAGAAACTATGAAGGT
Organism: Oncorhynchus masou masou; assembly: GCF_036934945.1. Classification (NCBI taxonomy): domain Eukaryota; kingdom Metazoa; phylum Chordata; class Actinopteri; order Salmoniformes; family Salmonidae; genus Oncorhynchus; species Oncorhynchus masou. The sequence goes on along the minus strand of NC_088232.1, from coordinate 37,299,549 downwards.
TTTAGTTATCAAACAAGATCAATCCTGTTAAGAGAGAATACACAATAGAATAAATGTTACACAATGAAATCATGTACCTAACTACTTCTATCTATCAACATGGTCAATGGGATCTAACTGGACTGAAGTAATAAACTGAATACATCATTCCCTGCGATTTACTGCTGGCAAGAATTATGTGGAGAGGCTAATATCTCTTACTACTTTACATCCCTTTAGCAAATCTGCAACTGACGCTCCTTACTTCCCATGGGGCATATCTGAATATGTGTACTACTGTAATGTACAAACTTCATCTCAACCTGGGAAAATTGTCTATTTACCTCCTTGTGCAGTGAGCAAACATGACAAAGAATGTATAACATCTGAGCAAACAGAAAACATTTCCATGTTATCATCATGCTGTATGACTCAGACCTTCACACAGTGCTCCAGGTATTTCACCAGGATGAATGGAACTTAGGCAACATGAATCATGTGGACCATCAGTGGCCTGTCTGTGCTCTACCAGCATATTTTGCATAGATTGGTTGTTTGGTTATGATTATAGCAACATGACATTGTCATTCATGGATAAGCGAGAAATGAGCCCTTTGTAGACCGGGACAAAACAGGAACAGGAGGAGGAAATTGAAAAATGTAAGTACAGCCACAATCACTAATAGATGTACAATATAAATACACCAGTGAAACACAGATAGGAAATAGTAATACCATAAACACGCAGACAGACACAGCATTTGGAGGGGGTCTGATGATGTCCCACAGCCTTTTGTTCGTTCCTATTGTAATTCAGTTCATATTAAATCATAGTAGTAACCCATCTGTCACTGGAGTCTAATAGAACACCAGTAGGATTTAAGAGAGAGGCTGATCCTGTGAGCCCCCAAACTGATGTTTACTCAGGGATTTCAGTGCCAATACCCAATCTAATATGTATGATACCCAACAGCTTAATGCTCTGACATCAAAGATCAGCTTACAGACTCAATGAAATACAAATAACATGTGAGATTGTGTGATATTATGAATGTACACTACATTTGACACATAATTGAATGTAGAGAACAATGCTGAGCATTTAACTATGTCCCTTTGCATTACAGTTACAGCTCTAGTCGATAATGCAAACTAATGGTAAAGTGCCTTCAAAAATAATTCACACCCCTTGACTTTTTCCACATTTTGTTGTGTTACAGCCTGAATTTAAAATGGATTAAATGTAGATTTTGTGTCACTGGCCTACACATAATCACCCATAATGTAAAAGTAAAATTATGTTTTTAGAAAGATTTTGAAATGAATTACAAATTGAAAGCTGAAATGTCTTGAGTCAATAAGTATTCAACCCCTTTGTTATTACAAGCCTAAATAAGTTCAGGAGTAAAAATGAGCTGAAGTCACATAATAAGTTGCTTGGACTCACTCACTTTGCAATAAGTGTTGCACATGATTTGTGAATGACTACCTCATCTCTGTACCCCACACATACAAATAAATATCTGTAAGGTCCCTCAGTGGAGCAGTGAATTTCAAAGACAAATTCAACCAAATACCAGCTAGGTATTTCAATGCCTCGCAAAGAAGGGCCACTATTGGTAAATGGTTCTACAAAGTATTGACTCAGTGGTGTGTATATTTATATAAATGAGATATTTCTGTATTTCATTATCAATACATTTGCTAACATTTCTAAAAACACGTTTTCACTCAGTATGGGGTACGGTAAGTAGGTGGGTAAGAAAAAAATCATATTTAATCCATTTTGAATTCAGGCAGAAACACAACAAAATGTGGAATAAGTCAAGGGGTATGAATACTTTCTGAAGGGTAGGTATTAGTCTTTCAGGAACTAAGTCAATGACATGATTATTCAACCAGTAACAGAGTCTATTTAATGAGTCAGATTAGGCGAGAGGGAAATCATATGAATGAGTTCTCGCCTGTTACCCAGCATCTAGCAGTCATCAGGTTGGCGCTGATACATTCTGACACAGGTAGACTTCATATGGTGCACACAAACACAGCTGACTCTGTCCTAACAGGCCTCTCTGTGTTTTGAGAAAGCAATGGACAGACAGACAGACATTCTTTGCTGCTGTGAATGTTCGATCTGCTGCTGTCTGCCAGATCCTACAGACTTTTAACCTCCTAAATGTAATGTCCCCATATTTGGGGACCTTATTAGATAGTTTTATTCAATTCAGTCTGCTATGAGAACGGTAGCCCCTATCTGCAAAAGCAGGGTGTCTGCGGAAAGCTGAGTATCTTGGCTATTGATGTATGCCTTAAAACCTTTGGTGTGACTTACTACCATATTTGGCCATACGAATATATAAGAGCAGGCCGAGTCGAGGACCTCATTTCAAGATGGCTACAACCTAAATTCCGTTTATAGAGTTCTGGAGAGTAAAGAAAATAACGATGGAACACGTCGATTCACACCGAAAGCCAGGACTCCACAGATCATGATGATGCCTTATTTGTCTGCCTGTGACCTACTGTTATTGATCACCAGCCACAAGAGTCAAAATGTTTATTTTACACGTTTTCACCAAACAGCAAAAAAAAAAAATATTCCACCTTTATTTAAACCAGGTAGGCCAGTTGAGAACAAGTTCTCATTCACAACTGCGACCTGGCCAAGAAAAAGCAAAGCAGTGCGACACAGACAACAACACAGAGTTACACATGGAATAAACAAACGTACAGTCAATAACACAATAGAAAAAGTCTATATACAGTGTGTGCAAATGGCGTGTGGTGGTAAGGCAAAAAATAGGCCATAGTGGCGAAGTAATTACAATTTAGCAAATTAACACTGGAGTGATAGATGTGCAGATGATGATGTGGAAGTGGAAATGCTAGTGGCAAAAGAGCAAAAAAGTAAATAAAAACAATATGAGGATGAGGTAAGTCGATAGGATGGGCTGTGCACAGCTGCAGCGATCGGTAAGCTGCTCAGATAGCTGATGTTTAAAGTTAGTGAGAAAGATATAAGTCTCCAACTTCAGCGATTTTTGAAATTCATTCCAGTCATTGGCAGCAGAGAACTGGAAGGAAAGGTGGCCAAAGGAGGTGTTGGCTTTGGGGATGACCAGTGACCAATACCTGCTGGAGCGTGTGCTACAGGTGGGTGTTGTTATGGTGACCAGTGAGCTGAGATAAGGCAGAGCTTTAACTAGCAAAGACTTATAAATGACCAGGAGCCAGTGGGTCTGGCGACGAATATGTAGCGAGGACCAGCCGACGAGAGCATACATGTCGCAGTGGTGGGTGGTATATGGGGCTTTGGTGACAAAGCGGATGGCACTGTGATAGACTGCATCCAGTTTTCTGAGTAGAGTGTTGGAGGCTATTTTGTAAATGACATCGCAGAAGTCAAGGATCGGTAGGATAGTCAGTTTTAGGAGGGTATGTTTGGCAGCGTGAGTGAAGGAGGCTTTGTTGCAAAATAGGAAGCCGACTCTAGATTTAATTTGGGTTGGAGATGTTTAATATGAGTCTAGAAGGAGAGTTCACAGTCTAACCAGACACCTAGGTATTTGTAGCTGTCCACATATTCTAAGTCAGAACCGTCCAGAGTAGTGATGCTAGTCAGGCGGGCGGGTGCGGGCAGCGATCAGTTGAAAAGCATGCATTTAGTTTTACTAGTGTTTAAGAGCAGTTTGAGATCTTACAAGGTAAGCTTCAATTTGGTCTGTGTTTGAGCTATAGCTACATGGAGATTATAAAATGAATCCTTAGGTTGGTATGAACAAATCTAGCCTATTACCAATGTTATCTGATGATGCATGACTTAATGGCAACATCGAACGTCCCCCAAGTGACTATATCTTTGCGCATCAAAAATATGACGTTGCCCACGCCGTAAGCATCCATTACATAGGGGATTGGCTACTATGGCACATTGACAGTCTTGTAGCCAATGAGATAAGCTTTCCAGGGATATGCAGTTGACTTGGGTGGGACAAAGCAAGGCCTAGAACCTTTAATGCGAACTATTGCTACCTGACTCGCTACATTGTACGCTACATTGTAAACATATCTCATTGCTTTAGCATAAAAGATTGCTTCTCAAGGGGGGGAAATAATCGTAAAACTAAGAATATTGAACAGGAAGCTAAAAAAAAGGCAGCTATGATTAAGTATACTGACATAGAAGCTTTGAATACAATACTGGTTCGGAACAGGGGAGCGATTTGGGAGAACTAGTATTTTGACACGGCCGATGAAGATTGCTTTCTAGAAGGTTTGGATCCACTTTTAGATCTGTAAGTAAATTATTTTCATGACTTTATATTAGCTAATTTACGATATTAAGTTGTCTGCTTTTTGGGCTTTGGATTTAGTTTACATAGAATTTACTTGTTACGTTGGCCTACGTTATATAATTCCAAAGTAGTTTTACATTTTTAATGTTTTTTTATTTCACCTTTATTTAACCAGGTAAGCTAGTTGAGAACAAGTTCTCATTTACAACTACGACCTGGCCAGTTATTGTCAATGTTTCATATTAGTTCATTGTTTGCTGTTCTAAGTTTCACCCGTGTAACTTTGGAGAGGCCACTAAACTCTCATAGCCATTGTTTATTTGTGGTTCTCACCTCTGCCTTTGTCTCCAAGGTGTTACTGTTTGCATTGTGTGTGTGTGCTTCACACCTATGTGAGTCACTGTACAGATAAAGTTTAGGCTTGGTGTTTTTACATTACAGTAATGTTGTTTTGTAAATTTAGTCAACTGTAATTCTGTGTGTCTTACAACAATATGTCCCTTTATTTTATTCACCACAGAGCGGAGGATGTAGAGGATTTGGATGATGACATTTGGGAGCCACCCGTCTCCAGTAAGCGCCCCCGCCGACCAAGGTCTTCATCCCCCCGCTGCTATGTCAATCACCCCGTCTGATGGTTCTAAAATCCACTTTCATAGACCTCTTGAAAAAGACAATAGGGTCTGTGGCACCATTCGTCCTAACAGAATCAGCTTTTTGTGAAATGGAAGGACACTAGGGAAGTAACCATGCTCACCACACAGCATAAGGCATTCAATAACACCAATGTCTGTCAAGGACAGTGAAAAAGGAAGAATGTCCCCATTCCTGTTTCTGTGAAGGCCTACAATGCCAGCATGGGGGGTGTCAACCTATATGATAGGCTACTACCAGCTCCCCTCCACTTTGTGGACAGTAAAATGCAGTAAAATGCTTTCTTTCTCCACAACACACATGCCAAAAGACAAAGGGAAGCAGTGCAAGCATTGCACAAAACACAGGGGTTGGGGTGAAATGAAACGGTGAAAGTTAAATCTAACCTTCTACACCTGGGATGTAAAACTAACACCATTTGTAAATAGTTTCGCTTATTTCTATTTTTGCACCTTTTATAGTGAAGGACACGTGTGTCACCAAGTTTGTGTACAATACATTTTATTTTTTATGCACAGCACCAGTCAAAAGTTTGGACACACCTACTCATTCAAGGGTTTTTCTTTATTTTCTACATTGTAGAATAAAAGTGAAGACATCAAAACTATAAAATAACATGTAGTAACCAAAAAAAGTGTTAAATCCAAATATATTGTATATTTGAGAATCTTCAAAGTAGCCACCCTTTGCCTTGATAATAGCTTTGCACACTCTTAGCATTCTCCCAACCAGCGTCTTGAAGGAGTTCCCACATACAGTGGGGCAAAAAAGTATTTAGTCAGCCACCAATTGTGCAAGTTATCCCACTTAAAAAGATGAGAGAGGCCTGTAATTTTCATCATAGGTACACTTCAACTATGACAGACAAAATTAGGAGAAAAAAAATCCAGAAAATCACATTGTAGGATTTTTAATGAATTAATTTGCAAATTATGGTGGCCGAAACAGAAACATAACATAGAAACACAAAACATAGACTGCCCACCCCAACTCACGCCCTGACCATACTAAATAAAGACAAAACAAAGGAAATAAAGGTCAGAACGTGACACATTCAGTATTGTTGCAATTGTCATTATTACAAATATATATATACAAATTGGTCGATTAATCGGTATCTGTTTTTTTTGGTCCTCAAATAATCGGTCGACCTCTACTGTGTGAGAGAATTTATGAGTCCAGGTCTAAGCTTGTGGCCCACTGAGTTTTACACAACACTTGGCCTCTGGTGAAACTAGGAACAAACATTCAACAGTGCCCTCTTACGATGAAGAAGACTTCTCTTACGAGGTAGGCAGGTAGATATGAGCCTGTGTAATAGATATACCTGCAGATGTCTGGTCTGCCTCGTTCCAGTCCATTTCATCTTCAGACACTACAGGCCATGACAATCCCTCAGGTTTTAACATGTCAGCACACATGCATTCCATGAATAAACACATTCAACTACACACACACCCCTAATGACTTGAGCTCACACAAATTTCAGAATTAGTAGCCAGACACAGTAAATGTGATAATCACAGTAATTACATCAATTAAAGCCAGAGATCCTGTGTAACAGACCAGAGTACTTCCCTGTCGCTCTCTAATTAAAAACACTTAAAGGTCAGGAGTGTTCCCCACATCCCTGCCAGGCAGCACCACAGCAAAGGGCTTAGCTAGTGATAAGCACCAGATAAAAGCCCATTAAAAAGAATGCAGGAGAACGAAGGAGAATGTGAAAAATTCAGTCAGACTTGCTAGGGCACGCACATTTCAGCAAGGCGCAGCTATACAGGTCACACAATCACTCAGGAGCTCAACATTTACATTACTAGACCAGCAGGGAGAACTTTCCAGACTGTCAGGAGACACTATGCCCTCAAGGACAAGTGTTAAGCTTCCATGCTTTACAGATGTCCTATGGCAAGCTGTTTTAGAAAAACATTCAGGAAAAGAAATACTTCATTATTAGTAATACTAAAACAAACACTGCTTGATCATAATTTAATGTATTACGTTTATTGTAGGTCTATGTGTAGTACAACACAGATACGTAATACACCGTGGTAGATACCCTAGACCTCCGTTTAAGTGTATCTAAGACAAGCAGAATAAACTGATCTGGGACCATTACTCCTCCATGCACAATGCCTGCAGAGGTCAGTATTCTCAGTAACATGCAACGGGTGTAGAAACAGCAGCACAGTGGGAATGCTGGGTGGCGAGGTTCCACTGGGCAGGTCTCTCTCTGTGTGCACATGTACATGCTGCTTATCCCTACCTCATGCCTTGAGGGCATGAAAAGAACTGTGTGTTCTGGGAAGGAAAAACAATTACCCCAGTAACCACCTCGACTTTAAGTGACCATTTTGTCAGAGTGGGATTGACATAAACTAAAGCTGCATTGCTCTATTTCTCTAGCATGCCATGCATGAAGTCGTGCATAAAAAATATGTATATCTTTTTAGATTAAAGTACCACCACAATGTCCACTGAAGACTCACAACTTCCTATAATGCAATCATCATGAAACTAGTTTGTGGACTGGAGTTTTAAATACATTTCCTGCCGTGACAGTAGTGTGTGAGAAGAAAGTGTAACGTATCTGTGTAACATTACAATAAATGCTGTATGATTTCATAAATAATAACAGTTGTTGAACGCCACGAGGCTTGGCCAGGTAATGATTAAACTAAGCATTAGACTCAATGATTGATGAAATCCAACCCCAACACACCATACAGATAGGACTAGAGGGCATGCATGCTGGCACTATATAGACACAATCTGATCTCTTCAAAATCAGGGTGTGCTGACTAATATTCCCAAATATTCAAATGTAAATGTTATTACATGCTTCGCCATACTATATTATTAGGATTTTTATTAGCCACTGCTAACTCAGAAACTATTCTTCTTGGGGTCCACAGTCCATACAAAACATAAAACACAACACAATACAGAACATTAAAAGACAAGAACAGCTCAAGGACAGAACTACATACATTTAAAATAAGAATAAAAGCTTTCATACACTTATGCCTTAACATTCCGTGCATCATGTACTCAATCATCATCAACATTAACGGCTACACTGCAGCCATTCTTTTTTCCCCCACACATTTTTCCTGTACATTCTCTACTGATACAATTGCTTTCTCTAAACCGGCCTGGAAATGATTATATCACAATTCCAGTGTTCAGTAAGTCACACGGTACAATAACAGCAACAATCCTGGTTCTTGGTCCTTGTACCTTCAACAGTCTGAAACCAATTCTATCAACAGACATGAACGTTGAGTCTAATACCGAGTTCAAAACAACTGGGAAGTTGGAAATCTCCTGCTTCGGGCTTCAGTGCTTTCAAGAAAACTGGGAACCTTGAAAAAATAAAAATAAAAAAGAGCTCCGACTGGGGAAATTAATTTTGAGTATTCATCCAACTCAGAATTCTAGATTGAGAACTCAAGCCTCTTTCTAGAGCTCCGACTTTCCGACCTGAAGATCACCGACTGTCACGGCCATTGTTGAAGGAAGTGGACCAAAGCGCAGCGTGGTGAGCGTACATTACTTTTTATTTTGTAAATGTTGTCAACAAAAACAATACAAAACAACCGCGAAGCTTAAGGGCTATGTGCCGCAACCAAAGTTAACTACCCACCAAGACAGGTGGGAAAAGGGCTGCCTAAGTATGGTTCCCAATCAGAGACAACGATAGACAGCTGTCCCTGATTGAGAGCCATACCCGGCCAAAACAAAGAAATACAAAACATAGAAAAATGAACATAGAATGCCCACCCAAATCACACCCTGACCAAACCAAAAGAGACATAAAAAGCTGTCTAAGGTCAGGGCGTGACACCGACGTCATGATTCAATCTCATTTTTTACCTGAGTTCCCAGTTGTCTTGCCAGCACCATAACATACAAGTCTAAGATCCTCAACTTCGCACAAACAGACACTGCCAGAATAATTTATTTACCATCCGTGTCCTTGGTCCTTCCATCTTATGTCAATACTATGCATAATCATGTGATGCATAGATGCTATTGAATGTAAACAACACATGAAAACAAAAACAAAACAATATGTTCTGAATTTTGCAAAACAAATATGTTGCAAATTTCAATATGTTGTGGCTAATGTTAGCTAAGTGGCTAATACTAACGTTAGCTTGAGGTTAGGGGTTAAAATTAGGGTTAAGGAATAAGGGTTAAGGTTAGAAGGTTATAGTTAGCTAATGTGCTAAGCAGTTGCAAAGTAGCTAAAAGTAGTAAGTAGTTGCAAAGTTGCTAACTAGATAAAATGCTAAAGTTGTCCGTGTTGAGATTCAAACACGCACCCTTTGGGATACGCCCGACCAACCACCTTACTTTGTTTTCTTGGCTAAGTAACCTTCTATCTTATGCAACCATACCAAACATAACATCATACAAATTTGAGTGTCCCGGATTTAAATGTACTAGTCTATGAGACCAGGCTGTACAAGCGACAGACTGTGCTTGACCTGTTGCAGAGAAAATAATTGATACCTCCAGCTACAGTAGTAGGCCTGATCACAGACAACGATGAGACAGCCTATAAGGAGGAGGTCAGGGACCTGGCAGTGTGGTGCCAGCACAACAACTGCTCCCTCAACATGAGCAAGACAAAGGAGATGATCGTAGACTACAGAAAAAGGGAGAGCTGAACACTCTCTGGTTCACATCGATGATGCTATAGTGGAGCGGGTCGAGAGTTGAGTTCCTTGGTGTCCACATCACCAAACTATCATGGTCCAAACACACCAAGACAATTGTAAAGAGGGCACAACAATGTCTTTTCCCCCTTGGGAGACTGAAAAGATTTAGCATGGGTCCCCAGAGCCTCAAAAAGTTCTACAGCTGCACCATCGAGAGCATCCTGGTGGTATCACCGCCTGGTATGGCAACTGCTCAGCATCCGACTGTAAGGCACTACAAAGTGTAGTGCGTACATCCCAGTACATCACTGTGGCCAAGCTTCCTGCTATCCAGGATCTATATACTAGGCAGTGTCAGAGGAAGGTCCTAAACATTGTCAAAGACTCCAGTCACCCAAGTCATAGACTGTTCTTTCTGCTACCACACAGCAATCTGTACCAGAGCACCAAGCATAGGTCCAAAAGGCTCAACAGCTTCTATCCCCAAGCCATAAGACTGCTGAACAATTAATAAATTAGCCACCCAGATGATTTACATTGACCCCCCTCACTTTACCCCTACCTACATTTACAAATTACCTCGACTAACCTGTACCCCCGCACATTGACTCGGTACATAGCCTCGTTATTGTTATTTTATTGTTACATTTTACTATAGTTAATTTATGTCAATATTTTCTTATCTCTTAACTATTTCTTTAACTGCATTGTTGGTTAAGGGCTTGTAAGTAAGCATTTCACAGTAAGGTCTACTACACATGTTGTATTTGGCGCATGTGACAAATTTAAATTAGATTTACTTAACCAGGGTAAAAATCTATTTGTCATTAAGAGGCAAAGCTGCACTGACACGCACGCATACGAAAGCACGCGCCCACCACAGGAAGTTCAGTTGAACTCCTGCAGCAGTCTGGGGGCAACATAACAATGTAGAGGAGGGCAGTGTGTTTGATTCTCGCCATAAACTGTGGAAAGAGAAACAGTATCCAGGCTCAAAAAACTGTTCTCCTGCTCTCCCCAGCCTTTATGGGATAACCAAGCTAATGCTTAAGAGGTTTATACACCCACACATTATGAAACTTCATGTCATGGCAAACAGTGTATTAGCGCAGCTATTCAACTTTATTTAACACAAAATGTGGTATTTATTAGGATCCCCATTATCTGGTTCAAAAGCATCAGCTACTCTTCCTGGGGTCCACATGAAACATGACATAATACAGAACATTATTAGTCAGGGACTGAAATACATGAATGCATAACGTCACACGTCGCCTACATACCAGTACATAAACAAATATCGAGGTCTAATACATAGTACAGTGCAAATTACAATGCAAGAAAAATAAAATGACTGTGGCTCTTTTACAGTCCCTTTCGTGCAGTAAGGTGTTATTTTCTCTGTTTTTTAAACTGTTTTTATTTCTAGCTTGAGTTACCTGGGGTGGCATCGTCATGGCTCCATTTAATACTGTGCGTTTCCCAGCCTCTGTGTTGGACCTGGGGACTGTGAATATACCACTGGTTGCATGTCTTTTGAGTGTCCGAACTGTGTGCCAACTGCTTGAACAGACAGTTCGGTATCTTCAACACATCAACACCTCACAGAAAGATCAACAGTGACGCATGCAGTCAATTTCTCCTCAACTTTGTGCCAGGAAAGACTGACTTGCATGTTACTGACACTTTCCCTCCGTGCACATCTAAGTGTCCTTCTATGCCGCACATGACCACACAGCTGGGCAGTAGCCCAGGTGTAACAAAACTAGAGCCTGTAGGACCTGTCTAGTCGACTGAGATGTCATGAAAGCAGAGCAACGCCCTATCATGGACAGACCTCTTTCCAATTTTAGTAACCATTGAGTCTATATGTTTTGACCATGACAGCTTGTTATCTACGGTTATACCCAGCAGTTTAGTCTCCTTAACTTGCTCAATAGCCACATTATTCAATAATAGATCTAAACTAGGTTAAGCATTGAGCGAGTCATTTATTCCAAAATGATTATTTTAGTGGAGATATTTAGCACCAGCCTATTGCTAGTTACCCATTCTAAACATAGAGCTCCAGTCAGTTTAAGGGTCTCAGTTATTTATTTTACTGTTACAGCCAACATGCACACTGTTGAGTCATCAGCATAGACACAGGCTTTATTCAAGTTCAATACAAGGTCATTCGTAAAAACACAAAACAATTATAGCCCAAGCCAGCTGCCCTGCGGTACACCACATGCAACTGTATTTGCATGGGAGAGGCTTCCATGAACAAAAAGCCTGTTCTATTAGATAGTTACCTCTCAATCCATAATAGGCAGAGAATGCAAATCCATAACACCTATATTTTTTCAGAAATAGGTTATGATCAATGACATCAAAAGCTACACTGAAGCCTAACAGCGCCCACAATCTTCTTACTATCAATTTCTTTCCGCCAATCATCTGTCATTTGTGTCAGTGCCGAGCATGTTGAGTATCCTTCCCTATATGCATGCTGAAAGTGTGCTGTTAATTTGTTTTCTGTGAAATAACTTTGTATTTGATCAAATCACCATTTTTTCCAAGAGTTTGCTTTGCATTTGTAACAGCCCGATTGGTCAGCTGTTTGAACCTTTAAAGGGTGCTCTGCTATTCTGTGGTAGTGGAATGACATTTTCCTCTGAGGGCACACACACCATCCTCTAGGCTTAAATTGAAGATGTGGCAAACAGGAGTCACAATTTATTCCGCTACCAACCTCAGTAATTTACCATCCCGGTTGTCAGTACCAGGTGGCTTTTCCCCTATTCCACACCCACTTTGTGTAACTCAAAACTACAATGCTTGTCTTTCATTATTTGGTCCATTATGCATGAATATGAAGGCTCAGCATTTGTTGTTTGCATGTCATACCTACGTCTGCTAATCTAGTCAACAAAAACGTTAGTAAAGACGTTGGCAATATCAAAAGGTTATGTTATGAACAATCCATCTGCCTCGAAGGATGGAGTTTTCATTTTTGCCTAGAATTTTATTTATAGTACTTCAAATCTTTTTTACTATCAATCTTTATATAATGTATCTTTGTTCCATAGTAGAATATAGTTTCTTCTTCTTGTTTAGTTACGTGATTTCTCAATTTACTGTATGTTTCCCAGTCCGCAGTGTTGTCAGACTTATTTGCTATTCCCTTTGCCTCATCCCTCTCAGCCATAGTTTTTCAATTAATAATTTATCCATTGGGATTTGGCAGTTCTAACAGTCAGTTTCTTGATGGGCGCATGCCTATCAGTAACCGGAAGAAGCAACGTCAGACTAACAAATATTTTTCACATCTTCGACATAGGAATCATTGCAAAACCTCTTGTATTATTATTTATACATCATTTTAGGGGCAGTCTTTGGAACTTTGTTCTTTCTGGATATGGCTATTATATTATGATCACTCCATCCGATGGGTTTGAATAGTGTTTTAGAGCTGATTTTGGCAACATTAGTAAAGATGTGATCAATAAACATGGATGATTTAGTTCCTGTTCTGTTTTTAAATACCCTGGTAAGTTGACTGATGATTTGAACCAGATTGTAGGAATTGGTTACAGCTTGAAGCATATTTTTTTAGTGGGCAGCTTGATGACAACCAGTTAATATTTACAGTAGATCACCCAGAAAATATACCTCTCTGTTGAGATCACATACATTATCCAACTTTTCACACATTGTCCAAATATGGACTTTTAGCACTTGGTGGTATATAGCAATTTCCTACGACAATAGGCTCTAGGTGAGGCAGAAGAACCTGTAGCCATATTACCTCCACATTATCTGACATGAGATCCTCTTTCAGGCTAAAAGGAATACGACTCTGGACATACATGGCAACACCTCCTCCATTTGCATTTCTACCTGTCCAATATATTCTCGAATCATGTATACAGTGCCTTGCGAAAGTATTCGGCCCCCTTGAACTTTGCAACCTTTTCCACATTTCAGGCTTCAAACATAAAGATATAAAACTGTATTTTTTTGTGAAGAATCAACAAGTGGGACACAATCATGAAGTGGAACGACATTTATTGGATATTTCAAACTTTTTTAACAAATCAAAAACTGAAAAATTGGGCGTGCAAAATTATTCAGCCCCTTTACTTTCAGTGCAGCAAACTCTCTCCAGAAGTTCAGTGAGGATCTCTGAATGATCCAATGTTGACCTAAATGACTAATGATGATAAATACAATCCACCTGTGTGTAATCAAGTCTCCGTATAAATGTACCTGCACCTGCACTGTGAAGCCTGAAATGTGGCAAAAGGTCGCAAAGTTCAAGGGGGCGAATACTTTCGCAAGGCACTGTAGCTACTATTGCATCAAAGGAATTATCTAAGTGTGTTTCAGAGATGGCTAGAACATTAATATTTTTTTATGTTAATAAATTGTCAATTTCATTAACCTTATTTCTCAGGCTACATTTGGGCTTTTTTTTAAGTGTTGGTTTCTCCTACAGCAAGTTAAAATTGTCACAAAATGAGACATTCCTGTGTTTGCCGTTTCTCTTCGGGAACTAATTTAGGGCAGCGAGGCGGCTGTAACGTTATGAACCCCTTCTATAGTACAGCAGGGGGCCAGAGATGACAGTTCACTTCCCTGTGCAAACAAGGGTGTTCAAGAGAATGTTGTAGTCCTTCAGTTCCTCAGATTTTTGAAAGCGAATGTCTTTAAATCCAACATGAGTGACAATAGTGCCAATATTAGAGTAGTTGGCTAGAACTGTGGGCAGGAGAGAGTTGATGTCTTGGACACGGGCGCCTGGGTGACAGTGGACCTTGGTCGGACCACAGACCGCAGCCAGGCCAAAGTCTCTCACTATCGAGCTGTCCACGACAGTGGTTATGATGGAATCCAATGGGGAAGAAAGAGGGGGAACAAAATGGTTTGCTTTGGGCAGGAGGAGTTGTGCTTTGATGCCAGCCTGACTCACCGCACATGTACCAGTAGCAGCAGATGGCGTCGGAAACTTTGGGGAGATGGAGGAGGGCCCAAGACCTTGATTCCTTTGGTCAGCAACCGGCTGAGCTGTGGATCGTGCCACTGGACGGCTGATGGTGTACTCCCAGGATCAGAGCTGCCTCCCGGGCCAGTACGTCCGCTTCCAGTGGGGCAAAGCTGTTTAATAGCTGGATCTGATCTTCTAGGATATATGGAGGCCGACCAGACTACCTCCCACCCGACTTCCTTTGCCTTGCCAGTGTCCAGTCTCCCTCTGGCCACGGAGTTGAGCTTACCATCTGTCCAGTGGATTGGAACAGGTCAGTACCGCCTGACTCATTGACCCCTTGGCTGAAGGAGGCATTCAAAACTGACATTCTGTGTGCCTGGGCTGCATCAAAGTACTTGCATCAAAGTACGTCTTGTTTTCCCCGCAGCTGAGCTAGCAGCCGGAGAATCTCCTCCCTAAGCTGCTTGATGATGATACATTTGGAACAGACAAAGAATTTAAGTTAATTTATCAGTTTTACCTTATTTTCCTCCTCTTGCGCAGATATCATCTCGCACCTAGCCTATTTGAGCCCAGACGTAGACACATAACACTGGTGTTTTGACTCTAGCACTGCTAGAGTTATCTTGCTCTGGTAGCATGATGGTTAACTGCTAACTATTGTGTTTTTTTTGCAGGAATCCGGGATACAAACAAGCTAACTGCATTGCGGAATCCTTAGCTATCAGAATGTCTAATGGTTAACCTCTCTAGGGTATGTGGGATGCTAGCATCCCACCTGGCCAACATCCGGTAAAATTGCAGAGCGCCAAATTCAAAAAACAGGAATACACATAATAAGCATTCATAAAATATACACATGCTATACATCGGCTTAAAAATGTACTTCTTGTTAATCCAGCCGCTGTGTCAGATTTCAAAAAGGCTTTACGGCGAAAGCATACCATGCGATTATCTGAGGACAGCGCCCCATGTAAAAAAGCATACAAACATTTACCAGCCAAGTAGATGAGTCACTAAAGTCAGAAATAGCAATAAAATGAGTCACTTACCTTTGATGATCTTCATATGGTTTCACTCACAAGACTCCCAGTAACACAGTAAATGTTTGTTTTGTTTGATAAAGTCCCTCTTTATGTCTGTATCTCTGTATTGTTGGCACGTTTTGTTCAGTAATCCAATGGCTCCAATGCGGTCACAGCAGGCAGACGAATACATACTAAAAGTACCAGTAAAGTTCATAAAAACATGTCAAACGATACTTATAATTAACCCTCAGGTTGTTTATTGTCTTTATAATCAATGATATTTCAACCGCACAATACCATTTTCAATACAATGGAAAAATAACAATCAGGTCTGCAAAGTTCCTCTGTCTTCTGACCAAAATGGCTGTTTACTCATCATTTTTCAAAATAAATCCTGAAACCATGTCTAAAGTCTGTTGACATCTAGTGGAAGCCATAGGAACTGCAATCTGATTCCTAACCCATTGGATTTTCTATCGGCATTGAGTTGAAAAACAGCCTCATGAAAACAATTCCACTTCCTGGATGGATTTTTCTCAGGTTCTGCCTGCAATATCAGTTCTGTTATACTCACAGACATTATTTTAACAGTTTGGAAACAGTTTGGAGTGTTTTCTATCCAAAATTATAAGCATATCCTAGCTTCTGGGTCCGAGTAACAGGCAGTTTACTTTGGGCACGCTTTTCATCCGGAGGTGAAAATACTGCCCCCTACCCAAGAGAGGTTAAAGATGTTGTTGGTGTTGTTATGATTAAAAACAATTTAATGAAAACTATTTCATAAAAACAACAGAGTGAGTGTAGACATTGAAAGTCATAAATGAAATACTGTACAGCATTCCTCTGTAAAATTATAATACTGCAGGACATGGCCGTGGTGTGGTGAAATCTGTGCAATCTTTAGAAGGACAAATCGCTGAGAACATTTGACCTTCCCTCTTTTTCTTAAACAAACACACACACTGCACTCACACACACGTACAAAAGAACACCATTGCCTGGGCTCTAAGGAAAAGTGTGTATAGTGCTGAGGAATGCATGGAATCTCTATAAAGTCTACAGATCAAAAGTCTACAGATCAAGAATCCAAGTGACCTTCTACAGGTGCCAGATTTACAGCAGCACCATATAACTCTGGCATCTCCTCAGTCTCCTTATGCCCCTCTCACTCAGCTTAGTGTGAGCCTGCGGAAGTCCCACTGTAGAGAACACCGGATATGAGAGACTACAGCAGCATTAGGCTGGCTAACAGCTTGGCTTGACTAGGTTACTTACAGGATCAACTGGGCCAAAAGCACTGCAGGCAAATAACACACTGTAAGAGTGCTGAGACACACGCAGGTGAAGCATACAGGGCACACAGGTAAATCACACAGCCAGTAACCACCCAATGGGTCAGTAGCCTATGTAATTCTGTGTCCTAGGCCCATGTGAGTCATTGTCCTGGTTATCGCAGGTCATTACGGGAGGATGTGTCAACACAGTTACGGGTCCAGGAGCATACCGTTATCTCTGCTAGCTACTGTGCACTCAAACATGATGTCTGGGTCAAACTCCATGGTCCATTTTTACCAATACATTCCCACCAAGAGCAAAGGTGGGGTAAACACTCTTCTGAGGGGGTTGCACTGGACGAAGGATTTGTTTAACAAAAGACATCCTCAATTTCTTACCGAAAGTTTTGAACAAGAGGCCATATGCCCGTGACAACCTAAAAAAACATCTAAACCAACCATCGTAGATCCCCTCTCATTCCCCATCCATTGAGGATATTGTTTCAAGACACACATCAACTATCTGTCAGACTCAGGTTTATAATATTAGCATTGTTTGGATACACCAACATGCACAATCCCCAGCCAGACACTGATCTCTGATAGAAACCTATTTCATCTCATTCATAGTAGGGTGAGGAGGGAGGGATCTATGTGAAGGGAGGTTGGGTCATAAGAAACAGAACCCCTTGTTCCTACTTACTGTAACTGTTCGGGCTGGGGCTTTAATTAACTGGGTGCATACCAACAGCAGCCCTCTGCCCAGGCCAGGCTGAGGTGGGGTGGGTGATGGGCCCCATCCTCTCTGGTATCACTGTGAATCATCATCAGAATGAGCTGGCATTCATTTTAATATGGTTAACCTGCAGGAATTTATTGTGAGCTTTTCCAGGAGCATTTCAGTATCTGATGCCTGGTACTATGCCTCTGGATGTTTTCTCATAGAATCGTCAGTTGCTTTCTTATTTGAGCCAGTCACGCTGTTGGTAAAAGCAAACTGCCTTTTGGAGTGACTTGCCAGCGCAAACACAGAACACACCACATGTTCATGGCTGAGGGCTCAATGCCTTGGCTTGCAAAATAACATCTGGAATATAATGAATATAGAATAATGAATACTTCCTAGTTTATGATGATATATATAACCTGAAGGGAAGCTTTGTGGCCTACCTCTCATTACGGCTGCATCAGTGGGTAATCCACTCACACAACAGCAATACCCAACCATACTGAATCAATTAAGTGTTTCAAAAGGTGAGTAAAATGTATCAAATTCACTTCTAATTCTCCTTCAGCAGACAGGTAAACATTATATCACATTTCCAGGTGTTACAGTTGTACACCATTGGAGAGCAGTCCATTCAGTTAGTAGCCCCACCTACTGGTAAACCCAAATGGGAACACTACGCGCACTCTGAACTGGATTCAAAGAGATCTTAGGGAAAACTGAGGAAAATCTTCCAGGGGAGGCCTGTGCCCTGCTATGCACAATGTGGTAGGTAGCCTGTGCTGACCTTGGCAGGGGAGAAATACCTTATCTCCCCCGCTCACAGTTTACATTCTCTCACAGAACTCTTAGCAGATATAATAGTAATATTGTTAAAACTCTGCTTTTAACAACCAGCAGAATTGGTTAAAAAAAATAAGGTTATGTATGTCAACATATTAGGCGATAATTAAGAGAAGGCAAAGTGATCATGTCTGGCGAAAATTATATCAAACGTTTTACCATTGCAACATTTGATGTACAGTCACATTCACTGTGGTTGTCTGAACCGTGTCATAGAGTTCACACCTGCCGATGCATCATTGCGATTGGTTATTCCCCATCATTTGCAACGTTAATGAGCATCACCACTATCTTTCCTTTGTGGTACCTCAAACTGTCGTGATTACAAGCTCAGATAAACTTTTATGAGTTGATTTTACTCCTGGCTCAGAGTTTGTCTGGGCAGTGTCTTAACATCCTAATATAACCTACTCTGAGCTGGGAGGTTTTTTTGTCTTAAAACAGGTTTTAACAGAATTCCTATGACCTTTTTTGAGATGCTTTATGGATACGGGCCAAGGTCTATGGAGTAGTGTTGAGTGATTAACCAAAATGTCGGGGGGGGGGGGGGCTTTCGGTTAATTAAACAACTAATTAACTGAAGTCGGGTCAATTATTTGAAAACCATTTAGTTTTTTGTGAGCTTAACGTGACGTTTCTCTAGAGAGAAATCAAATTATTCACAATACATTTTTTTGTCAAGTACTATGTGGGACGCTGGGCTGATTGGAAGTTGTAGTTGTAGGCCAGGGTGGGTACACACAGACCATTTGAGTTATTTTCGCCCCTAAAATATATGAGACCTTATGAGAGAGGAAATTTACACAACAACGAGAGGGATAGAGACAGCTCGTGAGGTAGCTCTACCCAATTGATAGTTGTGGTAGTTGGCAATAAGCAGTCTTGAAAGTATGCCTCATCTACTTTGAAGAACTAGTAAAATAATTGTCAGCCAGCTAGCTACTAGATTAGCTATATAGGATGACTTGTTCAATGGGGAGCACAGAAATAACATTACAGCCAGTCTGGCTGGCTGCTACTGCATGAGCAGGAGATGATGACTAAGGAATGGACAAATAATAAAGACATCTAATAAAAACTAAGTAATATACACAATTGAAATATTTTCTTAAAGTAAACTAAGAAATGTGAATCAATTATGGTTGATATGTGATAAGCACAGTGGTAGAAAAAGTACTCAATTGTCATACTTGAGTTAAAGTAAAGATACCTTAATTGAAAGTTACTCAAGTAAAAGTTACCTAGTAAAATACTACTTGAGTAAAAGTCTAAAAGTATTTGGTTCTAAATATACGTAAGTATCAAAAGTAAATGTAATTGCTAAGATATACTTAAGTATCAAAAGTAAAAGTAGAAGTATAAATCATTTATCAGCTCTTATTAATTGTTTCATTCTGTGTTACACTATTCAACACACTGTCAGTGTCAGGAAAAAGACTGATGATGGCTGAGGAAAGCTCTAAAATAATTTAAGTCATTTTTTCATAATGGATTTCATAAAAATAAAAAACATTTAAATAAACACGATTATTTTTTTCATGATCTAACCGAAGCGACCTCAAAAAGCACTAATCCCTAGGCACTATTTTGGAGCAATTAGCCAAGACTACACTAGAACCGACAGATAAACAAACATAAAACAGCTCTTACTAAACCGAGCAGTGCTATTGTGCTCTTGCAAGAGCGGAAATAAATGACAATTAACAAATGGGCTCCCAAAGAAAACAAAAGTGTTGGACTGTGTGTGTTTGTGCTTCTGTGTTGTGCTGCTTGCATCATTTAGATTGTTGGTGTGATTTTCCAAACATTACATTTAGCAGGAATGAAAGTCAAGCTGGTACTTACAGTGACTCTTAATCATTGAAAACATCTTAACCAAAAACGTGGCAATACCACACGATACAGTACACTGACTAAACAATGAATTACTGATATTGTTCAACATTCTCTCATATATAGTACATATAGCTATGCAAATTTCAATCTCATTGCGGTGCCTCTGATTGAAGAGCATTCTATGTGAATAAGCTATTAATTTCTCTATGTCTAAATGTGTGTATATTTCTTTGTCTTAACTTGTGTAAGTTTCTCTATGTCTAAACGTACATTTCTGTATGTCTTAACATATGTATATTTCTGTATGACCAAACGTAAGTAAGTGAGCCATATTTCATCCCTTCTATGAGTCTACGTCAATGTTTGACAGTTTGGAATCTGGACCTGTCTGCAACCTGAACACTGCTGGAGATTGGTTGGGTATCACAGAACAGGACTGACAAGAGTTCTTCAAGGCAAACAATGTCTGGGGAGGTCAAAGGGTAGCTGGCGAGTCAGAAATTGTCCTCCAGAGAGCAAACATGCTTTGGTGTGCAAGACCAATATATTGAACTGTTTCTGAACACCCAACACCACAATCCAGAGACTAGACTATAGCTACCTAGCCCCACTTGAAATGATATCAATAAACAAACAACCTGGTTCACAAACAGCAAGCTACAGTCTGTGCCATATTCTCTGAGCCACATACAGTCTAGAAAGAGAGATATCAGTAAACATATTTTGATTGCTAAACAATGTTAAAACATAGTCAATCACATAGTGGAGAGTGAGGATCCACATAGGTGGGTTAATGTTTTTCATCATGAATATTGTTCTGGAGGCAGCTCTGCAGTGGTTACTAGCTGGCACAGCCACAACGTCATAAACCCAACCCTAATGCCTAACCCTAAATTAAGACCAAAAATCGAATTTTTGCTTTCATACATTTTTACAATATAGCCAACTTTGGACTTTGCAGCTGGCCCATTTCGCGGAAATCGCTCAGTTCTTCCTCAAGAACAAAACTCATCCCAATAAACGCCAACCTGCTCCACATAGTGGATAACATGTTAGGTTGTTCTTACCATGGCTGTGGCCCTGTGAGGAGATCTTGCCAGTCTTTGGACCAACTGAATGAAAGTCCTGGATCTGTCCGTTAGCATTGACCTCCTTCTTCTTCTTTCCCTTGAACCAGCTGAAGGCCCGGCCCAGGGAGCCCCCACGCTTCTTCCTACGGCCCCCTTTGGTTTGCCTCTCATGGGCAAACACCTCCGCAACGTCCTGGGGGATCAGGTCTCCCACAGACTCACGGCCAGACATCCCACCTCACACTGGACCTACTCCCTAAGAGAGAGAGAAGGAGAAAAGAGAGGGAGTCAATTATAGAAACATACTTATGTAACCAAATCCTAGCAATTCCACTAATTTAAGGAAAACATTTGCATAAATACTTTCCCATTGTCCATTCCAATTGCTACATCAATAGTACACAAGCATTGCACCATTGGTTTAAATCGACTTCAACTCTTTTGATCATGCCCCTCTCTGTGTTAGGGTGTGGGGGAGCAGAGCCCAGACCACACAACCAGCCTACTCAGACCCATCTTGCCTGCTTCTCAACCAAACTTCACTGCCTCTGCAAAGAATTGGCACTGCTCCCTTCATTCCTGAACATGTAGTCATAATGCACAGTGCCCCACCCGAAGCCACACACACACACACAGACACACACACACATCCAGAAACACACACACACATTACTAGAGAACTAACCGCATCGATCTCCAACACTAGCTCACCTTCTTTCCCGCTGTCACTT
Source organism: Oncorhynchus masou masou (assembly GCF_036934945.1). Classification (NCBI taxonomy): domain Eukaryota; kingdom Metazoa; phylum Chordata; class Actinopteri; order Salmoniformes; family Salmonidae; genus Oncorhynchus; species Oncorhynchus masou. The sequence goes on along the minus strand of NC_088232.1, from coordinate 37,277,473 downwards.
ATTGTCTTTATTTGGCTCCATCTCAACACCCTGACACAATGAGCTCATCACCCTCCCTCTCTTCCATCCCTCTTCCGCCCTGCCAAACTTATTTCCTCTAAGGCAGGTATCTCAATAGAGCAAGATATGACTCCATCTAAGTTACAGTACATGCAAAGCATATCAGCCAAGTGTCAGTTCTTCAGGGATAATCTGTGTGTTTGAGGCATGCAACCAACACATAAAAATCCCCAAATCACTGAGTCTTGGCAAGATGCCCCTCTACTGCCATCCAGCCCTAATGCCAAAATGTCCAGGAGGAGCCTTTGGCCTCTGCAATCCCTCTCTAAGATGGGTCTCAAAATTATCATAAATGGGCTCTTCTCTAACAGAGCTCCATTATCAAAATATCATTTTAAAGTATTGAAAGATTTTGGATGAGATGTAGTGTACTGTAACTAAGGCCCTGGTTTGGCTCTAAAACACTAGCTAAATGATTGCAGCAGATGCAGGCTGCCAGACACCCCTCACACTGGTCATAAATTAACCGTTAATCACTCCAATCACCTAGAGGAATGTCAGCACTCAACCACTGGAATCTCCGAATGCTCTTAAATGGAGGAATATGGGGAACATCATCCCCACCCACCCAGACAGACAGTGACCATCACTGAACTAACACCACAGTACTGCTTGGCTCTGCTATCCCAAGCAGAGCAATTCACAAGGAATGTTAAGAGAGACAAGCTCATATCACATGAATGTCTTAATAGGAAATGGTGTACTTTCCCATGGATGTTCAGTGAAATAATCAAAAGGATGGCTGGAGAAGAGCTCAGAAGTGTAAATTTGTCTAATTTGATTGATCCATGTTTGGTTCAGTCTGGTCGCAAGGAACTGACACATCACACCATGGTTACCTGATAACAAACCAATGACTTCCTGCTTCTCAAAACGAAGTACACACATTTTCACTGGGGTTGGGGCTAGAGGTCGAACGATTATGATTTTTCAACGCCGATACCGATACCGATTATTGGAGGACCAAAAAGGCCGATACTGGTTAATCGGCCGAATTTTTAAAAATGTATTTGTAATAATGACAATTACAACAATACTGAATGAACACTTATTTTAACTTAATATAATACATCAATAAAATCTATTTAGCTTCAAATAAATAATGAAACGTTCAATTTGGTTTAAATAATGCAAAAACAAAGTGTTGGAGAAGAAAGTAAAAGTGCAAAATATGCCATGTAAGAAAGCTAACGATTAAGTTCCTTGCTCAAAACATGAGAACATTTCCATTACATTTCATTATAGTACAACGGTTTTGATTTGTCTAATCTTAGCAATTTCTTCTTAGCTAGCTACATAGCCGTCTTTGTATCAAAGATAATTGCGTAATTATCGTATTTCGTCGTCCTAACGTAGTCTACACTGCTATCTGCCCAGCAGCTAGCTAACGTCTACCGTCTACTAGCACTGTAGAAACTATTACACTCAACTGAGCGACTCGATTAGTGTAGTGTTAGCTAGCTACATAGTTGTCTTTGCTGTCTTTGTATCCAAGATAATTGTGTAGTTTAGAGTGTGTAGACTTAGAGTGATTATCTTAATTTACCGAGGTTAGCTAGCCAGCTATTTGTCGTCCTTAACGTAAGAGTTACTGCTAGCTAGCTAGCCAACAGCTAGCCAACGTCTACCGAATTAACTTCAACAACCCGGTCAACATTCCGCTTCGCTCCACAGGTAGTATCACATTTTCATTTCACTTCATTACAGTACAACGGTTTGATTTGTTTGATCGTAGCTAGCTAGCTACATAGCCGTCTTTGTTCTAAGACAATTGTGTAGTCTAGAGCGATTTTCTAGGTTAGCTAGCCAGCTATTGTCGTTCTTTTAACGTAACGTAACGTAATCAACACTGCTAGCTAGCCAGCTAGCCCCGAATAGCAGCACTGTAGAAACTATTACACTCGACGGAACGACTTGATTAGTGTAGTGTCAACAACGCAGCCACTGCCAGCTAGCCTACTCCAGCAGTACTGTATCATTTCAATCATTTTAGTCAATAAGATTCTTGCTACGTAAGCTTAACTTTCTGAACATTCGAGACGTGTAGTCCACTTGTCATTCCAATCTCCTTTGCATTAGCGTAGCCTCTTCTGTACCCTGTTAACTATGTGTCTATCTATCCCTGTTCTCTCCTCTCTGCACAGACCATACAAACGCTCCACACCGCGTGGCCGCGCCACCTAATCTGGTGGTCCCAGCGCGCACGACCCACGTGGAGTTCCTGGTCTCCGGTAGCCTCTGGAACTGCCGATCTGCGGCCAACAAGGCAGAGTTCATCTCAGCCTATGCCTCCCTCCAGTCCCTCGACTTCTTGGCACTGACGGAAACATGGATCACCACAGATAACACTGCTACTCCTACTGCTCTCTCTTCGTCCGCCCACGTGTTCTCGCACACCCGAGAGCTTCTGGTCAGCGGGGTGGTGGCACCGGGATCCTCATCTCTCCCAAGTGGTCACTCTCTCTCTCTCCCCTTACCCATCTATCTATCGCCTCCTTTGAATTCCATGCTGTCACAGTTACCAGCCCTTTCAAGCTTAACATCCTTATCATTTATCGCCCTCCAGGTTCCCTCGGAGAGTTCATCAATGAGCTTGATGCCTTGATAAGCTCCTTTCCTGAGGACGGCTCACCTCTCACAGTCCTGGGCGACTTTAACCTCCCCACGTCTACCTTTGACTCATTCCTCTCTGCCTCCTTCTTTCCACTCCTCTCCTCTTTTGACCTCACCCTCTCACCTTCCCTCCCTACTCACAAGGCAGGCAATACGCTCGACCTCATCTTTACTAGATGCTGTTTTTCCACTAACCTCATTGCAACTCCCTCCAAGTCTCCGACCACTACCTTGTATCCTTTTCCCTCTCGCTCTCATCCAACACTTCCCACACTGCCCCTACTCGGATGGTATCGCGCCGTACCTTCGCTCTCTCTCCCCCACTACTCTCTCCTCTTCCATCCTATCATCTCTTCCCTCTGCTCATACCTTCTCCAACCTATCTCCTGATTCTGCCTCCTCAACCCTCCTCTCTTCCCTTTCTGCATCCTTTGACTCTCTATGTCCCCTATCCTCCAGGCCGGCTCGGTCCTCCCCTCCCGCTTCGTGGCTCGACGACTCATTGCGAGCTCACAGAACAGTGCTCCGGGCAGCCGAGCGGAAATGGAGGAAAACTCGCCTCCCTGCGGACCTGGCATCCTTTCACTCCCTCCTCTCTACATTTTCCTCCTCTGTCTCTGCTGCTAAAGCCACTTTCTACCACTCTAAATTCCAAGCATCTGCCTCTAACCCTAGGAAGCTCTTTGCCACCTTCTCCTCCCTCCTGAATCCTCCTCCCCCTCCCCCCCTCCCTCTCTGCAGATGACTTCGTCAACCATTTTGAAAAGAAGGTCGACGACATCCGATCCTCGTTTGCTAAGTCAAACGACACCGCTGGTTCTGCTCACACTGCCCTACCCTGTGCTCTGACCTCTTTCTCCCTCTTTCTCCCCTCTCTCTCCCCAGGGCTCTGTTCTAGGCCCTCTCCTATTCTCGCTATACACCAAGTCACTTGGCTCTGTCATAACCTCACATGGTCTCTCCTATCATTGCTATGCAGATGACACACAATTAATCTTCTCCTTTCCCCCTTCTGATGACCAGGTGGCGAATCGCATCTCTGCATGTCTGGCAGACATATCAGTGTGGATGACGGATCACCACCTCAAGCTGAACCTCGGCAAGACGGAGCTGCTCTTCCTCCCGGGGAAGGACTGCCCGTTCCATGATCTCGCCATCACGGTTGACAACTCCATTGTGTCCTCCTCCCAGAGCGCTAAGAACCTTGGCGTGATACTGGACAACACCCTGTCGTTCTCAACTAACATCATGGCGGTGGCCCGTTCCTGTAGGTTCATGCTCTACAACATCCGCAGAGTACGACCCTGCCTCACACAGGAAGCGGCGCAGGTCCTAATCCAGGCACTTGTCATCTCCCGTCTGGATTACTGCAACTCGCTGTTGGCTGGGCTCCCTGCCTGTGCCATTAAACCCCTACAACTCATCCAGAACGCCGCAGCCCGTCTAGTGTTCAACCTTCCCAAGTTCTCTCACGTCACCCCGCTCCTCCGCTCTCTCCACTGGCTTCCAGTTGAAGCTCGCATCCGCTACAAGACCATGGTGCTTGCCTACGGAGCTGTGAGGGGAACGGCACCGCAGTACCTCCAGGCTCTGATCAGGCCCTACACCCAAACAAGGGCACTGCGTTCATCCACCTCTGGCCTGCTCGCCTCCCTACCACTGAGGAAGTACAGTTCCCGCTCAGCCCAGTCAAAACTGTTCGCTGCTCTGGCCCCCCAATGGTGGAACAAACTCCCTCACGACGCCAGGACAGCGGAGTCAATCACCACCTTCCGGAGACACCTGAAACCCCACCTCTTCAAGGAATACCTAGGATAGGATAAAGTAATCCTTCTCACCCCCCCTTAAATGATTTAGATGCACTATTGTAAAGTGGCTGTTCCACTGGATGTCAGAAGGTGAATTCACCAATTTGTAAGTCGCTCTGGATAAGAGCGTCTGCTAAATGACTTAAATGTAAATGTAAATATGAAAGCTGGTGTTTCCTTTTAACATGAGTCTTCAATATTCCCAGGTAAGAAGTTTTAAATTGTAGTTATTATATGAATTATAGAACTTTTCTCTATATACCATTTGTATTTCATTAACCTTTGACTATTGGATGTTCTTATAGGCACTTTAGTATTGCCAGTGTAACAGTACAGCTTCCGTCCCTCTCCTCGCTCCTACCTGGGCTCGAACCAGGAACATAACGACAACAGCCACCCTCGAAGCAGCGTTACCCATGCAGAGCAAGGGGAACAACGTTTGAAACGCTATTAGTGCGCACCCCGCTAACTGGCTAGCCATTTCACATCGGTTACACCAGCCTAATCTCGGGAGTTGATAGGCTTGAAGTCATAAACAGCTGCTGGCAAATGCACAAAAGTGCTGTTTGAATGAATTCTTACGAGCCTGCTGGTGCCTACCATCGCTCAGTCAGACTGCTCTATCAAATCATAGACTTAGTTATAACATGATAACACACAGAAATACGAGCCTTAGGTCATTAATATGGCCGAATTCGGAAACTTTCATCTCGAAAACGAGACGTTTATTCTTTCAGTGAAATACGGAACCGTTACATATTTTATCTAACGGGTGACATCCATAAGTCTAAATATTCCTGTTACATTGCACAACCTTCAATGTTATGTCATAATTACGTAAAATTCTGGCAAATTAGGCGGCCCAAGCTGTTGCATACACTGGGGCAAAAAAAGTATTTAGTCAGCCACCAATTGTGCAAGTTTTCCTACTTAAAAAGATGAGAGAGGCCTGTAATTGTTATCATAGGTACACTTCAACTATGACAGACAAAATGAGGAGAAAAAAATCCAGAAAATGACATTGTAGGATTTTTAATGAATTTACAGTGCCTTGCGAAAGTATTCTTCCCCCTTGAACTTTGCGACCTTTTGCCACATTTCAGGCTACAAACATAAAGATATAAAACTGTATTTTTTTGTGAAGAATCAACAACAAGTGGGACACAATCATGAAGTGGAACGACATTTATTGGATATTTCAAACTTTTTTAACAAATCAAAAACTGAAAAATTGGGCGTGCAAAATTATTCAGCCCCTTTACTTTCAGTGCAGCAAACTCTCTCCAGAAGTTCAGTGAGGATCTCTGAATGATCCAATGTTGACCTAAATGACTAATGATGATAAATACAATCCACCTGTGTGTAATCAAGTCTCCGTATAAATGCACCTGCACTGTGATAGTCTCAGAGGTCCGTTAAAAGCGCAGAGAGCATCATGAAGAACAAGGAACACACCAGGCAGGTCCGAGATACTGTTGTGATACTGTTGTTTAAAGCCGGATTTGGATACAAAAAGATTTCCCAAGCTTTAAACATCCCAAGGAGCACTGTGCAAGCGATAATATTGAAATGGAAGGAGTATCAGACCACTGCAAATCTACCAAGACCTGGCCGTCCCTCTAAACTTTCAGCTCATACAAGGAGAAGACTGATCAGAGATGCAGCCAAGAGGCCCATGATCACTCTGGATGAACTGCAGAGATCTACAGCTGAGGTGGGAGACTCTGTCCATAGGACAACAATCAGTCGTATATTGCACAAATCTGGCCTTTATGGAAGAGTGGCAAGAAGAAAGCCATATCTTAAAGATATCCATAAAAAGTGTTGTTTAAAGTTTGCCACAAGCCACCTGGGAGACACACCAAACATGTGGAAGAAGGTGCTCTGGTCAGATGAAACCAAAATTGAACTTTTTGGCAACAATGCAAAACGTTATGTTTGGCGTAAAAGCAACACAGCTCATCACCCTGAACACACCATACCCACTGTCAAACATGGTGGTGGCAGCATCATGGTTTGGGCCTGCTTTTCTTCAGCAGGGACAGGGAAGATGGTTAAAATTGATGGGCAGATGGATGGAGCCAAATACAGGACCATTCTGGAAGAAAACCTGATGGAGTCTGCAAAAGACCTGAGACTGGGATGGAGATTTGTCTTCCAACAAGACAATGATCCAAAACATAAAGCAAAAACTACAATGGAATGGTTCAAAAATAAACATATCCAGGTGTTAGAATGGCCAAGTCAAAGTCCAGACCTGAATCCAATTGAGAATCTGTGGAAAGAACTGAAAACTGCTGTTCACACATGCTCTCCATCCAACCTCACTGAGCTCAAGCTGTTTTGCAAGGAGGAATGGGGAAAAATGTCAGTCTCTCAATGTGCAAAACTGATAGAGACATACCCCAAGCGACTTACAGCTGTAATCGCAGCAAAAGGTGGCGCTACAAAGTATTAACTTAAGGGGGCTGAATAATTTTGCACGCCCAATTTTTCAGTTTTTGATTTGTTAAAAAAGTTTGAAATATCCAATAAATGTCGTTCCACTTCATGATTGTGTCCCACTTGTTGTTGATTCTTCACAAAAAAATACAGTTTTATATCTTTATGTTTGAAGCCTGAAATGTGGCAAAAGGTCGCAAAGTTCAAGGGGGCCGAATACTTTCGCAAGGCACTGTATTTGCAAATTACATTTTAAATATACTGAACAAAAATATAAACGCAACATGTAAAGTGTTGGTCCCATGTTTCATGAGCTGAAATAAAACAGAAATTTCCCATATGCACAAAAAGCTTATTTCTCTCAAGTTTCGGGCACAACTTTGATTACATCCCTGTTAGTGAGCATTTCTCCTTTGACAAGGCAATCCATCCACCTGATTGGTGTGGCATATCAAGAAGTTGTTTTAACAGCATGATCTTTACACAGGTGCACCTTCCACAGGTGCTGGGGACAATAAATGGCCACTCTAAAATGTGCAGTTTAGTCACACAACGCAATGCCACAGATGTCTCAAGTTGAGGGAGCGTGCATTTGGCATGCTAACTGCAGGAATATCCACCTGAGCAGTTGTCAGAGAACTGAATGTACATTTCTCTACAATAAGCTGCCTCCAATGCAATTTTAGAGAACTTGGCAGTAAATCCAACTGCCCTCGCAACTGCAAACCACGTGTATGGCGTCGTGTGGGCGAGCGATTTGCTGATGTCAACATTGTGAACATTGCCCCATGGTGGCGGTATGGGAGGGCATAAGCTACGGGCAACGAACACAATTGCATTTTATCGATGGCAATTTGATTGCACAGAGATAGCGTGACGCGATCCTGAGGCCCATTGTCGTGCCATTCATCCGCCACGATCACCTCATCTTTCAGCATGATAATGTACAGCCAGATGTCGCAAGGATCTGTGCCAGTCCCCGCCAATATCCAGCAACTTCACACAGCCATTAAAGATCAGTGGGACAACAGTCCACAGGCCACAATCAACAGCCTAATAAACTCTATGCAAAAGAGATGTGTCGCACTGCATGAGGCAAATGGTGGTCACACCAGATACCGACTGATTTTCTGATCCACGCCCCTGCTTAAAAATGTAAAATAAACAGTATCTGTGACAAACAGCAGCATATCTGTATTCCCAGTCATGTGAAATCCATAGATTAGGGCCTAATGAATTTATTTAAATTGACTGATTTCCTTATTCGCTGTAACTCAGTAAAGTACTTGAAATTGTTGCATGTTGCGTTTTTTGTTGCATGTTGCGTCTACTGGCACAAACAGCCAGTCACATGTGTTTGTTTACAAAGAAGCACAATGAGCAAAACGGAAGCTTCGTGAGGTGAGTCACTCCTGCAGTGCAACTTAAGTGAGGTGATCAAGTTACACTTGTATGACATTCACTACTGTTTGCCAGCAATATCTCTTATAACTATTAAATTCACTAAGATTGGGTTTTGCTAACTTGTTCGCGTTGGTAAGAGCAGCAGAGATAATCCCCTCCTGGATTAAGATCCCTGCTGTGCTGTCTATAGTGAACAAAATTATAAAACGCAACATGCAACGATTTCAAAGATTTTACTGAGTTACAGTTCATATATTGAAATCAGTCAATTTAAATAAACTCATTAGGCTGTCATCTATGGATTTCACATGACTGGGCAGGGGTGCAGCCATGGGTGCACCCACTGGGGAGCCAGGCCCTGCCAATCAGAATGATTTTTTCCCCACAGAATAGCTTTTTTACAGACAGAAATACTCCGCCACAAAATACTGCCCCTTTTGTACACTGTCGGTAATACCTTATATTACGGGACGGCACAGGCATGGTATGAAGATATGGAAATCTGGATACCACCCAACCCTAATTTGCACACATTACACAAGATTAAGTTAGGTCCAACAATGGATCATGCATTTCAAAATGAGAAGGTGCTACAAATCAGAGCAACAATCACAACATTCATGACAACATTGTATATAATTCCAGTGCATCTAGCACAATGCTGTAGCTGTGTTTGATTTGCTCGTATTTGATGCATGGCCTTCCATAGATAAATAAATATTTGCCTAAGCATACAACAGAGCACTTTGGTAACTTCCCAACTAAATTGTTCAGAATATGCCTAAGAAACCCTCTTTCTCACACACACACAAATTAAGGATCAGGAAAATAAAATTCTCACAAAGTTTCCCCTACCAAAATTACACAGTTGCTTCATTGGCACGGTAATTGTAGGACTCCAAACCACACATCTCAATGGTGGCTGGGTGTTGAAACACAAACAATACACACATAATAATACCAACAAAAAGAGGTTTAAGGACAAAAGTTCCTTGAGAATTCCTTGAAGGTATAAACATTGGGACTATTTATTTAACTGCAGCCACACACACCATTGGCTTCCGCTGTAGTTTTCCAGCCCAATGCTACTGAAGCAGGCCTGTGCTTTGACATGCCGTTTACATTTCCCTCACAATAGATGTGGTGCCTTTACGTCAACCAAGAGAATCATCTCCTGAACAGTACTAAACAGCAGCAAAATAACTAAAGTGCCTTGCAAAAGTATTCACCCCCCTTGGCGTGTTTCCTATTTTGTTGCATTACAACCTGTAATTTAAATTGATTTTTATTTGGATTTCATGTAATAGACATACACAAAAATAGTCCATATTAGTGAAGTGAAAAAAATAACTTGTTTTAAAAAAATTCTAAAAAATAAAAAAATGAAAAGTGGTGCATGCATATGTATTCACTCCCTTTGCTATGAAGCCCCTAAATAAGATCTGGTGCAACCAATTACCTTCAGAAGTCACATAATTAGATAAATAAAGTCCACCTGTGTGCAATCTAAGAGTCACATGATCTCCGTATATATACCTGTTCTGAAAGGCCCCAGAGTCTGCAATATCACCAAGTAAGGGGTACCGCACCACCAAGCAAGCGGCACTATGAAGACCAAGGAGCTCTCCAAAAAGGTCAGGGACAAAGTTGTGGAGAAGTACAGATCAGGGTTGGGTTAAAAAAATATATCAGAAACTTTGAACATCCCACGGAGCACCATTAAATCCATTATTAAAAAATGGAAAGAATATTTCACCACAACAAACCTGCCAAGAAAGGACTGCCCACCAAAACTCACAGACCAGGGAAGGAGGGCATTAATCAGAGAGGCAACAAAGAGACCAAAGATAACCCTGAAGAGGCTGCAAAGCTCCAGAGCGGAGATTGGAGTATCTTGTCCATAGGACCACTTTAAGCCGTACACTCCACAGAGCTGGGCTTTACGGAAGAGTGTCCAGAAAAAAATAATCAAACATGATTGGCATTCGCCAAAAGGCATGTAGGAGACTCCCCAAACATATGGAAGAAGGTACTCTGGTAAGATGAAACTAAAATGTAGCTTTTTGGCCATCAAGGAAAAAGCTATGTCTGGTGCAAACCCAACACCTCGCGTCACCCCAAGAACACCATCCCCAAAGTGATGCATGATGGTGGCAGCATCATGCTGTGGGTTTTTTTTTCCATAGGCAGGGACTGGGAAACTGGTCAGAATTGAGGGAATGATGGATGGCGCTAAATACAGGGAAATTCTTGAGGGAAACCTGTTTCAGTCTTCCAGAGATTTGAGACTGGTTCACCTTCCAGCAGGACAATGGCCCTAAGCATACTGCAAAAGCAACACTCGAGTGGTTTAAGGGGAAACGTTTAAATGTCTTGGAATGGCCTAGTCAAAGCCCAGACCTCAATCCAATTGAGTATATGTGGTATGACTTAAAGATTGCTGTACACAAGCAGAACCCATCCAACTTGAAGGAGCTGGAGCAGTTTTGCCTTGAAGAATGGTATAAAACCCCAGTGGCTAGATGTGCCAAGCTTATAGAGACATACCCCAAGAGACTTGCAGCTGTAATTGCTGCAAAAGGTGGCTCTACAAAGTATTGACCTTGGGGGGGTGAATAGTTATATACGCTCAAGTTTTCAGTTTGTCTTATTTCTTGTTTGTTTCACAACAAAAAAATATTTTGCATCTTCAAAGTGGCAGGCATGTTGTGTAAATCAAATGATACAACCCCCCCAAAAAAATATATATTTTAATTCCAGGTTGTAAGGTAACAAAATAGGAAAAATGCCAAGGGGGTGAATACTTTCACAAGCCACTATACATACACTACCATTCAAAAGTTTGGGGTCACTTAGAAATGTCCTTATTTTTGAAAGAAAAGCATATTCTGTCCATTAAAATAACATCATATTGATCAGAAATACAGTGTAGATATTGCTAATGTTGTAAATGACTATTGTAGCTGGAAACAGCTGATTCTTTAGACTAGTTGAGTATCTGGAGCATCAGCATTTGTGCGTTCGATTACAGGCTCAAAATGGCCAGAAACAAAGAACTTTCTTCTGAAAGTCGTCAGTCTATTCTTGTTCTAAGAAAGGATGGCTATTCCATGCAAGAAATTGCTAAGAAACTGAAGATCTCAACGCTGTATACTACTCCCTTCACAGAACAGAACAAACTGGCCCTAACCAGAATAGAAAGAGGAGTGGGAAGCCCCAGTGCACAACTGAGCAAGAGGACAAGTACATTAGAGTGTCTAGTTTGAGAAACAGACGCCTCACAAGTCCGCAACAGGCAGCTTCATTAAATAGTACCCGCAAAACACCAGTCTCAACATCAACAGGGGCGGCAGGGTAGCCTAGTGGTTAGAGCGTTGGACGAGTAAACGAAAGGTTGCAAGTTTGAATCCCTGAGCTGGCAAGGTAGAAATCTGTCGTTCTGCCTCTGAACAGGCAGTTAACCCACTGTTTCTAGGCCGTCATTGACAATAAGAATTTGTTCTTAACTGACATGCCTAGTAAAATAAAATAAAAATAAAAAAAACAGTGGAAAGGTGACTCTGGGATGCTGGCCTTCTAGGAAGAGTTGCAAATAAAAAGCCATATCTCAGACTGGCCAATAAAAGATTAATATGACAGAGGAACTCTGCCTAGAAGGCCAGCATCCCGGAGTCGCCTCTTCACTGTTGACATTAAGATGGGTGTTTTGCGGGTATTATTTAATGAAGCTGCCAGAGCATAAATTCCATGGGATATGTAGGTCTCCAGTTTTATATGAGTAAGCCTGGGGAGTTAAGACACTGGCACCTGCTTTGCCTGAAGAAAACATCAGACCCACACAGTACTTTGTACACTCCCCTATGTATTTATTTGGACAGTGACGCTAAAACTTTGAATTTGGTTCTATACTCCAGCATTGGATTTAAGATCAAATACTTTATGAGGAGGCAGTACAGTGCCTCCTTTTGTATAAGGGTTTTTCATGTCTCTTTTACAGTTTAGAAATTCATGCACTTGATCTAGTCCCTTGTTGTGCCCAATATAAATGAATGGTAAATAATGTACTGTGTCATTTTAGAGTTCATTTTACTTTAAATAAGAATAGAATATGTTTCTGAAAACTTCATTAATGTGGATGCTACCATGATTAGTGAGAATGATAGAGGCATAAATATCATACACCCTCCCTGCTGTGGCAGACACATCCAGACCATTGTAATGCAACAGCACAATCTGTATATTAATGTATTGTGCAAGTGAAGATTGGAATAAGTTTACACTACAGGAGTTGTTGCAAAAGTGACTCAGGGTGAGGAAGCAAACCTGGCTGGTACATGCGCCCGTGGGGACAAGTCAAAGACAGGAGGGTGTGGCAGTGAACCAGACACCTTTGTTTAAAGAGTGAGTATAGCTTAGTTTAAACAAGAGCAAATTCACATTTACCTCCACGTCTGGACACTGGGATTTAAAGTGGCAGAGCAGTGTTCAAGGTTCTAGTGAACATTTAGTCCACCTTCAGAGATCAGTGTAGGACATAGATCCCCCTCAAACCCAATGTCCTCTTAGGGTAGTATAATGTGGGCAATTCCATGGAATTACAGGGAATTACACTTTTACTCAGATTTTTTCACTTGAAAATGTATGCCACACTAAAACCATTGATTTCAAAGTTTAACAAACCAAACTCTATGCATAAGGACTACTTTTAATTATTGTTTTACATTTTTTAATTAATTTAGTGGAAGAACTGTGCAGATGCAAACTTTGGTGACAGAATTACTGTAAAATCTCCCTCAGTGTTTTATGCGTCCACATTCTCCAAAAATTCTTAAAATATCTGCTCAGAATTCAAATAAAAAAGATAGGTTTTCAGCTATGACATGGTATCTTGAGTTTACAAATATATATATTTTGGTTATGAGAAGGCACCTACCTTAAGTTTAGTGGATTTACACACGGAATTACTGTAATGGAATTACATCATGGGTCCTGATCTCTACGACACAGAAATGCATAATTATTCACCTCATGTTTCACAACTTTGGACATCACAGCACAGCACAGCTCAGTAGTTCAGTACAGTAGATATACTGTACTAGTGTATTGGACTACTGTGCTCAACTCACTGTACAGTACTGATTCTACTCGATGTACTGTACTTGTGCTATGCAAACTTATGAAACATGTCTATGATAGGTCCAGTCCGGTCTGTCTGTGGACATTAACATCAAGGCCAGGGTGAACTGACCAAATTTTTACACATTTTCAACATCAATGGAGGTCTGGTGTTAGTTGGTGCTCAGTGGGTGAGGATGGTAATTATAGTAAATGGAAAGAGGGGGCTCATGGGTAGGTGTCAGTAAGAGCTGATGTGAGGTGATATTAACTGGAGAGAGAGAGGGAGGAGTTGTCAAGACTTAGGCTGTTTTAACACTCTTGGTTTGACCACCAGACAACAGAAAGACAAAGAAAATAGTTGTGAGCTGAACATAACAGTATGCCATGGAAGGGAGGACAGGAGCAAGTGACCCAACTGTGTTTGTGACCATTGTAGCTAACTCAGTTGCAGTAATTCCGTTACACTTTTGGGGTAATTCTGTTACCAATTTGGTAACGGATTCACACGTTTTTTTACTTCTGTGAACTTGTCAAAGCATTAGGTTATGCCATATTCCTTAGATGGAAATGTTTGAAAAATGTATCTATGCCTTCATTTCCTAAAAATATAGACTCAGCTTTAATTTGACACCCAATATGATATGCTGCTATGAGCTTCACATGTTGGTGCTCATGGGCCGCTTTTGATGGAACTGCCCATGTACGGTTTTGAATAGAGTGAACATTATGTGAAATAATGACGCGTGCTGCTGTAATAACTGATTAAGTGTCAACATTTTACTCATGTGAAAGGTGGCTTTACGGTACTGATTGATCAGAGGTCAACCGATTAATCGGAATGGCCGATTAATTAGGGCCGATTTCAAGTTTTCATAACAATCGGAAATCGGTATTTTTGGGCACTGATTTTGCCGATAAAAAAACTACCTTTATTTAACTAGGCAAGTCAGTTAAGAACACATTCTTATTTTCAATGACAGCCTAGGAACAGTGAGTTAACTGCCTGTTCAGGGGCAGAACAACAGATTTGTACCTTGTCAGCTCGGGGGTTTGAACTTGCAACCTTCCGGTTACTAGCCCAACGCTCTAACCACTTGTCTGCTCGGGGGAGGCAATCTTACAGCCTTACAGTTAACTAGTCCAATGCTAGTCCTAACCACCTGATTACAACATTGCACTCCATGAGGAGACTGCCTGTTATGCGAATGCAGTAGAAGCCAAGGTAAGTTGCTAGCTAGCATTAAACTTATCAAAAACTAATCAGTCAATCAATCACTAGTAAACTACACATGGTTGATGATATTACTAGTTTATCTAGCGTGTCCCGCATTGCATATAATCGATGGAACGCTGGGGGATGATTTAACAAAAGCGTATTTGCAAAAAAAGCACAATCGTTGGATGACTATACCAAACCATAAACACCAATGCCTTTCTTAAAATCAATACACAGAAGTATATATTTTTAAACCTGCTTATTTAGCTAAATGAAATCCAGGTGAGCAAGCAATATTAACCAGGTGAAATTGTGTCACTTCTCTTGCGTTCATTGCACGCAGAGTCAGGGTATATGCAACAGTTTGGGCAGCCTGGCTCATTGCGAACTAATTTGACAGAATTTTACGTAATTATGACTTAACATTGAAGGTTGTGCAATGTAACAAGAATATTTAGACTTAGGGATGCCACCCGTTAGATAAAATACCGAACGTTTCCGTATTTCACTAAAATAATTAACGTTATGTTTTCGAAATGACAGTTTCCGGATTCGACCATATTATTGACCAAAGGCTCGTATTTCTGTGTGTTATGTTATAATTAAGTCTATGATTTGATAGAGCAGTCTGACTGAGCGATGGTAGGCAGCAGCAGGCTCGTAAGCATTCATTCAAACAGCACTTTCGTGTGTTTTGCCAGCAGCTCTTCGCAAGCACAGCGCTGTTTATGACTTCATGCCTATCAGCCCAATGGCAGGTGTAACCGATGTGAAATGGCTAGCTAGTTAGCGGGGTGCGCGCTAATAGCGTTTCAAACATCACTCGCTCTGAGACTTGGAGTAGTTATTCCCCTTGCTCTGCACGGGACACAGCTTTTGTGGAGCGATGGGTAACGCTGCTTCGAGTGTGGCTGTTGTCGATGTGTTCCTGATTCGAGCCCAGGTAGGGGCGATGAGAGGGATGGAAGCTATACTGTTACACTGGCAATACTATAGTGCCTATAAGAACATCCAATAGTCAAAGGTATATGAAATGCAAATGGTATAGAGAGAAATAGTCCTATAAATACTATATTAACTACAACCTAAAACCTCTTACCTTGGAATATTGAAGTCTCATGTTAAAAGGAACCACCAACTTTCATATGTTCTCATGTTCTGAGCAAGGAACTTAAACATTAGCTTTTTTACATGGCACATATTGCAATTTTACTTCTCCAACACTTTGTTTTTGCATTATTTAAACCAAATTGAACATTTCATTATTTATTTGAGGCTAAATTGATTTTAATTTATGTATTATATTAAGTTAAAATAAGTGTTCATTCAGTATTAATAAGCAGTAATAATTAGCAGTAATATTCAGTATTAATTAGCAGTAATAATAATTGTCATTATTATAAATGTAAAAAAAAATAAAAAATTAACCGGTATCAGCTTTTTTTTAGTCCTCCAATAATCGGTATCGGCGTTGAAAAATCATAATCGGTCGACCTCTAGTACTGATATTTCATAAATCAGGGTATGCCTCTATTCTGTGGGCATTATCAAATAAAGAAGAGCATAACCACTCAAGTGAAGGGCATTCTACAGTGAGGCAGGTGATTAGAACACATGCACGTTCTGAACCAGAGGAGCGGTGTACAGTTGAAGTCGGAAGTTTACATACACCTTAGCCAAATACATTTAAACTCAGTTTTTCACAATTCCTGACATTTAAAAAGTCTCTGTCTTAGGTCAGCTAGGATCACCACTTTATTTTAAGAATGTGAAATGTCCGAATAATAGTTGAGAGAATGATTTATTTCAGCTTTAATCTCTTTCATCACATTCCCAATGAGTCAGAAGTTGACATATACTCAATTAGTATTTGGTAACATTGCCTTTAAATTGTTTAACTTGGGTTAAACGTTTCAGTTAGCCTTCCACAAGATTCCCACAATAAGTTGGGCCCATTCCTCCTGACAGATCTGGTGTAACGGAGTCAGGTTTGTAGGCCTCCTTGCTTGCACACGCTTTTTCAGTTCTGCCCACAAATTTTCTATAGGATTGACGTCAGGGCTTTGTGATGGCCACTCCAATACCTTGACTTTGTTGTCCTTAAGCCATTTTGCCACAACTTTGGAAGTATGCTTGGGGTCATTGTCCATTTGGAAGACCCATTTGCAACCCAGCTTTAACTTCCTGACTGATGTCTTGAGATGTTGCTTCAATATATTCACATCATTTTCCATCCTCATGAAGCCATCTATTTTGTGAAGTGCACCAGTCCCTCCTACAGCAAAGCACCCCCACAACATGATGCTGCCACCCCATTGCTCCACGGTTTCATCAGACCAGAGGACATTTCTCCAAAAAGTTCCATGTTTGTCCCCATGTGCAGTTGCAAACCGTTTTTTTATGGCGGTTTTGGAGCAGTGGATTCCTCCTTACTGAGCGGCCTTTTAGGTTATGTCGATATAGGACTCGTTTTACTGTGGATATAGATACTTTTGTACCGGTTTCCTCCAGCATCTTCACAAGGTCCTTTGCTGTTGTTCTGGGATTGATTTGCACTTTTCGCACCAAAGTATGTTCATCTCTAGAAGACAAAACGCGTCTCCTTACTGAGCGTTATGATGGCTGCATGGTCCCATGGTGTTTATTCTTGCGTACTATGATGTCAAGCAAAGAGGCACTGAGTTTGAAGGTAGGCCTTGAAATACATCCACAGGTACACCTCCAATTGACTCAAATGATGTCACTTAGCCTATCAGAAGCTTCTAAAGCCATGACATAATTTTCTGGAATTTTCCAAGCCGGTTAAAAGGCACAGTCAACTCTGGACAATTCCTGGTCTTCCCATGGACTTTTGTAAAATTAGTGGAAAAGAGGAAACATTAAAAAACATCCGACAAGACACAAATGGCCTTCTAACGAGACAGTGAGTTTGAACGCTAGTATTTCAAGAATATATAGATATGCATTTTTCTTGAGGCAAAACCTTACCTAAGTTTCTGTTTGCTATAATAAAGGATATGTGGATCAGGATATTGATAGAAATAAATTCAACACAACAATACATGCCAATACTAAATATACATAAAGAATTGGATAAGACCCAACTGAAATGAGGTCAGCCGACAGTGAATCAGGGTCATTGTTGCTGTAAGGGTGAATATGTGGAGCTGTGGACAGATCTGTTCAAGTCTGAGTGCTGTTGGGCCACTGTAGCCATGCAGCAGCTTGTCTAAGAGTAGAGCCTGCATTCCTGAGAGATTGATAATTACTGAGGAACTCCTCTTTCCAAATATCCTTCACCCCCTCTCTCCCTGTTGTTCTCTCCCCCCCCCCCACCCACCCACCTACCTCCCTCTTTCTGCCTGACAGAGAACTTATACAGTAGCCTAGGAACCAGAGTCATAAAAACACAATGGCAAGGGCCATAAGAGAATACCATTGTAAGATAAAGTTTTACAACTAATTATGCACAGGCTAAAGTTACTGGTACCCCTCATTACTTTCTCATATTGTTCACATGTTTCAATAGTGAGAGACTCTTGAGTTTCTCAGACTGGACTGTTGAATCTGCCCATTTCTTGACCTCATATAAGTGTTGCCGTGGGCCTAACCCTGGACCTCTGTATCTATGGGGATGAAGACCCTGGTCTGAGGGAACAGAACCAGGGGAGGTGAAGTCTTTTGACAGTAGTGACTTAGTGACTGCTGGGATAAACACAGCTGTGGCTTAAAAAACATCCTCTCCTGCCACTGGCATCTCTGAAGTCTCTGTTCTCTCCAGTCAAAACAAGCCCTCTGTGCCCCAACCACAATAACACACACTCACTCACTCAGTCACAGACTGCCATACACTAAGCACTATGTAGGGTGAGAGGACTGGGAAATCTTATAGTAAGGACTAGATGGTATAGGGTTATCAGACATGCAGACAGAGCAGAGCAGACTAATCCAGCAGTGGACAAATGCGCTGTGGTCTCTATGTAAACTGTTTTGGAATTTCAGAGTGCCTAAATAGGCTACTAAAAGAAGGCCTGTCCCGTTTGGCTACTACTACTGAAACGCAGTCCGCCGACCTAGGAATGTTGGCCTGAGAACATGAGACACACGCTCACACACACATTAGCGTGGCTAACGTTTTGACTGATTGGATTTCCCATTAGTGCTGATCAATGGTTCAATGATTACAGATGAGTAAGTAAACCAATCCCACTGATTAAACATAGGGTCTACCACCCTGTCTACACAAAGGAGGCTTCTCACTACACTACAGACCTGAGTCACTGCTGATTTCACCACACTCACGGGACTGTCGCCCATTCCAGACTGAGGCTAGAATGTCTACAGCCCATCATAATACTGAGACGTTATCTGTCCACACTGCTGTGAACTAAGTTCTACTGACTAGCCCTCCTCCCCACTGGTCACTGTGGTCATTTTCCCCTGAGTTCTCCCAAACACTAACCACTGTCTAGACTGAGCTATCCTTCCTCTCTTAAGATCCTCTTGATCTGTCATGCCCTCATCCCTCTATTCCTAGGACCCTGAGTTTTTCTAGGTCAAGTCCCATGCTGGAAGAAAGGTCAGGGCCCTAGTTGTGCAGAGGAATCTCCCCCTGGATCTGTGGTTACATAAGGCACCTGTTATCTCCATGGGTACAAGCACTGGCTTGGCAGGCAGCCGAGTGAGAAGGAAGAAACACCAGTGCAGGACACACCCTTCCTAAACAAAAGTATATTGTCTCCACTCCAGAAGTCATGGTGAAGTCATCAGGGGCAGAGGTTAGAGAGGGGTGTCCTGAAATGATCAGGACAATTTTGTCAAAATAAACTATAGGCCAATGTTTATTAGCAGACTGCACTGGTAATTACTGGTAATTATCAGGTTTTAGTTGTCCACGATCAAATTAACGAGACAAAACAAGCAACTGACATATCATGTGACAACGTCTAAAACGACTGAAATCTGGCCAATTTGTCTCCAAAGGGACTTTATCCATAGAAAGATGTGAATACATTGGAGTACTGTTTCATTTCACAATTGATCTGCAGTCAAAACAACTTTGTTTGCAGCTTTCAGTTCTAAGTCCATGGCCAGGCAATGTACAGTATGTCTACAAACAGAAGAAGCCCCCTCTCGAGAACTGAGACTGTCAGGTTATCTCCAGTCAGGTTAATAAATAATCTTCACTCAAGATAAAGGAAATAGGAAATACATGTATCAGACTGCCATGAGGCCATTGACTGGGAGAGATAGTGTTATGGTAAGGTAGGTTGGCGCTATGTCAGTGTCCATGAGTCCTGCTCAGATAAAGAAAACTAAATGTCTTTCATTGTAAATATCTCTTTCGTAAAACATGTTTAAGATTATATGTATTTTTACCTGTCTGTTTGAAAGTTCCAATGCAATTCAACATTGGGTCTCCAGGCTATCCACCACCCTGACCCTGCATGCCAAGTTGGCTGTACCTGTACCACCGATTGCCAATCATGTAGCCTATGTCAAATTAGGCCTACCTCACATAGTTCTAAAAGCATGATCTTGATTTTCCTGGAAACCCTATGTTGAATTGCATTGCATTCTACAAAGGGGAGAAATAAGCATTTGAATCAGGAACGTTCCCTCTCAAGACCTCTACAAGCCAGAAAGTGTAATAAAATGATATTTTAATGTACTTTACCGTTTGGTCCTTTTGGCGGTAGGAATGTGAGACAATATATCCACAGGAAAGTATAATTACATCAACTTTTCGAAGCGCTTGTAGTGCATTCCGATTTCTATCAACTGAAGCATGCCCACAACATAAAAATACATGCAGGATTTGCTGAGCTCGTGCACGTGTTTCCATGGTTCAGCACATGCTTCAGGTGATAGAAATATGACTGCACTACCAGCCCTTTGAAAAGTTTATGTAATTATACTTCCCTGTTGATATAGCCGATTGTGCGACATTCCTACCATCAAAAGGACTAACCACAAGGCCAAACTGTAAAGTATGTTAAAATAGAATTGTATTCAACATTCTGGCTTTTGTAGAGGTCGTGAGAGGAAACTTTCCTGATTCAAACGATCATTTCTGCCCGATGTAGAATTCAATGCAATTCAACGTTGGTTGTCCAGGCAAGATATTGATACGTCATTGAGATCTTATTTTCCTCATTGTTTAGTAGGAAAGTTCAACTTTAGGATGAAAGTTATGAAATATATGACACTTATCATTATTGCCACGTTCATATGCTGGTCGGAACTAAGAAATATCCGACTTGCTGATTTGTTGAACGCGGCACGCGTATAACTAGGCTACAACCATTAGAACATTTCAGAGTTTCCTAGTTCCAACAAGTATTTGACCGCGGCATATGTCAGAGCTCATAAAAAAGTTATGACTTTATGATGACACGTGAGTTCACGTTCCCCTCATCACACAACTGCCAAATTCAGCATGCTACACTACACATAACACACTGACTATAAAGTATTAGAAACTTGCCATACAGAAAGCCTGCAGACGACGGCAAAAAATAATTAATTCGGAATATGTTTACCTTTGGATTAAATACTTTTAAATCCCGATTTGATAGGTCAAATTCTGCCTCATCTGCTTTACATTTGAAGCGCTTCCACTGCGTTCCTCTCCAAAGTGGTTCACAGTCCGAACTGAAACACCAGGTAAAGCATTTCCGCTAAATGTGCCACAGGAGGAGACTACAGTGGTATTTTCTGCTGACCGAAACACTCCATGAATTGTTTTCCACAAACTGGCTCAATCGGTTTTTCGCACGAACGCTCCAATGGTTTCCCCCAAATTACACAATACGTGCGTCTTGTGCTGTCCTATCTGTGGCTGCAGTGCGCGCACAGGTGAAAAAATGATAGGGATGATCTATGATGTTGATGTCCGCGCGCTGTGACGGCCATCTGGTGGTGGGCAAAATATCCTTCGTAGCTGAACATTACAAATGATTAATGTGCACTTCTTCTTCCTTGATATCATGGCGGTCCGCAAACAAACGTTAAGGGGCATGCCGCCACCTACTGTGCTGGAGTGTGCGAGAAATCATGGTCAGTCTAATTATGTACTACTAAATATATATATATATTATAATAAATTCAACCTGCCATTTCTGCTTTCCACAATACAAGTCGTGTAGATAACCTTACTAATGAAAGCTATGAAGTTAACTTTATTCACAGTCAAAGTATCCTTTGACATAGCACATTCATGAGGTCAAGATTTCTGAACAGGTCTCAAAACCATACCAGGGCTAGCAGCAATACCAGTCCTGACATTAGGTCCACTTAGTACAGGAGCAGCCATGGAAGCTCCATCATTATGTAAAGTCCATGGAGAATAAGAGCACCTCCTCCCAGCTGCCCACTGTCACCACCAATAAATCAATTTTTCCATTTGCTTTCCATCTGGCTGCCCCTACCCCAGTCAA
Organism: Oncorhynchus masou masou; assembly: GCF_036934945.1. Taxonomy (NCBI): domain Eukaryota; kingdom Metazoa; phylum Chordata; class Actinopteri; order Salmoniformes; family Salmonidae; genus Oncorhynchus; species Oncorhynchus masou. Next base: position 37,255,373 of record NC_088232.1, on the reverse strand, counting down.
CAGCCCTGCACCCCCCACAGCAACATGCCCAAGCCTCCCCATTTCTCTTTCACGTTAATTACGTTATCTCACATCATTATATATGTACAATGACCAGATAATTCAGAACCAATACTCTTCATCTAATGTATGGGAATGATCAAACAGCAGAACATCCTTTTGTCCCATTGGTGCCTGATTCTTTAAGACTGCTCTGCATGGAGTCCACCATGAGATCAAGACTCTATCTTAGTTGTTTATAAATAACAGGCCATAAAAAAACCTAAATATAATCTAGCTCTGCACAGGCTGGCCCAGATATGTGTCAGCAATGGCATCAATAACGTCTTGGCCTCTCTCACTGACACAGTGAGTGACCTCAGTTTACCATGTGGGAGATGAGAAAGTCTACCTCGGGGGAAGGATAGTGTTTCTCCGCTCCCTCATATCTTATTTATGAACACAAACAGAATATATGTTTATGTTTAGACAAGCAGCTCCACAGAAAAGGTGGTCTAAAGAGGAAACTGTTTGTCTGTGTTGTTATCTACACTTCTCTGCATCGTTGTCTAGAAAGTGAGTTGAAATGCTAATCGTTTCAGATGGGTGATTTTGCAACACTGTAATTCTAAAAACGGAACATTTTATTATTATATCCTTGGTCTGAGTTTGGTGGTCTGTGTCTTAACTGGGCAATGTCTGAATACCTTTTACATTTTTTTATTTTCTTTTTACGTTGGAAGTTTAAGGTGAGTGACACTTTTACAACCCTTGTTCAGAATATTTTTCTTATCTCAAATGTACTTACTAAATCAGTGGTTTTCTAACCTCTCATTGGGGACCCCCAGACGTTTCACCATTTTGTTGTAGCCCTGAACTCGTTCACTTGATTCACATATTGAAGGGCTTGATGATTAGTTGAGAAGTTGGATCAGGTGTGCTGTGGAACAGTTCAAATACATGGAATGGCTGTGGGTCCATGAAAAGAGGTTTGAAAACCCTTGTACTAAACGGATTAAACGTGATTGTAGGGGATTATGTTTTCTTTGAAAATACATATGGGTAAAATTGTGACATGCCTGTACAATTCATGAATATAACAATGTCTGAGAATGTCACTGTCATCATATCAAGAACAGATAGTGGTAAGAATAGACAGATGGCACAATCAGGAATATACAGTGATAAGGGATGATTAGATATATCTAGATAGAGGCTCCGAATCAAAACACAAACAAAGAAAATCTCTAACATTGACTGGGTCATCTTACTCTTCAGTCTATTTTTGTGCAATCTTATAAATGAAGGTCAGCCTTGATAATGTTCCTATTCCCATTAATATGTCCTGCGATTTCACAAAATTATCTGTCTTATCCATAGACTGTATCCATTGACTGTAAAAATAATGGACAAAGCCATCGATGATGTCAGCCCAATGTTTCCTATGACTCATTTGAAGATCAGGAAGTGTTGTTTTAGCGTGTTGCCATCTTGTTTCATGGGCAATTTTACTTGCTATTCAGAATCATTGGGATGTCCCTACCCCATTGAAGCTGACATTTAAAATGATTACAGTAAGGGTTAAGGTTAGGTAAGGGTTAAGGTGAGGGTAGGGACATCCCAAGGATCCCGGATAGCATAATATGTTTGAGCTACTCTAGGAAGTGACATTGCAGGTTAGCTTAGTGCTGCCCCATCTCATTGAGTATCTCAACTTGAAGACCGACTGGGGTGCTAGTCAATGAGTATGGCCATCTTCATGGTCAATATTTATGGGTATACAAATAGATTTTCTGTTTTCATTGTTAACAAAACGTTCTTACAAAATACTCCACATACAGGTCATCATCAAACCTGAAATAGTTATATGTCAAATCATATTCAGCCAGCTCTAGAATAAAGTTTGTTGGTAGGTATTCGTTAGTATCTCTGTCTCTCAAATAGTGAACTAGGGCTGCCAGCCCCCGTATGGGGAATGCTAGTATATAGACTCTCGACATCTAATGTGACCAAATTGCATTATTCTGTTAATCGTGTTTTAGGTGAGATCTTGTTTATGAAGTTTATAGAATCTTTCACATATGATGGTAATTCTTGCCCATGAGATTTAATAAAGGAGTCTACGAAGGAAGGACAATGGCTATAGTACTGAGCCTATTCCTGCAACCTCTGGTCTGTCTGGATAATTGCCTTGTTGTGTTTTAGGTTTGTGTAATTTTGGCAAAATGTACAGGCATGGATTTATGGGACATTTGCAGCAAAGGTATTCATATTCATGTTTTGAGATAAGGTTATTTAATAGGGTTTGCTCCAGATTAGAGCATATATCCCTTTGGAACACCTGTGTGGGATCAACACTCAACAATCAAGATGTATGTCCTTGAACTGATTATATTAAAATTGTACACAGAAGTTAAGGGTAATTTTCTGCCTGCAGTGTAATGGGGGATCCTGCTTTTTGAAAACATTACCTCCAGTACCCCAGTCGGCCTTGAACTTTACATCCCCAATCAAATCAAACTTTATTGATGACCTACACAGATTTGCAGAAGTTATCGCAGATGCAGTGAAATTATTGTGTTTCTAGCTATAACAGTATACCTACCAATAACATTTTAAAAATACACACATAATTCAGAAAAATAGAAAATAAGAAATATCAGAATGAGCAATGACAGAGACCGGAATATAAATATATATATATATATATACATATAAATATACAGTGCCTTCAGAAAGTATTCATACCCCTTGATCCCTCCACATTTTGTTGTGTTAAAGCCTGAATTCAAAATGTATTAGATACATTTTATTTTCTCACACATCTACACACAATAACCCCTAATGACAAATTGAAAACATGTTTAGATAAATGTTTGCTAATTTATTGAAAATTAAATACAGAAATATCTAATTTACATAACTATTCACGCCCCTGAGTCAATACATTCTAGAATCACCTTTGGCAGTGATTACAGCTGTGAGTGTTTCTGGGTAATTCTCTAAGAGCTTTGCACATTCCATTTTTTTTCATTCTTCAAGCCCTGTCAAGTTGGTTGTTCATCATTGCTAGACAGACATTATCAAGTCGACTTAAGTCAACACTGTAAATAGGCCACTCAGGAACATTAAATGTAATCTTGGCAAGGTGAACTTGTCTCCCAGTGTCTGTTGGAAAGCAAACTGAACCAAGCTTTAATGTTTTTTATCTGAAAAAACTCCCTAGTTCTTGCTGATGACAAGTATACAAGCATGACAAGCATATTTGTTTACCCATCTACCAATAGGTGCCCTTATTTACGAGACACCGGAAAACATCCTTGGTCTTTGTGGTTGGATCTGTGTTTGAAATTCAAGCCTCGACTGAGGGACCTTACAGATAATTGTATGTGTGAGGTAGTCATAAAAGTAATATTGAACACTATTATTGCCCACAGAGTGAGTCCATGCAACGTATTATGTGACGTGACTTCTTAAGCAAATGTTTACTCCTGACCTTATTTAGGCTTGCCATAACAAAGGGGTTGAATGCTTATTGACTCAAAACATTTCAGATTTTCATTTTTTATTAATTTGTAAAAATATCTAAAAACATAATTCCACTTTGGCATTATGGAGTAATGTGTGTAGGCCAGTGATAAAAAAAAACATCTCAAATGTGGAAAAAATCTAGGGGTGTGAATATATTCTGAAGGCACTGTACATTCAGAAAGTATTCAGACCCCTTTACTTTTTCCAAATTTTGTTACGTTACGCCAATATTCTAAAATTGATTAAATAAATAATTTTCCTCATCAATCTTTTTTATTTTTTATTTAAACTTTATTATAACCAGGTAGGCCAGTTGAGAACAAGTTCTTATTTACAACTGCAACATGGCCAAGAGAAAGCAAAGCAGTGCGACACAAACAACAACACAGAGTTACACATGGAATAAACAACCGTACAGTCAATAATACAATAGAAAAGTCTATCTACAGTACAGTGTGTGCAAATGAAGTAAGATTAGGGAGGTAAGGCAATAAATAGGCCATAGTGGCAAAATAATTAAAATGTAACAATTAAACACTGGAATGATAGATGAACAGAATATGAATGTGTAAGTAGAGATACTGGGGTTCCAAAAGAGCAAAAATAAATAAATAAATAACAATATGGGGATGAGGTAGTTGGGTGGGCTATGTACAGATGAGCTATGGACACGTGCAATGATCTGTAAGCTGCTCTGACAGCTGATGCTTAAAATTAATGAGGGAGATATGAGTCTCGAGCTTCAGTGATTTTTGCAGATTGTTCCAGTCATTGGCAGCAGAGAACTGTAAGGAAAGGTGGCCAAAGCAGGAACTGGCTTTGGGGGTGACCAGTGAAATATACCTGCTGTAGCACGTGCTACGGGTATTGGTGTGCTATTGGTGACGAGTGAGCTGAGAAAAGGCGGAGCTTTACTTAGCAAAGACTTATAGATGACCTGGAGCCAGTGGGTTTGGCGATTAATATGAAGCGAGGGCCAGCCAACAAGAGCATACAGGTCGCAGTAGTGGGTATTATATGGGGCTTTGGTGACAAAACGGATGTCACTGTGATAGACTGCATCCAATTTGCTGAGTAGAGTGTTGGAGGCTATTTTGTGAATGACATCGCCGAAGTCAAGGATCGGTAGGATAGTCAGTTTTACGAGGGTATGTTTGGCAGCATGAGTGAAGGATGCTTTGTTGCGACATAGGAAGCCGATTCTAGATTTAATTTTGGAATCGAGATGCATAATGTGAGTCTGGAAGGAGAGTTTACGGTCTAACCAGACACCTAGGTATTTGTAGTTGTCCACATATTCTAAGTCAGAACCGTCCATTAATTAGGGCCAATTAATTAGGACCGATTTCAAATTTTCATAATCGGTAATCGGCATTTCTGGATGCCGATTATGACCGATTTATATTGCGATTATGGCCGATATATATTGGAATATTGCAATCCACGAGGAGCCTGCGTGGCTGAACACCTGTTACATGAGTGTAGGCAGCAAGGAGCCATGGTAAGTTGCTAGCTAGCATTAAACTTATGTTATAAAAAACAATCAATCTTAACATAATCACTAGTTAACTACACATGGTTAATGATATTACTAGTTTAACAAGCTTGTCAATGCGGTGCCTGAAATTGTGTCACTTCTCTTGTTACTTTTGCATGCCGGTAGTTATGTACATTAAACGGCTCTGGCTATTTACCAAGTTCTGCTCTCCTGCGCTTGACTTCCATGCCACCAGTTACGCACCCCTTGACAGACAGCAGGTATTCTGAATGCATGAAGCACAGCGCTGTTTATGACTTCAAGCCTATCAACCCCCGAGATTAGGCTGGCAATACTATAGTGCCTATAAGAACATCCAATAGTCAAAGGTCTATGAAATACAAATGGTATAGAGAGAAATAGTCCTATAATAACTACAACCTTAAACTTCTTAACTGGGAATATTGAAGACCCACGTTAAAAGGAACCAACAGCTTTCATATGTTCTCATGTTCTGAAGAAGGAACTTAAACATTAGCTTTTTTAAATGGCACATATTACACTTTTACTTTCTTCTCCAACACTGTTTTTGCATTATTTCAACCAAATTGAACATATTTCATTATTTATTTTAGACTAAATATATTTTATTTAGTATTATATTAACTTAAAATAAGTGTTCAGTCAGTATTGTTGTAATTGTCATTATTACAAATATATATATATAAATTGGCAGATTAATCGGTATCGGCTTTTTTTGGTCCTCCAATAATTGGTATTGGCGTTGAAAAATCATAATCGGTCGACCTCTCGTCCAGAGTAGAGATGCTAGACGAGTAGGCAGGCGCGGGCAGAGGAGTTGAAGAGCATGCATTTAGTTTTACTTGCATTTAAGAGCAGTTGGAGGCCACGGAAGGAGTGTTGTATGGCATTGAGGCTCGTCTGAAAGTTTGTTAACACAGTGTCCAAAGAAGGGCCAGTATACAAAATGGTGTAGTCTGCGTAGAGGTGGATCAGAGAATCACCAACAGCAAGAGCGACATCATTGATGTATACAGAGAAAAGAGTTGGCCCGAGAATTGAACCCTGTGGCACCCCCATAGAGACTGCCAGAGGTCTGGACAACAGGCCCTCTGATTTGACACACTGAACTCTGTCTAAGAAGTAGTTGGTGAACCAGGCGAGGCAGTCATTTGAGAAACCAAGGCTGTTGAGTCTGCCGATAAGAATGCAGTGATTGACAGAGTCGAAAGCCTTGGCCAGGTCGATGAATATGGCTGCACAGTATTGTCTTTTATCGATGGTGGTTATGATATCGTTTATTACCTTGAGCGTGTCTGAGGTGCATCCATGACCAGCTCGGAAACCAGATTACATAGCGGAGAAGGTATGTTGAGATTCGAAATGGTCAGTGATCTGTTTGTTAACTTGGCTTTCGAAGACCTTAGAAAGGCAGGGTAGGATAGATATAGGTCTGTAACAGTTTGAGTCTAGGGTGTCTCCCCCTTTGAAGAAGGGATGACCGCTGCAGCTTTCCAATCTTTGGGGATCTCAGACGATACGAAAGACAGGTTATTGCTACACACAATACCCCATAATGACAAAGCGAAAACAGGTTTTAGAATTTTTTACAAATACATTTTTAAAAACAATACTGAAATACCTTATTTACATAAGTATTCAGAGCCTTTGCTATGAGACTCGAAATTGAGCTCAGGCGCATGTTGTTTCCATTGATCATCCTTGAGATGTTTCTGCAACTTGATTGGAGTCTACCTGTGGTAAATTCAATTGATTGGACATGATTTGGAAAGGCACACACGTTTCTACAGTTGAAGTCGGAAGTTTACATACACCTTAGCCAAATACATTTAAACTCAGTTTTTCACAATTCCTGACATTTAATCCTAGTAAAAATGTCTTAGGTCAGTTAGGATCATCACTTTATTTTAAGAATGTGAAATGTCAGAATAATAGTAGAGAGAATTATTTATTTCAGCTTTTATTTCTTTCATCACATTCCAAGTGGGTCAGAAGTTTACATATACTCAATTAGTATTTGGTAGCATTGCCTTTAAATTGTTTAACTTGGGTCAAACATTTTAGTTTGCCTTCCGCAAGCTTCCCACAATAAGTGGGGTGCATTTTGGCCCATTCCTCCTGACAGAGCTGGTGTAACTGAGGCAGGTTTGTAGGCCTCCTTGCTCGCACACAGTTTTTCAGTTCTGCCCACACATTTTCTATAGGATTGAGGTCAGGGCTTTGTGATGGCCACTCCAATACCTTGACTTTGTTGTCAATGGCCAAAGCCATTTTGCCACAACTTTGGAAGTATGCTTGGGGTCATTGTCCATTTGGAAGACCCATCTGCGACCAAGCATTCACTTCCTAATGTCTTGAGATGTTGCTTCAATATATCTACATAATTTTCCTCCTCATGATGCCATCTATTTTGTGAGGTGCATCAGTCCTTCCTGCAGCAAAGCACCCCCACAACATGATGCTGCCACCCCCGTGCTTCACGTTTGGGATGGTGTTCTTCGGCTTGCAAGCCTCCCCCTTTCTCCTCCAAACATAATGATGGTCATTATGTCCAAACAGTTCTATTTTTGTTTTGTCAGACCAGAGGACATTTCTCCAAAAAGTATGATCTTTGTCTCCATGTGCAGTTGCAAACCATAGTCTGGCTTTTTATGGCGGTTTTGGAGCGGTGGCTTCTTCCTTGCTGAGCGGCCTTTCAATTTATGTCGATATAGGACTTGTTGTTCTGGGATTGATTTGCACTTTTCGCACCAAATTACGTTCATCTCTAGGAGACAGAACGCGTCTCCTTCCTGAGCGGTATGACGGCTACATGGTCCCATGGTGTTTATACTTGCATACTATTGTTTGTACAGATGAATGTGGTACCTTCAGGTGTTTGGAAATTGCTCCCAAGGATGAACCAGACTTGTGAAGGTCTACAATGTTTTACAATGAGTTCTTGGCTGATTTCTTTTGATTTTTCCATGATGTCAAGCAAAGAGGCACTGGGTTTGAAGGTAGGCCTTGAAATACATCCACAGGTAGACCTCCAGTTGACTCAAATGATGTCAATTCGTTTCTCAGAAGCTTCTAAAGCCATGACATAATTTTCTGGAATTTTCCAAGCTGTTTAAAGGCACGGTCAACTTAGTTTATGTAAACTTCTGGCCCACTGGATTTGTGATACAGTGAATTATAAGTGAAATAATCTGTTTGTAAACAATTGTTGGAAAAATTACTTGTGTCATGCACAAAGTAGATGTCCTAACCGACTTGCCAAAACTATAGTTTGTTAACAAAAAATTTGTGGAGTGGTTGAAAAATGAGTTTTAATGACTCCAACCTAAGTGTATGTAAACTTCCGACTTCAACTGTATATAGGATGAGCCATGACTAGAATACAGTATAGACATATAAAGTGGGTGAAACAGTATGTAAACATTATTAAGGTGACGAGTGTTCAATGACTCAATTACAATGCGTTCGGAACATATTCAGACCCCTTGAATTTTTTACATTGTGTTATGTTACAGCCTTAATCTAAAATAGATTTTTTGTTATCCTCATCCTGAATACTTTCTGAATGCACTGTAGAGGTCAGCAGTCTCTAAGGTGCAGGGTAGACTACTGGGTGGTAGCCGGCTAGAACAATCACTAAGGTTCAGGGCCGGGTACTGGGCCGAGGCCGGCGAGTGGTGATTGTCCAATGGTTTGGAGATAGAAGCTGTTTCTCAGTTTCTCGGTCACAGCTTTGATGCAACAGATGAACAGGCCGTGGTTGAGGTCCTTGAGAGGGGGAAATCATTGGGAGCAGTCGTTCCCCCCTGAACTTATAAAACTTTCCCATCCTTTCTTCTCCTACTTCAACTTTTCAGACAGGTGATGGAGACACCAATGGCTGTTGAGGATCTACAGAGAAGGAGGGAAGTTGAGTCTAGAGAGAACTTGCACTCTGGAGAGGACTCCATGGAGGAGGCACATTCTGTGGAGAGCAGCCTAATGGCAGCACTAACCCACCATGAGAGAAGCATGTACGGTGCCGGATTTGCGGCTCAAGCACACATCACTGAGGTAGTAAGCCCCGTGGAGAGGTGTGTGGAATATACATTTGTCCAGGTGCAGGGGAACATGGACAGTGTGGGGCTGCTCTTTGAGGAGTGCATCAAGAAGGTGGGCCATCTAGAAAGTCAAAGGGATGAATTGATACTGGAGCTGTTGCAGCTAGAGCAGCCCATGCTGCAAGCTACTGTGGCCTTGAGGGGACAGTTGTTAGAGGCACGTAGAGTTCTCACCAGTGTCCAATTGGAGTTTATTCATCTGCAAATAGAGGTGGGACAAGTGAAGAGTAAGCTGTTTGTCACAGCCAGGGACTGTATCCAGAGCCAGCTAGCGCTGGCTGCACAGCAGTATGAGGTGGCCCAGGCTGCAATCACACAAGTAAGGTAGAGTGGAAACCCCACAGCATTGCATATAAGCTTTTGTGAGAATGCAGTTAATGTACCATTAACATACTGAGTGAGGGGTAACAGTATGAGGGGTGTTGACATTTTCCTGTGATTTGTGCTATTTTTTGTGTGTTCTTTGTCATCCCTTTGTTGTAATGTTTCAGTGTTGACATGTTATATTGTTGATGGGTGCTACCACAGAATTGTTATTGCTGTATTCATGGCTGTCTGTCATCCAGATTAATCACACATTATTGTGTTAGTATGAGGGCCAACTACGCTGTCATTGCTTTTTCTGCCCCTAGGAGGAGCTCCGGGCCCACGTCCAGAATCTTACAGAGGAGGTAGCCCAGCTTCAGGAAGCCCAGCACAGCCAGCTGAACACCCTAAAGGACCGGGCCAGACAACCATCCCGTCCCCGGGCTATGAGCGATGTCACTCACTGCCGACGAGCATCCCTGGACCTGCAGAAGCGCCTCAGTGGCAGCATGAGGAATCTAGAAGGCTGGTATGAGCCACGCCTGCTAGCCCTCCTCCGGAGGAGGCAGGCTGGGAAGGAGACCCTGAGAAGGAGCAGGGATGTGGCCCGAGACCTTAAGGCCAGACTGGGGCCCCTGAAGGAGCAGACCCAGAGGCTGGAGCTGCAGAGAGCTTGTCTAGAGGAGAGGATTGCTCTGATGGAGAGGGAAAGGGTGGAGAGAGTGGCACAGTATAAGGTACAGGGGGATTAGGAATATGTGCTGTTTTGTAGCCCGTAAAGGTGTGGTGTAATTGTTCTTATTTCTTCTCATCAGGAGACTGTGGACTCGCTTGAGGAGACCATGAGGAAGCTGAAGTTAGAGCTTTGCATTCAGAAAAAGGCAAACAGACAATTGGAAGAATTGAAGAAGGGACTTTTGAGTGAGCTGAACTATGACAGGTAGGGTGTGGTATGCTACTTACAGTGCATTCGGAAAGAATTCAGACCCCATCCCCTTTTCCACATTTTGTTACATTACAGCCTAATTCTAAAATTGATACGGTCCCACAGTTGACAGTGCACATCAGAGCAAAAACCAAGCCATTAGGTCAAAGGAGTTATCCGTAGAGCTCCAAGACAGTATTGTGTCAAGGCACAGATCTGGGGAAGGGTACCAAAACATTTCTGCTGCATTGAAGGTCCCCAAGAACACAGTGGCCTTCATCATTCTTAGATGGAAGAAGTTTGGAACCACCAAGACTCTTCCTAGAGCTGGCCGCCAGGCCAACCTGAGCAATCGGTGGAGAAGGGCCTTGGTCAGGGCGGTGACCAAGAACCCGGTGGTCACTCTGACAGAGCTCCAGAGTTCCTCTGTGAAGATGTGAGAACCTTCCAGAAGGACAACCATCACTGTAGTACTCCACCAATCAGGCCTTTATGGTAGTGTGGCCAGATAGAAGCACTCCTCAGTAAAAGGTACATGACAGCCCGCTTGGATTTTGCCAAAAGGCACCGAAAGGACTCTCAGACCATGAGAAACAAGATTCTCTGGTCTGATGAAACCAAGATTTATCCCTTTGGCCTGAATGCAAAGCATCACGTCTAGAGGAAACCTGGCACCATCCCTACGGTGAAGCAAGGTGGTGGCAGCATCATGCTGTGGTGGTTTTTCACCCACAGGATCAAGGAAAAGATGAACGGAGCAAAGTACAGAGAGATCCTTGATTAAAAACTGCTCCAGAGTGCTAGGAACCTCAGACTGGGATGAAGGTTCACCTTCCAACACAACAAATACTCTTAAGCTCACAGCCAATACAACGCAGGAGTGGCTTTTGGACAAGTCTCTGAATGTCCTTGAGTGGCTCAACCGAAGCCTGGACTTCAACCCGATCGAACATCTCTGGAGAGACCGTGAAAATAGCTGTGCAGTGACGCTCCCCATCCAACCTGACAGAGCTTGAGGGGATCTGCAGAGAAGAATGGGAAAAACTCCCCAAATACAGGTGTGCCAAGCATGTAGCGTCATACCCAATAAAACTCAAGGCTGTAATGGCTGCCAAAGGTGCTTCATCAAATGTACAGAGTAAAGGGTCTGAATACTTAAGATAAATTGTGGTCTTTCACCTTTTTTTCATACATTTCTAAAAACCTGTTTTTGTTTTGTCATAATGGGGTATTGTGTGTAGATTGGTGAGTGGACAATTCAATACATTTTAGATTAAGGCTGTAAAGTAACAAAATGTGGGGAAAAATCAAGGGGTCTGAATACTTTCCCGAATGCACTGTATCTGGCCATGAGAAGTAGAGATCATCCATTTTGACCCTAAGGAATCTAACAGTTTTCATTGAATACATTAAATTAATATTTGATGTCTGGACTATGTACAATTGACATTAAACACTGAACAAAAATATATACGCAACATGTAGTGTTGATCCCATGTTTCATAAACTGAAATAAAAAATCCCAGAAATGTTCCATATGCACAAAAAGTGTATTTCTCTAAAATGTTGTGCCCAAATTTGTTTACATCCGTTAGTGAGCCTTTCTCTTCGCCAAGACGTTCCAACCACCTGACAGGTGTGACATATCAAGAACCCGATTAAACAGCATGATCATTACACAGGTGCCCCTTGTGCCGGGACAATAAAAGGTCACTTTAATATTTGCAGTTTTGTCACACAACACAATGCCACAGAAGTTGAGGGAGCGTGCAATTGGTATGCTGACCTCAGGAATGCCCACCAGAGGTGTTGCCAGAGATATGTTAATTTCTCTACCACAAGCTGCCTCCAATGTCATTTTAGAGAATTTGGCAGTACATCCAACCAACCTCACAACTGCAGACCACGTGTAACCACGCCAGCCCAAGACCTCCACATCCAGCTTCTCCACCTGTAGGATTGTCTGAAGGGAGGGTCAGTGGGTGGGCCCATCCATGGCTGCATGCCTGCCTAGTCATGTGAAATCCATAGATTAAGGCTGAATTGGTTTAAATTGACTAATTTCCTATTATTAACTAACGCAGTAAAATCTGAAATTGTTGCATATTGCATTTATATTTTTGTTCAGTATATATAGGTTGCAAGTTCAAATACCCGAGCTGACAAGGTACAAAATCTGTCGTTCTGCCCCTGAACAGGCAGTTAACCCACTGTTCCTAGGCCGTCATTGAAAATAAGAATTTGTTCTTAACTGACTTGCCTAGTAAAATAAAGGTAAAATAAAAATAAAAAAAATAGGCAAACATGTAGAATAAATATTCGAGGGAGTCTCAACATGCTGTTTTTTTTTTTTACAGGGGCTGTATTGAAGTGAGCGAAACAACTGCTGAAAGGGAGTCCTAACTTTTCCATACTTATCAATGGAAGTAGAACAATTGACAAAATATCCAGGAACCCTCAGACCAAACATGTTTTACTGTGTTTGCGAGTATCCTTGATGGTGCATTTAGCCAATGTCACCTATTGGTATACTTAATCTGCTCTTAGTGCATCAACAATGGTGTTATGACAGTTAACCTCAACTATGAGAGCAGCCTGTCTTAACTGTACATTTAAGGTCTACCGTAAATACATTTTTATTATGAATACACTTACAAAACATGGGAATCCGATGCAGCATTCAAACAGACACATAGGGATGATATACATACAGCTTGAAAGCTGACTGTGGAAATCTACAATTCAGATATCATGGGAATAAAATCTATGTACAATTTCTTATAAAATGAAACTGGAAATTAATTTAAATGACTCATGTTTCTAAGAATATGAGCATAATTTAACATGAAAAACAATAATTGGGTGCCTACACAACTGTGGTGCTTGTCCCCCTGGTAAAAATTTGACCAAAGAATGGCATAGCTACCATTATCACCATATCAAACAGTAGGATCCTTTCTTATATAAATATATGCAAAACATTGATGCCATGATAGTGAAACAAGCAATGTTTCCCTCTACAAAACTGCAGAAGAACAACTGACTCTTATGCATTAAAAAAAAATACATTTGAATGTTGTTTTGAGGATGTGATCAAGGGAGGGGTGTTGTGTGATTGACAGATGTCACTCATGCCTGGACCTCAGTGTCTGCTGCTCCCTCTGGGTCCTCGTCATTGTAGATGTTCTCAGCCTTAAAAAATGGAAAGACATTCTTAGTACTCCTCCTTAGAAATAATTGTGATTCTACATATTGCAGTAGAACACTTCTGCCAAGCTTTCAAAACTTACTTATGCCTCATGAAATGAATAAATAGGAACAGAATACATTTAACTATTCTCTATAGCCTCCCACTGTATGACAGAGCCCAGTCTGTCCTGGGGTCTCACCATCTGCCAAACTTGCATGATGTTGTCCTCGGACACAGAGCAGATGACCCAGGGTTCGTTGGGGTTCCATGAGAAGTCAGAGATCTTAGCCGTGTGACCACCATGAATGAACAGCAGTTCAGGTGGACCATCCTCAGCATCCTCTGGCGACTGCTCCTCTCCGATTTTACTAAGGTCCCACACGTTGAGTCGCCTGTCTGTGCCACTGGAGGCCAGAATGGTTTCATTATGAGGAGACCACTGGACCTAAAGGGAGGAAAGGAGGTGAGATGGGTTTGACGAGGCCTAGTAATAGATACAAAATCTGGTTCAAAACATACAGCTTTTGCAAAACAAACTTCATATGGAATAATTGACAGCTTATTGACTTAACATACCTGGAAGATCTCGTCTTTGTGAGACTCAAACGAATGCAGCTTCAGTTTCAGGTTCCTCAGGTCCCAAAGGGCTACAGTCTGAATTGGGAGAACCAATCAATTACAACCACCACCACAACAACAACCAGTTAGATCAACACTACATTATGAAAGATAATCTTGGAAAAATTAAGAGCAGTAAGAGATCTAGACTACCTTGTCTGCTGAGCCCGAGGCCAGGATGAACTCGCTGTAGGGGTTGAAGGACAGACAGTTGACCTCGGCAGTGTGGGCGTCCACAGCATGGCTAGGTTTGGATGTGTTGTTGGATCGCGTGTCCCAACTGCACAGTAAACAATGTTATTTTTCAATAAGCAACACCAAACAATGCGGATGGTGCAACTAATTTTAGTCACACGAGCTTAGTAAATTGTTTTTCTATTCAAATCCATTATCCACTGCGGGAGTTGCGCATCTCAGGGAGCCTTACATCATGAGTTTCTGGTCATCAGCTACAGATCCAAAGAGTGACTCATGCAGTAGATGCCAGGAGACGTCCTCCACTACAGCTGTGTGTCCAGTAAAGATAGTCTTTGCATCTACAACCTTTCCCTCCTTAGGAACGGCACTGATGTCCCACATACAGATAGTCTGCAGACAGATGGGAAACAAGGGAAGGTGAGAGGAAAGACATGGAGGGAAGAAGACTATTCAAGCACATGCTTTGGGTCAAGTGACAAGTCACTGACATGGTCATCAGAAGCACTGAGGAGGCAGCCACTCAGGTTGGGGTTCCAGGAGAGACCGTAGCCCTCTTTCTGGTGTCCCCTCAAACGCAGATCTGGGGTACACTCTCCAGATGGATCTGTAATACAGAGGTAAAAGCATGTTATTTAAAAATAAATTAGAAAGGAAGACTGGGACTTCCTGACCAACCTCTAAATACCCACCTGGTTTGGAGGGATGTTTGGTGTAGTCAAAGACGAGCACGTCGCTGGTTGGGGTTTTGGTGGCAATGATGCAGGGGTTCTGGGGCATGTGGCGCGCTCTGTTCACCTCTCCCTCATGGTTGATCTTGATTTCAATCTCTATCTTACCACTGACTGAGCCAAAGCCTCCAAACTCTGAAGGGAGAGAGGCAGAGAAATTAGCTACAGGGATAAGGACCAACATATATCACCAGTTAAAATATTTTGAATGATCCAAAGACTGAAAACATGCAGAAAGGTTGTAATTGATGCAAAAACATTGTCCCTCACCACCTTTCTCACTGTCATAGTGAGAGGCATCAAACTGGGCATCGTCATTAGGCAGTTGCACGCTGGCGATGACCAGGTGATTCTGTTCATCTGAGGTGTGTGTACCAAGAACCAACCTGTGTACGCTGAAATCCTTCCCTTCAGGTCTAAAAGGATAGAAAGAAATATGTTACAAGACAAATAGGTCCATTTAAATAAACACTTTTGTCATATGTAGATGGTATTAGCTAGAAACTCAATGTGGTACATACAAGGATTATTCTTTGCAACAACACATATGGAGACTGAAAACAATCTTCCTGAAGAAACCTTCCCACTCCCAGTAATGTTGCAAAGGCAGGCTAATCTTTGATCGGCACAAGTATCTGGTATTCTTGGGAATTATAGCTAGATATGCTGGGATACCATAAATAAAATTGGACATGGGGTGTAAAAAATAAAATGCATATAATAGTGTAATGATATATATATACATGTGTGTGTGTGTAATGACATTCAGCATTCGTCATTAGGCACACTTGCAGCCTGAATTGATTGATGCATCCACTGTGATCTGCGAGCGTCACGGTCCAGTCAACTCTGCCATGGCAAAATGTTAGTGCTCAGGTTAGATGAGTATATCAGTAAAACATTTAGTGTTCATGTCGAACCACACCACATTTTGGAGCATATACCACCCATTTTTAAGTAAATCTGTTAATGTTTTACATGTGGTTGACAGGCAGTAATGACACATTGTGGTGTAATAGCCTAGTTTTCTTGCCATCTTTGTTTTAATTGTGATGGGCTCATGTTTTACCCCCACCATTTATTTTGCCAGCACTCTGAACCAGCTTACTTTCACCCCTAATTTAGATATTTTTCTGCTTATAATTTCCGACATTTGTAAGACTATTAGTTTGTCAACTTGTTAATAAGTAGATACATTCAGCTTCTCTTCTGTAATTACTTGTTGACCTTGAAGACTAAATAAAGCAGAAAGCCATTAATCGATAGAATGAATGCATCAACAATAATCTAGTAGTTGACATCAGTAAAGTTCTTTCATTTCTGCTCGCAGAGCGAGGATGTGTAGAGACAATGAGAAAATGCAATAGCCTAAAACAGCAGACATATTTCCCTGGCAAAATGTCCAATTAACATCCGTTTCAAAGGTTAAGGAAATAAAAGCTGTGAAAACAATCCAACATGATTTCAGTTTGTCTTGGATACATATTTTTTGTGGTTAAAACAACCTACTGCGCATTCCATTCTCTCAAGAGTCTGCAATAAATAATTACTCCATTCCTGTTCCCAAGACAGGTAGCCTAGTGGTTAGAGCGTTGGGCCAGTAAACGGCCCCTGAAAAAGGCAGTTAACCCACTGTACCCTGGTAGGCCGTAATTGTAAATAAGAATGTTCTTGACTGACTTGCCGAGTCAAATTTAAAACGTTTAAAATATAATTCCATTGGGTGTATACTTTTACAGCAATAAATAATTCTGGAGGAATTGATATTATATAAGACTACATGTGAGAGTTACAGTCAGTCTCCAGACTTCAGTTACTATTCAATGAAACTAATTTGAACAGCAAAAGGTGCGCAAACCAAGGGCTGCAGCCGCACCTGCCCCACGCCTACTTCCACTGCTCCTGTAGCTTTGTATTCCTATAAAGGTGCCCAGACAGTGAACCCCACCTGTTGACATCGGGCAGCCACTGTGCAGTGAGGCTGGGCCACTCCAGGGCGTGGGTCATCACCAGGTCATAGAGGAAGGGTGTGTTCTTCTTCCATATCTTGTACTCCTCATTTATCACCCTCTCCTCCACAGCATCATCAAATGCTGCTATAAAATAGTATGAAAGTCATGTGAGACAGGAGGTTTAAATGTAAAGTATATTAGAAGCAACCCATTGTAAGGAAATATAGGTGTGATTGAGAAGGGGAACCCTATTGACATTGAGCAAGTGTTCGGTAAAGTTAGCTAGGTAGCTACGTTCCGTTAACACTGACAGGGTTTCGCAGTTGTGTTAGCATTGATCAACCGAACTAGCTAGCTCATTACTCCCGCAAAAAAGGGTTGTGTCTCTGACATAGAACAAAGCTAAAGTTAGTATCTAACTAGCTAACGTTAGTGGGCTACTAGTACTAGCGAGCTCATTTGTATAAAATAATGAATTAAGTATCTTCACAATTGATAAGCCGGGAGAACCTGTCCTTCCACCCTGGCCTACCTTGGTAGCTAGCTAGTTTTCCCAAGTGGTCTGGGCGCTATTCTTGTTGAAGTAAATTGTGACGTAACGTTTCACCGAATTACCTTCTTTATCAGCCATGGCGTTGATAATATTACGAAAGTATGTTTTCAGGATTAGGGTTCTGTTGAGAGCAAACAAGGCAGCTGGACTACCTTGGCGGGAACTCCGTAGTGATCCAATAGCCAATCAGCGTCAACTAAGCCGGAAAACGTCGTATTTGGGTTTTTCTAAGAAAAACTGGATTCTGAAGCTTTTGTCAATTTTTTTTTTTTATGTTGCATTTTAGCTAACCTTAACCCTTTTCAACACCTTAACATAATTATCCTAACCTGCTACGAAAGGCAAATCCGACGTGAATATGACAAATCCCCTCTAGTCATCCAAAATATTGCTATCTGGGATCCTTGGGACGTCACTAACCAACACTACGTTTTAAAATAATTAAGGTACGGTTTATGGTAAGGTTAGGGGTATGTAGGTCCCAAGGATCCCGGGTTGCGCTGACCACAGCATAAATTCAAAATTGGCTATATCGTAAAAATAACAAAAAATGCCTTTTGGTCTTAATTGAAGGTTAATGTTAGGAATAAGGTTAGCAGTGTGGTTAAGATTAGGGTTGAAGTTAGGGGTTGGTTGAAAATAATAAATGGTAGAAATGCGTGGGGTTTATGACTGTTGCTGTGGTAACTAGTGACGACCGCAAAACTGTTTTATTTATTTATTATTATTATTGTATTACTTGTATTATTATGAACAATAAAACAGAAATATACAAACAATAGTACTTATCCTAATATACAGTGGTATTAAATGTCGAGAAATTGCTTCTTCTTTTTTTACACTTACTGAGAATTTCAAAATAATTTTTCAATTCTATCTTAAACAATGTGAAGAAGGGTTTGTTCTCCGCCCACTTCATTATATGGTTAAATAATCTTCCACGAAAAATAAACAAATTAACAATACAAGTTAATTTGGGATCATTTGGATAAAAAATAAAGACTTGTTTTTGTATTTTATGTCTTTATTATTCCAGATTGTATGTATATCTATATATCTATCCGACGATCTCAAAACAAAAGATATATTTGTTACTTCCTGAAACGGTCAATGTTGTTTCAACAGCAAGTACAGTGGTGATTTCAAGACAACTGGAATCTCGGGGAAAAACTAGGTCAAATGATTTTCAGGTCGGAAAGTTGGAGCTCTATAAAGATGCCCCAATTTCCGACTTGAAGTTTAGAGTTGGATGAATGTTCAAAACGATTTATCACAGTCGGAGCTGTTTTTTTCAAAGTTCTGTGGTCTTGAATGCCTTGAAATCTGAGTTTTCTGAGTTCCCAGTTATTTTGAATGCGGCATACCTTTCAGTAGCCTGGCTGACGCGCGACCCACGTGACTACACAGCGATGTGATGTTGCTGCATTCAAGTGCTAGTCTGAACTAGTAAACTCGGAATGTCCGACCTGCTAGTTAGTTGTAGTTATACACATGCGTGTTAAAATATCAAAACAAACTCTGAACCAATTACATTAATTTGGGGACAGGTTGAGAAGCATTAAACATTTATGGCAATTTAGCTAGTTAGCTTGCACTTGCTAGCTAATTTGTCCTATTTAGCTAGCTTGCTGTTGCTAGGTAATTTGTCCTGGGATATAAACATTGAGTTGTTATTTTACCTGAGATGCACAAGGTCCTCTACTTCGCCAATTAATCCACACATAAAACGGTCAACCAAATCGTTTCTAGTCATCTCTCTTCCTTCCAGGCTTTTTCTTCTATTGACTTTATATAGCGATTGGCAACTCATATATTAGGTGCATTAGCCCCACTGACCTCGTTTGTCTTTCAGTCACCCACGTGGGTATAACCAATGAGGAGATGGTTAGTTAGTGAGGAGATGCTAGTTAGTTGTATATTGCCAACAATCGTCCCGCTTTGTGAATGCTACTTCAGTAAACCAGCGAGCACTGTTAGCATCATATAAGGTGGCGTACCAAATTGCTCAGTGCAAAAAAAAAACACTCTATAGCAGAGGAGCTGATACTGCCTGCAGCATTAGACATGGTCTCTGTCATGCTGGATGACGCAAGTGCTGCAAAAATAAACACTATCCCTCTGTCCAATGACACTGTCGCCAGACGTATAAATGACATTGCTAACGATCTTAAAGAACAGCTGGTAGATAAACTCAAAGACAAACGTTTTGCCTTACAGTTCGATGAAGCAACTGACAGCAACAAAGACTGTTTGATTATCGCTTATGTACATTTGACATGACAAACTCCCTGTGTGAGGATCTACTGTTTTGTAAATATGTCACAGACAGAGCCACAGCTGAAGAGCTATTCAAAATGCTGGACTGCTTCCTGACTGAGAATGGGCTAAAGTGGGAGAACTGCATTGGTGTTTGCAGTGATGGTGCACAGACCATGACAGGGATGGGAAAAGGACTTTGGGCACTCATCAAGAAGGCCTCACCTAATGCTGAGTGGGCACACTGTGTTATACACAGAGAAGCACTGGCATCAAGGCACCTTTCCTCTGAATTAAGTGAGGTTATGACTGATATTGTAGGTGTAGTCAATTTTATAAAGACCAGACCACTAAAAACAAGAGTCTTTTCTGCTATCTGTGAGGAGTTGGGAGCTGAACATCAAGCTGTGCTGTTTCACAGTGAAACAAGGTGGCTGTCACGAGGAAAAGTATTGTCCCGAGTTTTTGAGCTCAGAGACCAGATAAGAATGTTTTCGGAGCAGGAGCACAAGTATGACTTTGCAGAAAAATTTAGTGATGAGAACTTCCTGGCAAAACTGGTCTACCTGAGTGACATATTTGGAAAGCTAAATGAACTAAATCTACAGCTTCAAGGGAAAGATAAACACCTCCCTCAGGTCAAAGACAAGATCAGCTCTTTCACTCAAAAGCTTGCAATGTGGGGCAGGCGACTTGATGAAGGAAATACTGATTCATTCGAGAACCTGCATGAATTTGTTGACACTACTGACTATGATGCCACCTCAGTGATTCCATATATTAAGGAGCATATTTCATCACTGATGGGATTCTTTAAAAAGTACTTCCCTGAAAACAGTTCCCAATATGACTGGGTGAGAGATCCTTTCAATGCACCAGCTCCAACTGGTTTCAGCTCTGCAGAGGAGGACCAGTTCATTGATATGACGTCTGACTCCACATTGAGACTAAGGTTCACATCACAGACACTGAGTGAATTCTGGCTGAGTGTAGAGAGGCAGTATCCACTCTTAGGGCAGAGGGCCATGGGCATTCTTCTTCCTTTTGCAACATCTTATCTTTGTGAGACTGGCTTCTCTGCTGTTGCTGCACTGAAGACCAAGTACACGTCCCAGCTAAACATTGAGCAGGAGCTGAGAGTTGCAGTATCATGCTTCAAACTCCGCTTCGAAAAGCTGTGCTCTGCAAAACGTGCTCATTGTAGCCATTAATCCTGACTTCCTAATTTTGATTTTTTTAAATCAGCACAAATCGTTTTATTAATTTTTGTTTTATAGGTCAAAGTGTTTCATATATTGTGCTCCTGAGTTAATGTTGCTGATCAATTTGAATTTATTATTATATTTTATTTTTCAGTATCAAATGGTCAAAAAAATGTTTACAGTTTAAATAAAGTTTGGTTGATTTTTATTTTTTTTCAAGGAAAATTGATGCACTTTAAGTCTTTTCTGTTACAGACTAAAAAACAATGTTAATAAAGTTAGGGGCGGCAGGGTAGCCAAGTGGGTAACCGGAAGGTAGCAAGTTCAAATCCCTGAGCTTACAAGGTACAAATCTGTCGTTCTGCCCCTGAACAGGCAGTTAACCCACTGTTCCTAGGCCATCATTGAAAATAAGAATTTGTTCTTAACTGCCTTGCCTAGTTAAATAAAGCTTGAATTAAATTCTTTGTTGTAGGTTGATCTATATTTCGTTCTTTTTTCTTTGCTTTAATGTTAATAAGGATACAATGTTATGCAGAGGTGAACTTATAACAATTTTATAGTAAAATTATACTATTTATAGTCACGGCGGAGAGTTGGGGGGCGCGAAATGTTTACTTAGGAGTGGCATAACAGAAAATAATTGAGAAGCACTGGTGTAGGGGGACAAAATAAATGTATGCACGATCGCGCAGACGCGCAGCCGGTTTGTGTTCCGTGTCGACATCCACGACATCGGCGCCAAAACATGAGTTATTTATGTACTCATTTGGTTTCTCTCTAGATTTGGACCACACTGATGATGTACAGTAAGTTGATTACATTACCTGAACTACAGCAACTGCTGCTACTGCCCTTAAACAGTGTAAGGTGGCAACTGGCAACACCTTTATTGTGAAATTCACAAAGCCTACCTGATAATGCAGAGCACCTTTCGATCAGTGATCTGTAACTTCACCCTATTCAGCAGCTTTGTCTTGCATGTGTGTCATCACTCTTATGTATGTTCCTCGGCTCCACTCTTGGGGAGACTTGCTGGAGGAGGCCTTTGAGCAGTGTGCCATGGCAACGTTTGGGTACATGACAGAGACTGTTGAGCCCATTGACACAGTAGAAGTGGAGTCAGAAAGTGTGATGGATTTACAGATGGATTAAAAACAGGCATAATACTCATAGGGGGAGTTCACGAAGCAGATTGACCCATAAATTAAACAATGTATTAAATACCATTGCATTCAATACATTCTTATAATTTATCTCTATTTCTTGACCAGGTGATGACATGGAATCTCTTCCACTTCCTTGATGACTGGTTATTCAAATTAAGTGCAGATATATTCTTCATTTCCAGAGTAAGGGCCTTCAACATAATAATGATTAGTCATGTTAGCCAGTGGGACTTCATGGAGCTCACTCTCTCTCCTACCCCCATCAATAGATGTTTAGTTTTCTTGGTGCCTGTCTGTATAATTGCATTGCAAAAACATTTTTCAGGTTCGAAACATAATTACAACTGGAAGGTAACATGTTATTACATTTACCACAAGTGTGCATTTATCTTGTATCCCTCCTCACAGATAATTTAATTACCAATGAGCGATTGTTTGTTTCAAATATCTCCTGCTTCAAATGTAATACGCTTTAAAAAAGACATCATGGCAACTATCAATTTAATTTAGAAGTTACAATAATAAGGTATAACCTAACATAAATTCTGTCTTCTAGGAAGTAAAAGTTTTGCACATTTTAAAATCCGCTCTATTGGGTAAATTGATCTAAAGTTACACACGTCAGGTCAGGATTTAGTTTTCACCGTTCTTTCTCACTGGGTGGTACTAATTTACACTCACTTGTGATAGGTCCTCTTTTGAGCCACTTACATTACTCCTAGGTTAAACTGTGTGAGGGTATATTGTGGGTTGGTTTTAGGTTATTTGACTTTCTTCTACCCCTGAGAAAGACATGGGTTGCATATTATCATTAATCCCTCCCTTAGTTTCTATGCCTGGAGTTCTGTTTCATTCTCAGCTTCCCTCCATGCCTATCATTCAGTTTTCCTCTGCTGTTGTAGGTGGGGAGAAGAGTTCAGCTTGGTCAAGCATCCACAGGTAAGCAAATGGGAGATAATCCTGATATATTTCAACTTCTCTAGCCTGAACTGACCACACAGAGGTCTGCTGTCTGACTATCCTGAACATAAGACATAATTACTGTTATGCCCTGATGAAAATGTGTATCCAAAACAGTTTGTTTTGAGATTTGTGTTCTATTACTAAAACAAGATACATGATGACAAGTCATTTCTGAATACAAATGTTTTTTGTATTTTAGTGTTTTTGAAAGTGTCACTTAACCATCTGTTTGTCTCTCCAGGGGACAGAGGTGAAGGCCATCACTTACTCAGCCATGCAGGTCCATGACATCGACAAGCCTGAGATCTTTGCCATCATCGATATCTGAGATGTTTCTACAGAGGAGCTGTCTGACGGGAACAGGACTATCAGAGCATGCCTGTGTGAATGGACATTGGATTAAGGGCAACAGCATGGGTTTTGATAATGAGCTTGTGAAGTGTGATGTTTTCCCCGTCAGAAAGCAAACCCGGTCCTAATACATGCTGATTATAGCTGCTCATAGTAATCTAGCTGTCTGACTAGAGTTTACTGAGGAATGCCAATAATTAAGATTTTTGTTAGAATTTTTATGTATCCCAAATTAATCTCAGAATTTTCAAGACGAGATAGAATCATCACAATAAATCCAGTTTGCCTACTACTATGGAACTTAAACATGAAAGTATACCCCTTCTTGTTGACTAATACATATTTTTGGTATTATGTACTGTGTTTTTTACATGTTGATATTTATTTACGTATTTCAATTGCCACCTCTCAGTGGTACAGATACTTAAAGGATTCATGCTGGGCACTACTCATTGTAAATAGTCAAATCACAAGGTATCTTTGGATACTTTAGTTAAATAAGTGTATCTGTTTGCAATTAGGCAATTAGTTTTATAATAAAATGATTTTCCACACTACAAGGTGCATGTTTTCAGTCATTTCAGTCTGCTGGTGCTTGGGATCACCACAGTGTGAGGTAAACGACATCCTAAAATACCCTCGAGAGGTTAGTAAAACATGGGTGTTGCCTATTTTGACATTTAACAGGCTTCTTTCTATATGAGTGTGTTATCCAATCAATGGTATTCTGTTGCTAGATATTTAAAGAACTTAACATGTTTATTTATCTGTATCTAAGCATCAGACATACAGTATATTGTGAATGTTTTCAATGCATGCTTGACTTTGAATGTTAACCATACAGACCATTGGAAGACGAGTACTTTACGGACATGACATGTCCCATTGGACCATCATTGAATGCTATTTTATGTCACACAGGTTTTCTGAATTCTGTTGAATCTATGACACAATGTTTCAATGGGGTTTAACATAAATGAAACACAATGCAATGAATCCAATAGAAAGAGTCCACACACAGTAAGTGCAATAACAGCTTCCGTATTTGAACCTTTGTCCATTTTTCCGAGTGGATGAACTGTCAAACGCAAATCTAACGACAGAAAAATAATCGTTTGATTTGGCTGCTCCATTTCAAAATGGTGAAAAACTTGAAACATCTGATGCCACCTGCTAGACTGAAGTTTCTTTCCCTAAGTCCTCCCCTAGGAGAAGAACAAAGGTAGACACTTCCCCATGCAGCTCCATCCCCAGTGATGAACTCTTATCTATGGAGGGAGTGATATTTACATAGTGTTATGGGAGTGTATCAGAACATTTTAGTGAATCAAACACTGGATTGGAAGACTGTCTTTCTACCTGGGGAACAATTCTAAGAATATGTACAGGAAATATTACTTTTGGCAAATAAGATCTGAAATTACTATTCCAAAACCATTGCTATTTATTCTCCTACCAATGTCCTCATTGAGGAGATAGCTGAATTGAGGTGGAGGAACTGGAATAACTAGTTGATGGAGATGTACTGTGAATTATGTGCAAATCTCACACATAAATTGACAAGTATGAATGTATGTTTTGGTATTATGTTCTTTATCTTCCTTTTTTTTGCTGTATTAGAGACATTTATTATTCTTTACCTTCACAATCTTAATTTGCGGTATACATTTCTGTCCACTACAGGGCAGAAGAGTACTATTTCAGAGAGCTTTATGGTAGCACAACACTACATGGTGATTGATTGGCCCCATCAAAATAAAGGTCATGTATCATTGTGAGGCTTTGCTTAAGAATATTCCACTCTTTCAACTCTTAAACAGAGGAAGAGGTGGTGTACTGTGCTGCCCAATTATTTTCTTGTCTCTCCCAGAGCCCAACAGTCTTTCATTCATTCATATTCTGGGAATTAGCCTCTCTGACCATTAGAGATAAGGAGAATGCTGCTAATCAAAGTCCTGCTCTGCTTCACAATAACACATAGACAGTACACTAGGTGCATGGAGAATCAATTAGGCCTACACATAGGTCTAGCCAGTTACATGTGGAGGAAGTAGATTGAAACGATCACACCAAAATGGCATTGCCCTTGCACATCACTGTACTGATGATGTGCTGCTATTTGACTGTACCATTTACATACTGTAGGATCCTCTGACATCCTACTCTGTGGAGAGGAATGGATATACAAAAACAAAGATAAACGAGTCCAAGATAAACTGACTGAATTTTTACAGCGCCCATTCTAATGAAACTCAAAATAGCACAAAGAACTTCTCTTCCCTGTAAATATTTTCCATGACATGTTCTGTCTTGATTGCACTGTTATTACTGTAGTCAGGCTGATATCAATGATGAATCAAAGAACAAAATGAGTGTTTGTTCTTCTTCCCCTTTTTTACATAAGTCAGTCTCGGAATGCTCTGTTCTCTGAGATGAACAATATGACTGTTTAGTGAGCATCGTGACATTTTGTTTTGTTTAGTCCTTAAAGCTTAGAGCTGGTGCGCTGTGATATTGATTGAGCTTCTATTCCCCATTTCAATGTGAATGCTCCCTCTGCCTGAGATTCAAGATCTTTCCATAATCTGGAAGATGTAGATGCCTTTCCCAGTGTGTGTCTCTGTGTGTATGTGTGCATGTGCATGTGAAAGAGAGAGAAACGTAGATACTTTGCTGAATCAAGGGTGCAGTCACTTTACTGTCAAAGAAAAAATAGTTACCTTGTACATTGCTGCATTATACAGTAATGCGAAACATTGATTATAGCATTGATTATACCGACTATTCCATTAGCCTCTTGTGCCATTAATTATGTATAGCTCAATTATTTATATGCCAATGATATCCCAAGCATTGATGTCAATTCCTCAACAGATAATGCACTGCAATCAATATTTACATTGCATTACCTCAAAACGTAACTTATGTGTGCATCTTTTTTTCCCAGGGCCTCATATTTAAACCCTTTAAAATTCCCTAACATAGGCATGCACTCTAAAAGGGCATTAGTCAAATCAATATGGAGACCAGAGGAGCTTGTTCCTGCCTGTAGTAGTGGAAGAGGGAGCAGAGCACAGTGTGGCAGGAAGCTTTTAATCGCCCTCTGGGTCCCGTGTGGGCCGGTGGGTTTTTGTTCATTCAAATCAAGTGACAAGATCTTTTCATAATAATGGATTTTTTTTCTTTTTTTCACCCAGCTTTTAACCAAAATCTAATGACATGGTTAACATTTCTTGATTTCATGTTGAATTCATGTTAGTTGACAACTCAATCCAATCTAAATCGTTGCACTGACGTCTGCGCCCTGTGAGATGTGTAATATAATATTTATATACATATTGTGTCACGTCTACTCCCGCTCCTCCACTCCGGCGCTCAACGTTGCCAGTCTACTAACTACCTATCCTGGCAACCCATCATTATGCACACCTGGCAACCATCATTATGCACACCTGCGCCCCATTATTAGACACACCTGGACTTCATCACTACCCTGATTACTCCCCCTTTATTTAGCCTTCCGTTGTGATCAGTTCTTGGGTGTTATTGGTTTTCTTGCACGTTCAGTACGCGGTCCATGTTTGTATATCTGTTCCATATTAAACACACCTTCTGCACCTGCTTTCTGACTCCCTGCGTATACATTACATGTTGGATACTGGTTCTGTGTATCTTTTAGTGTCGTCTCAATACACTCCACCTTTGTGCTTCCAGCTCCCACACAGCCTATTTAATTAAGTGTATTTAGGCATTTGTCTTGTCTGCTGTTCACTTTAGATGAACATGCCAGAGCCTGGGAATAAAGTTATAATCTCAAACTGGTATCAGACTCTATGAATAGTTAATTCAACATCTACTGTAACAACTGGCAGAGATCATTGCTGTATATAATACTGAAACAGTGGAAACATTCTAGAGTACATTTTCTCACCATTTGGCTTTTCCTTTCAGATCAACAGCACAAATCCCTCTGATCCTCTAGTGCCCAAATCTGTTTGCGTGACATCAATAGTGTCATTTGTTGGTTCTCTGTGACACTATTCAAACAATCTGTCCTCAGGGCTGATCTTAAGGGCTAAAACTGTAACCCTAATGGGAAGGTCCATCCATCTATAGACACCATTATGTCTCACAGGGCTGAGCTGTGGTGAAATATCACTGTTTAGCCAACCTTAGGGAGACCAGACACTGTTCCCTTGGCATTGTTTGGTGAGAGCCACAAAAGCTCACCACCACTGGCACAGTCTGTCCAATTTGAGGTCAAGTTACGGCCTCTTTGTTGATACTCCGAGCAGGCATCCATCAATGTGCCATTTTCGAGAACGAAAATTATACTGCTCAGTGTAAAAGATGTGTAAAGTAAAGGAGATTATATTTCTCCACATCTAGTCTAAAGACTGCTTACTCGTCTGTTTCCATCTCTATTTTACTCTGACCATTGTTGGCCTTTATGTGCTGTTTTGGTTGAGTTTGGCTTTTGAGAAATCCATCCAGCTAAACAGGCATGCCAGGTTATTACCAGAACTACTGTTGAGAACACTACTATTTTCCCATTCACTTAGCAAAGTCAGAAACAAATCATTGGTTTCAGGTTCCTTTGTACGAATTGATTAGTCATCTCCAACATGATCCATCATGTGTAATTCTTCCAGGGACAGACTATATTAGTACTGCCGGGAGGATAATGTGAGAATGCATCCTAATAACTTACCGGAGCTGCTTCAGTGATCTGAATTATCATGGGATACTTTTAGCACTCTTGCTCGCTACAGTAAGTTTGCTATTTACTGGATAAGGACTTTCTTTTGGGGATTCAACCAGGACTATTAAAACCAGTATTTTTATTTAGCCTTTATTTAACTAGGCAAGTCAGTTAAGAACAAATTCTTATGTACAATGACGGCCTACCAAAGGGCCTCCTGCGGGGACGGGGCCTGGGATTAAAACATAAATAATAATAAATACAATATAAATATAGGACAAAACACATCACAAGAGAGGCACAACACTACATAAAGAGAGATCTAAGACAACATAACAAGGCAGTAAAGCATGACAACGCAGCATGGTAGCAACACAACATGACAACAACATGGTAGCAGCACAAAAACATGGTACAAACATTATTGGACAAAGGTCAAGAAGGTAGAGACAACAATACATCATACAAGGCAGCAACAACTGTAAGTTGATTGAGTCTGAATGAAAAGATTGAGATAAAACTGTCCAGTTTGAGAGTTTTTTGCAGCACGTTCCAGTCGCTAGCTGCAGCAAACTGAAAAGAGGAGCGACCCAGGGATGTGTGTGCTTTGGGGACCTTTAACAGAATGTGACTGGCAGAACGGGTGTTGTATGCAGTAGATATCTCAGATAGCGGGAGTGAGGCCTAAGAGGGTTTTATAAATAAGCATCAACCAGTGGGTCTTGCGATGAGAATACAGAAATGACAAGTTTACAGAGGTGTATAGAGTGCAGTGATATGTCCTATAAGGAGCATTGGTGGCAAATCTGATGGCCGTATGGTAAAGCACATTTAGCCTCTCGAGAGCACCCTTACCTGCCGATCTATAAATTATGTCTCCGTAATCTAGCATGGGTAGGATGGTCATCTTAATCAGGGTTAGTTTGGCAGCTGGGGTGAAAGAGGAGCGATTACGATAGAGGAAACTAAATCTAGATTTAACTTTAGCCTGCAGCTTTGATATGTGCTGAGAGCAGTGTGCCAACTAATTTTCAGGGGATGTTGCTAGAGGCAGGTCGATTTGTTGCTAAAAAGTAGCTAAATTACTCTGTAATGTTATTGCGTGAAGACGTCATTACGTTATAACGTAAAACTGTGTCATTACGTAGAATACACAATAACGTTACTCAAATTGACTGGCCATCTCGGGGGAAAAATATGATTTGACATTTGTTAGTTTAGATTTGTTTGTTTATTATCAGCATTTGTATTTGTAAAAGTAATATAAACACAACACGTTTTATATGATCATATATTTACATTTTTAAACACAACACATTGAATTATTGAACATTTACACATTACACATTATTGAACAATTCCATTTTATTTATTTGCTTTTTAACTAATAAACCTACACATTCTGAACAATTATAGTTTGAAGCAGTGTATTGGTAGTTAGTTAACATGCTACCTAACTGATCAACAATTATAGGTACAAGCTAATAACAACATATGCTATCTTATTGAACAAGCAACTTAACTCAAAAAATGAGGCATCTCTCTCCAGCTTTCTCAAGGTTGTTGTGCTGCTTTCCTGGCTAGCTGCTCAATGGTATCCTTGAGATATTGCCACTGTTCTCACTGACACTGCAGTGCACACTGCCACCATCAGCTGTGTGTCTCCGCAAGTTCCAGAAAGTCCACTCCTTGCATACTTACTGTAAATATCATGAATCATAGATTGGCAAGGAAATCCTCTTCATCTTCACTGTCCAACTGAAATGTCACGGAGCTGGAACCAGCAGAAGAGGATGGAGTGGCCTTAAAGCTGCTGTGGTGCCAAACTGCTGCAGAACATCATTTGGTAGATTAGGCTGGTGACAGGCATCATCGGCGAGCTTCAGTCCATACCGCACCAGGAGTATGGAGTTGAGAATGTGCAGTGACATTCTATTTCTTAACTTGACCACACTCATTTGGCTGAACAGCCGTTCAACCTCCGCATTTGAGAGTGGCAAGGAGAGGGCAGCGAGTGCAGCTTTGCACAGTTTGCACAGTTCTTCAAATGGATTTGACCCGGAAGAAACCATGTAGTCATTCACTTCACTCCAAAACCCGACTGTATTTTCAGTTGAGTCCCACCTAAACAGATGGATGTTTCTCCATTGGGAAACAATTTTATCAATTGTTGGGGTCTGGTATCTCAGTAGCTCAGCTACTTTAAACATTTCAGTGGTGCCTTTATTGTACTTTAGCGTTTCCTTAACACCTGAACAAGGCCATGTTTCAAAAGGCTTCTAGGTTGTCTGCAGCTCCTTGCTTAAAGCAACAATGTAGTTGATACACTGTCTATGAATGACCTTTTAGTCCTCTGGCGCAAGACTGAGTTGGTACACCGTGCTCTCTAAAAGATACCCAAGGTATGGTGATGGACTGAGATGTCCATTAATGGTATCCTTCAGGACATCAATTTTTGCCATAGGGTTGACTACTCTGCTGCAAATCGATGTTAAGAGGTGTACCAGATTGTCCAAAGCTTGACACGATCTGTTTGCTCTCCCTCAAATGACTTCACTGCAACTTGTACGTCGGACAGGGTTGATTTCAAGAATGTCAGGTAGACATAGTTGGTCTTATCCATGTACATGGCGTGGAGCACTTCCGCCATGTAGCAATGCTCACTGTCTTTTGTCAACTCAAAGTGGAGCTTCAGTTCTTCCCACTGGCTCAATATACAAGTTACTGGAGGCTCAATCGATAGCCAACATGTGGCACACACTTTGGTGATCTGCAGGAGTTTCTGGCCACAATTAATGGTGGAATACACTGCTTTGTACGCCTCGTGCCATTTTGGGGAAATCGAAAACCAGTTGTAGGTTTCCCTGATTAAATACTCAACACTCATAGGGATGGTTTCTTTGGATGCTGCACTGTCAGCCAATTGTAAAGAATGGCACACACAGCAAATGAGTACCAAATTGGGCAATGCACATTCTTGCTTTAAAATCTTGTGCACCCATTGTGCACCCCATGCATTATCAGTGCCAATACCCTGAAGATTCTCTTGTTAAGGTTACACTTCTGAAGACACTCAACTACCGCCTTTGCTATTGATCTGACATTGCCCCCCTCCAATTCAACCAGCCAGAGAAATGTGGACACAACGGTAATTGTTTTAGCACTGAAATACCGAATCAACACACCCAGGTATTTCGAGACACTGACATCAATGGACTCATCCAAAAGGAGACTGAACTTCTCATCCCCCACATCTAATGCTACCCTTTTGAGAAAAAAAGGAGCCATTATTCCCCTAATAATTTCTGTGCACTTTGTGTGGTGCATTTGGAAGTTTGTTGCCACAGAATCTGAAAAGGCAGCTTTGCAAGCCTTTAAATGGTTGCATGCTAGCAGCGAACAATGGTCCGCAATGGCCATTGCCATAGTAGCTTCGGGGCTTTTGCAGTTATCCACTTTCTTAACCAACTGTGGTAATGTAGACTGTGTTACAGGGTTGTACGGTTTTGATGTATTTATTTTCTTTGCTGTAGCACGTTTTTTGATGTCATACATTTTTGCAAGCATTCGACAATCATCCCCAATTGCTGGCTTCAGCCACAATTTAAATTCAAGTACAGACTCCCACTCTTTTCTGTACTTCTGACTGTACAATTTTGATTGAGACATGTTAATTGATGTTGTAAGTTCTGTTCAAGATCAAACATTCGGGACCAACTATATTCATTGGGTTTGTCACATCAAACGCATTCTACTGTTGCTGCAGTCAGCCAACAATGATTTGCAATTTGCTGAAATTGCTTCTGGCCTGCTGATGCCTGCAGTGTTGCTAACTCCTCAGTAAGGAAAGTAGCTATTGGCTGTCCTAAAACACGCTACATGACGTCATTGCCTAATTTGCATAATTGACAATGTGCATGTAATTGTGATGGACGCTGTAGGAGAGAGGAATAATGTCGAGAGAGGAATAATGTCGTGGGAGAGACAAAAAGTGAGTAAAAAACACTAAATATGTTTAGAACTACAAATGAGCAAGCTGCAGAGAGTGGCACACACAGCGAATAAGAACCAAATATTTTAGGCCATACTCCTCCTTCAGCACTTTATTGACCCCATTGTTAATCCCCGTCATAACAGAGGCATTGTCAATCCCCATCCCCAGGAAATTCTCTTTTTTAAGACAACACTTCTCGAGGAAAGCCACAACAGCACGGGCTATAGATTTGGCATCTCCTCCCTCCAACTCAACAAGCCCCAGAAATGCTGATACAATTGTCTGCTTGATGTCACCAAAGTACCTTATCACAACCCTCAGATACTTAGAAACACTTACACCCGTGGACTCATCGGGGAGGAGGCTAAAATGCTGGTCAACCACATCTGCGACCAACTTTTTCAGAAAGTATGGTGCTAGAACAGCATTAATCATTTCTGTGCACTCTGTTCTGTGCATTATGAAGTGGGTAGCAGCAGTGGAGTCTGAGAAAGCAGCTCTGCATGCTTCTCCAATGTGATCACATGGCAGCATAGAACAGTGTTCAGCAATAGCTAATGCCATGGTGGCCTCAGCCTTTTTTGCAGAGTAAATTTTTTTTACCATAAATGGCAGCTTGTTTTGGGTGGAACTGTTATGAGGCTTTGCCTTTTGAGTATGTTTTTGAGTTGTCATGTGTTTTTTTACATCCCTAAGTTTGGCGTAGAAATCAGCCTTACAATACAGGCAGTATGTCCGTGTATCATCTCCAATAAACGGCTTCAACCAGCCTTTGAATTCAGGGTTCGATTCCCACTCCTTTCTGTATTTTTAAGTGTACAGTTTAGACTGAGACATGATGAGCTAGCCAGCTAGATTTCAGCTTATGTCACAGAGAGGCACACACACAGTGGACTAGGTGTCTGAGGCTATTTTTTATTTTTTTCAATTGAAAGTTTTATTAAGTTTTCTTGTTTTTCAATCAACCAACAAAACACATTCCACATTCACAGACGTGATAGGCTTAAAAAAAAGGGGAAAAAAGTTACAATATATAATAATAATGAATAAAATAAAAAAATACAATTAAAATAAAAGATTAAGAAAAATTAAAAATACATTTTTTTTTGGTATATATATATGTACACATATATATATATATATACACACACACACATACATACATACATACATACATATATATATACATATGTACACACACACACACATATATATATATATACACACACACATACATACATACATACATACATACATACATACATACATACATACATACATACATACATACATACATACATACATACATACATACACATACCTATACATATATACACATACTGTACATACATACATTCACACCCATACACAACCACATATCCTACATACCTACACATACTCACAAAGATCTTTTTAAAGCACACAAAAACATATATAAAACTTGCAGCAGCACTATCAAGGTTCTTATCAGCTATTTCTAGCCTTCGCTGAGACGACGAGCCAATAATTTGTTTTTAGATTTTACAGCACCTTACACAACATGTATCTGCACATTTCCCTAGTCACCCCGTTCACTCTGTCCAGTTTGAAATATAGTTGAATAGTGGAGACCAGAGTCTATCAAACTTGGGCTGTCTCATGTGGAGGTCATAAGTGAGCTTTTCAAGAGGGAGAAAGTCAACAATCTGGTCAATCCACATTTTAAATGTAGGAGGAGTATTAGAGGCCCACAATAGAAGAATACATTTCTTAGCAAAGTATGTAATAGTCATAAGCAAATTTTCTCTGTCAGGATCAAGAACAAAGTCCTGCTGTGCATTAAGAAGATAGATACACGGGGTCATATCAAACTGTAAATCTAGTATTTTCTGTGCAGCAGTATGTATAGTATGTATATATGCCAGAATCTGGCAATCTCTCTACAGCTCCAAAATACATGCAT
This sequence comes from Oncorhynchus masou masou, assembly GCF_036934945.1. Classification (NCBI taxonomy): domain Eukaryota; kingdom Metazoa; phylum Chordata; class Actinopteri; order Salmoniformes; family Salmonidae; genus Oncorhynchus; species Oncorhynchus masou. The sequence continues at coordinate 37,221,195 of NC_088232.1, read as the reverse complement.
ATTGGTTCCACTTTGAGGGACATCTTTTACAGTTAGGAGACATATCGGTTTTCATTCTATGGAGTCTCAAAGGAGTGTAATAAAATTTGTAATTAGATTCTTTCATTTTTACATTAGTAGAGGTGTAGTATACCCTGTTACCAACCTCCGCCCATAACTCATCACTGATAGTCAGACCAAGGTCCTTTTCCCAGATTATTTTCAGAGGAGTAAAGGAGGAGCCTCCTTTCTCAGAAAGGAGTCTATAGATGTAAGATATTTTGCATTTAATGGATTGTGCTGTGACAAGAAGGGTTTCAACTTCATTCAACTGAGTTCTAAACCTCCTCTTGGAGGTAAATGAGGAAATTACATGTCTAATTTGAAGATATTTTAAACAAAAAATGGGATCTTGGCACATTGAATTCACTGCAGAGCTCTTGAAAGGATTTCAGTGTAGTGGTTTTCTGATGAAATAGGTCTGAAAAGGTCCTGATTCCTAGAGTATGCCAAATATTAAAGTTGGCATCACTCAGGGCTTTTGGCAAGTCTGGGTTGCCTACTATAGGCGAGTGAGAACATATTTAGGAGGAAATGCCCAGTTATTTCTTACTGTCCCTCCACACTAGTGTAACGGATGTGAAACGGCTAGCTTAGTTAGCAGTGGTGCGTGCTAAATAGCATTTCAATCGGTTGTGTCACTTGCTCTGAGACCTTGAAGTAGTAGTTCCCCTTGCTCTGCAAGGGCCGTGGCTTTTGTGGAGCGATGGGTAACGATGCTTCGAGGGTGACTGTTGTTGATGTGTGCAGAGGGTCCCTGGGTATGGGCGAGGGGACGGTCTAAAGTTATACTGTTACACTAGTAGGGTGCTGTAAATCACAAAGGTTTTGGCTATGTTGCCCACTTCACTAAATTTATTAATGAATATAATTGAGCTTAAGGGCAATGAACCACAGGATTGGGCTTCTATCTGAATCCACGTTGACTCTTGTCTGTTTGTGATCCATGTTAGCATGTTGCGGATTTGGGCAGTCCAGTAGTACAATTGAAGGGAGGGAAGGGCAAGACCACCCTTAGATTCAGGTTTCGATAGAGTGGAAAACTTGATCCTAGGTTTTTTATTGCCCCATATAAATTTGGTGATGCTTTGGTTAGTTGTTTTGAAAAAGGAGACTGGGACATAGCATGGGAGAATCTGAAATAAGTAGTTCAGTCTAGGGAGGACGTTCATACAGATTACATTAATTCTTCCTACAAAGCTAATTGGGAGGGAGATCCAGGTTTGGAGATCATTCTTGATTCGATCCAGGACTGGAAGATAATTTTCCTTGAAAAGGCTATTCAGATCTGGTGTTATGAAGATCCCGAGGTATTGAAACCCCTGTGTTTTCCATTGGAAAGGACATAGTGTCTTCATAGAGCTGGTGAGTGTAATATTGAGAGGGCAGACAGTGGATTTGTTAAAATTGATCTTATAACCTGAAAACTTGCCATACTGAGCAATTGTGTGTAAAATGAGAGGGAGGGATTTCTCAGGGTTGGATATGTAGAGCAAGACATCATCCGCATAAAGCGAAATCTTGTGCTGCAGGCCGCCTACAGAAACACCCATAATACTTGGATTGCTCCTTATCAACTCTGCCAGAGGCTCCGCCCCCAACAAGTAGAGCAGGGGGGACAGCGAGCACCCTTGTCTTGTGCCCCGTTCTAGAGGGAATCTGTCAGAGTTCAGTCCATTAGTAGTCACCATGGCATTTGGGTGAGAGTACAGTGATTTAATCCATTTAATAAAATTTGGGCCCATATTGAACTTTTCTAAGACTGAAAACAGAAAGCTCCACTCCATCCTGTCAAACGCCTTCTCAGCATCCAGTGAAGCCAGCAGGACAGGGGTCTTCTGTGCGTTTACTTGATCAATAATGTCAAAAAGACGGTGAATGTTATCAGAAGACTATCTGTCTCTAATAAATCCAGTTTGGTCCGCTGTTATTATTTTTGGGAAGAAGAGTGTTTAGTCTTTTGGCGAGCAATTTGGTAATTATTTTATAGTCAAAATCCAACAAGCTTATGGGCCGGAAGGACGAGCAGGATAGGGGGTCCTTGTCCTTTTTGAGCAACACTGCAATGCGAGCTGTGTGCATTGAGTCTGGGAGAACTCCGTTTTTGCAAAAATCCTCCAGCATTGGCATGAAGATAGGGCTGAGCTGGGGCCAAAAAGCTTTGTAGAACTCTCTGGGGAATCCATCTGGGCCTGGGGACTTATTAGGTGGCATGGAGGTAGTAATTACCTCCAGGATCTCCTCAGGAGTAAAGGGGGAGTTGAGATCTTCTTAGTCGGTCTCTGATAGTTTAGGTAGCGAGATTCCCTCTAGGAAAGAGTGGAGTTCTGCCTCCGTGTGTTTTTCCTCAGAGGTATATAGTGCTGACGTCACTCACAATGCACTTTTGCTGTCAGGCACGTGTGTTGTGACTGAGTGTGTGACAGAGAAAATATATTTTTTTGTGTCATTTAGAGGGAAAATGCGTGCATTTTAGCATTTGAGTCACCTTTCAAAAGTTCCTAAAAGCTCCAAATAAATGTTTAAAAGTAGCTAAATTTGTTGCTAGGTGCTGTTTGAAAATGAAGTTGCCAGGGTAGTCTAAAAAGTTGCTAAATCTAGCAACTGGCTGAGAGAAGGACAGTGCACAGTCTAGCCATACCCCCAAGTACTTGTAAGAGGTGACTACCTCAAGCTCTAAGTCCTCAGAGTCTTGCACTGTTTCGCTGTGGTTTTAGTCATCAATCTAGCAAGAGGGCAATATTTTAATGTGGTAGTGTGTGTGTGTGTGTGTGTGTGTGTGTGTGTGTGTGTGTGAGTGAGTGAGTGAGTGAGTGAGTGAGTGAGTGAGTGAGTGAGTGAGTGTCCCGCCCCTAGAAAAATGTGAATGAATAAGCCTATTCATATTTCATAGTATGTCCATATATAGTTATAATCTGTTTTAGGCCATTTAAACAGCTTGCATATCCTACCCATGTACAAGGGGAGAAGGGCTATGTAAAGGGTTTTGATTTTGACATTCTGACCATAAGCAATGTGTCTGCCTCCGACATAAAACGAATGTTTGACTTCCACTCAAAATTACTTATTTAATTACTTTAGATTGAAAGAAGAGAGCTCTCTCTCTTTATCTTAGAGCTATGAAAGTAGTGTATCTATTTCCGCCTGCTCAATATCTATTCAGCAAGTTGCTTTGACATGTCTTGTGCAGTGAAGAATTCGAGCTGGATAAATAAAATAAAAAATAAAAAAATCCCGGAGACGTAACGTTGCAGTGAAGCGATATAAAGGGACTTAATGATTCAGCCGACCACCAGAGGGAGGCAAATACCCGTTCATTCGACAGAGGACGCTGACAGAGTCATAGGAAAGTCTGGATGGTTATAAAACGGTGGGAAATCTATAAAACAAGTAATGTATACATATATGTTTAAGTAATTCTAGTGTCTGATTTCGGGGACTGTCAGTTTGAGGTTAACTAACTAATATTCTACCTAAGAAGATCTGTGATATTTTTTTTAACTAACAAGGATGCACTTAGCATTCTGCAAAGAGTTGTTCAGTTAGGTATCAGCTAATAAACCGTTTTTTCCCTGTACAGGCCAACCACAAATTAGGGCACAAACAACAAAATAAGTAGCTTCTATTCTTGCTTTCTTGACATAAATCTTCGGCAAAATTTGAACTTTGCCGACTCACTGGCCATCAACTCAAAAACACTGCTTCTTTAAATCCACTAGGCAGCCTCGTTTCCGATTTATAAAACATGTGACGTATTTTTTTTTTTTTGCACAAGAAGAACATTCGTCTGTTCTACCAACCTCTTTTGTTCACAGCCCGCTCTCGGTTACCGCTAAAATACGGACAACGTGTATCTAGCTAGTTACCGGGGAATAACATAAAGCTAGTAAACGTCATACAGTGTGTTGTTTTGGGGTACTGCCGACTGCTTTGAAACTAAGTGAATGAAAGCTTTGCAGAACGTGAGCGACATGAGTTCCGACGCTAAGCCCGAGCCTAAAAAAGGCAAAATGGAGAATGAAAGCAAATATCTCCCCGAGCTTCTGGCAGAAAAAGACAGCCTGGATTCGTCATTTACTCACGCAATGAAACTGATATCTGCAGGTAATATATCACAAATATTTTTGTTGAAATGCACATTCGCAGTGACTCCTGAATTTGTTTGTTAGTTATAGTAGGCTATCTCTGGGGTAACGTTAGTTGAAAGAATGACGATGGCTAGCTAACGTATTGTAGCTACGTTAGCTAGTAGTCAAACCGTTCTGGTTTGTAACGTTAACCCATTGATTACTGCACAAATTATTTGTTAAACGTTGACATCTCGTTCATATTTGTCATAAATGAAACGGCTTTTGTTAAACATACACCGCTCTGTACTGTATATATATTTTTTAAGTATTCCCTTGGACAATGGTTGATATGGAAAGGGACATGTTGGCACGAGGTTTTAAGGTAGAGGCATGGCACCAAGTGGGGGGTGTAGTGATGTAACTAACGTTAACGGGATAATCCACCCCAAACCACTGATTCCTGTGATTTACTGTGTAAAGTAACAATTGAACGATGTATTTTGTTTATATAAGCTTGGTAGCAGCATGTGAACATCTCTATGACAGGGCTGGGCCATAATTTTGTATAGAGGACCACATGGGGATTAACAAATATCCAGAGGGCTGCAACAATGTTCTCATTCTTCCAGAACAATGTGCACTTTTTTATTTTTTTTACTCAAACCTGCCGGCCAGATTGAATGTTGCTGAGGCAACATTCATTGGCGTTAGATCTGCACATCTAGGATTGTGCATTCCCGGTAATACGCGTGTAGACCGGCTAAGACATAAAGCATCCATTCAGACTGCAAGCCATACTTTCCATCAGCCATCTAATGGCGAACCACGGGATCGCCTTCATTAAACACAATTGCCCCCACCTTCAGCCAAGGGTGGGCAATATCCTAAATTGTCTGAAAATAATGGGGAAACTGCTCGCAAATTGGGCTTCCGAGGCACTGCATCTCAAAGCTAGAGGCGGCACTACAGACACTCTGGTTTGAGCCCTGGCTGTATCAACCGGCCGTGGCTTGCAGTTTTTGTTTGGAACAGTAGCTAGTTGGCTGACATTATATGAAATGTGGCTGCTTATGTGTTAGTGCTGTAAAAATGTGTAGTTAACGAAACTTGGTAGCTATCACTTCTTTTCTCGACTTAGTTAACCATGACTGGTTGTCTCACCTAGAATGAATGCACTTAACTGTAAGCTGCTTTGAATAAGCGAGTCTACTAAATGACTTATGTAAATCCAGCATTTACAGTTCGATTCCTGAATTTCTGGCAGATATTTTAATTTATAGTAGACACCAGCTGGTGTGCACATCTGAAATTTGATATCTGCGGCAAATTAACTGTACAATTCTTTAGGCAGGAAATTGTTACGTATGTTGGGACCTCTGCCAGCAATGTCATGGCTAAGTGTCAGACCAGGTTATAAACTGCTTCATCCTGCTGCAGTGCTAGTTAACTGCGTTATCGCAGCTTGCCTCACTCCTAGCACCAATTTATACCAGACAGTTCCCGTTACCTGTCTGTCTCAAACTAAACAGGAGTGTGCATTACAAGTTTGGATTCTACAGTCTGATCAGCCATTTTTTGTTAATTATGTCAAATTAATGGTGTCTCTGATTCTTGAGACTCACCTTAACAGCCCCACTGCACCCCATTGTAACAATTACAGCATCCGGGTTGAAGACTAAAGGCCAACTTGTCATTTTCAGTAGGATTTTGAGGCCTGTTTGCCAGTTCTGATGCTTTCATAATTATACGGGTGTTTATCTAGTGAGCGGAGCTCAGTTTCCCCATAATGTTTTGGGATCTTGGCGGTTGTGCAATGTCTAATGCCTGCAGCATTTCACTGTTGGGGCATCTGTGTTGTAGAGGATTAGAGACCAATTGTCACACAACTGTCTGTTCTATGCCAGTTGTTTTTGAGGAAATGCAGGTGCTAAAATGTCTAGATCCGTTGGCTTTTGTCTTGACTCCAGGATGTTCTCTAGTAGGGCAATGCTCAGATGTCGCTACTTTAGTTATTTATACTTGGCTTGGACCAAGCTCTGCTAATTGCTTGTGAATTATGAACATTTCATGAAGCACTTGCAATACGTTCAATCATTATCAATGGTACAGTAATGATTTACTCAAACTAAAAACCCATGTTTTCCTGTCTGTAGAGATTGAAAGGATTCAGAAAGGAGAGTCAAAGAAAGAGGCAGAAAGAGAAACATACTTGGACCTGTGTACCACAAAGAACATCAAGGTCAAAGAACGTGTGCTAATTCCCGTCAAGCAGTACCCAAGGGTGAGTAAAGTTTTTTTTTTTTTTTTTTTTTTTTTTTGGTCTCCATCGAAAGTCGGTAATTTTATTTTTTTACTCAATCTTTAGCCTAACATCTGAAAGATTTATGATAGAATCATGCAGTTTGGGCCATTGTGTTTAAAATGTGATTACTTTTGTGGGGGGACGTAATTACACATTTGTAGACTGCAGGAAGCCCAAACGGATATAATATTGTACTAGAACATAATCTCAAACCTTGTTTGTATATGGTTACATACACTCAGTGACCAGTTCACTAGGTACACCCATCTAGTACCGGGTCGGGTCGCACTTTGCCTCCTGAACAGCTGGAATTCTTCAGGGCATGGATACTTTGCTCAGTTGTCAAGGGACCTAATGTGTGCCAGGAAAACATTTCTTACACCATTGCCACCAGCCTGTACTGTTGACACCAGGCAGGATGGGGCCATAGACTCATGCTCGATTGTCCACAGTTGGTGATTGCATGCCCAGTGGAGCCGCTTCTTGTTTTTAGCTGATAGGAGTGGAACCCAGTGTGGTTATCTGCTGCCATAGCCCATCTGAGACAAGGACCGATGAGTTGTGCGTTTTGAGATGCCATTCTGTGCACCCCTTTTTACTGAACTCTTTGTGGCCCTCCTGTTAGCTTGCGGATTCTTGCCATTCTCCTTCAACCTCCCATCAACAGGCTGTCAGCTGTCTTTGCCCACAGGACTGCCGCTGACTGGATGTTTTCCAGTCAGCGGCATGGTGAGAGAGCGTGCTTTCTCACCATTCTCTGTAAACCCTGGACACGGTTGTATGTGAAAATAGCAGGAGGCTGGACTTTTCTGTGATGCTGGAACCAGCGCAGATGGCACTGACTATTATACGACACGAAGTTGCTTAGGTCACTCGCTTTGCCCATTCTAATGTTCAATAGAACAGTAACTGGATGCCTGTCTGCCTGCTTTATATAGCAGGCCATGTGACTACCTGTCCTGTCCGTAGGTGTGAACTGTTTTCACGAATTGGGTGGTGTACCTTAACTGGTTTATATCTCTATGCGTAGGAATAATTTAGAACAGATTTCCAAAATTGAAATCACTTGGCGCTGGTTTTATGTGTGTGTGTGTGTCCCAATTATTTTTTTTGGGGGGGGGGGGGGGTTGCTCAGAACAGAAGCCAAATAAAATTATTCGCCAGTGGGGCAACCCTGCTCTACTTCGTCTGGCTTTCCTTTACTGTCAAGGGACTCGTCACTGACATGGAATGAAAACAACTTCCACCCCTCAGGGTTTTCAGTGACCAACTTTAATGGATATGACTGCATGTAGTGGAATGATGCTTTTTAATTTCAGGGGAGTGAAGTTGAAATGGTATGTCACAGTGCTCATTCAGACATGCAGAATAAAGACATCCGCATCATTCCATTCTGGAACTTCATGCATATATTATGACATGTCTCTTTGTTGGTGATTGGTCAACAATGGGGATTGTTCAATGAAGTGTTGTCATTTGTGCAAATTTTCAATTGAGAAATACCAAACATCTTTGTTGGATGTAAAATTTGAAGATCTCTTCTAAGATCTCTTCTGCAAAAATTTCAAATTTCAATAAATGACAGATTTTGAGTTATGGTGAATTAATCTATTTCAAGGATTTGTTTACTGGCTATTGCGTTTCAAGATGGACAAGTGGTACTATTGTCGTTTTACAAGCTTGCTCGTTCACCTCGCAGAATTTGGCTGACATGTGCAAGGCTTAAGGCTTCTAGATATGAATTAATACAAAATGGCCCACATAAATGGGCAATTGCAGAAAGAGCGGCGTTGGTTTGACCATCTGATACTTGAAATTCATTCATCTTAATTTCGATGTGCCGAAACCGCTCTCGTATCTACCGCCATTAAACATGGACCGATCTCAGTCTCCTGGGCAGGCTCTCGTCCTCTTTCATTTGAGTAAGGAAAAGGGGAAACTAAATGGCCCTCGCTATCATGTTAGAGTGCCTGAGTGACAAATTAATCTATTAATGTTAATTACTGTCTCGGGCAGCAGACTGACTGTCCCTGATCTCCCTTAGCCGGGGTGGGAAAGGCATGCATCACACTAGGTTGAATAGGCTGTGCTACGATATCTTCCTCAGTCTAGCAACATGATATATGACTCTGTTTAATTCAATCTGCATCAAGAGGCTATTTGTGTAATCTCTTTTCAAATAAAAATTTTTCAGTTCAACTTTGTTGGTAAGATCCTGGGACCCCAGGGGAACACGATCAAGCGACTCCAGGAGGAAACAGGAGCAAAGATCTCTGTGTTGGGCAAAGGTTCCATGAGAGACAAGGCGAAGGTAAGAATGTCGGGAGGAGCTGACCAGGTACATGCGTGGAGTCCCTTTGAAACAAACATTTAGCAATCAAATTAGTATTTGGGAAATTTACTGAGTAGCATTGGACTTAATTTAAGCAATAAGGCCCGAGGGGTTGTGAAATATGACCAATATGCTAAGGGAAGTTCTTAGGCACAACGCAACGCGGTGCGCTTTGACAAAGTCCTTAGCTGTGGTATGTTGGCCATACATCACAAACCCCTGAGGTATCTTATTGCTATTACAAACTGATTACCAATGTGATTAAAGCATTAAAAAGGTTTTGTCATACCCGTGGTATATGGCTTTTAGGGCTCGAACCACCTAGTTTATGTAATTTTGTACGTTCATTTCAGGAGGAAGAGCTGAGAAAGGGTGGTGAGCCCAAATATGCTCATCTGGGCATGGAATTGCATGTCTTCATAGAGGTGTTTGCCCCCATACCTGAGGCATACCTGCGCATGGCTCATGCAATGGACGAGGTCAAGAAGTTCCTCATCCCTGTAAGTATCCCAGAGAGTATCCTGCTTCAGCCACAGACATTTTAAAGTTGTGATCTATGGGTTGATTTATGATGGCTTAGCAAATGGCCCAAGATTTTCCATGCTGCTGCCATGTTCTAATCACAGACCTGCCATGTTAATGTAGCTACTACTTTCTTTACTTATAAGCAGGACACCATGGATGGTATCTGCCAGGATCAGTTCATGGAGATTGGCTACCTAAATGGAGGTCAGGACTCACAATCCAGGGGAAGAGGGGGCCCCCCAGGCAGGGGCAGGGGAGCACCCCCACCCAACTCTGCAGGAGCCAGGTAGGATTCAGTGCCTTTGGCAACCCCTTATTTTACAAGACCACAATCTTTCCAACTTTAAATTTACAAGTATATTTTGTTTTTCTTCAGGGGGCGAGGAATGCCACCTCGTGGAGGAGCCCCTCGTGGTGGAGCTTCCCGAGGAGGGCCACCCAGGGGTGGGTCCACCAGAGGGGCTCCAGCTGGTCGGGGTGGACCCCCCTCCACACCCGCTAGAGGAGGCACAGCTCAACGTTCCAGACCCCCCGCACAAGGGACGCAAAGGATGCTCCCGTCCCCAGCCCACTCCCACCAGCAGCACCATCAGCAGCACCAACATGCGCAACCACCCAAGGCTGAGGCCTATGATGAATATGTACGTCAAACCACTCAATTGTTAAGTCATTGTGTTGTGTACCTAGTCTCTTTCAGAACTAAAGAGGAGCTGTCAGTTTAAGGTCGTATTTATTATAGGTCTATTTATCACGGCTGACAAGTCACCTCTTCATTCACGGTTATCTACCATTGATTTTTTTCTACACTAGATCACTGATAGGGGGTGCTGTGTTGAATCAACTGTGCCTCCATCTTGGCATTCCTAACATTGTAAAATATTTTGGGAGCATTAAATTATTGATGTCTACATTTGTTTTTGCCACACTTGTTCTTTTGTACACACTTGTTCTTTTGTACACCTTGGTGTATATGTGAGTTTAACAAACTATTTTTCCTTACATTTTAATTTTCGATTAGTAATATTACAGACCCCACAAACTTAAATACAACTGCTTGTGTCCTTGAAAAATTATTGAACTACTGTAAAATCCCATTAATTAAGGAGGATTGCTCCTACTGGGGAGTGCCGCTGACCGTTTGCTTCAGTCTCTATGCCCAATGTATAGCATCAGCAATCCAGGGTTTATAGAAATCATTAGTATCAGTCCAATGGAACCTTTCTAGTACACTTGAGGTGTTTGTTCTGACATTACTCTAGCGTTGTACATGTACCATGTCATTCTGTGGTTAATTGCTTATGTTGTCTTTTCCCCAGCCTGCCTATGAAGAAAGCTATGCTGAGCCTGCATATGAAGGTTATGACAGTTATTACAGTCAACAACCTCCACAAGCGTAAGTTTCTACCTCGTAGTATAATGGTTCATTGTGAGTTTTTAAACAGCGAAGTGGCCAATCCTCAGGACAGTGTAGGGGCGCAGACATTTCCTCTCACAATATTCAATGTAGTGTCAAAATGGTGGAAGACTGTTTGACCTTCTCTTCTCAGGGATACAGAGTACTATGACTACGGACATGGAGAGGCTCAGGAGGCCTTTGAACCCTATGGTAAGATGATAGTAAATTAATGTTGGTGAAAGTTGGTATAACCAATGTTCTTATTTTCACATACATTCTCAGATATTGAAATGACATAATTGGTCCAAACCGGTCATCTGTCAATGAAACATTGACCTTTGTTTGGGACTTTTGTGTGCATTTTCTCTCGTAGCCCAGGACGATTGGGAGGGTTCGTGGCCCACCACTGGAGGCAAAGCCCCTCCTGCAAGGCAGGATAAGCGGGGGTCCTACAGAGAGCATCCATACGGAAGATACTGAACGGCTCTGGTAGAGGGTTGCCCTGGCAACTGTCTCCCATTGTAAATCACTTTTAACTCTCTGAAGTAATTTCCCTCTTTTTCTTTAATTTTTTAAAAATGGTTTGAGAGCAGGGTAATTGGATGTATTGCATCGAATGGGCGTAGCAAGCAAATGCAAGGATTTTGATAAAAAGTTTCATTCAATGTTTGTTTCCACTGCATCTTTGAGTTAAGATCTAATTTAATGGTTGCTTGAAGATTTAAAAAAAATGAAGAAAAAAAAAACTTGATACCTTGTGTAGTTTAATGTTCAAAAATGTTATTTCAGTTTGTCTGTCATGAGAGGATTCAGTGGCAGTTGCAGACTCATTTAGGCTGCATTTCAAAAGTATTTTTAGCTAATAAACTTGATCAATGACATCAATGTAACATCGGCAACTTAGAATGAATGGGGAAGAACCTAAATACATTTCTGGACAATTTTGTTTGTATAATCTAAAATTCCATAGGTTCAATTTTTTTTTTTTTTCTTGAGTTTTGAAATCTATCCTTATTAGACACTTGAGACGGTCTGTCCTAAAATATCTCGAGTCATTTCAATTTGACTTGATTGTGTAGTACATTCTACTATAGATATATTTTGTGATTGGCTTACTTTAGTCTACATCTTATTGGGCTGACTGATGGAAATTCTGGTGAATTACTCTATTTTGTGTCCTACCAAGATTTGGACATGGTCTTTATGTAAGAACTGCAGCCAACTCAATATTATGTACATAAACTAAGGACAATTGTATTGCTATCTAAAGTTGTGCAGTCTCCAAAATGCATAGTGCTATATGTGTACTCTTGCCTAAATAGGATACTAAATATATCCACAAATGTTTTGCTGCAGTGCGTTGTATCAATAAAGCCTAATTTGTTTTTGTTTTTTATCCAACTAAACCTGGTATTTTGCTTTTGTTGTATAGTAATGCCTTCCACTAATAAAACTGATCCTCATTTTGAGGCTCTTCACAAAACTCGAAAACAATCACCAGATTATTGCATGTACATAGACAAAAGCAACCAAAAAGAACATTGCTCTATTTTGATAAAGAGCACATCCTCTTCGTCTCTCTCTTTAATAGAGGATCTAGAAGAGACCCATTATGTCACGTAAAATAACGATGGTTCCTTAAGGTAATGTATTTCCAAATACTTCGCCTGACAATGATAGTGCCTGGACTTGTATTATTTGAAGTCAATTGTTACGACAGCCCACTTCCTCAAGCTTCCCAATGATCCATGTATTTTTAGTCATTTGAAATAACTGATTTTCAACAGTATTTCAAGTCAAGCTTGCAGGATTCTTACTTGACTTTAATAAAACCAGCCAGCATGACTTTGCATCAAAGAAAAATATCGCAGGGGAGAGGATGCTAAAAGCCTAAAGATCACGTCAAGAAGGTAAAACGAACCCCAACTGTCATTTGTTAGATATTTTTTGTCTTATGCACAAAATGCTAGAACCTGCTAGTCATCCAAAACCAGTTGTCCAAAAATGCATACCTGCATAATATGCTATGACCTGTTTCAAACAAAATAGTTGTGCAAAATTATTAGAATTGATTGTAATGCAACTCTTGCTAAAATTGAAGTTAATGGTCCAATCATTTCAACTGCCCTCCCTGGCTTTTTTTTGTTTGGTATTTTTAGAATAATGTTAAAATAACAAGTCAATAAGTCATGGTTATAAAGACTTACAACCTCCGCTTGAGTTGCATGACATTTGCAGTGAAATATTAGTCTTGCATGAATGATCGTTTTCAAGTACATGTTAGTTGTCAACAGCACTTGCACAGGGGTCTCATTGTATTTCTGTCCCCAGGTATTCCGAGTAAGTCCCTCTCTGGGTTTGAGAAAGGCATCGGACTTGAGCTGAATAAAGTCCTCTGGGTAAGTCGTCCATTACTCTTCAGCAATGTCATGGAATTTGACTGGCTAAAGCTGCTATAGTATTTTAGGTTTTACTATTACTTAAATTGAGGAAAACTGATGAAATGATGAGTGAACAACGTCTGCTATCCACCTGAGTATTCCTCATTTTGCGTGTGCTTGTTGAAGTTGGCCAGAAAGCTCCTAGTCCTCTTCACAACTAACTGCAATGTTTTTGTAATGGACCCTCAAGCTGAATTTTGTCAGGGTCTTTACCAGCTGTAGTAGAAGATCAAACCAGTGTTGTGACAAAGTACTTACTGCTAGACTGGAGGAAGGCAGGTGGAAATGTTGGTGATCTCCAATTTTGTTCTCAATCGGGTTTTGGGAAGTGCTCCGTTTTTAGTTGCTCAACAGGGTGACTTGTGAATTTATCGTTTCAACAGGTATAATCCAGTGAAAGGCCTTGAAGACTGCACAGGTAACTTAAGCCTGGCAGCCCCATGTTTTGTTTGGGGCTTAACTGTCAGGATTGCCACAAGGCTTTTCTTACACAAGATATGCCCATCAGTTTGCTATAAATGAGGATGTGTGTTCGCTCCAGCACTTATGGATAATGGCACTCCCTGGAATATGTCTGCAAGTCTCCAGAGAAAGAACATGAGGCTTACAGTGCATTCAACTTGAGAGGATGAAGTAAATGCGCTGGTTCCTGACAAAGCAGCTTGGAGTAAGAGGAACTGAGTTGTATTCTGGGAAATTATGCAGACAATTACATTGATAGAAGGTACAATCTGCAATATCAACTTATCTACGCCCTAAGATTATCATTGCTACATTTCCTTGACTTTATTTTTTACCTCGTTTTACTTGTTTTTTTTTTGTGTTTGTAAAATTGTAGTTGCCTCAGGAAGGTCTTGAATCATTTCTGTGCAGAATAACCTTCCTTTCTTAAATAAATCTCAATATTCTGATTAAGCTATCTTTTTGTCAAATTATGTTTTACATTTTAGTCATTTAGCAGATACTTATCCAGAGCAATTTACATGAGCAATTGGGGTTCAGTGCTCTGTTCAATGGCACATTGACAGATTTTTCAGTCGGCTCAGATTCAAACTAGGTCACTGGCATAATGGGCTCAACCTGCTGCTTTGAGGCTCGTGTATATAAGGTCAACCCTTCAGCTGCCTCCCTTATTTATACTGAGAAAATATAAACGTAACCCTTTTACTGAATTACAGGAAATCAGTCATTTGAAATATTCATTAGGCGCTAATCGATGGATTTCACATGACGGGGTAGAGGCGCAGCCATGGGAGTGCATTGTCCCACCCACTTGGGAGCCGGGGCTGCCGTGGTTACATGTGTTCTGGTGTTGAGGCCGGTTGGACATACTGCCAAAATCTTTAAAAATAATTTGAGGTTTATGGTAGAGAAATTAACAGCTGGCAACAGCTCTGTTGGACATTCCTGCATTCATCATGCCAATTGCACACTCCCTCAACTTGAGACACGTGGCATTGTGTTGTGACAACTGCACATTTGAGGCCTGATGCATTTTATTGTCCCCAGTGCAAGGTGTAACGGTGTAATGATCATGCTGTTAATCAGCTTCTTGATATTCCGCACCTGTCAAGTGACTGGATTATTCTGTGATCTTGTATTTCAGCTCATGAAACCAACACTTTACACGTTTTTGTTCAGTATAAATAAACTTGTGTTGTCAATGTTGAGTAACCATCTCTTGTATCATGCTCCCTTGTCCCATCTATTTTCTCACTCTAAATAAATTAACAGCATCTTTCTGTGGACCAGGTATCTAATGGCAGTATTGTGAGAGCAGCTGGTCTGGTTTCTCTTTCAAGCTCTCACTTCCATCCACTGTCTTATGCTGGGAGATGTCTGGCCCCATTCTGTCAGGAGGATGGGAAGGCTGAATATTGACAAAGGCAAAGCAGTGGGAAGTAGGGGTGCTCAAACACAAAAGTTTTCACAATTCGTGCACTGGGAATTTATTAGTATTATCAGAACGATATAAACGTCTAGAGCAGGCAATGTTTTTCCAACACCTCCACTTTGGCAAAAAAGGTCGTTGTATAATTAAGAACAGTATCTTGCAGGATCCAATACTTTGAATTGTAAGTTGTTGCCCTCTGCGGTTGTCATTCAAATAGTCAAGAACGAGCACAGTCCTGTGCCAAGTTATGGGCAAAGACGCAACTTCCATATAAAATGTTATATTTTTCTTGACGAGAACATGGAAAACAACCGCTAATATGTACAGTATTAATGTATCCTTACCAACCAGGCTGGTCATTAGGTTTGTACCTGTGTAATTTATCACCAAGAAGAGGAAACAATGTACAATAAAGTAATTGAGTACATTGAACAAGTGGTTTGTGATATCTGGTTCAGTTGGTAGCGCATGGCTCTTACATTGTTAGGGTAATGATTTCGATTCCCACGGCAGACCAGTATGAAAATGTATACACTCCCTTTAGTATGCGCAACACGAAAAAAAAAAATGAGCGTATTCCTTTATCGTTGGCTTTTCTAAATAAATGTTTGGTATTCGACTAGGAATGCATTGAAGATCGACCGGTTGGTGACCACTGAGGATATACGCTGTAGTTTGCCGTAGGATTCAAAAATCCAGCGGGCACGAAATGGCGCTTGAGTCGAGAGAAGAAATGTGGTCGAGCGAGCAGAGGACGGGTGCCGCGAGCGCTGGCCAGCGTGGTGCGCAAAAATTAAACTTGAGTTTGTGATCGAGCAGAACTGCATTTTTGCACGCAGTAGCCTTACAGTAATTCGAGAGTAGAAGTGTGTTTGCCTGAAGAAGTTCTTACTACATGTTAAGACTCATTATTGCACTCACAAATAAGGAGCGTTCCCACACGAATGCATTTTCTTCACCTCACCAATTGTTTAGTTTGCTCTCAAATCTAGTTTGCGCTCGCAACTACTTACTATGGCTAGCATTTCCTCCGATATAAAATTACAATGAACGTAGCAGTCTACTGAAACGCGATTGGTCAGTTTTTTTTTGGACCAATCACGACTTGAGTGTTCTCATCGGATTTTGGACAGTGAAAGATGGCTGAGTTATTCCTACAAAGTGGTGCCTTTTATGTCCCCAGGAAATATCACTTATTTAGTGTCAAGTGTGGATTCCAAAAGGCCTAATTACATGTTTAAAATCTTTCATTGTTTTATAGTCCTAGTTAAATTCTCTGCAAATATTTTATTTATTTAATTTAAGATGTTCAGTGTGTCCCTATTCACTTTCCACACTGTTAGTTTGCAGAGTCTGTGGATGAATAGTGCAGAATGCAAAGTCCATGGAGGAGAGGATGGTTGGTGAGGGCCACAGCACAAGAAACTGTTCAGGTGATGGTAGGTTTTGGTCGTGGTTGACCTGAACCGTTTGCCAAGGAAGGGGAGGTGAATGGGGTCGGCGGTGATCTTTCCTGCATGCTTCCTTGCCCTGCAGTCGTGCAGAACCTTGGAGGGCAGATGGCAGGCAATGACCCTCAGCAGACCGGACAATCCGTTGCAGTGATGGAAGAGATAAGGATGGACTTGATGGTCATTTAGAACTGAATCAGTCCACCGCATTCAAAAGAGGGCTGAGGACAAAACAACACCAAACATTGCACTGAGGAACAGATTTTGAATAGTAATTGTCTGACTGGGAACTACCATTGTCTATAAATTACAGAATCCAGAATTATTTGTTTGGCATTGGATGTTTTGATTTAATACAGTCAGTAATCACATAGGGATTAAGTGTTGACTTGGGCTGTATATTCTTTAAATTAGGTTTTTGTGTTCACTCCAGTGTATTGGTAAGGGCACAGATGACAGACGGGTAAGATTCCAGTTGAGGTGGTTTGATAACATTGAAAATGCACAGGCACTGTGTATGTAGTCTGGATGGGCTAAGGCACTTAGTGGTCTGGCATCTTCTTTCAACCAAAATAAGTGTATGTGGTCTGCAAGTAAAGAGAGAGATAAAGATACAATAGTGAATGACAGAATACAATCTCCAATTCCCATCTCTTATAAACAATGTGCATGGCTTTAACATGAATATGATGACAATGCTATACTGGACCATACAGCGCAATAAAACATGACTGCACTAATTTGAGATCAGCACGTGTACTACAAAGAATAGTACCATCTTCAGTAAAGGGCTACAATTGCACAATTAACTTAAACCTCTAAACAGTGAAATACGATGTAAAACAGTGGTGATTTTAGCATGCAAATCGTGGAGGGGTAAAAAATATAAAACAATAAGTGGGATGCATGCCAGCAGAGCCACTACACAACACTAAACAATACATTAATTGCACTATAACAGTGACAAACAGTGCCCACAAACTGTTAGGGCCTACATAAAGCTGTCCCAACATCTTACCACTGTTGCACCTCGTTATCAGCTGAGCCTTGTCTTGCAGTGGAACAGTTCATTCAGCCTCATTTACTGCCTTTAAAAAAACATAGCTGATATGGCTGACTTGCTTAAACAAATGTGGTTTCTAATGACAATTGAGATGTACAAACTATAGCATGAGGGGACAACAAGCGAATAAGAGGCCATCTGTAATTTCGATTAAGACTAATGAGTGAGCTAGGACGGACATAGTCAATATAATTATTTGTTTAGCACTTTTGAAATGTACATCAACAGAATTCAGAACATGGGCTGTTCTTAAAGTGCTCTCCCTGTACACCAAGTCATAACCGTATGTTAAATAAAGGGGGCATATAAGCAGACAATGAAAGCTCTTACAATATTCAATGATTACATTTCTCTAAAACAGGTTATAGGCTACATGTGCACCATTAAATCAGAACAGTAGACAAAATTAAGAGGGATAAATAGACCAAATTGTTAAGGTGAGGCACATGGGGTACTAACGGCTTACTACACAACATACACTTAGTAATACTTTCTTAGCTACAGTATACATATCTCCCTGGCATATTACATAATTTATGCAGCAGCATATAATACATTTTTGCACTCGCCTTGTGCTGTGCTCACTTGAACAGGAAGGTGGCACGGCAGTCCTTCGATGTCAAATTTTGTCATCAAAGTCTGGCATTCTCTGGATTTATGGTGCTTTCAAGACAACTGGTAACTCGGAAAAAACAAGGTTGAATAACGATTACGTCATTGATCTTCAGGTCGTAGCTCCAGAAAGAAGCCCGAGTTCCCGATTTTTACAATTTCGAGTTGAATGACCATTCACAATGTATTTCTTAGTTGGATTTTTTTTTTTTTTCAGAATTCCCAGTTTTTTTATTTCACCTTTATTTAACCAGGTAGGCAAGTTGAGAACAAGTTCTCATTTACAAAGTTAACTTGACTTCAGTGAGTTCAAGACTGCAGTTCTGGGTTAAAAGTTGTTTTGAGCTTCATTGTATCCCTGATAATTTGGTCAGATAACCGTGTGTGTCTGTGTGTACAGTAGGTGACATGTCCATGATTGCTATCTAGTAACTATAGTTATGCTAGGTAATGGTTTGGCTTATCATGTTCATGTCTATGTAGAAGAAGACTGTAGGAGGAAGTGGAGAGGACTCAGGGACAGGTATCAGAGCGAGAGAAGGGCAGAGAAAGAGAAGAGGTCTGGGTCAGCAGCTTCAGGTCAGCAGCCTTGGCGCTTCTGCCACATTCTTTCTTTTCTGGATCCATTTATTGTGCCTTGGGCAACGAGTGGCAATTTTACAGCCAGACCATTTACTACGTCATCCACAAGTGTTGTCACCACCGCTGCATCCATGACGTCCAGGGGCCATTTGTTTGTTTAGCTGTGTTATGGCTATTATTTTCTTTTTTTCAGAAACATACACACACACACCACCTTCAATAGTTTTAATTAATTTTTAAGACATTTTTACAACACACATTCCTGTCATGTTCTTTCCTGTACTTAATATCTCATTTAGACTTAATCTGCTTATTTCTTCCCTACACCTTTGCAGATCTAAGACAAGATGAAAGTAAAAACACATTCTCTTTTTTTTCCACCTGTATTTTGTCAGGCCAGTGAACATGGTGGTAAACTGTACTATTTGTATGGACCCTAGGTTAGCCTTTCCCTTTTATCATACTAACTATGTCGTATAACCTTAATTAGTGCTCCCGCTCATCTGATGTACCATGCCAGGTGTGTATAATACTGACATTAATGGGAGAGGGAAGGGGTTAAGATGTGGTCTTTACTCCCAAATGTCACTTAAATATAACTTCCAAATGAAGAGAGCCAATGATACATAAAGTAATCTGGGGGAAAATGCAATTTTATGGACAATGGTGGATGGTTCTTAAAAGAGCTGTTTCACTCCACGGCATACTGCCATAGGACTTTACCTGCTGGCGATAAGAAGCAGGTGGTCAGCTTCTCCCTCACCTGGAGTACCTGTCTGGGGGCGTTGTTGGCACCTGCCCTGGTGACATCAGGTAGGTGACCATTTGGTGTGCCCATCTCCATCCGGAGTGGCTCCTGGAATGACCTCCTCCGCAGGTAGTTGTGGAGAACACATATGGCCTTCACGCAGGAATTGACATTTGAGGGGCTGAGACCAAGCACTCTCCGATACATTCTCCACCGGGCTGCCAGAATCCCAAAGGCACATTCAATAATTAACTTTGTCCTGGAGAGTCATTTGTTAAAGATCCTTACAGGCTTTGGCAATGGCAGCTGGTATCCAGCGTAGAGCCTTATGAGGTTGGGTCTCAAAGGGAAGGCCTGGTCGCCGACGAAGACGTGGGGAACGGGTCCCAGGTCTTCAACCCCAGGGAGTGATGCAGGTGGTGGAATCTCCAGGGTGCCATCCTGAAGTGCCCGGCCGAATGCAGAGTCCCGGAGGGTCCCGCCATCACTTCCCTTGCCGTAAGCACCAACATCGACAACACGGAAACAGTAGATGGCATCTACTACAACCAGGAGAACAACTGAATATGTACCCTTGTAGATGTAGAATTGCAAACTCGAGCATGGTGGAGCCTGGATTACTACATGTTTCCCGTCAATGAATCAAAGAAAGTTGGAAGTTCTACCTCTCCAGGAACTCGGCAGCAATGGCCCTCCAGTCTTCCTCCTTGGGGACAGGCATGTATTCACCAACCAGACAGTCCCAAATGGCTTGTGCCACAGAGGGGACAGTGTGTCACGACTTCCGCTGAAGTCGGTCCCTCTCCTTGTTCGGACGGCGTTCGGCGGTTGACGTCACCGGTCTTCTAGCCATCGCCGATCCACCTTTCATTTTCCATTTGTTTTGTCTTGTTTTCCCACACACCTGGTATTCATTCCCTCATTACATGTTGTGTATTTAACCCTCTGTTCCCCCCATGTCTGTGTGTGTAATTGTTTGTCAGGTTGGCACTCTTCCGGCTGGTTTGCGCGGGTTCTATTTTACACCCATGCTTTTTGACAGCCTGTACTTTATACCTTGTTATTTTGTACTTCGTGCTGCCTCACCTGTTCCTCACCTGGGCATTTGTTTTAGTGACGCGGTTGCGTTCTATTCATATATTGCCTCAGTAAAGTGCCTTGTCCACTCATCTCTGCTCTTCTGCGCCTGACTTCCAATGCACCAGCTACACCCACACCTTGACACAATGCCTGCCACCGTGGACCGACCAACTCGGAAGCTGAATCTGATGGTCCTGTAAGAGTCCCCTGTCGCCAAGAATCTGAAATATAATTATCAATATTGTGTGTAATTTGAATTCCACCCACATATTAAATCTACTCATATAGCTACCTCATTACTGTTTATTATGCTCTACTAATTATATTGTAACCATCATTAACAATACCTTGAAACAGTCCAATTCAGTCTATGACTATATCATTAAACTGTAGCACAGGTCAACTCTACTCTTAGAAAGAATGGTACTATCTACTTAAAAAAGTTCTCCGGCTGTCCCAGGTAGTACCCTTTTTGGTTTCAGGTAGAACCCTTTTGGTTCCAAGTAGAACCCTATTGGGTTTCATGTATAACCTTTTCCCCAAAAGGTTATACCTGGAACCAGAAAGTGTTATCCTATGGGGAAAGCAGAAGGACACTTCTGGAACCTTTCTCTCTAAGAGTGTATGTGAGTCCAATAAGAATGTAATGAATGACTGTAACTGTCTTGAACAACGGGTCCTGGAGAAGACTAGCCTAGCTTCATCAGGGCAGAAGGCACCTTTCTTTTCATTTGGTAACATTGCATAATTAAAAAATGATTATAAACCAACAGTGGGGAAAGTTATAGGCCTAATGAACATTCTGTAAAAGTTAATCTGATCAAATAGAGACAATTAACTAGAGAACTAGGTTGCACATAAAAACAATTTCAAATATAAATCAATTATGGTATCAAAGGCTTTAAAAATGTACTAGAACGTAGCTTACCGGAGACAAATCGCCAGGCGTTCAACTGGACTGATGGACTCCCGGTAGTTGGTATCCATCCGGGTGATCCTGGCTCCAACCATCTGGAGCAGGTGATCGAACTGGCTTCGGTCCAGACGAAAGTAACTTCGGAATTCCTCTCCAAACATTCAAACTTCTTGAATGAGACGGTGGAACTCCCCTGTCTGCTTTCGGGACTTTAACCATCTCTGGAACCACACAGACCTGCGCTTTCGGTGGGGCTGGTCCCGGCCAAACAGCGCGATCAAGACCCCCTTTCTCAACGTTGGTCTCATTGTTGAAAGTGCCTACTCTGCTATCTTGACTATGTATTGCATTTCGCACCAAAACTGCCTTTTGGAGGGAAATTATATTATAGGATCTCACAATGAATATGTGGATGTCATCGAATAAATAATATACTTGGCAAATAAATGGATAAAACATGTAAAGAAATTCTACAGTCAAACTTTTTTTATTATGTTATCCTACATTTTTTTACTGGATATGTGTGCAACACAAATTCAACATTCACATTTAGCTACTTTCTGTCAAGTCTACCACACAATTTGATGCATACATTCGATAAATTCACCATATGCACCACACAGAACGTCCATCAACTGCCTTTGCAACCCAATGCTGGGAGGCAAACGCAGCGTTCCATTGGAAAGCAATGTACTCCTGGTGTAACAAAACGCAAAGACACAATCGGTGTGTACTAAGCGTAAGACTTTGATAGCTACAATAGGACTCGGTAATGAAACTTTAAAAAAAAGAGATCACTGACGCCCAAACCATTTGATATGAAAGTAGATCTGTTTAAATTCTTTCACAGGATTAAACTAAAGCACATGTTTTCTGAAAACACTGTTTCAGGCCTAGAAAACCAACAAAGAACTGGTACCCATTTTAAGCCCAAAAGCAAATTCTGCCCTATAGTTAAAAACTCTTCGATTAGGTTTGTCGAACAAGAAGCCATGTAGGAGAAAAACAAACCACATTCAGAAGAACCTCACTAGGACAGAAGAACAGCCACTTAATGAACTAATGAAAGAGTCAGCGTTGGTTATCAAACCTGCAGATAAGGGGGGTGCTGTGGTCGTTTTAGACTATGAAAAATACAAAGAAGAGATTGAGACAACTCAGTAATGAACGTTTCTATAGAAAATTGAGTGTTGATCCCACACAGGTGTTCCAAAGGGATATATGCTCTAATCTGGAGCAAACCCTATTAAATAACCTTATCTCAAAACATGAATATGAATACATTTGCTGCAAATGTCCCATAAATCCATGCCTGTACATTCTTCCGAAATTACACAAATCTAAAACACAAGGAAATTATTCAGACAGACCAGTGGTTGCAGGAATAGGCCCAGTGCTAGAGCCATTGTCGACCTTCGTAGACTCCTTTATTAAATCTCATGGGCAAGAATTACCATCATATGTGAGAGATTCTATAGACTTCATAAACAAGATCTGAAATATGACGGGATTAACAGGAGACATTAGATGTCGAGAGTCTATATACCAGCATTCCCCATACGGGGGTTGGCAGCCCTAGTTCACTATTTGAGAGACAGAGATACCAACGAATACCCACCAACAAATGTTATACGAGAGCTGGCTGAATATGATTTGACGTATAACTATTTCAGGTGTGATGATGATTCGCTCCGAGCTATGTTGAACTTTATGTGGATATTTTTTAATAACGTTTTGTTAACAATGAAAACGAAAATCTATTTTTGAATAAAATCCTGAAGTGGTATCGATACATTGAGGACTTTGAAGGAGCCAGTTTTCAGTGAGTCGTATATGCCACTCCACAGGGGACTATCTAGAAAAGCAGCGGAGATACGCAATAGAGACTATTCTCCACAATGTGTGGATGAAGCTCTTAATTTGGCATTGGGGAAAACACGAGATGAACTGCTACAAAAAGACCCATTAGAGCTAAATAACACTGTAATGTTCACCACCACATATTCTTCGAACTCGCGAAAAGTGGGAGATGCTGTCAAGAAACACGGGTATGTCTTAACATCGGACCCAGCTTTGCCAGCAGAATTTAAGAATCCACCACGTGTATATAGGAGAGGTCGCAATTTACGCGATAAATTGGTCGAAGCGAACTGCCAGGCACAAAAGAAAATCAACCAGGCTCTTTTACGCCCTCTTCCGAATGGTAGATATAAATGCAGAGGTTGCGCACAGTGCAATGTGATGAAGTGTGAATATTTCTGCCACGCACATACAGAAAAACGGTTCCAAATAAATTGCATTATTACGTGCTCCACCGCCCATGTTATCTACATGATTAAATGTCCACGTGGGCTGTGTTATGTAGATAAAACATCTCGTTCTCTCAAACAGAGAATGTGTTAACATAAAAGTTCAATCAGGAGAAACAACAGGGATTATCGTCGCCCAATTTTTCAGTTTTTGATTTGTTAAAAAAGTTTGAAATATCCAATAAATGTCGTTCCACTTCATGATTGTGTCCCACTTGTTGTTGATTCTTCACAAAAAAATACAGTTTTATATCTTTATGTTTGAAGCCTGAAATGTGGCAAAAGGTCGCAAAGTTCAAGGGGGGCGAATACTTTCGCAAGGCACTGTAAATAACAGTATGTGGGATGAGGTAGTTGGTTGGGCTATTTACAGATGGGCTATGTACAGGAGCAGTGATCTATGAGCTGTTCTGACAACTGGTGCTTAAAGTTAGTGAGGGAGATATGAGTCTCCAGCTTCAGTGATTTTTGCAGATCGTTTCAATGATAAATGCCAACGTATTAATGCCAAAATAACATGTGAAACAGGTAAACCCTTTTGTTGTTTTTTACCTAAAAATGTGGGTCTCAAAACAGGTGTCGCTTGGTCCCACCTGCCCTGACGGACAGGTTGCCACTGATGTAATACTCATATAATGATGTACCATATACAGTGGGGCAAAAAAGTATTTAGTCAGCCACCAATTGTGCAAGTTCTTCCACTTAAAAAGATGAGAAAGACCTGTAATTTTCATCATAGGTACACTTCAACTATGACAGACAAAATTATAAAAAGAAATCCAGAAAATCACATTGTAGGATTTTTAATGAATTTATTTGCTAATTATGGTGGAAAATAAGTATTTGGTCACCTACAAACAAGCAAGATTTCTGGCTCTCACAGACCTGTAACTTCTTCTTTAAGAGACTCCTCTGTCCTCCACTCGTTACCTGTATTAATGGCACCAATTTGAACTTGTTATCAATATAAAAGACACCTGTCCACAACCTCAAACAGTCACACTCCAAACTCCACTATGGCCAAGACCAAAGAGCTGTCAAAGGACACCAGAAACAAAATTGTAGAGCTGCACCAGACTGGGAAGATTGAATCTGCAATAGGTAAGCAGCTTAGTTTGAAGAAATCAACTGTGGGAGCAATTATTAGGAAATGGAAGACATAAAAGACCACTGATAATCTCCCTCGATCTGGGGCTCCACACAAGATCTCACCCCGTGGGGTCAAAATGATCACAAAAATCCCAGAACCACACGGGGGGACCTAGTGAATGACCTGTAGAGAGCTGGGACCAAAGTAACAAAGCCTACCATCAGCAAGGGCATTGAAGATGAAACGTGGCTGGGTCTTTCAGCATGACAATGATCCCAAACACAACGCCCGGGCAACGAAGGAGTGGCTTCGTAAGAAGCATTTCTAGGTCCTGGAGTGGCCGAGCCAGTCTCCAGATTTCAACCCCATAGAAAATCTTTGGAGGGAGTTGAAAGTCCGTGTTGCCCAGCAACAGCCTCAAAACATCACTGCTCAAGAGGAGATCTGCATGGAGGAATGGGCCAAAATACCAGCAACAGTGTGTGAAAACCTTGTGAAGACTTACAGAAAACGTTTGACCTCTGTCATTGCCAACAAAGGGTATATAACAAAGTATTGAGATAAACTTTTGTTATTGACCAAATACTTATTTTCCACCATAATTGGCAAATAAATGAATAAAAAATCCTACAATGTGATTTTCTGGATTTTTTTCTCAATTTGTCTGAGAACTTGCACAATTGGTGGCTGACTAAATACTTTTTTTGCCCCACTTTACTTATACAATTACAGGGCATATAAGCAAAGCACTAGGGGACATTATCCTATAAAAATATAGGGTTAAATGTACGAAATGATATGACAACCAAAACAGAGCTGGCCAAGTTACAATAGCTAGCTCGCAGTAGAAACTACTAAGTAGTATTATCATAAATATGTAATTATTGTCGCAGAGTGCATCTTCAGACATAAACACCTGAAATATATGAAATATGTATTTACATATCAACAAGGACGCACACTGGCCTTGGCTAACACAATGAACACTAACTGATATAAAACAAGGTTGGCTGGAACTTTCTCTCACTTGACTCCTCTTGATCTTCTTCTCTTGAGTTTGAGATTGCCCAGCATGTTCTGCTCCACTTGACCGGTGGGTGGAGCTACAGCTCTGATATGATAAGCTAACATTACTGATATGATTAACTACAAATACTTCACAGCCTTTTGTACATAGTAGAAGTCGCATGTAAGTGAGACTCCCTATCAGAATACAAAGATCACGTTGTGGTCTGATTGTGTTCAGATCTGGCTGACCACTTCAGGAGGTGGTCTGGGATGTATAATTTGTGTGCAGATTTCTCCTCAGTCTGAACAGAGTCACTCTACCGAAAGCGCATGCAGTGAGCGACCTCATCAGTACTCCTCCCACAAGTCTCCAGAAAACATGTGTTTTGGAACCGAGAGGCACCTTTTCATTATAATGTTGGAGGAAATATGTTAGTTACCTCATACAAGTACTTGGGAGTATGGCTATATGGTACACTGTCCTTCTCTCAGCACGTATCAAAGCTGTAGCCTAAGGTTAAATCTAGGCTTGGTTTCCTCTATAGTAATCGCTCCTCTTTCCCCCCAGCTGCCAAACTAACCCTGATTCAGATCACCATCCTAGCCATGCTAGATTACGGAGACGTAATTTATAGATCGGCAAGTAACAGTACTCTCGAGCGGCTAAATGTTCATTACCATTCAGCCATCAGATTTGTCACCAATACTTCATATAGGACATATCACTGCACTCTATACTCCTCTGTAAACTGGTCATCTCTATATACTCGTCGCAAGAACCACTGGTTGATGCTTATTTATAAAACCCTCTTAGGCCTCACTCCACCTTATCTGAGATACCTACTGCAGCCCTCATCCTCCACATACAACACCCGTTCTGCCAGTCACATAGGTCCCCAAAGCACACACATCCCTGGGTCGCTCCTCTTTTCAGTTTGCTGCAGCAGACTGGAACGAGCTGCAAAAAACACTCAAACTAGACAGTTTTATCTCCATCGTTTCATTCAAAGATTCAATCATGGACACTCTTACTGACAGTTGTGGCTGCTTCATGTGATGTATTGTTCTCTCTATCTTTTGTGCTGTTGTCTGTGCCCAATAATGTTTGTACCATGTTTTGTGTTTCTACCATGTTTTACTGCTGCTATGTTGTGTTGTTACCATGTTGTTGTCATGTTGTGTTGCTACCATGCTGTGTCGTCAAGTGTTGCTGCCATTGCCATGTTATATTGTTGTCTTAGGTCTCTCTTTATGTAGTGTTGTGGTGTCTCTCTTGTCATGATGTGTATTTTTAATCCCAGCTCCCGTCCCGCAGGAGGCCTTTTGCCTTTCGGTAGGCCATCATTGTAAATAAGACTTTTTTTAACTGACTTTCCTCGTTAAATAAAGGTTTAATAAAAAACTTTTTATAAAGCTCCTGTTGTCTGGGGCTAAGCAGTTCCTCAGATGCCTGAACAGTCATCACTAGTTACCACAGCCACGAAGTCATAAACCCGTCTATTTCTACAATGCATCTTCTTAAAATGTGATTTTGAACCTAACCTTAACCACACGGCTAACCCTCACCTTAAATTCAGACCAAAAAGCAAATTTTTCTTGTCATCAATGTTTTCGATTTGCCATTTTGACTTTGTGGCTGTGGTAACTAATGGAAACCTTCCTCAACTGGAGGGCACTTCAGCTGGATGGAAATAAATCAGAGAGGAAGTGAGAGGATTTACTCTGGCCAAATTCTGTCCCCGTGAGATAAGCCTTTTTTTGTATGGTTTGTGAAAGTCCCGAATTACGTGATGTTTATTTTATCTAATACAAGTTTTGTAATGTGTAGTCTGTTACAAATGTACTGACATAAGTGGATGCATGTGGTATTCTGGAAACTTTCAGAAAAACGACTCACGCGACTATCTTGTAAATACAATAGATCATTTTTTAATAAATATAGTGGGGAATCATCTGTGACCTTTGAAAGGAATGAAAATATGTACATATATTTTCCTCTGAGCCCAACCTGCCTCCAAATGCATATCAACAATAATGCTATATCTCTCAAAGGTTCTTATCATTTCTCACACCTTGTACCCTTTCCCCCTGTGACATAATCAGCCATCAAAAAAACTGCAAGCATGCACGATATCTGTCTCAGAATGGATTAAGGCATTATCAGCCATTTGATCTTCTGAGGCTCATTGTCAGAAACAATATGCTGATGACACACATCTTTTCTTCTCACCAATATGTGCCCTATTAGAAAACTGCAGGCAGTTAACTCATTACCATACTTATTACCTGCAAAGAATTGCACATGCATGGTGAAATGCTGATTATTTAAGTTCATCAATTTGACAACCTAAAATGTGTGGTAGAAGTGGAAGGGTTCAATAAAAGTACAAATGGCTCTAGGGACATGCTGCTGATTGGGTTAGATCTTTCAAGATTACATTTGAGGATTAGTTTATTATGCTTCGGATCAAAAGCATATGTATCTGGAGATTCATAAAATACATAATTCAATTTTTTTAAATGATGCCTTTCCCATTACCAAAGAAATTCCTGTTTTTCAGACATGTTCCTATATACAGTATAACTTTTTCCTAGAACACAACTAACTAAATGCTTACACCTAGTGGTAAGAAAATAATTACAATAACATAGCTTTTCACATAGTGGGTTCTTGTCCAATCATATTGATAGATGTCAAAGAGTTTGACAGGCGAAAATAAATTTCAAGGAGCCATCCACCCTATTGCATTCACCTGTCCTGTCCTACCAGAAATAAATGAAAGGGGATGCAGAAACGCAATGAAGCATCTTTAGGTTGATGAGAATGGGATTTACAGTAAGGTCTTTGCAAAAGTACCAATTCATGCATTGAACAATATAGACTACATATTATGTTGATCTAATCATGAAAGCAAAGCAGTGTTCATACTGCACTGTAAAATGTATGGATTAAATTAATTTACTCTGGTACCATTTGCAAAAACACAGTAAGTTCTATAGTTATATAAAACACATTTTGATTAAAATATAAAAGCTTTTATATCATAGCATTGTGGTAAAATTGTTAACTCCTGCATCTCCAGATGTAAATTATCAGGATGTATTACGTAAATGCAGTATTATCACCGATAGAACAATGAGCTATACAAATCTTTGGTATTACATGATGTCTTTAAAGTAAAGAAACACTCCCCTCCCTCGTGATGTCCTCAATCACGTCCGCGTCCCATCTCTATCACACAGCGGTAGTATCACGTCAACACAATGATCAACCTCGTTTATTATAATGGAAAACGCGCATTTTTTTCAACAAAGGCTCAGAAAATCTGTGTTGTGTAACTTGCTACTTCATATACTGCAACCGCATCTAAGATAATATCGCTGTCCAAACTCCGGTAAGCCTAAATGTTGTATGATTTGGGTTGCTAGCTAGCTACCAGCTAGCCTGTTTATGTGGTTACGTTAGGCCGCAGTCTTTTGTATTTCGTCGAGCATGCATTTGCCGTCTTGGCGGAGAATACACGTTTCATCGGGTACACGCTACGATAAGATGCATTACATTTTTAAATATATTTATGACCTGTCACTTCATAATGATGCAACTATCTGTTTTGTATGTCAGCTTCCGCAAAAGGTGTTGGTCTTTCCTCAGTAAATGTGTTTAGTTAGTTGATGCCAATACAATTCAGCAAACTTGTTTAACTAGTTAGTTAGCTGCATTGGGAAGGAGCACATGGAATCAACTAGCTGTTTACATACAAAACCCAAAACATGCATCGCAATAGCTACCAACTACAAAAATATTTGTTTAACTAGCTGTAGTTTAGCTTGTCTTATAGGAGATGCATGGGTTAGCAGATATTTCAAGATTTGTGTAGTATTTTGGTCACATTGTACTCAGGCCACGTTATTATCAGGTCAGGTTAAAATGAATAAAATGCTCATCTACATTTCAAATGGAGATATTGTTTCTGTCACTGACATTCATTCATGATCTGTCACTGTACATGTTTTGCTTAATAGTGTCATATATAAACATGATCTGTTATTTGAGCATTATAAATGCATAATAACCTTTTATGATTGAAATGTAAAGCCCCAATCTGGATTGACTACTGTTCATGTCATCACCAGTTTGCAGTATATAATACATTTAGCTGACTTAGCATAACTTTTGAGCAGTGGTGCCTATAGAACTAAGAAAATTAACCGACTTTTCAAATCACCAGCGTGGTTTCCTTCACTGTGATCAGAGAAAGAGGAGCGCTCAGGCAAACTTAAACTCACAAGACAAAGAAACGTTGGGAGTCTCTGCGATGGCAGGCGGACGAAGAGGGGCGAACCGCACTGCTTACTGCAGGTCTCCACTGAGCAGTGAGCCAGGCTCGGTCGGCAATGGCAACCACTCTACCAGCTCCCCAGTCACAGGGGTGCGGTCTCGGACAAGGTGAGAGGACAAGGGCATAGTATGGGGTGTCTGGGTTCTGTGTAGAGCACTGTGATATGTGGTTCTAATGATATGTTGTTGTGAGAGTGATTTGTTTGTGTTGCATAGGGAAAGGATAAGGGGGATACCTAGTTGTACAACTGTTCCGCGTTTAACCCAACCCCACTGAATCAGATTGATGCGGAGGGCTGCCTTAATCGGCATCCACGTCTTCGGCACCCGGGGAACAGTGGGTTAACTGCCTTGCTCTGTGGCAGAACGACAGATTTTTACCTTGTCAGCTCAGGAATTCGATCCAGCAACCTTTCGGTTACTGGCCCAATGCTCTTACCCGCCAGGCTACCAACTGCCCCAATGTGTAGGCCTATACCACAGTCATGTTGTTATGGAGGGTGATAATAGCTAAAGGCTATTAAGTCTTTAGATATGAACATGTAGTAACAAAAAGTATTTCTGTAAGCCCCTGATCATGTGTGTGTTCTAGGAACGGCTCAGGAACGGGCATCTCTAGCCCCCTTTGGCAGCCCATACGGTGGTTCCTCTGAAGCACTGTAAGATCCCAGAGTTATCCATGGACAGGAATGTGCTGTTTGAGCTGCACTTGTTCTTCTGCCACCTCATCGCCCTTTTTGTCCACTATGTCAACATCTACAAGACTGTCTGGTGGTACCCCCCCTCACACCCCCCCTCACACACCTCGCTGGTGAGTCCCCCCACTCTGACTGTCACTGACTGATGATGTTATCTGACTGTGTTGCTGTTTGCTGTCTGTCTGTTAGGGTTTGTTTGTGGCTCATTTCGGGAGGTGATTGGATTTTGTGTGAGTTTGTTTGTTGGGTTGTGTGGTGACTTCATTGCCATTGTGTGAGGGTTTGATTGTATTTGACCACATTGGTCTCCCGAGTGGCGCAGCGGTCTAAGGCACTACATCTCAGTGCTAGAGGCGTCACTACAGACCCTGGTTCGATTCCAGACTGTATCACAACCGGCCGTGATTGGGAGTCCTATAGGGTGGCGGTTTGGCCGAGTAAGACAGTCATTGTAAATAAGACTTTGTTCTTAACTGATGTGCCTAGTTAAATAAAAAACATAATGGAGATAGTATCAGGTTTTATAATGTTCCTGCAGATTTTATAAATGTCCCGTTTTGGAGAAGGTGCATATTTGCCATCTCCATCCTTTCTCCATTCTTTGATCTTACAAATTACATCTGAAAAGGGATTCCTTTCCAAACGTTGTCACTATACTGTTATAAATGATTTCACTTCTCATGGCATGCTAACTTCATTTCCAGTAAGTAATACAACATCATTATAAAATATTTTGTTTTGTCTAATGCAGAACTTCCACCTCATCGATTATAACATGCTGGTGTTCACAGTCATCATACTGGCTCGTAGGCTGATTGCAGCGATTGTAAAAGAGGTAGGAATTCACACCGCTTGGCAAGTTTGATATTATAGATTTGTTGTAAACAATTCCACCAATGTGCATTTCTTTAATAATGTAAGTGTTATTGTGTGATATTTGTCAATGTAGGATTTTTTTCCGGCACCTCTATCTCTTTCTGTTTTTTTCAAACCGCTCAGGTCTGTTTCTGTGTCTCAGGTGAATTTTACCTTATTGGCATAACAAACATCATGTCTGTCTGACTCTGCCTCTCTCTCTCTCTGCCACTCCAGGCATCCCAGAGTGGGAAGCTCTCGTTCCCTCACTCCATCTTCCTAGTGATGGCACGGTTCGCTGTGCTCACACTGACGGGCTGGAGTCTGTGTCGCTCCCTCATATACCTATTCAGGACCTACTCTGTCCTCAGCCTGCTTTTCCTCTGTTACCCGTGAGTATGGTCAGCTTCAGACCTCAGTATCACAACCATTCAAGCCAGACTTCACAATGACACAGAGAGAGTCATACATAGCGTACTACTTGCCAAACAACCACATTACTAGTATCAACCTTCACTAGAGCTCAGAGCATTTGTCAAGCTCCACAATGTTTCAGAGCCACAGTATGTGATGTTCCCTATACAGTTCATCACAGTACCGACTAATTCCAGATTAGATTCCTTTGATCTGAATTGACTATTATATACCCCTGTCAGTTTGGAATAGATTGGGACCTGAAATTTCTGAAATCCCCTGTTTCCATAGGTTCGGTATGTACATTCCCTTTTTCCGGTTGAACTGCGACTTCCGCCGGGTGGGGCCGCTCTCACCCATCACCAGCATCGGGTCGAAGGAGGTGGGCAGCGTGGGGCGCGGGCGGGACTACCTGACGGTGCTGAAGGAGACGTGGAAGCAGCACACCAGCCAGCTGTACGGGGTCCAGGCCATGCCCACACACGCCTGCTGCCTCTCCCCAGACCTCATCCGCAAGGAGGTGGAGTACCTGAAGATGGACTTCAACTGGAGGATGAAGGAGGTGCTGGTGAGCTCCATGCTCAGTGCCTACTACGTGGCCTTCGTACCTGTATGGTTTGTTAAGGTGAGTACCTATAACTGACTTCCACTGTTAGAACTGAGAAGCCTCATGTTATGTATGTTGCAGGATGCGCTAGTCCAATTCCCTATGAAGTTGTGTGCTGCGCTGACTGAGATTTGAGAAATGATGGTCTGTCGTCAGCTGTTTGTTTTGCACCATAGGGCAGCGTTGTTATATATTGCCAAAGAGTTATGTCAACATCATTAGATGGAATACTTGCATTTCTTAATGCCTGCAGTTGTAATGGGCGGCGCACAATTGGCTCAGCGTCGTCCAGGTTAGGGGAGGGTTTGGCCGGGATGGGTCGTCATTGTAAATAAGAATTTGTTCTTAACTGACTTTCCTAGTTTAATAAAGGTTAAACAAATAATAATGTGATGTATGTCTGAGGTGCTGTGTTTTTCTGTCTTTGGATTCTGGTTGTGTGCTGGTCCTCTGAAGAGCACACAGTACGTGGACAAGCGCTGGTCCTGTGAGCTCTTCATCCTGGTGTCTGTCAGTACCTCAGTCATCCTCATGAGACACCTGCTGCCCCCGCGCTACTGTGACCTGCTCCACAAGGCTGCAGCACACCTGGGCTGCTGGCACAAAGTGGACCCTTCTCTCTGCTCCAACGTCCTGCAGCACATGTAAGTACCACTAGTGAGGTGGCATCACGGCACGAGGAGCACTAATGATAGGTGTTCCTCAGTGTTTTGGGAGGGATTATAACACTAATTACTCTATTAATAACATGTTAGTAATTGTTGTATATTACTACAGTTATTACAGTGCTATGACACCGGTATAACAACTGAATATAAATCATTAATCTGGTATTTGAACCCTTTCTCTCTTACAGATGGACGGAAGAGTACATGTGGCCCCAGGGTGTCCTGGTCAAACACAATAAGAATGTTTACAAGGCCATGGGGCACTACAATGTGGCTGTCCCCTCAGATGTCTCCCACTATCGCTTCTATGTAAGTAACACCAACTGCAAGACGGTTCTTGTTTGAGCCTCAGGCAGCCACAGCTAAAGGACTGGTTGCACTTCCAGACATTGTTTGTTCAATAACAACATGCCTCCTTTTTTTTCTTCTTCTATTTTTATCCTTTAGTTTTTCTTCAACAAGCCCTTACGAATATTGAACATCCTCATCATCTTGGAAGGTGCTATGATATTCTACCAGCTTTACTCGTTGATATGCTCAGAAAAGTGGCATCAGACGATATCCTTGGCTTTAATTCTCTTCAGCAACTACTACGCCTTCTTCAAGCTTCTCAGAGACAGAATAGTCTTAGGCAAGGCATACTCATACTCAAACAGCTCATCTGACCAGAAGATAAGTTAAAGATAAGCTATTGTTGGTCATTTATTATGGAACAAGAAAAACACGCATGAAAGCTTTGTATTTTTTCTACAACTGCATTTTGTGTCACTGTTGTTTTTGTTCTGATCTGCCATAATAAAAATAAACATATTTTTGTATTCCTTTCAAGGTTGTGCCTGTGATTATTTTATAGTTGTTTTCTTGAGTTAACTGTGCTCTCTGTTGTCTCCATGATCTGTTTTCCACTAGAGGGCTCTTTACAGTACCACTCCCTACAACTCTATACTTCTTTTCACCAACAGATGTCAATATAATTATTTTCTCAATATAGATATTAGATATGCAGCATTTCAATATATTCAAAGAGTGAACAATTGACAAAGAAAATGTGGCCCCAGGGCCCCTATATATAGTATATATAGCTAGGCTGTGTTTCTTTTTTTTCTTTAAAAAAAATGTGCCTATTCGCAGAAGACAGGGCTCCCTGAAGCTGCTAAAAACTTAAGCGAACAATTCAAACGTTTTACAATTTCTTCAGGGGCCTCAACTCTCTACTACAGGCTGGTGACATTTTTCTCAAAAGAGTTTTGGTATTTTCCCAAGGGTATCTTGCAAAATAATCTTCAATTCACCCCTTTTTCTTGGCAAGCAGGTCTACCTGACTAAGCCACATTGAATGCACTTGAGCATCCTCCAACAACCATCCCATGGGACCTCAATTACCTGGCTTGCACTCCATCCAGGGCTTGACCACTCAGACTTGTGAGAGCCTTAGAATAATATGACAATGGGTAGATTTGATTATGCTGAGCCGCAGGGCACCAGTCTATGGCCCACGACATGAACGGGCAAAAGTGGTGAGGGAGAAGCACCCTTCTCAAACTGAACAGTAATATTCGTTGCCGGCCATGTCAACAAGGCATTATGTTACATTGTCCAGAAACATTCAATATCTCTTTTCCATAAAATTAATGTTTTTCCAAATTAGTTTTAATTAGGAAGCCAGATAAAGCGTTTTTATCAAAAGCAATCAGTTTTGCATGTGAAAACAGAATCCTACTCATTAGTCCATGTGCTTAATTACGTCACTTGTGTTTTGAGACAACTTCACCATGGGCTTTGAAAGGGGCATCTGGCTCATGCCGGGAGGCAGTCTGGTTCCAAATGCAATCAACTTTCAACCGTTGCAAAACACACCTACCTGGGCATCTGGATCAAAACAATCAGAATCCCCTCAATTATAGTGTATGTTCCCGCTCATTGGATCCCATTCCAATTGGGGAAAATGTAGTATCTGGCCCTTTAAAAGCTGCAATATGTACCTTTTTGGGTGACCCCACCATATTCACATAAAAACGTGTATTATAGATATATTATCATTGAAAACAAGTCTAAGAAGTGGTAGATCTATTCTATGTGTACTATTTCTATGCTTCCCGTCTGTTACTTTCAGTTTTGTATGCCAGCTTCAAACAACTGAAAAAATAAAATTTTGGGTTATTGAACATATATTTCACAATGGTTTAAATGGTACAATGATTCTCTACACTTGTTGCTTGTTTTGTCACATAACCTGATATTAGGCGAACTATTAGAATTTTAGCAACCAGGAAATGGTTGAGTGTATTTCTGTATATTTCGCCTTTTAAAGGTACCATCTAGACAGCTGTGAAATATTTTTTTTAATAACCAAAAATATTGTATTATCAGCTGTTTGAAGCTGGTGTACAAAACTGAAAGTAAACTAAACTTATGAATGGGAAGCATAGAAATAGCACAAATAGAACAGTTCTACCGCTTCTTAGTCTTGCATTCAATGAGAATGGCAGATCTATAAATTAACTTTCTATGTGAATTGTTCGGGTCACCCAAAAATTTACATATTGCAACTTTAAATGCAAGATAAAGATGTCTCAGTGCGCTCCAAGTACCCCGCTTGGGATTCTATGCTGAACAAAAATATAATCGCAACATGTAACGTGTTGGTCCGATGTTTCATGAGCTGAAATAAAAGATCCCAGAAATGTTCAACCAGGTAAGGTTGGGCAGGCTCGGTGCTCAAGAGCTCCAGTGCGCCTGCACGGTCTGGTCTACCCAGCACCACCTCCACACCCCAGCCCTCCGGTGGCAGCTCCCCGCACCGGGCATCCTTTGCGTGTCCTCGGCCCAGTACCACCAGTGCCAGCACCACGCATCAGGCCTACAGTGCGCCTCGCCTCTCCTGCGCTGCCGGAGTCTCCCGCCTGTTTAGCGCTGCCAGAGCCTTCCGCCTCTACAGCGTTGCCGGAGTCTCCTGCCCGTTTAGCGCAGCCAGAGCTGCCAGTCTGCATGGAGCAGCCAGAGCTGCCAGTCTGCATGGAGCAGCCAGAGCTGTCAGTCTGCATGGAGCAGCCGGAGCTGCCAGTCTGCATGGAGCTGCCAGTCTGCAAGGAGCTGCCAGTCTGTAAGGAGCTGCCAGTCTGCAAGGAGCTGCCAGAGCTGCTAGTCTGCATGGAGCAGTCAGAGCTGCCAGTCTGCATGGAGCAGCCAGAGCTGTCAGTCTGCATGGAGCAGCCGGAGCTGCCAGTCTGCATGGAGCTGCCAGTCTGC
Source organism: Oncorhynchus masou masou (assembly GCF_036934945.1). NCBI lineage: Eukaryota > Metazoa > Chordata > Actinopteri > Salmoniformes > Salmonidae > Oncorhynchus > Oncorhynchus masou. The sequence continues at coordinate 37,184,507 of NC_088232.1, read as the reverse complement.
ATGGAGCTGCCAGTCTGCAAGGAGCTGCCAGTCTGCAAGGAGCTGCCAGTCTGCAAGGAGCTGCTAGTCTGCAAGGAGCTGCCAGTCTGCAAGGAGCTGTCAGTCTGCAAGGAGCTGCCAGTCTGCAAGGAGCTGTCAGTCTGCAAGGAGCTGCCAGTCTGCAAGGAGCTGTCAGTCTGCAAGGAGCTGCCAGTCTGCAAGGAGCTGCCAGAGCTGCTAGTCTGCATGGAGCAGCCAGAGCTGCCAGTCTGCAAGAAGCCGCCAGAGCTGCCAGTCTGCATGGAGCAGCCAGAGCCGCCAGTCAGCATGAAGCAGCCAGAGCTGTCAGTCAGCATGGAGCAGCCAGAGCCGTCTACCAGGATCCACCAGTCAGCCAGACTCTTCCAGATCTGTCAGTCAGCCAGACTCTTCCAGATCTGCCAGTCAGCCAGACTCTTCCAGATCTGCCAGTCAGCCAGACTCTTCCAGATCTGCCAGTCAGCCAGACTCTTCCAGATCTGCCAGTCAGCCAGACTCTTCCAGATCTGCTAGTCAACCAGACTCTTCCAGATCTGCTAGTCAACCAGACTCTTCCAGATCCGCCAGCCAGCCAGGATCTGCCGGATTCAACTACCTGGCTGGGCTTCCTCTCAGTGCTGGGCTTCCTCTCAGTGCTGGGCTTCCTCTGTCCCGAGCTGCCCCTCTGTCCCGAGCTGCCCCTCTGTGCCGAGCTGCCCCTCTGTCCCGAGCTGCCCCTCTGTCCCGAGCTGCCCCTCTGTCCCGAGCTGCCCCTCAGTCCAGTGGGGTTCTGGGTGAGGACTATTAGGCCATGGTCGGCGGCGAGGGTGGACAATCCTAGGACGCGAGGAGGGGGGACTAAGACATTCATAGAGTGGGTTCCACGTCCCGAGCCGGAGCCGCCACCATGGACAGACGCCCACCCGGACCCTCCCTATTGTTTTGTTGTGCGTCCGGGAGTCCGCACCTTAGGGGGGGGGGTTCTGTCACGCCCTGGTCTATATTTATTATGTTATCTTCATTTATTGGGTCAGGCCAGGGTGTGACATGGGTTTATTTGTAGTGTGTTTCGTCTTGGGGTTGTGTGGGGTGTATAGATTAGTCTATGGCTGCCTGAGGCAGTTCTCAATCAGAGTCAGGTGATTATCGTTGTCTCTGATTGGGAACCATATTTAGGTAGCCTGGGTTTCACTGTGTGTTTGTGGGTGATTGTTCCTGTCTCTGTGTTTGTTGCACCAGTCAGGGCTGTTTCGGTTTTCGACGTTTGTTGTTTCGTATTGTTCGTGTTTTCTTCATAATTAAAGATGTATCTAACGAACCACGCTGCATTTTGGTCCGATCCTTGTTCCACCTCTTCGTCAGAGGAGGAGTTAGAAGAACCGCGTTACAATTGGTGTCTGATCCAATCCACTGTCATTATCTCTGACTCCGCTTACCCACGCAGCCATCTGTCAGAAAGTGTTAGCCCTTTTAATAAATGTAAAGCAGTGTGTTCGTGGGATCGTTCTATATCTATTTGATTTCTTGAAATTATGAAGAACCTTGGTACCAGTGAAATGTAGGCCTACAAGCTGTCACACATCACTTACAGGTAATATAAACTATTCAGACCCCTTGATTTTTCCCACATTATGTTGTTACAGCCATATTCTAAAATGTATTACATTCAATCAACACACAATACCCCATAATGACAAAGTGAAAACAGATTTTAAGAAATGTTAGCAAATGTATTAAAAAAACAAAATAGAAATAGCTTTTTTACATAAGTATTGAAGGTCCCCAAGAACACAGTGGCCTCATTCATTTTAAAATGTAAGAAGGTTGGAACCACCAAGATTCTTCCTAGAGTTGGCTGCCCGGCCAAACTGAGCAATCGGGATAGAAGGGAATTGGTCAGGGAGGTCACCAAGAATCTGATGGTCACTCTGACGATCTCTCCAGCACTCCACCAATCAGGTCTCTATGGTAGAGTGGCCAGACGGAAGCCACTTCTCAGTGAAAGGCACAAGACAGCCCGCTTGGAGTTTGCAAAAGGCACCTAAAGGATAAACAAGATTATCTGGTCTGATGAAACCAAGATTGAACTCTTTGGCCTGAATGCCAAGCATCACGTCTGGCTGAAATCTGACACAATCCATACAGTGAAGCATGGTGATGGCAGCATCATGCTGTGGAGACTTTTCAGTGGCAGGGACTGGGAGACAAGTCAGGATCGAGCGAAAGATGAACGGAGCAAAGTACAGAGATATCCTTGATGAAAATCTGCTCCAGAGCGCTCAGGACTTTAGACTGGGGTGAAGGTTCACTTTCCAACAGGACAACGACCCTAAGCACACAGCCAAGATAATCAAATCAAATCAAATGTATTTATATATCCCTTCGTACATCAGCTGATATCTCAAAGTGCTGTACAGAAACCCAGGCTAAAACCCCAAACAGCAAGCAATGCAGGTGTAGAAGCACGGTGGCTAGGAAAAACTCCTAATACAGGAGCGACTTCGGGTCAAGTCTCTAAATATCTTTGAGTGGCCCAGTCAGAGCCCGGCCTTGAAAAAAATCTCTGGAGAGACCTGAAAATAGCTGTGCAGCGACGCTCCCCATCCAACCTGACAGAGCTTGAGAGGATCTATAAAGAAGAATGGGATAAACTCCCCAAATACAGGTGTGCCAAGCTTGTAGTGTCATACCCAAGAATATTGTAATCACTGCTTCAACAGACTGAGTAAAGAAGCTGAATACTTATTTAAATGTGATATTTAATTTTTTTTTTTTTTTTTATATATGTGCAAAAATGTACAAAAACCTGTTTTTGCATTGTCATAATGGGGTATTGTGTGTAGATTGATGAGGGGAAAAAACGGTTTAATCAAATTTAGAATAAGGCTGTAAAGTGGAAAAAGTCAAGGGGTCTGAATACTTTCTGAATGCACTGTATGTAAAATCATTACACCTGCATGATTGTCCACAGGTTTTCACCTACAGAAGTTGAAAGACTTGTTTGCAATGTGTTGTCAGACCAATTACAAGGAAATTATGCATTCTAAAAATACCTCTCAGTGGAACTGTTTGCACAAGCCTGTTGTACAGGGACAGGCATTCTAAATCCTCCCCATTGGACGTTTTCCACACAAGCATATATTATTACCTGGATGCGTGAGCTTGTTCACCTTGAAAATGTACAAAGCTAGTCAAAATGCTGAATATTTGAGAATATAGCTAAAGCTCAGGTGTGGGTATTAGGTCATATACTTTCACCCTGGCAGCCATCCAGCCATGAACCTCCTGCAGTTAATCCCTGTGTTGTTTTCCAGAGGATTGTGTGTCAGTGATACAAGAGGCTACTTTAATGTAGCAGCCTACATTGACTGGCAGAATTCAAGATACAGCAAGTATTACCTTTTTAAAATGAGATAATTACATCGAGTTGACATTCAGCAGGTCTACCAAGTCAAATGTCTGTTGGCTGGTGGTTCACTCAATACTTTTGGCCACTTAGGTCTGATTTTCCGTTTTCCCAGCATAAAATCCATAGAGAAACTGTTATGATTGTACTTTACATGCATTTCCTTAGCTCACACCATGTTCATCCTCCAATCCCTCTCCAGTCTTGTCAGGGATGGGAAGCGCTAGATCCTGTCTTCCTACCTTTGTTGTTGTTACAGGACGTCCTGAAGCTTAGGCAGGGGCCACTCATCTTACCCAGAGGGCTTCACACTGACAAGCCATGGAGGACAATCGCAATAAGTGGAGCCCCAAAGTGTTTCTCCTCCAGCGCCCCTCCTCCCCTGGTAAACCCCCTAAGCTCTGTCCTCCCCTCCAGCCACATTTTCCCTTAGCCTCCCCCAACCCCCTCTCCCCAAAAAACAGAGGCAAGCTCAAGAAGTCCATCGGAGTGGCAGGACTGTCAAATATGTGGTCATAGCAGCTACATAGCAGCTACATAGCAGCTACATAGCAGCTACATAGCAGCTATACTAAACAAGTTTTGGAACAGTCACAATGTCTAATTTTACAGGTCAGTCAAATGGAGGTTGTATAAATATGGTATTAGGGTACAGGTTTGACCAGCTTAATGTTTGCTATACTCCTGTTTTCTGTTGATTCCAGTTGTCTGGCTTCTTTTCACCAGGCCCAATAAGGAGAAGGCCATGACTCCCCAGCCAGCAGGGCCCACCAGTAAGTTGGCCCAGTACTCTACACTGCAGCACTCCTTCCTTACGGACGTCTCTGATGTGAGAGAGATGGAGGGAGGCCTCCTCAACCTGCTCAATGACTTCCACTCCATAAAATTGCAGGCTTTTGGTAAGATGACCATGCACATCCTTGTGAATACTGAGACCCAGTTATTCAGTGGAAATGTGGCCATTTGTTTTACATTATACCATAGTGCAATGGTTACATAGGAAGGTCTGTATTTTATACAGGTATGTAAAGGTGTGAATAACCTTTGCTGTGTCGTCTCAGGGAAGGTGTGCTCCTTTGAGCAACTGGGGCACATGCGTGAGATACAAGAGAAGCTTGCATGGCTACATTTCAGTCTGGACAGTCATGTGGAGGAGATGTTAGAGGACCAGCGGAATTGTACCTCCGACCACAACCTGGAGCACCTGCTCTACAACATAAGCACCACTGCAGTACACAGCTCACCACATTTCTGTCCTTACCCAGATCATACTCATGTTGAACCACACTGTAGGGGACTGCTAAAAGAGAGAGAGAGAGTGAATAGACACAGAGAGCATGGACTCCTGAGTTCTTCTTCCAAAATATAGAATTAGAGTTGAACAAATGTAGATAAACTTGATTTTTTTTGCAAGGACATACAGAAAACTAACCTCAATATCAAAACCTTCATTCCAATTCACATTTCCATATCTAAAACCTTGATTTTGGAAAAAATACTTGAATAGATTATTACCATCAAGAACTATCAAGAAAAAACACTTATAACAAGCCAAAATTTGCAGAAACACAGCAGAACCTGGAAATACCATCCAACACAAAATTGAGTGAGTAATGTTCAGTCTGAACCTACTTACAGAAGCCAAAAAGAAAAAGACAATAATCTCTATAATTTTGTTATATAAAGCTTAATAAATAATACTACTAAACTACCAAGCTGCTAGGAAAGAATATGACTGAAATTAGCACTGAAGTGTGAAGTGAGAGGTGTGAAAAATCTTAACAATGGCAGGAGAGTTTCACAGCCTCCTCCATCTGTGCAGAGAATATATCCTCCACAGAATCGCCAAAATACAACAGCCACAGGACAACTTTGTTTGGATACTGAAAATATATAGCTAGCTAATGACCTCCCTTTCCATGTGGAAAAGACAGACAGAAACTTGCTAGCTACGTTAGCTAGCTAACTGGGATTTTCTGCAAGGAATCGGCCTCCTGAAAAAAGCTTCTCCCAAGTGGGTGTGACACCTACACCCGTTGCCTGCTGCACTGCTGCTTGGATGCCAACTGGCTATCTGTTCACCATCTACCCTGGCCTGTCTCCCCTGTCTGGTATAGGTACCCCCGTCACTCTCCCCCATCTCTTCTGAGATTTTGCTCGCCTCCAGCACACACGCACTGTTGAAGTGAGTGACTGAACTTACAATGGCTAGCCCCAAGTTCTTATATTTTTGGCTTGTGCTTTATGCTATTTCCCTCATGACTCCTGTGTGCTTTGTTGACTAACTTGCTTGTTTACCCAACTGTGGGACAGTCTATGTTTTGTTCCCACACTCGAGACTCTGACTCTCTATTGGTTACACAGACTCTTGGCCTCCCATCCATTTCTAACCACCTATCGCCGGCTTTGTATTCATATTACCTGATGAAATTGCTGTACAATATGATCTTGTTCCCATCTAATGCACATTCAAATGTTATAAATCAACACTGCAGAGCTCTCCCTGTCCTCTGTCGTGCCCTAATTGTATTACTGCTGATTAATTATATCTGGAAATGTGCATATACACCCTGGCCCATCTACTGTTGCTCACCCCAATTCTGATTTGTGCTCTGATATCTGCTTCACTGACTTCTGCTCTCGTAAAAGCCTGGGTTTTCTGCACGTTGACACGAGAAGCTTATTACCTAAAATGGATCAATGGACAGTGTGGGTTCACAGCTCCAATCCGGATGTGTTGGTCATTACTGAGATGTGGTTAAGAAAGAGTGTTTTGAACACTGATGTTAACCTTTCTGGTTATAACCTTTTTCGGCAAGACAGATCTTCCAAAGGCGGTGGAGTGGCAATCTTTACCAAGGAACACCTTCAGTGCTCGGTTATCTCCACCAAGTCTGTCCCCAAACAATTTGATTTTCTGGTTTTACGCATTAAACTTTCAAATAACTCTTCGTTGACTGTTGCTGGGTGTTATCGGCCACCATCAGCACCGGCCTGTACCCTAAGCTCTCTCCTGGCCCCTTACACTAAGTCTGAATGTGTCCTGCTAGGTGACCTAAACTGGGACATGCTTAAACCACCTGACCAAGTCCTAAAGCAATGGGACTCCCTAAATATTTCTCAGATTATTACCAATCCCGAAAGGTATGACTCCAAACACCCAGAAAAGGCTATTCTCCTTGATGTTATCCTCACAAATAATCCTGATAGGTATCAGTCTGGTGTTTTCTGTGATGACCTTCGTGATCACTGTTTTACAGCCTGTGTTCGTAATGGCTGCTCAGTGAAACGACCTGTCCTGACTTGTCATAGACTCTTGCTAAAAAACTTTAACGAGTCAGCCTTCCTTCATGATCTGGCTGCTGTAAATTGGTATAGAATCAGCTTGATCCCCTCTGTTGCTTGGACCTTTTTATAGTTTCAGTAGTATTGTTAACAAATACGCGGACATAAAGAATATCAGAATTAAAAACAGGTTCAGCCCCTGGTTCGACCGTGATCATTACTCCACCTCGAAAATTCCATTTGGCAAATCGCTCGACACACGCATACTCAGGCTGAATGGCTCTCGTTCAGGCAAATTAGAAATAAGTGCACTCAGGTTATCCGGAAGGCCAAAGTTACTTTCAGGAGCAGTTCTCGCTCTGTGGGTCTAACCCCAAGAAGTTCTAGAAAACGGTTAAAAACCTGGAGAATAAACCCTCCTCCTCACAGCTGCCTATGTCCCTTAATGTTGATGATGTGGTTGTTACTGACAAGGAGCACATGGCTGAGCTCATTAACCACCACTTCATTAAGTCAGGATTCCTATTTGACTCTGACATGCCTCCTTGTCCGTCCAATATTTCCTCATCTCCCACCCCTTCTAATGCGACTATCCCCGATGCTCCTCCCTCTTTTCCCCCTGCCCGCTACAAAGTTTGTCCCTGCAGGCAGTTACTGAGTCCAAGGTGCTAAAGGAGCTCCTTAAACTTGACCCTCAAATATTATTTGGTTCAGAAGGTTTAGACCCTTTCTTCTTTAAGATTGCGGCCCCTAGCATCGACAATGTCACGTTCTGACCTTAGTTCCTTTGTTTAGTCTTTGTTTATATGGTCAGGGCGTGAGTTGGGGTGGGCAGTCTATGTTTGTTTTTCTATGTTTGGTTTCTTTGTTCGGCCTAGTATGGTTCTCAATCAGAGGCAGTTGCTACTTAGATAGCCTTTTTCCACCTGTGTTTTCGTGGGTGTTTGTCTTCCGTGTCAGTGTTTGTCACCACACGGAACTGTTTCGTTGATGCACGTTATTTTGTTTTGTTCCAGTGTTCTGTTGTTTTTTTGTATTAAACATAATGGACACTTACCACGCTGCGTTTTGGTCCGATCCTTACTCCTCCTCCTCCTCAGAAGAGGACGATATCCATTACAGCCAAGCCTATCTCTAACCCTTTTAACCTGTCTCTCCTCTTTGGGGATGTTCCTATTGCTTGGAAGGCAGCCACGGTGTGTCCTTTATTTAAATGGAGAGATCAATCTGATCCTAACTGTTTATGGCCAATTTCTATTTTGCCCTGTTTATCAAAAGTGTTGAAAAAAACTTGTCAATAATCAACTGACACGCTTTCTTGATGTCTATAGTATTCTCTCGGGTATGCAATCTGGTTTCCGCTCAGGTTATGGATGTGTCACTGCAACCGTAAAGGTCCTAAATTATGTCACCATTGCCCTTGATTCTAAGCAATATTGTGCTGCTATTTTTATTGACTTAGCCAAAGCTTTTGATACGGTAGACCATTCCATTCCTGTGGGCCAGCTTAGGAGTATTGGTGTCTTGGAGGGGTCTTTGGCCTGGTTTGCTAACTACCTCTCTCAGTGTATAAAGTCAGAACATCTGCTGTCTTAGCCACTGCTTGTCACCAAGAGAGTACCCCAAGGTTCGATCTCGATCCTAGGCCCCACTCCCTTGTCAATTTACATCAACATCATAGCTGAAAGCAGTAGGAAGCTCTCTCATCCATTTGTATGCAGATGATACAGTCTTATACTCAACTGGCCACTCTCCAGAATTTGTGCTAAATGCTCTACAACAAAGATTTCTTAGTGTCCAACAAGCTCTCTCTGCCCTTAACCTTGTTCTGTACAGCTTCAAAACATAGGTCATGTGGTTTGGTAAGAAGAATGCCCCTCTCCCCACCGGTGTGATTACTACCTCTGAGGGTTTAGAGATTGAGGTATTCACCTCATACAAGTACTTGGGAGTATGGCTAGATGGTACACTGTCCTTTCAGCACATCAAATCAAATCAAATGTATTTATATAGCCCTTCGTACATCAGCTGATATCTCAAAGTGCTGTACAGAAACCCAGCCTAAAACCCCAAACAGCAAGCAATGCAGGTGTAGAAGCACAGTGGCAAAAACTCCCTAGAAAGGCCAAAACCTAGGAGGAAACCTAGAGAGGAACCAGGCTATGTGGGGTGGCCAGTCTTCTTCTGGCTGTGCCGGGTGGAGATTATAACAGAACATGGCCAAGATGTTCAAATGTTCATAAATGACCAGCATGTTCAAATAATAATAATCACAGGCAGAACAGTTGAAACTGGAGCAGCAGCACTGAAACTGGGGACAGCAAGGAGTCATCATGTCAGGTAGTACCGAGGCATGGTCTTAGGGCTCAGGTCCTCCGAGAGAGAGAAAGAGAGAAAGAGAGAATTAGAGAGAGCATACTTAAATTCACACAGGACACCGGATAGGACAGGAGAAATACTCCAGATATAAGAAACTGACCCTAGCCCCCCGACACATAAACTACTGCAGCATAAATACTGGAGGCTGAGACAGGAGGGGTCAGGAGACACTGTGGCCTCATCCGATGACACTCCCGGACATGGCCGAACAGGAAGGATATAACCCCACCCACTTTGCCAAAGCACAGCCCCCACACCACTAGAGGGATATCTTCAACCACCAACTTACCATCCTGAGACAAGGCCGAGTATAGCCCACAAAGATCTCCGCCACGGCACACCCAAGGGGGTGGTTCCCAAACTTTTTATAATCCTGTTTATAATCCCTCTAGTACCAGGGTCAGCGTACTCTCAAATGTTGTTTTTTGTAAGCTTGCCATACACATACTATACGATACATCTATTAAACATAAGAATGAGTGGGAGTTTTTGTCACAACCCAGGTCGTGGGAAGTGAAAAAGAGCTCTGATAGGACCAGGGCACAAATAATAATATTATAATAATCAATAATTTAAGTTAATCTTTATTTAACCATCTTACATATAAAAACCTTATTTGTTAATCGAAAAATAATTGTGAATAACTCAATAATGAGAAGGGTGTGCTTGAAGGGAGGCACATAACTCTGCAATGGTGTGTTGTATTGGAGAGAGTCTCAGTCTTAAATCATTTTCCACACATAGTCTGTGCCTGTATTTAATTTTCATGCTAGTGAAGGCCGAGAATCCACTCTCACATAGGTACCTGTTTGCAAAGGGCATCAGTGTCCTAACAGCACGATTTGCCAAGGCAGGATACTCCATAAATCTGGCAGTGGCTTCTGATTAAATTACATTTTCACAGAACCGCTTGTTGCAATTTGATGAGGCTCTCTAGTTAACATATTGGTAAGTGGACTGGAGGCAGGGCATGAAAGGGATAATGAATCCAGTTGTTTGTGTCGTCCATTTCGGGAAAGTACCTGCTTAATTGCGCACCCAACTCACTCAGGTGCTTCCTTATATCACATTTGACATTGTCCGTACGCTTGAGTTCATTTGCACACAAAAAAAGAGACCTGTGTGTTGTCCCTGGCACTGCAGGATTTCAGTCCTTCACGGCATGGTATGTTACCAATTGTTTTCTTGGTGACTATGGTCCCAGCTGCCTTGAGATCATTGACAAGATCCTCCCGTGTAGTTCTGGGCTGATTCCTCACCGTTCTCATGATCATTGCAACTCCACGAGGAGAGATCTTGCATGGAACCTCCTTGCCGAGGGAGTTTGACAGTTCTTTTGTGTTTCTTCCATTTGCGAATAATCGCACCAACTGTTATCACCTTCTCACCAAGCTGCTTGGCAATGGTCTTGTAGCCCATTCCAGCCTTGTGTAGGTCTCCAATCTTGTCCCTGACATCCTTGGAGAGCTCTTTGGTCTTGACCATGGTGGAGAGTTTGGAATCTGATTGATTGATTGCTTCTGTGGACAGGTGTCTTTTATACAGGTAACAAGCTGTGATTAGGAGCACTCCCTTTAAGAGTGTGCTCCTAATCTCAGCTCCTTACCTTATAAAAGACACCTGAGAGCCATAAATCTTTCTGATTGAGAGGGTGTCAAATACTTATTTCCCTCATTAAAATGCAAATCAATTTATAACATTTTTGACATGCGTTTTTCTGGATTTTTTTGTTGTTATTCTGTCTCTCACTGTTCAAATAAACCTACCATTAAAATTATAGACTGATCATTTATTTGTCAGTGGGCAAACATACAAAATCAGCAGGGGATGAAATACTTTTTTCCCTCACTGTATATAAAAAAAAAAGAAATGTGAATCACATTTTTATTTGTCGTACCCCAGTTTGGGAATACCTGCTCTATTGTAATCACTCCTCTTTCACCCCAGCTGCCAACCGAACCCTGATTCAGTTGACCATCTTACCCATGCTAGATTTCAGAGAAGTAATTTATAGATCGGCAGGTAAGGGTGCTCTCGAGCGGCCAGATGTTCTTTACCATACGGCCATCAGATTTGCCACCAATGCTCCTTATAGGACACATCACTGTACGCTATACTCCTCTGTAAACTGGTCATCTCTGTATACATGTAATCCCACTGGTTTATGCTTATTTATAAAACCCTCTTAGGCCTCACTCAGCTCTCATCTTCCACATACAACACCTGTTCCGCCAGTCACATTCTGTTAAAGGTTCCCAAAGCACACATCCCTGTGTTGCTCCTCTTTTCAGTTCGCTGCAGCTAGTGACTGGAATGAGCTTCAAAAACACTCAAACTAGACCGTTTTATCTACATCTTTTCATTCAAAGATTTAATCATGGACACTCTTACTGACAGTTGTGGCTGCGTCGTGCCTTTTGCCTTCTGGTAGGTCATCATTGTAATTAAGAATTTGTTCTTAACTGACATGCCTAGTTAAATAAAGGTTAAATAAAAAAAACATTTTAAAAAAGGGCTATGGTTATTTACATGCTGTCTGTAAATAGGCAGAGTGTGGTTGTTCCCACACATTCATGTTTACATCCTTAGCAGATGCTCTTGAATAAAAAAAATATCTATCACACTGACGTCTTTTGGACAACATCCAGTCCACAAATGTGATAATGCATGCTTTTCACACCCTATCCAGGCACGCAGTAGTTGGCTGTGGAGAGGCAGCATACACTGACAGACCAATTTGACCTCAGGCCCGAAATGTGAAATGTGTCCATTGTTAGTTTGATTTCTAGCATCCTCTGCTGTGGTGTGGTATGTGTGAGTGTGGTGCGAAAGCCCTTCAGCTCATTAGAGATATGGGTGCCAAGAATACTCTGTAGCCATAGCAGCAAGCAATAATGTAGCAGCAAAACAGATGGGCTGTGAAATTAATTTTCTACTGTGTATGTTAGCTAGTAGAATTTACTAATTTGGGCTGATCTAGGGTTTACGAAACAGTGATACAGTGATTGATATGGTGAGATGTCATGTATTGAGCTAGCATTCTGTAGGCTATTGTTCTGTTAGCCTATACTTCCATCTAATTATGTTTTACTCTGATTACCCCAACATGGCACTATAAAAATGAAAATGTTGCAACAAGTTCCTAATAACACTTTATAAAGTTTAAAAAAAGCACTGCAACGTTATTTGCCTGTTTGTGGTCCGTCTGTTATTTTGCACGATTCTTGCCATTCTCCTTTGACCTCTCTCATCAACTAGCTGTTTTCGCCCACAGGACTGCTGCTGATTGGATGTTTTTTGTTTGTCGCACCATTGACGGTAAACCCTAGACCAGTGGTTACCAACCTTTTCTGAGTCAAGATCACCTTCTGAGTCCAAAAGCAAGCGGAGATCTACCGCACAGATTTGTTTTCAAATTACTTAAAAAACCTATGCAAAATAAGCCAATGCAGAATTAACCTATTAAAAACAGTTCTGTAGCAATGTTTGTGCAGTAGGCTATAGGCCCAATACATTACCATTGCATATCGGCAACACCTGAATTGCCCTGACAATGTTGTTCTTCTCAGACCATTACACTGGTAATATATATTTTGTTGTATTACCTGTGAGGCACAGCTGAGTGAGCATAATCATTACCTTTTCTTTTTTTACTGAACTGATGGCCTGCATCTGATGGTCAGATAGGGGATGGCAGGAGGGTGATTGCACTGGTGAGGCTGCCTCTCACCTGACTCACCTTCCCTCCTCTCTCCCTCCCTCCGCTGAGAAAAGAGGACACAGTCTTCCAGCTGATGGCGATTCATGTTATCACTCCGATGACCGATCAGAGACAGTGAAATATTCCTCGATATTAAAAAGGACAAGCCGCTAATAATAACAACGCAAGCTTTGGAAATTCTTTGCTGTACTCATTCATTACAGCTGCAGTGCTGGTTGTAGTGTGAGTGGAAGTAGTGGGAACGCTAGCTTTGGGACACAAAATCAGGAACACGCTTATAGGCCTAAAAGTGTTGAACAAAATGTTGACCGTGCTGAATAGCAATTTAACATGAACGTACTTAGAAGCTCCTTGCTGTATTAGAAGCTCTTTGCTGTATTCATTGAGTCTCAAGTCATCAACTTTGCTGTGCGCTCAAGCCTTCTTTTTCCAGCCCATGGTTTGAGGAAACTGTGCAGACACAGTGATCTAAGCAATAAGCAGACACATTAAATAGTTCAAAATGCTGACACTTTGCCTTCCCGCTGCTATGGCTGCTGAATCAAGTGCACCTAACACCAACAGCACAAAACACAAGACTTTATCGTAGTTTTTACAGAAATGTTTGGTGATCATCTACAAATGCCTTGGTGATCACCCTAGACACTGTCGTGCGTGAAAAGCCCAGGAGGCTGGCTATTACTGGCGCATAATGGAACCAGCGCACCTGACTCACTGTCTGTAGGAGCTAACCATTTTTGTAAATTGGGTAGTGTACCTAAAACTGGCCACTGGGTGTATACAGTACCAGTCAAAAGTTCGGACACACCTACTCATTCAAGGGTTTTTCTTTTGTGAAGACATGAAAACTATAAAATAACACATATGGAATCATGTAGTAAACAAAAATGTGTTAAACAAATCAAAATACACTACCGGTCAAAGGTTTTAGAACACCTCATTCAAGGGTTTTTCTTTATTTGACTATTTTCTACATTGTAGAATAAAAGTGAAGACATCAAACCTATGAAAAAAACCCACATATGGAATCATATCGTAACCAAAAAAGTGTTAAACAAATTGGGTTGATGTCAGGTAATTGTGGAGGCCAGGTCATCTGATGCAGCACTCCATCACTCTACTTCCTGGTCAAATAGCCCTTACACAGCCTGGAGGTGTGTTGGGTCATTGTCCTGTTGAAAAACAAATGATAGTCCCAATAAGCGCAAACCAGATGGGTGGCATATCGCTGCAGAATGCTGTGGTAGCCATGCTGGTTAAGTGTGCCTTGAATTCGAAATAAATCACAGTGTCACCAGCAAAGCACACCCACACCTCCTCCTCCATACTTCATGGTGGGAACTACACATGCAGAGATCATCCGTTCACCTACTCTGCGTCTCACAAAGACACGGAGGTTGGAACCAAAAATCTTACATTTGGACTCATCAGACCAAAGGGTAGATGTCCACTGGTCAAATGTCCATTGCTAGAGTTTCTTGGCACAAGCAAGTCTCTTCTTGTTGTTGTTGTACTTTAGCACTGGTTTCTTTGCAGCAATTCGACCACGAAGGCCTGATTCACGCAGTCTCCTCTGAACAGTTGGTTGAGATGTGACTGTTACTTTAACTCTGTGAAACAATTATTTGGGCTGCAATTTCTGAGGCTGGGAACTCTAATGAACTTCTCCTCTGCAGCAGAGTAACACTGGGTCTTCCTTTCTCGTGGCGGTCCTCATGAGAACCAGTTACATCAAAGCGCTTGATTGTTTTTGCGATTGCACTTGAAGAAACTTTCAAAGTTCTTGAAATTTTCCTCATTGACTGACATTCATGTCTTAAAGTAATGATGATGGGCTGTTGTTTCTCTTTGCTTATTTTAGCTGTTCTTGTCATAATATGGACTTTTACTAAATAGGGCTATCTTCTATATACCAGCTGGTTGAGAGAATGCAAGTGTGCAGCGCTGTCATCAAGGCAACGGGTGGCTACTTTGAAGAATCTCAAATATAACATTTATTTTGATTTGTTTAACACTTTTTTGGTTTCCAAATGATTCCATGTGTTATTTCAGTTTTGACGTCTTCACAAAATAGTAACATTTATGATAAACCCTGGAATGAGTAGGTGTCCAAACATTTGACTGGTACTATATGTCAATGAGAACTAGCTTCTCAAGGAACTTAACATTTGCTTTGCTATTATTTGTCATGTAACTAAACTCATTTTTGTATTTATTTACATGTAAATAAAAGCAAATCGTGTAAATCAGTGATCGCTGTCTTGTTTTAATAACCGACTCAGATGCTCAATCTTGCATGTCTAATCCAACTAATTGGAAATAGATCCTTACCTTACAGCCCCCTCTTCCTCAAGACATTAAAGACCAGGAGCACACATCTTTTCCCCCTTTAGGCGACACAAGGCAGCAAGGCCAACCACACTGAGCTGAGGAATTACAATGATAGCATAGGAAAGGTCTCTTTACAACAAAGATGTGAAGCAATAAAGTACATAAATAAAAAAACAAAGCATATAGTTTATAGAAATAAACACTTTAAATATCAGTCGGTCTTTCATCTCGTTAACAAACAATTTCAATATAATTTAAACATAGAATAGTGAAAGGCTACGTTAAGACTGGCACTATACTGAAACAGATTCACAGACCTGGGCTTCACAGTCTCTGTATCAGTTGTTAGTTTAAAGATAAATGGTTTCAATGTTACACTCAGCCAGGCCAGTATAATTGGTTTACACCCAAAGTTGAGCTAGGCATCGGTGTACACACATACATATATATACAGTGGGGCAAAAAAGTATTTAGTCAGCCACCAATTGTGCAAGTTCTCCCACTTAAAAAGATGAGAGGCCTGTAATTTTCATCATAGGTACACTTCAACTATGACAGGCAAAATGAGATTCCCCCCCCCCCCAGAAAATCACATTGTAGGATTTTTAATTAATTAATTTGCAAATTATGGTGGAAAATAAGTATTTGGTCACCTACAAACAAGCAAGATTTCTGGCTCTCACAGACCTGTAACTTCTTCTTTAAGAGGCTCATCTGTCCTCCACTCGTTACCTGTATTAATGGCACCTGTTTGAACTTATCAGTATAAAAGACACCTGTCCACAACCTCAAACAGTTACACTCCAAACTCCACTATGGCCAAGACCAAAGAGCTGTCAAAGTACACCAGAAACAAAATTGTAGACCTGCACCAGGCTGGGAAGACTGAATCTGAAATAGGTAAGCAGCTTGGTTTGAAGAAATCAACTGTAGGAGCAATTATTAGGAAATGGAAGACATACAAGACCACTGATAATCTCCCTCGGTCTGGGGCTCCACGCAAGATCTCACCCCGTGGGGTCAAAATGATCACAAGAACGGTGAGCAAAAATCCCAGTACCACACGGGGGGACCTAGTGAATGATCTGCAGAGAGCTGAGACCAAAGTAACAAAGCCTACCATCAGTAACACACTACGCCGCCAGGGACTCAAATCCTGCAGTGCTAGACGTGTCCCCCTTCTTAAGCCAGTACATGTCCAGGCCCGTCTGAAGTTTGCTAGAGAGCATTTGGATGATCCAGAAGAAGATTGTGAGAATGTCATATGGTCAGATGAAACCAAAATATTATGAATATAATATGAATTACCAAAACATTTTGGTAAAAACTCAACTCGTTGTGTTTGGAGGACAAAGAATGCTGAGTTGCATCCAAAGAACACCATACCCACTGTGAAGCATGGGGGTGGAAACATCATGATTTGGGGCTGTTTTTCTGCAAAGGGACCAGGACGACTGATCCGTGTGAAGGAAAGAATGAATCGGGCCATGTATCATGAGATTTTGAGTGAAAACCTCCTTCCATCAGCAAGAGCATTGAAGATGAAACGTGGCTGGGTCTTTCAGCATGACAATGATCCCAAACACACCGCCCGGGCAATGAAGGTGTGGCTTCGTAAGAAGCATTTCAAGGTCCCTGAGTGGCCTAGCCAGTCTCCAGATCTCAACCCCATAGAAAATCTTTGGAGGGAGTTGAATGTCCGTGTTGCCCAGCAACAGCCCCAAAACATCACTGCTCTAGGGGAGATCTGCATGGAGGAATGGGCCAAAATACCAGCAACAGTGTGTGAAAACCTTGTGAAGACTTACAGAAAACGTTTGACCTCTGTCATTGCTAACAAAGGGTATATAACAAAGTATTGAGATAAACGTTTGTTATTGACCAAATACTTATTTTCCACCATCATTTGCAAATAAATTCATTAAAAATCCTACAATGTGATTTTGTGGATTTTCCCCCCTCATTTTGTCTGTCATAGTTGAAGTGTACCTATGATGAAAATTATAGGCCTCTCTCATCTTTTTAAGTGGGAGAACTTGCACAATTGGTGGCTGATTAAATACTGTTTTGCCCAACTGTATATACACATATATATACATATATATATATATATATATATACACACATATATATATATATCCTTAACAAAAATATAAATATGTTTTGATCACGTCAGTACATTTTGGTCATGCAAAAAGTAAAACGCTAAGACATGCCAGAACACCACTTCATCAACAAATTGTTACAATAAGATTTACAAACCATATACAATAGATACATTATATACCGCAACATTGTACAGCATACAGATTAGGCTAATACTGTGCACTCACATATTTTTTTTAGCTATACAAAATATTTGAAATCATTAATCTTCACTCTGACAAATCTTTTAAACAACCGTATAAGACATCTTAGAAATTTCACATCAACTGAAACAGCTAAAATATACATCTTTCAGGTCCCGTTTCCTTTTTGTGCATTTCAAATGTACATTCTTCATAATGTTGTCTCCAAAATGCGTACAATAAGATTCATAAAAAACAACAGCAACAATCATATGACGATACATACCAAGCCATATTCATGACGACAACCATCATGATAGTGAGCGACATCTTCAAAGTGCAAAGAGAGCAGGTTGTTGAGAGTGTAAGACCTGATGCCAACAGCTGAAGTCTCTGTCTGCCTGTGCTCCTTTATTAAAGGACACCATAGCTTGCTGAGAAGAGGGTTGATTTAAGGGCTCTCATCTTAAGGACTTTCTATACTCTGTAGCGTTAAAAAAGTGCAGGCACTATCAGAAATGTAGAACATCTCTGTCTTTAAGGAAGGTCAGTGTTTCTGTTCTTCTGTCTAGGGGGGGGGTTGATTGTGTTTTGAAGGTTGTGTTTTCTGAGGGGCCCTCAGGGGTAGGAGAGGGTCCTCATGAGCTCGTTGAGGCTCTTGTGGACGTTGGCAGACTGGGAAGCGGCAAACTCTGCCAGCCCAGGCCCCATGTGGGTGTAGAGGGCTTGGCACAGGTTGGAGGTGGCTCCTCGCACGCTGCCACCCCGGCCGTGGACAGTGCCACTGTGGCTGGATGTGCCCAGGAGGTGCCACAGCAGGGGTAACGCCTTCTGTTCCACCACCTGGGGCTTACGGGGATATAATTCTATCACCAGATCTGAAAGACAGACCAGAGGAGAAGAGGAGGGAGGGAGGTTGGAGGATGAGGAGTCAGAGTTCAAACACGTTGTAACAAGGAACTTATGAAATGCTGAGAGCATATGGGCCTGACATATGTTTCTCCCTCCTTTTAAGAGGCTAAAGACTCTTTGGGTGACAAGGCAGAAAGACAGTTGCCAGTGAACTGTTGCTTAAGAGTTTTTGTCAACTCAGATCCTAATTGAAATGTTAAAAGCCAAATGAAGTTTACAAAGTGTCATCTATGTAACTTAGGTACTGAAGGGAATATCTCAAACAAACTGTTTCAGTGAACATACCTGCAACCTTCTCTATGAGATCCACCTTAGCCTTACCACTCAGGAACTGGGCCTTGGTGCAGAAGGGCTGGAGGAGGAGAGCGTTATCTGTGAACAAAGTCAAGCACAAAAAGTCAAGCTACGTTCAAGCCTCAAAACAGATGATGTGATGGGAAACATCATCAGACACCCACCCAGGTTTTGGATGAGTGTGTGGATGGCTCCAATTGCAGCAGTGTAGATAGCGTTGTTCTTGGAGTTGAGGTGATTGTCCACGATGGCTGGGACCAGGATGTAGATTACCTGGGCAAGGTTATCCTTCATCACAGTGACAATCTTCTGCAGAGACTCTAGAGCGTACAGGTTGACCTTACTGTTGGACTCCTGCAGTCTGGCCTTAAAGGCATCAAACACCTGCGAGAAGGAAAGAGAGATGAGAGAAGCATTACTACAGATTCAACTATGACCTGCTTACACAGGCCATTTTATCTATGGTACTTTGCATGGTTGATTTCATCAATAAAATGTATAGCTAGTATTTTTTGTGATAGTCAGAGGATTTCGGCCATTAGCATGTTAGGGTATATGAGGCTAAAAAATATCCAGTTTTGTTCAGCTGACATCAGTTACCGGAAAGATACTGCTGATGACCATGTTGGGGTTGTGCTCGCAGTCCACCATTAGCTGGTCGATGCCCTTGATGCGCTCTCTAAAGTCCTTTGAACCTAGCAGGGCTGTGAGCTGCTTGATGTACTCGATCTTGTCTGCAATGCTGTGAGCTTGAGGTCTTCCGTTATACTGCCCAGACTGCCTGCAGATACACAAACAGTAGGTAAGACATGGAGACGGAGTTCATACTGATGGATACACACATGAACAAACTCTACATTCATTGACACAAACTGTGCTAATGCAAAAACAAACAGCAAGGCTAGCCATGGCTTCAATCATAACAGTTCAGTATATAAGAGATGTTGACTTGAAGAGAGACTAAATTCAGGGATAGTATGGAAAGTGCTACATGTTTCAGTTGGTGCTGCGTTTTCCCACCTGTTGACCACTTTGAGTGGTTCCCTGTTGAGTGATGAGGCCCTCACTGTCCCACTGCCAGGGTGGGAACGCCGGCCCCTGGCTGACGGGGTGTCCTGGGGCATCTCTCCCAGGCCCTGCAGAACACATTAACACACGTAACTCATAGATCACACAAATGTACAGTACCAGTCAAAAGTTTGGACACCTACTCATTCAATGTATAATTGTTTTTATTTTTATTTTCTACATTGTAGAATAACAGTGAAGACATCAAAACTATGAAATAACACATATGTAATCATGTAGTAACCAAAAAGTGTTAAACAAATCTAAATATATTTTAGATGTTAGATTCTTCAAAGTAGCCACCCTTTGCTTTGATGACAGCTTTGCACACTCTTGGCATTCTCTCAACCAACTTCAACTGGAATGCTTTTCCAACAATCTTGAAGGAGTTCCCACATATGCTGAGAACTTGTTGGCTTCTTTTCCTTGTCCAAATCATCCCAAACCATTTCAATTGGGTTGAGGTCAGGTTATTGTGGAGGCCAGGTCATTTGATGCAGCACTCCATCACTCTTCTTCTTGGTCAAATAGCCTTTACACAGCCTGGAGGTGTGTTGGGTCATTGTCCTGTTGAAAAACAAATGATGTGTGCAAACCAGATGGGATGGCGTATCGCTGCAGAATGCTGTGGTAGCCATGCTGGTTAAGTGTGCCTTGAATTCGAAATAAATCATAGACAGTGTCACTAGAAAAGCACCCCCACACCATCACACCTCCTCCTCCATGCTTCACGGTGGGAACCACACATGCGGAGATCATCCGTTCACCTACTCTGCGTCTCACAAAGACAAAGACAGATTTCCACTGGTCTAATGTCCATTGCTAGTGTTTCTTGGCCCAAGCATGTCTCTTCTTCTATTGGTGTCCTTTAGTAGTGGTTTCTATGCAGCAATTTGACCATGAAGGCCTGTTTCACAGTCTCCTCTGAACAGTTGATGGTGAGATGTGTCTGTTACTGAACTCTGTAAAGCATTTATTTGGGCTGTAATCTGAAGCTGGTAACTCTAATGAACTTATCCTCTGCCACAGAGGTAACTCTGGGTCTTCCTTTCCTGTGGCAGTCCTCATGAGAGACAGTTTCATTATAGCGTTTGATGTTTTTTTGCGACTACACTTGAAATGTTCATAATATCTTCATAATATGGACTTGGTCTTTTACCAAATAGGGCTATCTTCTGTATACCACCCCTACCTTGTCACAACACAAATGATTGGCTCAAATGCATTAAGAAGAAATTCCACAAATGAACTTTTAACAAGGCACACCTGTTAACTGAAATGCATTCCAGCTCTTGAAGCAGTTCGACAAAATGCTAAGAGTGTGCAAGAGTGTGCAAAGCTGTCATTTAAGGCAGCTTTAACATTAGAAGCCTCCTCCCTGCTTTAACACACTCCACCAACCCGGATGTCCTAGCCGTGTCTGAATCCTTGCTTAGGAAGGCCACCAAAAATCCAGAAATTTCCATCCCTAACTATAACATTTTCCGACAAGATAGAGCTGCCAAAGGGGGCGGAGTTGCAATCTACTGCAGAGTTCTGTCATACTATCCAGGTCTGTGCCCAAACAATTTCAAGCTTCTACTTTTAAAAATCCACCTTTCCCAGAAACAAGTCTCTCACCATTGCTGCTGCTTGTTATAGACCCCCTTCAGCCCCCAGCTGTGTCCTGGACACCATATGTGGATTGATTTCCTCCCATCTATCTTCAGAGTTCTGCTGGAAACTTATATTTCCCTCTCTAACTATAAGCATCAGCTGTCAGAGCAGCTTATTGGTCACTATACATGTACACAGCCAATCTGTAAATAGCACACCCAACTACCTCATCCCCATATTGTTACTTATCCTCTTGCACCCCAGTATCTCGACTTGCATATCTATCACTCCAGTGTTAATGCTAAATTGTAATTATTTCGCCCCCATGGAATTTATTGCCTTACCTCCCCTCCCTACTCTTCTAAATTTGCACACACTGTACATAGATTTTTTGATTGTGTTATTTACATTTACATTACATTACATTTAAGTCATTTAGCAGACGCTCTTATCCAGAGCGACTTACAAATTGGTGAATTCACCTTCTGACATCCAGTGGAACAGCCACTTTACAATAGTGCATCTAAATCATTTAAGGGGGGGGTGTGAGAAGGATTACTTATCCTATCCTAGGTATTCCTTGAAGAGGTGGGGTTTCAGGTGTCTCCGGAAGGTGGTGATTGTTATTGACTGTACGTTTGTTTATGTGTAACTCTGTGGTGTTGTTTTTGTCAAACTGCTTTGCTTTCTCTTGGCTAGGACGCAGTTGTAAATGAGAACTTGTTCTCAACTGGCCTACCTGGTTAACTTTTTTAGGATAGGGGGCAGCATCGGAATTTTGGATGAAAAGCATGCCCAAAGTAAACTGCCTGCTACTCAGGCCCAGTAGCTATATATGCATATAATTGGTAGATTTGGATAGAAAACACTCTAAAGTTTGTCTGTGAGTATAACAGAACTGATATGGCAGGCGAAAACCTGAGGAAAATCCATCCAGGAAGTGCCATTATTTTGAAATGGCTGTTTTGCCAATGAAAGCCTATCCACCATTTAAAGGGATAGGACCCAGTTTCTGTTCCCTATGGCTTCCACTAGTTGTGAACAGTCTTTAGTAATTGTTTCAGGCTTTTTTCTGAAACATGAGGGAGAATGACCACATTGAGTGAGTGGACCCTGGGGTGACCCCAGAGCTGGTTACTGCGCACGACCGAGAGCGCACTTTTCTTGTTTTTCTTTTATATTGACAACGTTATTGTCCGGCTGAAATATTATTGATTATTTAGGCTAAAAACAACCTGAGGATTGATTGTAAACATTGTTTGACATGTTTCTACGAACTTTACGGATACTATTTGAAATTTTCGTCTGCCAGTTGTGACCGCATTTGAGCCATTGGATTACTGAACAAAACGCGTCATCAAAATTGAGGTTTTTGGATATAAAGAGGGACTTTATCGAACAAAACAAACATTTATTGTGTAACTGGGAGTCTTGTGAGTGCAACCATACGAAGATCAAAGGTAAGCGATTAATTGTATTTCCATTTCTGACTTTCGTGACTAATCTACTTGGCTGTTTGTAACTGTTTGTAATGTTATGTGTGCTGAGCGCTGTCCTCAGATAATCGCACGGTTTGCTTTCGCGGTAAAGCCTTTTTGAAATCTGACACGGCGGCTGGATTAACAACAAATTAAGCTTTATTTTTGACGTATTGCACTTGTGATTTCATGAAAGTTAAATATGTATAGTATTTGAATTTCGCGCTCTGCAATTTCCCCGGAAGTTGATCCATATGAAGTTAAATAAAGGTGAAAAAAAAAGTATAAATAAAAAGGCATAAGGTGGCTTCTTTGAAGAATCTCAAATATTAAATATATATTGATTTGTTTAACACTTTTTTGGTTACTACATGATTCCATATGTGTCATTTCATAGTTTTGATGTATTCTCTATTATTCTACAATGTAGAAAATAGTACAAATAAAGGAAAACCCTGGAATGAGTAGGTGTGCCCAAACATTTGACCGGTACTGTAAATTAAGTGCAGCAGGTTCATACAGGAACCCCAACTGATAGCATCAGCTAATATTGCAGCAATTAGATTCATCACGCTACCTTAATATGGCGGTTTATTTAGTTGACCGGGTTCTGCACACACATTCTGATGGCTGCTGCCCAGTGCCATGTGCTGGTGTTCTTGGTGACATGCCATTGCTGTAACACGTTACTCGCCATTCATTTCTGTTTTCTGCTTTCCCACCACTCTCCCCAGCCTCCACTTGTTTGGGCTCTGCTTTTGTACAGTCAGAGGCATTGGTATAGTATACCTTGGCATTGGTATAGCTACCATGAAGGAGCAGAGCCTAACGCAAAGACTAATGTACTGCATTTATTGTCGTCTTTTCTAATAAATGTTTAAACTAATGTGGCGTTTCCTGTCTAAACTGCTGCTTTCTTACAGTAACAGCGTCTTGTCTCAAAACGCAAGTCCCCAGCAAGGGGAGACTAAAATAGACAGGAATGACTCATAACAGTCCCACACACCTTCTCAGTTAGACGGTGTTCTGTACCTTAGTGTTCAGTGTGGAGAGAGTGTGCTGTACCTTAGTGTTCAGTGTGGAGACAGTGTTCTGTACCTTAGTCTTCAGTGTGAAGACAGTGTCTCTGATGGGAGCCAGGTCTTTGGCAGGGATATATTTCTCCAACATCTTATCGAAATCACTGTGCAGTGACAGAAATAACAGCATCCGGCGTCCCTGGTACCTGAGGAGCAGAACAGCCTCAGAGTCAAACAATGTCACTCACTCTATTGATTACAGACACACCTGCTACTATTAAAACAAACATTCATTGGTATTGAACAGAATTCCCTCCCTACCTAGCTTCCTGGGAGGAGTCTTGTGCCAGCTTGGTGACGGCAGGTAGTATTCGGTCGGTGAGGTCTTTCACTCCAGACAGCAGGCGGGCAGCACCAATGTTCTCCATCAGGTTGGCCATGTGATGACCCGCGCACTTCCTCACCACAGAGTTCAGGTGACTGTTCACAAGAGACAATATCAGGGATGTGGTCAGCACCACATAGAAAATAAAGCCTAATGACCTATTTTAATGATAAGATACAAGCATGATAAAAATGTAATGTCTACACGCAAAGCATGTAGCCCTAATTCAGGTAAAGAACTGCTAAAAGTGCTCTCTTGTGAGTGTGTCTGACCTGAGGCCGCTGGTGAGCAGAGCATTCAGGCTGCGTGTCGGGGTGCAGTGTTGCACCATGCTGTCCAATGCTGCATCCACATCCTGTCTGATGAAGGCGTTGGACTCCCCAGCTTTCTGCAGCAGAGCCTTGGCTGTGCCCTCCAGCTCCTGGTCCATGCCCTTCTGCAGAGCAGTGTACAGCTCACCCATTGCCCCAACCGCAACACGGGACACACCCGAACGAAGGTTCCTCACCTGAGGAGCAATACAATCAGATGATATCATTAAATCAGTTAGATACATTTTTTTTATAATCAGACATCTGAGGAAGGATGGTCAAATGAATGGTCAAATGTCCTCATTAGGACATGGGAAAATCAATCATTGAGGGCTAAAGTCTACAAGAACCACCCTGTATTGAATTGATTGAGGCAGAGATTATGAATAGAAGGGGATTGATTGAGGCAGAGATTATGAATAGAAGGGGATTGAATGAAGGTCCCCAGGACAATGGACTGCCGTTTCACGTGAACATTTATAGAAGACTAAAAGAATGAGGAGTCGTGGTCGTACCTCTTGGATGAGTGCGAGACAGACGTCATGCAGCCTGTTAAGTAGTATATCTGAATGGTACTGCGTCAGACCACGGAGAAAGGTCAGGCCCTCAATCTTCTTCTCCCTTCAATCAAAAATAGAGAAATATACATTTTGTAAATCCAATTCATTGCTTATATGCATAGAACAGTCATACATTGACTTTTGACATAGGGTCTTACTAGACAATGTTGAAGTATAGCATCTGGTTAAAGTAACTGTCCAGTTACAAATGAAAAGTCCAGTGAAAAGTAAATATTATGTTAACTCATACCCAAATAATGTTGTTGACTCGTCCTATACTCGTATTTCTGGCCAAAGCATAATTTGGAGAGAAAACACTTAAAAACTCAAACTGCGGCGATTTGAAAGAACATTTAAAAAATATATTATGAATGCTACAACCTTCTGTCTGCTGTAACAGATATTACTGTAGCACAAGCAAGACGCAGTCTACACAATGCATTGGGGCAAATCTATCAGCGTTTCTGCCATATGGCCAGAGTTGCTGAATAAAGAACACTATGACATTGACTGCCTGTCTGCCTCCCAGTAGCCAATGTTTGCACATTAAATCGATGTTGACTGCCTGTCTGTGTCTTGCTTGTTTGATATGCTGCAAACATATAGCTTGCCTAAATAGCTGCATATAGGCTAACTCACCTGAAAAAAGAACATGAAATCGCTACACTGCATGTTATGTGGTACATATGTTTGCAATAGATTACTGTTACAACAAAGAACTACGTGTGTTCAAACTGTCTTTCGTGTTTACGCAGCAGCGGAGCACTGAGCAGCAGCTGAAAGGAGGAGGAAGTGGTAGCGGATCCTGCAGAGTCCTCGGGATCCTCGCGAGTGGCGCAGAGGTCTAAGGCACTGTATTTCTTTGCTAGAGGCGTTACTACATTCCCTGGTTCGAATCCAGGCTGTATCACATCCGGCCTTGATTGGGAGTCCCATAGGGCGGCGCACAATTGGCCCAGCGTCGTCCGGTTTTGGCCTTCATTGTAAATAAGAATTTGTTCTTAATCTGACTTGCCTAGTTAAATAAAGGTTACATAAAAAAAATATTAAAAAAATGTGTAGAAATCCCTATATACACTATATAGAAAAGTATGTGGACACCCCTTCAAATTAGTGGATCTGGCTATTTCAGCCACACCCGTTGCTGACAGGTGTATAATATCTAGCACACAGCCATGCAATCTCCATAAACAAACATTTACACTATAATGGCCTTACTGAAGAGCACAGTGACTTTCAACATGGCACCGTCATAGGACGCCACCTTTCCAACAAGTCAGTTCGTCAAATTTCTGCCATGCTAGAGCTACCCCAGTCAACTGTAAGTGCTGTTATTGTGATG
Organism: Oncorhynchus masou masou; assembly: GCF_036934945.1. Taxonomy (NCBI): domain Eukaryota; kingdom Metazoa; phylum Chordata; class Actinopteri; order Salmoniformes; family Salmonidae; genus Oncorhynchus; species Oncorhynchus masou. Next base: position 37,158,135 of record NC_088232.1, on the reverse strand, counting down.
TGGAAACGTCTAGGAGCAACAACGGCTCAGCAGCAAAGTGGTAGGCCACACAAGTTTACAGAATGGGACCACCGAGTGCTGAAGCGCGTGGCGAGTAAAAATCGTATGACCTCGGTTCCAACAGTTATTAACGAGTTCCAAACGCCTCTAGAAGCAAAGTCAGCACAATAATTGCTTGTCGGGGATCTTCATGAAATGGGTTTCCATGGCCGAGCAGATGCAAACAAGACTAAGATCACCAACGTGCAATTGCCAAGTGTTGGCAAAAGGGGTGTAAAGCCCGCCGCCATTGGACTGAAGTAGAGGAAAAGCATTCTCTGAAGTGATGAATCACGCTTCACCATCTGGCAGTCTAACGGACGATTCTGGGTTTGGCGGATGCCAGGAGAATGCTACCTGCCCCAATGCATAGTGCCAACTGTAAAGTTTGGTGGAGGAGGAATAATGGTATGGGGCTGTTTTTCATGGTTCGGGCTAGGCCCTTTAGTTCCAGTGAAGGGAAATGTTAACGCTACAGCATACAATGACATACTAGACGATTCTGTGCTTCCAACTTTGTGGCAACAGTTTGGGGAAGGCCCTTTCCTGTTTCAGCATGACAATGCCCCTGTGCACAAAGCGAGGTCCATACAGAAATGGTTTCTTGAGATCAGTGTTGAAGTACTTGACTGGTCTGCACAGAGCCCTGACCTCAACCCCATCGAACACCTTTGGGATGAATTGGACTGCCGACAACGAGCCAGGTCTAATCACCCAACATCATTGCCCGACCTCAGTAATGCTCTTGTGGCTGAACGGAAGTAAGTCCCCGCAACAATGTTCCAACATCTAGTGGAAAGCCTTCCAGAATACTGGAGGCTGTTAGGAGGCCCATGATTTTGGAATGAGATGTTCAATGAGCAGGTGTCCATATTCTTTTGTTCGCGTAGTGTATTTATTTACAAAAAATTGGGTTTCAGAAAATTCAGAATCGCAGCCATGCCGCTCTGTTGTTGGGGTATGCCTACACCATTCCAACACAGAAAATCTGTTTTTTAAACACCCTTGATTACAATTTTTGTGAAGAAAAGTTATTTGACTCATTGTAATGAATTATTAGCCATATGTCATAGACATCCGGAAACACTGGACAGTTACTTTAAATGCGGGAGGTGGGGTTCAGTTGGACACCAGGAAGATTTGCAGTTGATAAAACGTCAGCTAATAGGGATCCAAATGAAGAATAAAGCTCACCAGTCGTCTGAGTTGAGGAGTTTGAAGCTCTGTGACAGTGCTAGCTCAGGTTTGGAGAAGGGCCGTAGTTCAGGCTGCTCTGTCAGGTCTCTCGTCTGGCTGGGAATGCCTGGGGACATCTCATCTGGAGGACAACCATATCATTAAATACAACACTATAATAACATATCTCTATGGCCACAACAACACACAGCAGATTGTTACATTACACCTCTATTGGTACATTACAGTTGTATCAGTCATTGGCTAAATGAAGCAGCATGCGTGGGAGGAGATGTATTAATAGAATGTGTGAAAACAAAGCATTGCACTCCATTATCTACATCTCATTTACCATTGCTAAGCTCTGCTACTGTTGGGGGGCTCTGAGGGGCTAATTAGTAGTGCACTGAAACACTTTAGAGTCAGGCTGTACCTAAATGCCTGAGTGAGATATGATGTGTTGACTTATTAATCTATTCACCATGTTAAAAAAACATCATTAAGTTGCTCAAATTAATGAGAGAAATCACAGAACAAACAGTTTTGTATTGAACGCTATAATGAAAAACAGTGTAGCGCTTTAGCTGCTATAACCCTATAACTGCAAAGATATTACATGATGACTGCCAGAATGTTACACTGACCTGAGCTGTGTGAGAGAGACAGCCGTGTCCTGCTGAGACTGGGAGCCCTCCTCAGGCGGGGCAGGGTGCTCCCGGGGTTGGCAGGGACCGTGGGGGGCTGGGCTGGTGGGGGGGACTGAAACATTTAATAGGGCTCTGGGATCCCTGGGGGCTGGTGGGTGACTCGTCTTGGAGAGAGTCAGCCTTGGTGGACGTCACCATGCTACCATTCAAATGAAAGTCTGTTAGGGGAAGAAAAAACATTTTAGAGATGAGCCACAAGCCCACGCAGGAAGACATCCTGCTGTCAGAGTAGAATTACCCAAATTATTGCAACATAACAAGTTAATTTAGATTCTACTGCATGAAGTGAAAGCTTGTACTAGGGTAAAGGATAGTCTTGGAGGGTTAAGGAAGAAATATTGCACCGTTGGAAATGGCTGCTGTATCCTCTGTAGCCACGTCATTTTGCACCTGTCTGAGGCGCAGACGCATCCTGTCAGCTCTGTGGCGATCCCCCAGGGCAACCTGGCCCTCCTGCTGCTCCAATCGGTGCTGCCGCATCTTGTCCCGAGCAAACCTTGTCATTCTCACCTTCTCCTTATCCTGCACACAAACACACAACCCCCAGTTACACACATTCCACAGACTGATAGCAGTGGTAGAGGGCAATTATTTTTCAAGCTGCAAAGCCTGATGGGAAATGTATATCAAAGAGGTTGTTGGTTGTGTATGTACAGTATGGTGGACCTGCTCACCCTAGCCACCTCTGAGGCTGGGATGTCGTCGGGGTCCAGATGGTTGCCGGGGACTGCATGGCCATAGATGCCAGCTGGGGGGTCACTGGGCAGCCTGGTCATACAGTCGCCCTGCTCCATCGACATGGCAACCCCTGGATGGCTGGACAGAACCACCGAGCCAAACACTCCTGCAGAGGGGGGAGGTGAGGAAAATTCAAGAGTGCTTAAGCTAATTTTCATTGAAACCATTATTCAGCAAAGCTGAAACTTAAGCAGCACAGTGTATTCACATAGCTAGAAAATACTGTAAGCAGTGATGACTTCCAAAATATGGCATGCTCTGTCCTTTGCATGTCAGCATCTGTTTATCTGCCAACAGTAAGTATATTGCCAACCACAAGAGTTATTCCAAACAATTCTTTAAACTTGGCCCTGATATTGTGTGGCCCCAGACAGGGCCTTGTGTACTGTGAGACTTGGCGATCTGTTGTTAAACACAGCCCTGAAACAGAACATCACGACCTCAGAACACAATATTGGATATCTGAACAATGGCACAGAGTCGTAAATAAGACGGATGTGGCCTGACCTCTGCCAACCACACCTTCAGGCATGTCAGTGGCTGGTGAGTTCCTGTTGCTGTAGCTCTGGGAACCTGAGGAACAGATAATGGAGAAACACATATACTGAACAAAAATATAAACTCAACATGCAACAATTTCAAATGTTTTACTGAGTTACAGTTCATATAAGGAAATTAGTCAGTTGAGATAAATTCAGTAGCCCCTAATTTATGGATTTCACATGACTGGGAATACAGACGTGCATTGGTTGGTCAGATAATTGTAAAAAATGTAGGGGCGTCGATCAGAAAATAAGTCAGTATCTGATGGGACCACCATTTGCCTTATACAGCACGACACATCTCCTTCGCATAGAGTTGATCAGGCTGTTGATTGTGGCCTGTGGAATGTTTAGGGTTGCACATGTTGGGGAATATTCAGAAGTGGAAACTTTCCGTGGGAATTAACGGGAACTCTTTTCAGCAAAACTCTAAACACATTCTCAAAACACATTCTGCACACTAATGCACATGTCATCCATACTGGTAAACACAAGTGGCAACAATCAAATACAAATAGAGAACATATGTCATTGATTGAACACAACCACTCAAAATTGATTTAACCTGTTTCAAATGATGCGAAACAACCAATATAAGCCAGTTCAGAGAGCAAACAGGTTGTTGAAGGTAGAAAGGAGAAAGTCTGAGAATGGATACTGTAGTACAGTGCATTGCAGGCTGTATACTGTACAATGGATGAATTGTATGGCCCTGAACATTGTGCTTTCCATTTATTAACAGTACTGACTGCTCAATAGATTTTGACTGGTTGTAGGTTCATATCAACAAAGAACAAGAATTACAGCATCACAGAGACAAGGACAAGTTTGTGAGATGCAGGGTACAGTACTGTAAAAATAGGGGTACAAGGAGGAGGAAGAACAATAAACAAAATTGCAAAGAGCAAAGCAGAGCAGTAATTTCTGATCAATTTCGAGCTACTATGATAGAACATGTTTTCGTTCATCAAAGGACAATGACGGAAAAATATGAATATTTTTGGGGATTAAAAATGTACTTCTCCCTGAGAATTGTATGTTTTGAACTATGTGTTTTCTATTTTTCGGTGTATTGTATACTGACTGCTTGAGAGTGTATATCATTTTGATCACTTTGTTTATGATTTGAGAGCAGTGTTTGATTTTGAACACAGGTAAAACTGTTTTGAGGCAAATGTTTCATTTTGCAAGAGGAGTCAGAGGTTATGTAAATAGTGCTTGAAGATGAGGTTTTGTGTTTAATGTTTTCAGGAAATGGAGCAAGGTTTCAGTAATTGTGTTTTAGCAATTGAGAAAAACTGTAATAACATTTAAATGTAGATGTTTTTTGCATTGGATAGATTTACCATATCATATGGAAACAGAAACAAACATGTAACCTTATCATAAGTAGACATAATTGCAAATGACTAAATCCTTCCAATATAAATTAAAAAATATATTTAGTTACGAATTGAACTTTAATTAAATGAGTTGACACTTCACATGGGATGATTTCACTGAGCAACAAAATAAAGAGAATATTGAATGATCCCCAATTATCCATCACATCTCCAAAAAACATTTTCAACATATACATAGTCTAGAAACTAAAGCTTTGGTTGTCTTCCTCTCAGGTTTCATGTCTTCTCCCTGGACCTCCTCAATGTCCACCTCTTGAACATCAGACTCTGAGGCCTCATCTACACTGTCACTTTCCAACCATGTTGAGGATGTCTTGTTGCCAGGCTCAAAAAGCCTCAAATTTGCCCGGATGGCCACCAATTTTTCAACCCTTGTATTCGTCAGCCTGTTGCATGCTTTGGTGTGTGTTCCCAAACAATGATCAGTTGCACTCGGAGGCGGCTGAAGTTGGTGGGATTTAGAGGATGATGGAGGCAACAGGGGAAAGAGCCTCAGATCCACAAAGTCCCTTCCACCAGGTGGCTGATGAGATATGTTGGCACGACTGCCATATTGCATCTCCATCCCAAAGCCCTTGCTTGGAAGTGTACTTCGCCAGATTACCAAGAACCCTTCTCTCATCCAGGCCAAGGTGGCGAGACATGGTAGTGATGACACCATAGGCTGTGTGGATCTCTGCACCAGACAGGATGCTCTTTCCAGCATACTTGGGGTCCAACATGTACGCTGCGCGTGCATGGGCTTCAGACAGAAGTCTTCAAGCTTTTTGATGTATTTCAGAACTGCAATTTCCTCTTCTTGAAGCAACAGTGAAGTGGGTAGGGTAGTACGGATTTCTTCACTTGTATCTGCAAGCAGAGTCTGAACATCAAACAGGATGAAATTGTCTCCCTCAATCCGTGCAATGGCTACTGCTATAGGTTTCAGGCTGCTTACCACTCTCTCCCAAAATACATCATCCAAGAGGATCCTCTTGATGTGGCTGGCCATATCGGCAGACTGTGTTATGGCCATTGCTTGGAGAGACTCCTTCCCCTCCAGGAGACTGTCAAACATGATGACAACACCATCCAAAGGGGTGAAGCTTCAATGTGGTGCTCTTATTCTTCTCACTTTGCTTGGTGAGGTAGATTGCTGCTATAACTTGATGACCCTTCACATACCTAACCATTTCCTTGCCTCTCTTGTAGAGTGTATCCATTGTTTTCAGTGCCATGATGTCCTTGAGGAGCAGATTCAATGCCTGAGCAGCACAGACAATGGATGTGATGTGAGGATAGGACTCCTCCACTTTATACCAAGCAGCCTTCATGTTTTCAGTATTGTCCGTCACCAGTGCAAATATCTTCTGTGGTCCAAGGTCATTGATGACTGCCTTCAGCTCATCTGCAATGTAGAGACTGGTGTCTCTGTTGTCACTTGTGTCTGTGCTCTTGTAGAATACTGGTTGAAGGGTGGAGATGATGTAGTTAATTATTCCTTGCCCACGAACATTCGACCACCCATCAGAGATGATTGCAATACAGTCTGCTTTCTCTATGATTTTCTTGACCTTCACTTGAACTCTGTTGAGGACCATGAGCTGTTGCTATCGATAAGGTGTCCGATTCATAATTTTCACCTCGAATAGAAGTAGAGGGACTTTTGTCAGAGGTTGCTTGTTGTGAGCACTGAGGGAACTTTATGCACTTGGCCATATGATTCTGCATCTTTGTTGCATTCTTCAAATATGATTTGGCACAGTATCTGTGAATGTACACAGTTTTTTTCTTCTACATTAGCTGCAGTGAAATGTCTCCACACATCAGATAGTGCCCATGGCATTATCCTCTAAAGATTAGAAAAAAAACGAGTACAAAAAAAAATACATTCCAGGGCTTAACTTCCGATGAAAAATTCCGGAAATTTACTGGAAAGTTTCCGACCCATTGCAACCATAAGACTGTTGTCCCACTCCTCTTCACTGGCTGTGCAAAGTTGATATTGGTGGGAACTGGAACACGCTGTTGCACACGTCAATCCAGAGCACCCCAAACGTGCTTAATGGGTGACATATCTGGTGAGTATGCAGGCCATGGAAGAACTGGGACATTTTCAGCTTCCAGGAATTGTGTACAGATTCTTGTGACATGGGGCCATGCATTATCATGCTGAAACATGAGCTGAATGGCACGACAATGGGCCTCTGGATCTCGTCACAGTATCTCTGTGCATTCAAATTGCCATCAATAAAATGCAGTTGTGTTCATTGTCCGTACCTTATGCTTGCCTATACCATAACCCCTCCGCCACCATGGGGCACTCTGTTTACAACGTTGACATCAGCAAACCGCTCGCCCACACGACACCATACATGCTGTCTGCCATCTGACTGGTACAGATGAAATATGAAACTGGGATTCATCTCTGAAGAACACTTCTCCGGCGTTATTTTCCCACTGAAGTTGGGTACCCCCGGAAATTGCAGTCAGGCCATGACCCTGGTGAGGACGGTAAGTACGCAGATGAGAGTCCCTGAGACAGTTACTGACAGTTTGTGCAGACATTCTTCAGTTGTGCAAACCCACAGTTTCATCAGCTGTCCGTCCGGGTGGCTGGTCTCAGACGATCCCGCAGGTGAAGAAGCCAGATGTGGAGGTACTGCGCTAGCATGGTTACATGTGGTCTGCAGTTGGGAGGCCGGTTGGAAGTACTGCAGAATTCTCTAAAACGACATTGGAGGTGGCTTGTGGTAGAGAAAATAACATTACTTTCTCTGGCAACAGCTCTGGTGGACATTCCTGCAGTCTGCATGTTAATTGCATACTCTCTCAAAACTTGAGACGTCTATGGCATTGTGTTGTGTGACAAAACTGCACATTTTAGAGTGGCCTGTTATTGTCCCCAGCACAAGGTGCACCTGTGTAATGATCGTGTTGTTTAATCAGCTTCTTGATATGCCACACCTGTCAGGTTGATGGATTATCTTGGCAAAGGAGAAATGCTTACTAACAGGGATGTAAACAAATGTATGCACAAAATGTTAGAGAAATAAACTTTTTGTGCGTATGGAAACTTTCTGGGATCTTTTATTTCAGCTCATGAAACATGGGACCAACACTTTACATGTTCTGTTTATATTTTTGTTAAGTGTAGTACTGGACAAACAACATATTGCAAACATAATGAAAATACACTGTTTTTAGACAGCGATATGCCTCAATGGAGCAGACCTCTTTGCAGTGACTGACCTTTGGCAGGCCTCACGGCTCTGATTGGCTCACGGCAGGCTAGTCTACTTGGGGGTGGAGAGTATGCTGTAGTCCTGTCCTCTTCCTCAGGTTCCATTGGTCCGTTCGAGTAGGTGACTCTTTGACCAACCACACTCACTTCAGGTATGATTTTATCTCTGAGTGGAATGCCTGGTGGAGAAAACACAGAAACACCATTAGAGCTAAATAGAAACAACGACTTAGCCAGTAATAAGAGAGATCGTTTTACATGTTAAATCCTCACTGTACCTTGAAGAGCACTGAAGTCCATGGAGACTGAAGATCTCAGCTTAGCAGAAGGCACTCTAGCAATGTGAGGCTTTGTTGAAGAGGAGGCAGAATTCCCAGGGCTTTTGAAAGAGGTCAGAGGTGAGTCATCAGGAGGGATATCAGATCCATCATACCTCGGGTGTGTGTACTTGAAAGTGGGACCATCATAGCATGGCCCCTTTGCCCACCATAATTCTTGAAACAGGATCTCATTTGGTTCAACCTAATTGAACCAAATGGTTCAACTTAGTCTACTGGTTGTCTACGTAGGTCTAAGAATCTTGTGGAATGTACCTGGTTTTGGTGCCATTGAGGGTGGTGTTTGGGGGTGAGTAGAGGCTGGAGAGGCCGCTCTCGCTAGCTGGGCTGGTGACGGTGGGAGAGTTGTGAGAGGGGAAGTCCAGAGCCAGCTCCAGTTTCATGGCTGAGTCTGGGCTATCTGGGTCAGGGTCTGAGCCACTCAGACTCACCTTAGCCGCCTTCTTAGCTGCGCTGCAGCGCAGAGAGCGCAGGGAGTTCAACATCTATAAACAACAACACATTAGCTCATCAGTAACCTGAGAGCAAGGCAAGAGGGTGCTGTGCATACAGATAATATTTTATGCAAGGGTGTTATATCCATGACAATTTAGATGTCAAGTACTATTTCCCCAGCACTAACATTACATCAAGGATACTTAGTCCCAAATATGACCCATTTCACCACCACTGCAGTAATGAAGGGGAAACATTATCCACATTGCATATTCTTGCACTGAGTTATTCTGAGTACAGATATGAATAAAACCCTGATGGCAAGATGGTAGCTTTAAGACAGTATCCTAGCTAAATCCATCTGGAGACTTCACTAAGCAGAACCTTGTGTGTAAAACATTGATCCTGACCTCCTGCCGGTCCAAGGGGTCCTCTTCTTGGTCTTGGTCCTGCAGGCTGAGGTGATCCAGGTCTAGGCGAAGGTCCCTCTCAGACAGGTGGTCCTGCAGGCTGGATGGAGATGGAGCTAGAGGACTAGACCACTGGCCATTCTGAGACAAGCCCCGCTCTGGCAGGAGAAGGCCTGAGGATGGGGAGATAGGCAGCCCGGTCCGCGTCCTGCTCAGAGCCTGTCGGAAAGACGAGGCAGATGAGGAGCTCACCAGAGCAGCACGGTGAGGCCGTGGAGAACACCTGCTGGATGAGAAGTCACCTGTGGGGACAAAGAAAGCACTCAACAACATGCCTCAAATAAATTACATGACTATCAAGATCTACCCAATATGCAGAAGACACCAGACCCATACTTGACATGTCTTTCCAGGGGCTGGGGTCTCGTCTTTGAGGGCTGCTCTCTCTCATGTTGGGCCAAGTGTTGGACATTGACAGTGAGGAGTCAGCGCGGCGGTGGGACAGTGTAGGGGTCAGCAGGCCCTCGGGGAGTGTAGCCATAGGGTAGGAGGGCAGTAGGAAGGTGCCCTGGGCCGAGGGGTTGGATAAGGTGTGCTCAAAGCCGGAGGTCCCAGAGAGGAGACGGGCCTTGTGTACCACTGCAACACAAAGATCCTTCAGTTACCTTTCAATGAAACTGTTCTGTAGAAGGCACAGACTGAGCAGAGTAAAGACTTCCTCACCTCCCTCTGTGTCAGAGAAGTTGGTAGATTTAAAGATGTCAGGGTCTAAGTCAAGGCTCCCACTCCTTCTCAAGCGTCCAGGGGATTCCCTCCTAGAGGACAGGGTTTTATGGGGCTCTGCAGAACCTAGAGGACAACAAATCAGCTATTACTGTAGTGTACCTCAACCATCATATATTGTCTATCAATACAATACGATGACTGGTTGCTTCAGCAACTCATATTAAGTTTCAAAGTGATATGGTCAATGGAGTCCTCTTCATTGAGGTCAAGCTAAAGCTGGGGTCAGGCAGGCTTGTGAGCCCAGTTCCTGGCATGGGGAATGTAATCGGATACTAGTTTGTTTCACTTGATAAATTATTCTGTCTAGGTTTAATACCTTTAGCTAAGCCAAAGCTTAGTTAAAACATCCAAACCCATTCGTTCAGTAATATTTAAAAACAGACTTTATGAGAGAGCAGCGAAGGGGGACATTTGTGCGGACACTGTTTGTTTATACTGTGCAGTAAAAGTTGTTGGTGTGTTCTGTAGCCTGCTTTAAAAAATACCAAGTCCAGTCTTGCCTGCAAGCACAGGCTAATCTTGTAAACAGTGGCTACGTAGAGGGTCACAAACACTCAACTAACTCACACAAGTTTTACTTTTGTATTTCACTGCATGCTTTACTAGCAAAAAACATACAGCAGAAATATTGTATTATCATTTTACATTATTTGTAGGCTACTTTAGCAAAGTCTTGTACAATATTTTGAACTCATTTCAAATTCACAATGCACCCGATTCAATAGTATTCACTCGTATACATTCAGCATTGTGTTAGATTACATACTGTAGGTATACAGTACGGATAGGCAATACAGTACCAGTCAAAAGTTTGGACACACCTACACATTCCAGGGTTTTTCTTTCTTTTTACTATTTTCTGCATTGTAGAACAATAGTGAAGACATCAACACTAAACTCAGCAAAAAAAGAAACGTCCTCTCACTGTCAACTGTGTTTAACATGTGTAAATATTTGTATGAACATAACAAGATTCAACAACTGAGGCATAAACTGAACAAGTTCCACAGACATGTGACTAACAGAAATTGAATAATGTGTCCCTGAACAAATGGGGGGAGGGTCAAAATCAAAAGTAACCATCAGTATCTCGTGTGGCCACCAGCTGAATTAAATACTGCAGCACATCTCCTCCTCATAGACTGCACCATATTTGCTAGTTCTTGCGGTGAGACGGCATCCCAGGCGGCATCAGTTCCAAGATGGCGTAGCAGTAAGTCGTCCTGTCGTATCGTCTCTCTGTAAATATCGTCTCTTTTTCGTTTTAGATATTTTTCTTCGCATATCTTTAAAAACATTTTTGCTCGCTTCCAAATACTCTCCTGCAACCCGCCTCACCCAATGTAGCTACTTTTCCTAAAGTATTTATATTTACTTCGGAACCGGAACCCCTCAACTGAAGCTAGCCAGCTAACCACCTGCTATGCTAGCGGTCTTCAGCTAACCGGTCATCAGCTAACCCTTAGCTCGGAAAGCTCTCGCCAGTTCGAACAACGCGACGCTAACCAGAGCATAACGGACCTATTTATTTTTTTAACCCCGGATTCCCACCGCAAACGGAACATCTTTCAGCTGGATCTTCACAACTAGCTATCAAGCTAAACCGCAACCCTGGTTGATTACTCCTGGCCAGCGTTTCCACCCACGTAGCTTGAAGCTAGCCCGGCCAGAGCTCTTGTGCTCATAGCATACTCCTGGGCTACAATACCCGGACCCACGACCGGTCTATCGATGTCACTGCATGAAGAGGAATAAACAGACTCACCCCAGGCGAACTCTCTAGCCCTCGCTATCTCCTTGCTTGCTAATTCGGCATGCTAACTGCTAGCTTGTTTAGCCCAGGTCCGCTAACTACTACCTTGTTTACCCCGGCCTGCTAATCTGCTAGCACAGGCCTGCTAATCTGTTAGCTTGTTAGCACAGGCCTGCTAACCGTCTGCATTGCCGCGTCCCAAACACTCAGTGGCCCATATGTACTTTCTATCTCTTCCCGATTTTTTTTTATTTTTATACCTTCCGGAAATCTGCCTCAACCAATGTGATACGGAATCGCTATTATTTTTAGAACACACTCAAGAACCTCCAGAAGCTAACCAGCTAACTAGCTACAAGCTATTTAGTCATTGTTAGTTTTTTAACCTGGATAACACTCGCCAGTCCAGCCCCCCTGCCCCATGGACTCTGATCACTTGGCTACATAGCTGATGCACGCTGGACTGTCCATTAATCACGGTACTCCATTCTGCTTGTTTGTTTTATCTGTCGGCCTCGTTGCCTAGTCAATGCCATTTTACCTGCTGTTGTTATGCTAGCTGATTAGCTGTTGTTTCACCCACTGTTTTAGCTAGCTTTCCCAGTTCAACACCTGTGATTACTGTATGTCTCGCTGTATGTCTCTCTCAATTGTCAATATGCCTTGTATACTGTTGCTCAGGTTAATTATCATTGTTTTAGTTCACAATGGAGCCCCTTGTCCCACTCCTCATACCCCTGATACCTCCTTTGTCCCACCTCCCACATATGCGGTGACCTCACCCATTACAACCAGCATGTCTAGAGATAAAACCTCTCTCATCATCACCCAGTGCCTGGGCTTACCTCCGCCGTACCCGCACCCCACCATACCCCTGTCTGCGCATTATGCCCTGAATATATTCTACCATGCCCAGATACCTGCTCATCTTATTCTCTGTCCCCAACGCTCTAGGCGACCAGTTTTGATAGCCTTTAGCCGCACCCTCATACTACTCCTTCTCTGTTCCGCGGGTGATGTGGAGGTAAACCCAGGCCCTGCATGTCCCCAGGCACCCTCATTTGTTGACTTCTGTGATCGAAAAAGCCTTGGTTTCATACATGTCAACATCAGAAGCCTTCTCCCTAAGTTTGTTTTACTCACTGCTTTAGCACACTCTGCTAACCCTGATGTCCTTGCCGTGTCTGAATCCTGGCTCAGGAAGGCCACCAAAAATCCAGAGATTTCCATACCCAACTATAACATCTTCTGTCAAGATAGAACTGCCAAAGGGGGAGGAGTTGCATTCTACTGCAGAGATAGCCTGCAAAGTAATGTCATACTTTCCAGGTCCATACCCAAACAGTTCGAACTACTAATTCTGAAAATTACTCTCTCCAGAAATAAGTCGCTCACTGTTGCCGCCTGCTACCGACCCCCCTCAGCTCCCAGCTGTGCCCTGGACACCATTTGTGAATTGATTGCCCCCCATCTAGCTTCAGAGTTTGTTCTGTTAGGTGACCTAAACTGGGATATGCTTAACACCCCGGCAGTCCTACAATCTAAGCTAGATGCCCTCAATCTCACACAAATCATCAAGGAACCCACCAGGTACAATCCTAACTCTGTAAGCAAGGGCACCCTCATAGACGTCATCCTGACCAACTGGCCCTCCAAATACACCTCCGCTGTCTTCAATCAGGATCTCAGCGACCACTGCCTCATTGCCTGTATCCTCTACGGTGCCGCAGTCAAACGACCACCCCTCATCACTGTCAAACGCTCCCTAAAACACTTCTGTGAGCAGGCCTTTCTAATCGACCTGGCCCGGGTACCCTGGAAGGACATTGACCTCATCCCGTCAGTTGAGGATGCCTGGTCATTCTTTAAGAGTAACTTCCTCACCATTTTAGATAAGCATGCTCCGTTCAAAAAATGCAGAACTAAGAACAGATACAGCCCTTAGTTCACTCCAGACCTGACTGCCCTCGACCAGCACAAAAACATCCTGTGGCGGACTGCAATAGCATCGAATAGTCCCCGCGATATGCAACTGTTCAGGGAAGTCAGGAACCAATACACACAGTCAGTCAGGAAAGCTAAGGCCAGCTTCTTCAGGCAGAAGTTTGCATCCTGTAGCTCCAACTCCAAAAAGATCTGGGACACTGTGAAGTCCATGGAGAACAAGAGCACCTCCTCCCAGCTGCCCACTGCACTGAGGCTAGGGAACACGGTCACCACCGACAAATCCATGATTATTGAAAACTTCAACAAGCATTTCTCAACGGCTGGCCATGCCTTCCGCCTGGCTACTCCAACCTCAACCAACAGCTCTGGCCCCCCCGCAGCGCCTCGCCCAAGCCTCTCCAGGTTCTCCTTTACCCAAATCCAGATAGCAGATGTTCTGAAAGAGCTGCAAAACCTGGACCCGTATAAATCAGCTGGGCTTGACAATCTGGACCCTCTATTTCTGAAACTATCCACCGCCATTGTCGCAACCCCTATTACCAGCCTGTTCAACCTCTCTTTCATATCGTCTGAGATCCCCAAGGATTGGAAAGCTGCCGCAGTCATCCCCCTCTTCAAAGGGGGAGACACCCTGGACCCAAACTGTTACAGACCTATATCCATTCTGCCTTGCCTATCTAAGGTCTTCGAAAGCCAAGTCAACAAACAGGTCACTGGCCATCTCGAATCCCACCGTACCTTCTCCGCTATGCAATCTGGTTTCTGAGCCGGTCACGGGTGCACCTCGGCCACACTCAAGGTACTAAACGACATCATAACCGCCATCGATAAAAGACAGTACTGTGCAGCCGTCTTCATCGACCTTGCCAAGGCTTTCGACTCTGTCAATCACCATATTCTTATCGGCAGACTCAGTAGCCTCGGTTTTTCGGATGACTGCCTTGCCTGGTTCACCAATTACTTTGCAGACAGAGTTCAGTGTGTCAAATCGGAGGGCATGCTGTCCGGTCCTCTGGCAGTCTCTATGGGGGTGCCACAGGGTTCAATTCTCGGGCCGACTCTTTTCTCTGTATATATCAATGATGTTGCTCTTGCTGCGGGCGATTCCCTGATCCACCTCTACGCAGACGACACCATTCTATATACTTCCGGCCCGTCATTGGACACTGTGCTATCTAACCTCCAAACGAGCTTCAATGCCATACAACACTCCTTCCGTGGCCTCCAACTGCTCTTAAACGCTAGTAAAACCAAATGCATGCTTTTCAACCGATCGCTGCCTGCACCCGCATGCCCGACTAGCATCACCACACTGGATGGTTCCGACCTTGAATATGTGGACACCTATAAGTACCTAGGTGTCTGGCTAGACTGCAAACTCTCCTTCCAGACCCATATCAAACATCTCCAATCGAAAATCAAATCAAGAGTCGGCTTTCTATTCCGTAACAAAGCCTCCTTCACTCACGCTGCCAAGCTTACCCTATTAAAACTGACTATCCTACCGATCCTCGACTTCGGCGATGTCATCTACAAAATTGCTTCCAACACTCTTCTCAGCAAACTGGATGCAGTTTATCACAGTGCCATCCATTTTGTCACTAAAGCACCTTATACTACCCACCACTGCGACTTGTATGCTCTAGTCGGCTGGCCCTCGCTACATATTCGTCGCAAGACCCACTGGCTCCAGGTCGTCTACAAGGCCATGCTAGGTAAAGCTCCGCCTTATCTCAGTTCACTGGTCACGATGGCAACACCCATCCGTAGCACGCGCTCCAGCAGGTGTATCTCACTGATCATCCCTAAAGCCAACACCTCATTCGGCCGCCTTTCGTTCCAGTACTCTGCTGCCTGTGACTGGAACGAATTGCAAAAATCGCTGAAGTTGGAGACCTTTATCTCCCTCACCAACTTCAAACATCAGCTATCTGAGCAGCTAAGCTATCGCTGCAGCTGTACATAATCTATTGGTAAATAGCCCACCCATTTTCACCTACCTCATCCCCACACTGTTTTTATTTATTTACTTTTCTGCTCTTTTGCACACCAATATCTCTACCTGTACATGATCATTTATCAATCCAGTGTTAATCTGCAATATTGTAATTATTCGCCTACCTCCTCATGCCTTTTGCACACATTGTATATAGACTCCCCTTTTTTTTCTACTGTGTTATTGACTTGTTAATTGTTTACTCCATGTGTAACTCTGTGTTGTCTGTTCACACTGCTATGCTTTATCTTGGCCAGGTCGCAGTTGTAAATGAGAACTTGTTCTCAACTAGCCTACCTGGTTAAATAAAAGGTGAAATAAATAAATAAATAAAAATCCCCAGCCGCGCCCTCAGAGCATGCGCAGACCAGCTGGCTGGTGTGTTTACGGACATATTTAATCAATCCCTATCCCAGTCTGCTGTTCCCACATGCTTCAAGAGGGCCACCATTGTTCCTGTTCCCAAGAAAGCTAAGGTAACTGAGCTAAACGACTACCGCCCCGTAGCACTCACTTCCGTCATCATGAAGTGCTTTGAGAGACTAGTCAAGGACCATATCACCTCCACCCTACCTGACACCCAAGACCCACTCCAATTTGCTTACCGCCCAAATAGGTCCACAGACGATGCAATCTCAACCACACTGCCCTAGACCATCTGGACAAGAGGAATAACTATGTGAGAATGCTGTTCATCGACAACAGCTCGGCATTTAACGCCATAGTACCCTCCAAACTCGTCATCAAGCTTGAGACCCTGGGTCTCGACCCCGCCCTGTGCAACTGGGTACTGGACTTCCTGACGGGCCGCCCCCAGGTGGTGAGGGTAGGCAACAACATCTCCACCCCGCTGATCCTCAACACTTGGGCCCCACAAGGGTGCATTCTGAGCCCTCTCCTGTACTCCCTGTTCACCCACGACTGCGTGGCCACGCACGCCTCCAACTCAATCATCAAGTTTGCGGACGACACAACCGTGGTAGGCTTGATTACCAACAACGACGAGACGGCCTACAGGGAGGAGGTGAGGGCCCTCTGAGGGTGGTGTCAGGAAAATAACCTAAGGAGATGATTGTGGACTTCAGGAAACAGCAGAGGGAACACCCCCCTATCCACATCGATGGAACAGTAGTGGAGAGGGTAGTAAGTTTTAAGTTCCTCGGCATACACATCACAGACAAACTGAATTGGTCCACCCACACAGACAGCACCGTGAAGAAGGCACAGCAGCGCCTCTTCAACCTCAGGAGGCTGAAGAAATTTGGCTTGTCACCAAAAGCACTCACAACTTCTACAGATGCACAATCGAAAGCATCCTGGCGGGCTGTATCACCGCCCTGTACGGCAACTGCTCCGCCCACAACCGTAAGGCTCTCCAGAGGGTAGTGAGGTCTGCACAACGCATCACCGGGGGCAAACTACCTGCCCTCCAGGACACCTACACCACCCGATGTTACAGGAAGGCCATAAAGATCATCAAGGACAACAACCACCCGAGCCACTGCCTGTTCACCCCGCTATCATCCAGAAGGCGAGGTCAGTACAGGTGCATCAAAGCAGGGACCGAGAGACTGAAAAACAGCTTCTATCTCAAGGCCATCGGACTGTTAAACAGCCACCACTAACATTGAGTGGCTGCTGCCAACACACTGACTCAACTCCAGCCACTTTAATAATGGGAATTGATGGGAAATGTAAAATATATCACTAGCCACTTTAACTATGCCACTTTGTTTACATACTCATCTCATATGTATATACTGTACTCGATACCATCTACTGTATCTTGCCTATGCTGCTCTGTACCATCACTCATTCATATATCTTTATGTACATATTCTTTATCCCCTTACACGTGTGTGTATAAGACAGTAGTTTTGGAATTGTTAGTTAGATTACTTGTTGGTTATTACTGCATTGTCGGAACAAGAAGCACAAGCATTTCGCTACACTCGCATTAACATCTGCTAACCATGTGTATGTGACAAATAAAATTTGATTTGATTTGAGATGTTACCCCACTCTTCCACCAAGGCAAACTGCAAGTTCCCGGACATTTTGGGGGGAATGGCCCTACCCTCCGATCCAACAGGTCCCAGATGTGCACAATGGGATTGAGATCCGGGCTCTTCGCTGGCCATGGCTGACATGGCCAACACTGACATTCATGTCTTGCAGGAAATCAAACACAGAATGAGCAGTATGGCTGGTGGTATTGTCATGCTGGAGGGTCATGTCAAGATGAGCCTGCAGGAAGGGTACCACATGAGGGAGGAGGATGTCTTCCCTGTAACTCACAGCTTTGCAGATTGCCTGCAATGACAACAAACTCAGTCCGATGATGCGGTGACACACCGCCCCAGACCATGACGGACACTCCACCTCCAAATCGATCCCGCTCCAGAGTACAGGCCTCGGTGTAGCGCTCATTCCTTCGATGATAAACGCGAATCCATCACCCCTGGTGAGACAAAACCGCAACTCGTCAATAAAGAGCACTTTTTGACAGTCCTGTCTGGTCCAGCAACGGTGGGTTTGTTCACATAGGCGATGTTGTTGCCGGTGATGTAAGGCATGTCCTCACCTGACAACAGGCCTACAAGCCCTCAGTCCAGCTTCTCTCAGACTATTGTGGACAGTCTGAGCACTGATGGAGGGATTGTGCGTTCCTGGTGTAACTTGGGAAGTTGTTGTTGCCATCCTGTACCTGTCCTGCAGGTGTGATGTTTGGATGTACCGATCCTGTGCAGGTGTTGTTACACGTGGTCTGCCATTGCGAGGACAATCAGATGTCCGTCCTGTCTCCCTGTAGCGCTGTCTTAGGCGTCTCACAGTACAAACATTGCAATTTATTGCCCTGGCTACATCTGCAGTCCTCATGCCCCCTTGCAGCATGCCTAAGGCACATTCACGCAGATGAGCAGGGACCCTGGGCATCTTTCTTTTGGGGGTTTTCAGTCAGTAGAAAGGCCTCTTTAGTGTCCTAAGTTTTAATAACTGTGACCTGAATTGCCTACTGTCTGTAAGCTGTTAGTGTCTTAATGACCGTTTCACAGGTGCATGTTCATTAATTGTTTATGGTTCATTGAACAAGCATGGGAAACAGTGCTTAAACCCTTTACAATGAAGAACTGTGAAGTTATTTAGATTTTTACGAATTATCTTTGAAATACAGGGTCCTGAAAAAGGGACATTTCTTTTTTTGCTGAGTTTATGAAATAACACATATGGAATCATGTACTATCCAAACGTGAAAACAAATCAAAATATATTTTATATTTGAAATTCCTCAAAGTAGCCACCCTTTGCCTTGATGACAGCTCTGCACACTAATTGCATTTGAGGTTTGGTCCAACAGAATCGGTAATTTAGACACCAAAAGATATTGAGAGATTATTTTACTGTAATAGAAGAGTAGTTAACCTTTCCAACGCTACCCTTTTTATGTATAAACTCCTCAAAGTGTGTGCAGAGTAGATGCTACTAAAACAGGAGTATCAGTGAACATTGATTCTGGAAAATGAATGCTCAGTTTGTCACGCGCGGCATTAAGCCAGCATTTTAGCCAGACTGTTATACTGGCTGTCTAGTCCGTTTATAAATGTGCAATAAGCATAAAACAATTATACACTGAGTGTTCAAAACATTAAGAACACCTTCCTAAAATTGAGTTGCGCAGGGATGCTGGCCCATGTTGACTCCAATGCTTCCCACATTTGTGCCAAGTTGGCTTGATGTCCTTTGAGTGGTGGACCACTCTTGATACATACGGGAAACTGTTGACCATGAAAAACACAGCAGCATTGCTAAGGGTTAGGGTTAACATACACAATCTATGTCTCAAAGCTTAAAAATTATTATTTAACCTGTCCCCTCCACTTCATCTACACTAATTGGAGTGGATTTAACAAGTGACATCAATAAGGGATCCTAGCTTTCACCTGGTCAGTCTATGTCACTAAAAGAGCAGGAGTTCATAATGTTTTGTATACTCAGTGTATAAGGAATTGGCAATTCGTTCTCATTCTGAGAAATAAGTAAATTCACTTGATTTCAACATCTGAACAAAGTGGACAAACTAGCATGCTGTTCAAATGGAGTGTGCAAGCTGTCATCAAGGCAAAGGGTGGCTACTTGAAAGAATCTCAAATATAAAATATATTTAGATTTTTTTAACACTTTTTAGGTTACTACTTGATTCCATGTGTTATTTCATAGTTTTCATGTCTTCACTATTATTCTACAATGTAGAAAGTAGTACAAATAAAGAAAAACCCTTGATTGAGTAGGTGTCCAAACATTTGACTGGTACTGTATATATCGTGATTTGCCCATAAGCAAAAATAATAATAATTAAGATGATTTTTAGGGCATATCGCCCAGCTCTAGTATACCAGAAGGTACTAAAAGTAGTGGAGGTACTAGTTTCTAAGTCCTATAACAGAACAATACTTATTATGTCCAAATCAACCAACCATACAAACCACATCAGGAGTGTGGCATGCATCTTATTCTCCTGTCACTACTCCGCTGCTTCACTGTAAGGTATCTAAACGAGAGGTCAAGTTGCACAAAAATACCCTGGCAATTGAATACCTAAGTACTATCGCTAGCATTCCCGCTTCAGATGATACCAAGTTTATGACACAGTATCTGCTGTATAATCTCTATTGGCTTCCCCACCTAGACTGGTCCTTTCCATCCTTTGAGAGCTTTTCTCCTGACCACTGCCTCTGGTTGTCTGACTGGGTCTTTTCAGTGAGCCAAGTCAACCGTGGGCTAGTTGACTGCAATGGGAAGGAAGCCTCCAACAGGGTGGTGGCCGTGATCACAAACCAACTGTGACTGCAAAGTGGAGGAACTCTGATAAATCACTGAAGCTAACTATTGCTTTCATCAACTTTAGTAATTACTGGCCTTCCTACCTAAAAATCAATACCTCATATATTCTCCTTTGTCAACAGAGAACACAAAATGAATGTATTTGATCACACTGTTTTCATAGTGAGAACCAGATCAAGGTTTAGTACTAACTTATTGCATTCTCAACAACTCATTCTCAATGCCAGCCTCCATGCCTCATATTAAGTGTCTATTTATTGAACGCCTACGAACGGCATTGGCGCTAAACAGCAGAAACATGAAGAGGAGTGACTGACTGACTCCCACTGACACATCAACCATGTTTAGAGAAAGCACCACCCCGTCACTTCAAGGACACATCCATATATTGTCACAATACATTACACAACTCTCCATCTACCTATGCATTCTTGTAGAGACATTTTTACACCAGTTCAAGATGGAAAGCACAACAGTGGTTAGGATTTCAAGGGTGAAACATGCTAATGTACTTGCTTGGTACTTGTCTTGTGTACTCAATGTCTTCCCAATAATGGCAGCAAAATATAGGCAATTACGCCATGGAATTGTTAAATACTAGTTTCTGATTGGCTTAAAAGGCGTTCTACTGGGCATTATTTCCCTATAATGTACAGAAATAACCAACGGCTATGAATTTGTTTAATCCTTGTTGCGCGAGACCTGCATGGCACTCTTCTTTCTACTCAGTCATGTCAGTGCTCTGAATGGTGTGCAATGGTGTGGATACATTGACTCTGTGTGATAATCCTATTCAAAACTGGTTTAATCTATAACCTGGCTAACTTCAGCACTGACAGCAACTGAACTGTCAGCTTGTGCGGTAGCTCTTGATGCATGCAAGAGACAGAAGTGGGCACTTACCGAAACTGGGGACATATGTCTCCGGACTCAGCTTCTGGGTATGGGACAGGCAGTCTTCACTGATGACCTGAGGAGATAAAATCAAGGGGTAACAATGGTGACACTTATCCATCACTGAGAGCTACAATACTGGGTCAAGTTCACGTCAAACATAAACGATTATTTGAAAACATAGAGAGCCTACCATGGATCAAATGTAATTTCATCCATTGGTGTCAACAAAGCAATGTTTAGCTCAAAGTAATTGTGTGCTCTGGGACTGTCAGTGTATAGACACGAGCTCAAATTGGCATCTGTCTACGTCAATGACATGTACCACTCTTATTAAACTTTTAAAGGTGTTGCCATGGCACATTTGTAAGCCTCACAGTAAAATAGATCTCTGAGGTAAGGAGAGTGATGTGCAGTTTTCACCTTAAACACCAAAGCTTCCCTCAGACAGGGTGTTGAGATCCATCTCACAGCTATCTGATTAAAAGCAACTCACATTGTCTTCAGACGAACCCACCTTTAGTCTGTTATCCCCACCAGTCTCTGTGACAGTGCTGGGATTTCTCCCCCGCAGATCTTCATCCGAGTGCATTGCCTATACTTTTGTTGCATCTTTGCGACTATTCAGTAGTCTAAGTAGGCTACTCTCTATTATGCGAAACAGGGAAGATGGCCAGTGTTTCCCACTACGAACCTATGCCACTGTCTGACACTGACAGCTGGGTGTTTCAGTATCTGAGAGAATGAAACGTGCAGATTAGCAAATTGACTTCCCTGATGAGTGGATCTTGGAGTAAACCCATTGTAGCCTGGGGTTCCCCGCAGCTACATAGATAAAGCTCTTTGGATTATCACTCATCGAGGTACAGGTGCCCTGTAATATTAGGTACTTGTCTCCCCCAAGCAGTCAAATATGTAGTCTCACCTTTTCTGTCTAATGTGGATCATGCAATAGATATGTATTCAAACCCTCTATTGATGTACAGTAGGCCTACATTATTATCCTACGTATTCTTCAGATATACTACATATTCTATCCATGTCTACACATCCCATCACTCACACACACATATTTTATACAACGGACTCCGACATTACTTGTCCTAATATTTCGGGCTCATGAGTGGCGCAGGGGTCTAAGGCATGGCATCTCAGTGCTAGAGACATCAATACAGACTCCCTGGTTCGAATCCAGGTTGTATCCCAACCAGTCGTGATTGGGAGTCCCATAGGGCGGTGCACAATTGGCCCAGAGAAGCACAAGGTTGAACTTCACTCAACTTTCCAGAGATTTCCACTTCAGTCAACACTATCAATGTTTCGCTCTACTGCGGGAAATGTGCTTGAATCAACGCAATATTAGCCACTTTCAATGTAACATACCGAAACAAAACAAACTATGCAAGACTTAGTATGCAAAACTATGCAAGAGATTTTGCTGTAGGCAAAGCGCATTGGAGTAGGATTCTATTGCATTGACAGACACGTGGGCCTCCCGGGTGCAGTGCCAACTGTGCCACCAGAGACTGAGTTCGCGCCCAGGCTCTGTCGTAACCGGCCGCGACCGGGAGGTCTATGGGCGACGCACAATTGGCCTAGCATCGTCCGGGTTAGGCCGGTAGGGTTTGGCCGGTAGGGATATCCTTATCTCATCGCGCACCAGCAACCCCTGTGGCGGGCCGGGCGCAGTGCACGCTAACCAAGGTTACCAGGTGTACGGTGTTTCCTCCGACACATTGGTGCGGCTGGCTTCCGGGTTGGATGCGCGCTGTGTTAATAAGCAGTGCGGCTTGGTTGGGTTGTGTATCGGAGGACGCATGACTTTCAACCTTCTTCTCTCCCGAGCCTGTACGGGAGTTGTAGCGATGAGACAAGATAGTCGCTACTAACAATTGGATACCAAGAAATTGGGGAGAAAAATGGGGTAAAATGTAAAAAAAAAAAGAAAAAAAAGACCTGTGCACATTTGTTCATATTCTTTGCTAGTTATTAAGTTATTAGCCCAGTTATCGCTCATTTCTAGTCAACAATGGGTGAGTGGTTGCTTCCTATAAGAGCACAAAATGTGTGCATTTTAAAATAGTTTTCTTAATGTCTTAAAGGAGCAGTGTTGTATTTTGAGACGGTTTTGAATAAGCGAAGTAGCCAATAGGCAGAGGGTAGCATAATTTGTCTGTTTCTCTAATAATGGTATGGGAATAATAATACATTTTATTTTGTAAAGTGGTTTCTTACATCAAACAACATTTTCAGTCACGTACTTGTTTGAAGGACAAGTGGATAAACAGGTTAATGTCAAGCCCTGTATGTTTTTTCAAAAGTATCATGGAATGTAGGGCTACATTGAACACCACACATTTGCTGTGAGAGACGGAATCTAAAACAAAATACCAGACAATCACATTGTATGATTTTTAAGTAATTAATTTGCATTTTATTGCATGACATAAGTATTTGATCACCTACCAACCAGTAGGAATTCCGGCTCTCACAGACCTGTTAGTTTTTCTTTAAGGAGCCCTCCTGTTCTCCACTCATTACCTGTATTAACTGCACCTGTTTGAACTCGTTACCTGTATAAAAGACACCTGTCAATCACACTCAATCAAACAGACTCCAACCTCTCCACAATGACCAAGACCAGAGAGCTGTGTAAGGACATCAGGGTTAAAATTGCAGACCTGCACAAGGCTGGGATGGGCTACAGGGCAATAGGCAAGCAGCTTGGTGAGAAGGCAACAACTGTTGGCACAAATATTAGAAAATGGAAGAAGTTCAAGATGACGGTCAATCACCCTCAGTCTGGGGCTACATGCAAGATCTCACCTCGTGGGGCATCAATGATCATGAGGAAGGTGAGGGATCAGCCCAGAACTACACGGCAGGACCTAGTCTATGACCTGAAGAGAGCTGGAACCACAGTCTCAAAGAAAACCATTAATAACACACTACGCCGTCATGGATAAAAATCCTGCAGCGCACGCAAGGTCCCCCTGCTTAAGCCAGCGCATGTCCAGGCCCGTCTGAAGTTTGCCAATGACCATCTGGATGATCCAGAGGAGGAATGGGAGAAGGTCATGTGGTCTCATGAGACAAAAATAGAGCTTTTTGGTCTAAACTCCACTCGCCATGTTTGGAGGAAGAAGAAGGATGAGTACAACCCCAATAACACCATCCCAACTGTGACGCATGGAGGTGGAAACATCATTCTTTGGGGATGCTTTTCTGCAAAGGGGACAGGACGACTGCACCATATTGAGGGGAGGATGGATGGGGCCATGTATCGTGAGATCTTGGCCAACAACTTCCTTCCCTCAGTAAGAGCATTGAAGATGGGTCATGGCTGGGTCTTCCAGCATGACAACGACCCGAAACACACAGCCAGGGCAACAAAGGAGTGGCTCCGTAAGATGCATCTCAAGGTCCTGGAGTGGCCTAGCCAGTCTCCAGACCTGAACCCAATAGAAAACCTTTGGAGGGAGCTGAAAGTCCGTATTGCCCAGCGATAGCCCCGAAACCTGAAGGATCTGGAGAAGGTCTGTATGGAGGAGTGGGCCAAAATCCCTGCTGCAGTGTGTGCAAACCTGGTCAAGAACTACAGGAAACATATGATCTCTGTAATTGCAAACAAAGGTTTCTGTACCAAATATTAAGTTCTGCTTTTCTTATGTATCAAATACTTGTCATGCAATGAAATGCAAATTAATTACTTAAAAGTCATACAATGTGATTTTTCTGGATTTTTGTTTTAGATTCCATCTCTCACAGTGGAAGTGTACCTATGATAAAAACATGCTTTGTAAGTAGGAAAATCTGCAAAATCGGCAGTGCATCAAATACTTGTTCTCCCCACTGTATGTGTATGCGATCAATAATATTATTTGATTTTCCCTGACTGACCACAACTTGAAATGCCTGAGAATGCATCTCTGAAATGACAAAAAAATGAATGTTCAATGTCACATCAAGCATCAAACAAATAGTTTGCTTGCCTTCAGAATATGGTAGAGCCCACCCCCTTTTCTTATCTCAAATTTAGACTAAGTTGATTGATAAACACTGACATGGTAGCTGTCATCTCTCTCCTCCTAATTAGCCACAAGGCAACTGACTGCTCACCAAATGGTTGTCATGGCAACAAAACAAAATAAACTACCAGCCCTTGCAGACAGGTGACAGTCCTTTTCAGGCCCTTTGCAATCAGTGCACTCGGGCTTTGATTGTGGAGACAAACAAATCAACTGAAACACAAACCCTGAGGTTGATGTTGAAGTCAATAGGAAAGATGCTACTCCAAGAGCACAGTAAATCAGTGACTGATTGAAAGGCAACTTATTCCATTGGATCTGCATTAATATTTTTAGAAGCCCTTTACACCATTAAACATGTGAACTTTGATTGCTGAGTCAATAATGTCAACCAAAGGGAAACATTTGCATCATCACTGCATACATAACTACACTGAACAAAAACATAAACACAACATGTTAAGTGCTGGTCCCATGTTTCATGAGCTAAATAAAAGATTCCAGAAATGTTCTTATACACACAAATATTATTTCTCTCAAATTTTGGGCACAAATTTGTTTATATCCCTGTTCATGAGAATTGTATCCTTTGTCAAGATAAGCCATCCACCTGACAGGTGTGGCATATCAAGAAGCTGTTTAAATAGCATGATCATTACACTGGTAAACCTTGTGCTGGGGACAATAAAAGGCCACTAAAATGTGCAATTGTATCACACAACACAATGCTACAGATGTCTCATGTTTTGAGGGAGCATGCAATTGAAATGCTGACTGCAGGAATGTCCATCAGAGCTGTTGCCAGAGAATTGAACATTCATTGCTCTACCATAAGCCGCCTCCAATGTCATTTTAGAGAATTTGGCAGCATGCCTCACAACTGCAGACCACGTGTAATGGCATCATGTGGGTGAGCAGTTTGCTGATGTCAACATTGTGAACAGAGTGCCCCATGGTGGCGGTGCAGTTATGGAAATGGGCGTAAAACAGACAATGAAATCAATTACATTTTCAATGGCTATTTGAAAGCACAGAACTACTGTGATGAGATCCTGAGACCCTTTGTGACGCAAAGGTATCTGTGACTAACAGATGCATGTCTGTATTTCCAATCATGTGAAATCCATAGATTAGGGCCTAATGAATTCAATTCAATTGACTGATTCTCAAATGAATTGTAACTGAGTAAAATCTTTGAAATTATTGCATGTTGCATTTATATTTTTGTTCAGTATATTAGGCCTACCATTTTCACAGTATGCAGTGAGCCAATTAATATAAATTGTGTCCTGGATTTTTGCACGTACAACTCCATATAGTCCTAACACAAGTATTTGTCAGTATCTAGTATACTGCGTGTTGTATACTGATGTAGTATACAGCGTGTTATTGATTCAGTGTAGACATGTTTGGGGTCGTTTTCATCAGGTTCCTGCAAACTAATATTTGATAGATTTATACTTTGGGTGGTTGCAAACCTCATTCTATTTGCACCTTATTCAATGGAATTATGGTGCCTCTATGGAAATAAGATTCTTATACCTATATAGCCTAGAGAGGATGTCTTGATATTTCTTTCTCTAATGAGACTTTGCTAAATCAAAACAGCTAGATAGACCAGTGTCGTCTTCAGACTTTTGCTTGATGTAACCTTGCTGTCATCGATGACCAACCTGATCAGAGGATTTCCCCTTAGGGGCACTGCGTGGCTGGGTGTTCACTGTGGAAGGGAGGCTTGACCTCTCCCAGGGCAGCTTGTTCTTCCCTTTGCCTGCACTGACAATTCTCCTCTGCAGTGGAAGGTCATCAACAAGGGAGCCCAAGCTTCCATAACCATGATACAGCCTGTCAGAGTCTGGTTCTGTCCTGATGCTCCTGGCACTGCTGATCCGCCCACCATTGAGCACCCACTCCAGGTCAGCTCCCGACCCAAACTGAGGTGAGCATCGTTGTCCTGGTTTAGGGATTACAAGGGCATACTCCACCATTCCATCCGAGGACAGTCTGGGAAGTATGTGTCTGGCTCTTCTTGCTTGCACAGCTGCCATAAGACCCTCCACATCCCCATTGAGCTCAACTCTGTTCACAGCCTTCATTAGGGGCTGTTTTTTCCCTGTGTCAAGGCAATGGTCAAAAACGGCAAATAGTTCTAGGGCTGCATGGCGGACCTTCTTCTTGCTGTCTGCCAGGTATGGTGCAACTTCAAAGCAGAGGCTGGGGATGTTGAAGTCCTTCCTGGGGTGGGTGAGCATAGCTGCTGTGATGATGTTGATGACATCCTCTCTGACCCGGGAGTTCTTGTGTCTCAGGTGTCCAATAACAAGGTCCAACACTTTCTGTGGCCCTACAATTCTAGTCAACTGCCTGAACACATTCATATACTCATTCCTGGTGACAGCGCGGGTGTCCCCAAGGGTTTTCAGAGCCACACACGCTAACTGTTTGAAATATGAGTCTACATTGTAATCCAATTTCTGAATGAGTAGGTTTATCACCTGTAAAGTGCCGTACAAAACTTTGAAGTTGCTGTCATCTAGAAGTCTGCGGAGAAAATTGATAAACTCCACAATACTGTCTGAGGGGACTGGCTTCAAGTCCAATCCAAAGAGGATATTTTTCAGCTGTTCCACACCATTTGTTCGATTTTGGTAGTTTTTGAGGTCTAGGAGCTTTTCGTGTAACTCTTGGGATATCAATCCAAAAATCATAATGGATGGTCCTTTGGATATGGTCAAATGGGGAAATCTAATGAAGCATTCACATTTCTGTGAGGACAGCAATATTGTCCTTTACTTTGAATCGTCATCTTGGTGGGTAGATTTAGCCTCTTCATTGCTGTATTTCACAGTGGCAATACTGTGGTTGCCGTCCAGTACAATTGCACTCAGATATGTCTTTATATGGTAATAGTCAGTTCAACAATAAGTTTTACACCTGTAGGCAGCTGGTATTAGGAAAGACATTTGAACATGTCCAAGCATAATCAATGCATGACATTAAAATACTTAATATTTGCAGCTTCTTATGAATAAATGTTCTTTGTTTTGTTCTACGAGACAACTGGAACGTGAACAGTGAAAGCAACGTTGAGTGAAAATAAAACCACTTGTAAGGTTGCTGTGCTTTCCCTACATAGCCACGACGGGGGAAAAAAAGCAGAGTGGAATGTTATATTTGAAAGCCCCTGTTGTATTTCAGCTAACTGCATTGGTAACTAGGTAGCCCACAATATGTTTCCATTGCTTCTAACATCATTCATTGTTCAGAAATGGAGTGTCAGGGCGACGTCGCTGCCAGTACCTCTTCCGATTGATGTTTTCCATATAATTCAATATCATAGCTAGCTTTTAGCTACGTCTTCAAGGCTTGCGGCTGAGTAGCAACTTGGTGGTGGCTATCTTGGCTAACTACTTAACGTTAACTGGCGAAGTTAGAAAACAGACAAATTCGGACTTCGCATTCCGATTAGTCGTTCAAATTTGACGTCCGGGGTACGAAAACGTTTTCCAAATCTTCATGACCTCCTCGGTTAAATGTCCGACTAATAATACGAATTGAAATCCCCTTGTAACTGTATGAGATTCTATGTTGAATGTTTGTAGCTAATCTAGCTAGCTGCGCTGAAGTAGAGACGTTCATCGCCGTAGCCCACGCCAAGAAGCATCAAAATGGCGAATACAACATGACACAAACGGACCGCTTCCATGGTGACGCGAGTGGTAGGTTGAGAATCGGATGGAATTTGATGTATACCATTCCAAGGTTTCTTTATTTTTACTATTTTCTACATTGTAGAATAATAGTGAAGACATCGAAACTAGTACCTCCACTACTTTTAGTACCTCCTGGTATACTAGAGCTGGGCGATATAACGTAAAAATAATCTCAATTCAAATGTTTTGCTTATGGGCGAATCACGATATACAGTACTCATTCAATGTTTTTTTTTCTTATTTGTACTATTTTCTACATTGTAGAATAATAGTGAATACATCAAAACTATGAAATAACACATATGGAATCATGTAATAACCAAAAAAAAGTGTTAAATCATATATTTTATATTTGAGATCCTTCCAAGTAGTCACCCTGCCTTGATGACAGCTTTGCACACTCTTGGCATTCTCTCAACCAGCTTCACTTGGAATGCTTTTCCAACAGTCTTGAAGGAGTTCCCACATATGCTGAGCACTTGTTGGCTGCTTTTCCTTCACTCTGCGGTCCAACTCATCCCAAACAATCTCAATTGGGTTGAGGTCGGGTGATTGTGGAGGCTAGGTCATCTGATGCAGCACTCCATCACTATCATTCTTGGTCAAATAGCCCTTACACAGCCTGGAGGTGTGCTGGGTCATTGTCCTGTTGAAAAACAAATGATAGTCCAAATAAGTGCAAACCAGATGGGATGGTGTATCGCTGCAGAATGCTGTGGTAGCCATGCTGGTTATGTATGCCTTGAATGGGGTGGTACCGCTGGACAGTGGTCATCCTATCCTACCTGATTTATTGAATTCTAATATATCACTGACAGTGTTACCAACAGAGCACCATCACACCTCCTCCTCCAAGCTTCATGGTGGGAACCGTGCATGCAGAGATCATCCATTCACCTACTCTGCGTCTCACAAACGCACGGCGGTTGGAACAAAAAATCTTACATTTGGACTCATCAGACCAAAGGACAGATTTCCACTGGTCAAATGTCCATTGCTCTTGTTTCTTGGCCCAAGCAAGTCTCTTCTTCTTATTGGTATACTTTAGTAGTGGTTTATTTGCAGCAATTCGACCATGACAGCCTGATTCACTCAGTCTCCTCTGAACAGTTGATGTTGAGTTGTGTCTGTTACTTGAACTCTGTGAAACATTTATTTGGGCTGCAATTTCTGAGGCTGGTAACTCTAATGAACTTATTCTCTGTAGCAGAGGTAACTCTGGGACTTCTTTTCCTGTGGCTCTCCTCACGAGAGCCAGTTTCATCGTAGTGCTTGATGGTTTTTGCGACTGCACTTGAAGATACTTTCAAAGTTCTTGAAATGTTCCGCATTGACTGACCTTCATGTCTTAAAGTAATGATGGATTGTCGTTTCTCTTTGCATATTTGAGCTGTTCTTGCCATAATATGGACTTGGTATTTTACCAAATAGGGCTATCTTCTGTATACCATCATTGTAGAACGTCATTGTAAATAAGAATTTGTTCTTAAATGACTTGCCTAGTTAAATAAAGGTTAAATAAAAATAAAATAAAAATATACCACCCCTACCTCGTCACAACACTGATTGGCTCAAACGCATTAAGAAGGAAAGAAATTCCACAAATTAACTTTTAAGAAGGCACACCTGTTAATTGAAATGAATTCCAGGTGACTACCGTATGAAGCTGGTTGAGAGAATGCCAAGCGTGTGCAAATATGTCATCAAGGCAAAGGGTGGCTACTTTGAAAAATCTCAAGTATAAAATATATTTTGATTTGTTTAACACTTTTTTGGTTACTACATGATTTAATATGTGTTATTTCATGTCTTCACTATTATTCTACGATGTAGAAAACAGTACAAATAAAGAAACACCCTGGAATGAGTAGGTGTGCTAACTTTTGACTGGTGCTGTATTGCATATCCGTACACGGTATATCAGTAAAAACAGATTCATAGATTGATATGGTGGGCACCTCTGCATGGCACCAGAGGACGAGTGCAACTTCTTGAGAAGCTGATGACGATGTCGCCTACCTGTATCTGCAAATGCATGTAAATTATATACATCAAACACGTAATATCAATGATAGGATTTTTTTTATGCTGACCATTTTATTTTCATGACACCTTGTTGGGTATTGCCTTCTTTCACTTTAATCTCTCCCCTAACTTGTATTTTGTATTATGGTTGTGCACAAAAAAAGACGATACATTTAAAATGTGTGCGAAATAGCTACAAAATTACCATTCCTCTGAAGTCGCCCGCGCGCTCCCGGAAGTTACGCCGCATAAAGTGTTTGGCGTTTGTTTCCTGACAGACGCTGAGGTTCCTGCCGCTATTGCGATAAAAACAGCTATTGTCGGGACATCTGACGCTCAACACAGGTTTCTCTCCGTTGCATATTCCTGTAAATGTTTGGACATGTGAAGTTTGATAGCTACTACATAACTGATTACCGCTCAACTAGATGGAGATCAATGTATAGCTTGCTTAGTACTGTTTATTTTTAGCAGCAAATTTGCACTGGCGTGCTCTGCAGTGCCAATGCATTGGACATAGCATGCCCTTGTTATTGTATTTTCTCACAAGAGGCCGCAGAACCTTCGTACATCCGATAGCCTGGCTATTCCAGCCTACGCCAATATTACAATGTTGTAAAATATAATATTCATCAGCGGATCTGAAACATCTGAACAGTACTTGTGGCTTGCAAGGCTGATGCTAAAAAAGTGGACCGACGACTCTAAGGCAGCAAACGTTAGCTCGCTAACGAACGTTATTGGACAGATTATATGTCAAGATAGCTGGCTAAACTAGTAAACGGATGTTACCCTTAGCTTGAGAAATGTCATGTTTATCTTTTACGTTTCTATTCTACAAGCCGTCGAGGGGCTTGTAGAATTCTTTTGAAAGAATTTGATCACCGAAATTTGGCAAATAGATTGTTGCGCTAGCTGGCTACTAGCAAGGTTAGCGTGTTTGCTCGCTGAGCTATAGCTACAGTATCTAGCTAAGCAAATGTAGAGTAGCTTGCTAACGACATTTGACAGCTAGTTGATTTGAGCGATTTGTGGCGTCACTCAAGCTTTGTCCATTGCTGCGAATATGCTAAATACTAAGGGCATAGCTAGTTACTATTATTTAGTAACCGGGGTTATTAGCTCACTAGATGAGCCAAACTGTAGAGTGAAAGAAGTGTTTTAATCGTGAGGATTATTATAAATGTAAACTTATTTCTTATAAAATTTTCACCGTGAAAAAAATAAAACATCGTGGTTTTTCCATCTTCTGTCAGGACAGTTTTGCAATGCCATTCGCTATTAATCAGATCTATATAATTAGCCTGTCTCTTAACTTGGCCATGTTCAGGGTTACACATGTCATCACACATTCTGATAATATCTGGTATGCAGTGCACTGCCACTGCATATAGTATGTTGTACTTGATTCAGTTAACTTATTGGCATGATGCATAGTCACTTCAGATTGTGTAAGTGATGGCTCACATTGCCAGAATTTCCTTACAAATGGCTTCTGTCATTCCCTTAGATTTCACCTGGAGAGGAAAATGTGGTCTTGAGTGTCTTCTTCAACTTGTCCATAGTTCTGTGTTTTTTTTCTCCCGGGTCTTTGACAGGATGTTAATGATGTGCATTTTTTCTCCCCCATAAGATGGACCAGCAGGCCCAGTCCTACATGCTTGCCAGTCTGACGCGGCCCCACTCTGAGCAGCTGCTGCAAGGCCTCCAGCTGTTGCGGCAGGACCATGAACTGTGCGACATTGTGCTGCGAGTGGGGGATGCTAAGATCCATGCTCACAAAGTGGTGCTGGCGAGCATCAGCCCTTACTTCAAGGCCATGTTCACGGGAAATCTGTCAGAGAAGGAGACCTCTGAGGTGGAGTTCCAGTGTGTTGATGAGGCTGCGCTACAAGTAAGGCTCAATTAAAGAAATCAAATGTTATTTGTCATAAGCACAGAATACAACGGGTGTAGACCTTACTGTGAAATTCTTACTTACAAGCCCTTAACCAACAATGTAGTTCAAGAAAATATTTACTAAATAAACTAAACTATTAACAATAACTAGGTTATATACAGCGAGTACCCGTACAGAATCAATGTGCGGGGGTACAGGTTAGAGGTAATTTGTACATGTGGGTAGGGGTGAAGTGACTATGCATAAATAATAAGCAGCAGTGTAAATTGTCCGGGTGGTCATTTTATTAATTGTTAAGCAGTCTTATAGCGTGGGGGTAGAAGCTGTTAAGGAGCCTTTTGGTCCTAGACTTGGCACTCCGGTAGCAAAGAGAAATCAATGACTTGGGTGATTGGAGTCTTTGAAAAGAATTGGGCCTTCCTTTGACACAGCCTAGTTTATAGGTCCTGGATGGCAGGAAGCCTGGCCCCTTTGATGTACTGGGCCGTAAGCACTACCCTCTGTAGTGCCTTTCGGTCAGATGCAGTTGCCATACTAAGCGGTGATGCAACCGGTCAGGATGCGCTAGGTGGTGTAGCTGTAGAATTATTTTTGAGGGTCTGGGGACCCATTGCCAAATCTTTTCAGTCTCCTGAGGTGGAAAAGGTGTTGTGGTCTCTAAACAATTGTCTTGGTGTGCTTGGACCATGAGTTGGTTGTGGACACAAAGGAACTTGAAACTCTCGCCCGTGTCACTTCTGACCCATCGAAGTGTACAATTGGCTCCTTTTTCTTGCTCATATTGGGGGAGAGGTTGTTGTCCTGGCACCACACTGCCAGGTCTCTGACCTCCCTATAGTCTCATTGTTGTAGGTGATCAGGCTTACCACTGTGTTGTCTGCAAACTTAATAATGGTGTTGGAGTCATGCTTGGCCACGCAGTTGTGGGTGAACAAGGAGTATTGGGGGGGACTAAGCACGCACCCCTGAAGGGCCCCAATGTTGAGGATCAGCGTGGCAGATGTGTTGTTGTCTACCCTTACCACCTGGGAGCGGCCTGTCAGGAAGTCCAGGATCCAGTTGCAGAGGAAGGCATTTAGTCCCAGGGTCCTTAGCTTGGTGATGAGATTTGTGGCCACTATGGTTGTTGAATACTGAGCTGTAGCCCATGAACAGCATTCTCACATGGGTGTTCCTTTTGTCCATGTGGGAAAGGGCAGTGTGGAGTGCGATGGAGATTGTCATCTGTGGATTGGTTGGGGCGCTATGCGAATTGGAGTGGGTCTAGGGTTTCTGGTCTGATGGTGTTGCTGTGAGCCATGACTAGCCTTTCAAGGCACTTCATGGCTATCAACGTGAGTGCTACGGGGCGGTAATCATTTAGGCAGGTTACCTTCGCTTTCTTGGGTACAGGGACTATGGTGGTCTGCTTGAAACATGCAGGTATTTCAGACTTGGTCAGGGAGAGGTTGAAATGTCAGTGAAGACACTTGCCAGTTGGATTGCGCATGGTTTGAGTACACATCCTGGTAATCCGTCTGGCCCTGCGGCTTTGTGAATGTTGCCCTGTTTAAAGGGCTTGCTTGCTCACATCGGCTACGGAGAGCGTGATCACACAGTCGTCCGGAACAGCTGGTGCTCTCATGCATGCGTCAGTGTTGCTTGCCTTGAAGCGTGCATAAAAGGCATTTAGCTTGTCTGGTAGGCTCATGTCACTGGGCAGCTCACGACTGGGTTTCCCTTTGTAGTCTGTAATAGATTGCAAGCCCTGCCACATCTGATCAGCACCAGAGCCGGTGTAGTAGGATTCTATCTTACTCTGTTTTGACGCTTTGCCTGTTTGATGGTTCGTCTGAGGGCATAGCGGGATTTCTTAGTGTCCCTTTCCTTGAAAGCAGCAGTTCTAGCCTTTCGCTTGGTGCGAATGCTGTCTGTAATCCATGGCTTCTGGTTACGGTCACTGTGGGGATGATGTTGTTGATGCACTTATTGATGAAGCTGGTGACTGAGGTGGTATACTCCTTAATGCCATTGGATGCATCCTGGAACACATTCCAGTCTGTGCTAGCAGAAGTCATGTAGCGTAGCATCCGTGTCATCTGACCACTTCCGTATTGAGCGAGTCACTGGTACTACCTGTATTTAGTATTTTGAAGATTTCACTGTTTACTAAAACAAGCCTTTTCTGGCTTTTTCACATCATGATTGTTTTATTTTCCCTCCTGTAGGCCATCGTTGAGTATGCCTACACTGGCACAGTATTCATCTCACAGGAAACGGTGGAGTCCCTACTGCCAGCTGCTAACCTACTCCAGGTCAAGCTGGTGCTGAAGGAGTGTTGCTCTTTCCTAGAAAGCCAGCTAGATGCTGGAAATTGTATAGGCATCTCTCGCTTCGCTGAGACCTATGGCTGCCATGATCTTTGCCTGGCTGCCACTAAATTCATCTGCCAGAATTTTGAAGAGGTGTGCCAGACAGAGGAGTTTTTTGAGCTGACACGGGCGGAGCTGGATGAAATAGTGTCAAATGATTGTCTGAAGGTGGTAACAGAAGAGACTGTGTTCTATGCCCTGGAGTCGTGGATCAAATATGATGTCACTGAGCGGCAGCAGCACCTGGCTCAGCTACTGCACTGCATCCGCCTGCCTCTCCTCAGTGTTAAGTTCCTTACCCGCCTCTACGAGGCAAACCACCTTATCCGGGATGACCACGCCTGCAAGCACCTGCTCAACGAGGCTCTCAAATACCATTTCATGCCTGAGCACCGGCTCTCCTACCAGACGGTGTTGTCTACACGGCCACGCTGTGCTCCCAAGGTGCTCCTTGCTGTTGGAGGCAAGGCTGGACTCTTCGCCACCCTCGAGAGGTAATGCTGAACCCCAAACAGTAGTTCAAAATGTTTTTTTAGCAGTTTCGTATGAATTGGAAATGCATTTAACAAATGTAACTAATGTTCTCATTTCTTTCTCTTGTAGCATGGAGATGTATTTCCCTCAGACGGACTCATGGATTGGGCTTGCCCCTCTCAGTGTGCCCCGCTATGAGTTTGGAGTGGCATTGTTGGACCAGAAGGTGTATGTGGTGGGTGGCATTGCCACACACATGCGACAGGGCATTAGCTACCGGAGACATGAGAGTACAGTGGAGAGATGGGACCCTGACAGCAACACCTGGTCCACAGTGGAGCGCATGGCAGAGTGTCGCAGCACCCTGGGGGTAGTGGTCTTGGCTGGGGAGCTCTATGCCCTAGGGGGTTACGACGGCCAGTACTATCTACAGTCTGTGGAAAAATATGTCCCCAAGGTGAAGGAGTGGCAGCCTGTGGCACCCATGACCAAGTCACGCAGCTGTTTTGCCACCGCTGTGCTGGATGGCATGGTCTATGCCATTGGAGGCTATGGCCCAGCCCACATGAACAGGTACGTTTTAATATAGTCAATCTGCGGTGGAATTAATTTAATTTAACAGGTAGTTTTGCTCATGTGGTTGTAGTAGGTTTTTGAAATACTATGCCTACTTCAACCTGCCGTCAACCTCCATTTGTTCCTACACATGGTAATGCTTACATCAGGAAGGCTATTTATGGTAGACCCCACAAGACATTTTGAGGTCTTTGATCCATCTATGGAAAGGGTTTCAGCCACCCTTTCAATCATGCTCTGTTACTAGCCTGCAATGCAACCCATATTCTGTAGGATCAAAATTAGTCTTGTATTCAGACAGACATAGTTGCTTTTGTAGAACAAGAGCTCTCTTGCTGGTTAGACCCCTGTTGCTGGCTTTGCTCACGAGAGAGAGAGATGTTGTAGTTACCAGTCTCCTTGACTCCCCAAACCACTCAGGAGAATGTGTTTGGACAGGGAAGCTGTTGAGGGTTTCAGTACTTGATATTTCCAGCAAAATATAGACCTGGAATAGATGGCCTCATTAAATTGAGCTGTGACAATGGTACAGCTATATAGTATCTAAAAGCAAAAAGGACCAATGGTGAATTGTATTGGCTTAGATTCAGAAAACGTTAGTCAGTCATTTTCTTTTATGATGGACTATTAGTATTAGTCTTGCTACTGTACTAACCTGTTAAAAAACAAACATCTGCAGTGACTGTCAAAATGCACAGTAACTGTACCCTTTTATTGACAGTTTTATTTCTTGAACTCTTTAAAAAAATATATATATATTTATTTTTTTACTGTGCAGTGTGGAGCGGTATGACCCCAGCAAGGATGCCTGGGAAATGGTAGCCCCCATGGCAGACAAACGGATCAACTTTGGTGTTGGGGTCATGCTAGGGTTTATATTTGTGGTTGGGGGACACAACGGGGTATCACACCTGTCCAGCATTGAGAGGTATGACCCACACCAGAACCAGTGGACAGCCTGTCGGCCCATGAATGAGCCACGTACAGGTGAGTTGGAAAATGACTCAAACAAGGTTTGTTATTTTGATGCAGAGAAGTTGACCATTCAGATTGCATGGCCAGAAATAACCATTTTATGATATCCATATTTTCCCAGGGGTTGGCTCAGCAATCGTGGACAACTACCTCTATGTGGTGGGGGGTCACTCGGGGTCATCCTACCTGAACACTGTCCAGCGGTACAACCCCATCACAGACAGCTGGCTGGACTCTAGTGGCATGATGTACTGCCGCTGTAACTTTGGGCTGACTGCTCTTTGACCCATGATACCCCTGGGTAGGACTCCTTAAGAGAAGAGTTGGACGAAAGGCTTTTCTTTTCTTTTTTTCCCCCCGTTCCTCACCAGCAGGCTGAGGGCGGTGCCACACTGCCGTGAATCCCGGCGAGCGAGCTTGCTGCTGGATGAATGTGCCCAGCTGGCGACAGGGGACCACTGAGATGGCCAGAGTGAGAAGGGTCTGGTTTGGGTGGAGGAAGGCGCGGGGCAGATCACCATGGATCTTGTCACAGAGATGACCACTACTGCTGCTGGACCACAACGAGGACTCTGCCATTTTACAGAGGACTGTGGGAGAACTAAGTGGAGGGGGGAGAAAAAAAAGAGAAAATAAAAAAAAGTGTAGACTTATGTTTATGCCATTATTTCTGTTAAACACTCCAGACTTTTTTTTCTTCTTCCTGCTATGAGCAGAACATGTGTTCCAATTTTCTGGATCCTTAAAGTTTGTGTGTGCGTGTGGCGCAGAATGTCTGTATGCTTGTGAGTAGACGCATGTCAGATTAAATGATTGTTATTTTGTTTCTGTGTGCTGGACTAAAGCTCAGGCAAGGTGATTGGCTCACACACTGAGTTTGAAATGTCTGCATCTAAATCAGTGCTTCACAAAGAGAAATTGGAATCTTTATATATTCACTTACAAGGGCTGCCTTTTTTCTCTGTAAATGAAAAGAAATAGATATGAATATATCCTCTAGTGCATTGCCTGTAAATGTTTTTTTTTGCACTGGTTACAAGTGTGTGTGTGTGTGTGTGTGTATATGAATCAAGGGTTGAAGGAGAGGTTAGGAAAGTTAAGCAAACCCCAATGAATTCTCCTGAGAGTACTTGCCACCTGTCTGTTTCATCCCCCCCCCCCATGTTACAGCTTCTATTACATCATCCTGTGGTAGGGTCACACTTCATCCCTCTTCATAAGCATTCAAAAGTGACCCTGTCCCTCTTCACTGTTGGGTTTGTATGCTGCTAACTGGTGCTATATTCAGGATTCTCTTATTTTAATTATTTTATTTGTTCCTCTGTTACTG
Organism: Oncorhynchus masou masou; assembly: GCF_036934945.1. Classification (NCBI taxonomy): domain Eukaryota; kingdom Metazoa; phylum Chordata; class Actinopteri; order Salmoniformes; family Salmonidae; genus Oncorhynchus; species Oncorhynchus masou. The sequence goes on along the minus strand of NC_088232.1, from coordinate 37,119,534 downwards.
TTGTAGATGTATATGCCCCAACTTGACAAGCTCCCATGCAATAAAGCAGGGTCTTTGCTTTGAGCCCCATGTTAAATTAAACTCTTGAGGCAGTCTATCAATACATTACTGATCTGATGATTTCATTCTTTAGCCCCAGGGATGCCATCTGTTAAGCTATGGTTTGCCTGAAACATTGTCCCTGCAATTAAATAGTAGTGCATCTGGTTGCCCACTATCACTGCCAGTTTCCTTACAAAGAAAGTCTGAGATTGTTGTGCTCTAATGGGTTAGGAGCAAGCCTCTTGTTTAGCATGTGAATGATCCCTACACCCTTCTGCTTGCTTGCCACCTCTCTGCTGAAGCATGTGTGAGGAGCTGCATGTGGCCAAGGGCTTCCTGACGAGCTTAGGGAAGAGTGCATATACACAGCCTCATAAGACATGCCAAAATATGCGTTCACAAGTCTGGTGTAACTTTCCCACCTACAGACAGAGCTACAAATAGCTTTCCTCTGTGTGCCAGAATCAAAGGGTGATTTTCACTGCTAATGTATGGTACGTGTGACATACTGCCCTGCTGTCATATGGAGGGGTGGATGTGGTGTTGTCACTGTCACAAAGTCTTTGACAGACCGACAAGGCCCCCCCCCCCTCCCTCCAGAAGGCTGCAGGCTGAGTCTGGGTGTTGTAGTTTTGGGTCACTCTAAAGGACAGGTAACATGAGGCAATAGAGATAACTAATGTGATGTGTAAACCTCAAGAGTCCCTGTTGTTGGTCCAGAATGAAAGAGTTGTTTCCTTGTATTGTACATTATAGATGTTTGCACATGTGGAAAACTTAAATGGAGCTCTGCATTGCACTTACCAAACTATTTGATATGAAGTGTAATTTCAATTTGTACATGGGTCTCAATTTAGGTTTATGGCATTTAAACAATGCAATATTGTTTTCAGTGGATACAATTTTTGCTTTGAATTTGACTTCCTCAAAGTCAGGGTGTCTCATATTGCTGTGATGTTATCACACGTGGCATGTCTGTCTGTTCACATGTTTATATTGTCTGATGAAAGACCACTGTTATTCAAACCTCTGTTTTCCTCATCCCACTTTGCATTGTGTGCTCTTGTCTTTGGGAACATTTCCAATGTTGTGCCTGTCAGTTCACATGTACTAGGAAAGGTTTGCAGACATGCATTGTGTACTCCAGTAAAAATACCAGTTATTGTTTTGCATTTTTCACAAGTAATGTAAGATTGGCACAAGACTTTGACTGTGTATGGGTCTTGCTCTAAGCCATTTTATCGGTCTCACCAGAGAGCAGCCTTGCAGTTACAATACTGCAGTTTTGTGTGTTCTTCCATTTAACACACTTGTCAGTTGTGGTTACAAATGACAGTACACTTTAGCTCATACCCTCTAATTTTACCTTGGACTATTTAGTCTTGCTCTAGCAATAAGAGGCCGAGTACGAGCTTGTCCAAACAAGTATGAGTTCTTCACTTGATGAGGACTCTTTTTCAAAATACTTAGTCTTAGGGATAATTAAATTGGATTTCAAGGTGTCAGGGTTAGATGGCTGCTGCTGTGTTTTTTTTCTCATCCTGGAAAAAGTGGGCTTTATCATTTCACACTGTAAACATCTCCAGCAATCCTGTCATTTTCTTCATGTTTTTTTAAAGACGCCATTGTTAAGTTGTCACGGGATGCAAGTAAATGGTGAGCCATTTTAACCTGCATGACTGTACAGCTCACAGTCATTTCTTTGGATTTTATTCATTTGGAATAATGTGAATGCAAATCTAACATTGCAAACAACTAATTGGGGAAACTTTACATTCTTGGGAGATCCCAAGATAGACAAACAGTGCATTTTTTGGGGGTGAATAAACGGCCATTTCAAATAGTTCAAAAGGATGTAATACTTTTAAACATTTGCCATTTTATTGAATATTTCTTCCATTTAGATTGTGTGTACTTTTTAACACTTGATGTTAGGTAAATGAGGCATTCGTCTATCCACAACAGGCTGCTAGGATGAGCCTGAACATCAGAACAGTGAAAATCACGCAGGCGTGATTGTCTGCAGCTGCCATCTATTGTCAAGCATTTGTTTCGCTAGCATGAAGGTTATCCTTGTGGGGATATTGAAAACCACAATGTTAGGGATGTATTTATACTGACTTATTCACTGCGTTGGCGGGAAAACTCTTGGTCATACGTGGAATCTGAAAACATCAAACTGCAAAATGAAGGGATGTATAGATGTGTGTGTGAAGTTAATTTACTTATTTATCATGGCCAAACCATGTCTTGTTTTGACAACTTTCACCAAAGTGCTTGTTTTAAAGAATGCAGAGGGAGTACTAATATCAAGTCTGGAAAAGACTCACTGCTGTCTCGTGTCTAAAAAAAATTAAAGAATTGAAACCGATGTCAATGTTAGCCAAATGAACACTGCTTCATTTCCATTTCCCATGCGTGTGTCTGAAGGTGATATTTTTGAATTGTATATCCTGTGGATTATTACTGGAACTACAAGAACCTTGCTGTAGAAGCTGTATTCCCCACATTTTATCATGCTTTGAACATTTTAGCCAGTTTATTTATTTGGTGCAGTTGTACCCTGTTAAAATTAATAAATGCCTGCCTTAAAGGTATGCTTTGTTCTTGTCTCTAGTTTTATGTGCAACAAACCAACATACAAATGCTAGAATATAAAAATATTTGTATTGCTTAAAACTTCAATGACTGCATAGAGAAAAAAAACCCACCATTCAATACATGAACAAGGATTGTTGCTCAAAGACACTGTTATTTAGCTCTGACAAAGAAGAAATTGGCAGAGGTCAATAACAGAGGTCAATGCTTAACAGTACATATGTGCATATGAAGCCTGTGATGAGCAGTAATGTTATTTCCAAATGATCAAATGCATTTCAAAATCACATTTATTTACTAATGCTTTGACATCTTGTTTAGATTGTTACATCCCAATGTACCTTATTGAATTGTGCAGAATAATTTGAATTCAGGGTATTATATGCTACTGTGAAAGGTAAGCACTCAAGAAGCACTTATGTAACATCACTATGCTGGGGTACTTGTAAGTACAAGTAATTACTTACATTTAAGACAGAACTGATCTTTTATCCAATGATACATTTTCACACAATATACAAATATTTGAGCAGGTATTCATTTTAATAGAAGTTAACGCTGTGTGACTCACTTCCAAGTTGAAGCCCAATGGACAGCTTAAAACAAGCAAGTAAATTAAGGATAATGATTGAATTTCCACAAAATGCAAATACTGTTTCAAATGTTTTTAAACAGGGGAAATAGTACAAAAAAGCACCAGTTTGATCTGAGGTCAGGGCTAGTATGCACAAAAGGATTGTAGTAGATGAGTCCTGTACAATCTCAGATGCTTCACTAGTCTAGCCTATATATATACCCTGTTGACAATTCTACATCAAAGTTTAATTAGCTGAATTTGCTTCTCTGAAAGTGCAACCATTTCACCCAAGACAACTAAACACGCTGCAAGCAAACTTTCTTTTTTTTTGTTGCAGTGGAGCTATTTAAGGTTGAGTTGATTCTTTAATATGCATACCTCCCCAGAACTATTATAGTCCATGCATATATTCTTGGATTCCAAGCATGCCCAAAGAGAAGATGAACTTATCATTTTGCACAGTGAGTGTTTGAGGCAACAGTCAGGCAAAATGAAGCACATAATTCCAAAAAGTAATCTCAAAGTATAAAAACAAGGAAGTTGTTGACATGATCTCCTAAAAAGTTTGGAAATGTGGTATAAGCCTTTTCAAACTAGATAAAAATTTCAATAAATATGATTAGGTGATAAAAGTATCTGGTAAGAGCTCACTGAGGAATGGAAGACAAAACCATCATGAGCCAAATGTAAAGTAACTCGGATACTATTTCTGTGAATGAAGGGCAATGAACAGGAAGGTGTTAGTGTGCATTTTTCAAAAGATGCCTCCCTATCAGTGTTGTCTAGTATCTACCTCCCTTCTGGACCATGGTGACACAATTGGGGTCAATTCCTTTTCAATTCAAGTAAATTCAGGAGAATTTATTTTCGTCCTGAAATGATGGAATGAAAAATGGAACCGACCCCATCCCTGCTTGGTTACATTAGTGCATCTCATTTGTCTGAGGCGCGGATGTAGACAAGGGAAGAGAGAAGGAGGAGTTCAGGGGGCTTGTTTAACAGAATCAGGTTGTCGCTCCTCAGCCCATCATAGTGCATCCAGTAGCCGTCTATCTGGAAGGCTGCAGAGTAGTGATGCTCCTCCTTGTTGAAGAGTGTGGCGCCCTCCAGTGAGTACCTGTGGATATGCAGAGAGTTGCAATTGGATTTTTCTGCATGTTGAAGACCATTCTCGGTTACCAGAAAAAGCTTAAAGAAATCGGTGCAAATAGCAAAGTACATGCAAGTGGGTGCTGTTTAAACAAAATAAAAACAGATAGCCAATCAATTACATTTAACATCCAGGGAGAAAAATAAACAGCACCTAAGACAATGAGGCTGGGATACGAGTCCTGCTCTACAAGATTTCTTTACCTGTGTTGGGATAGGGCTAGATGGTAGGGAACATAGGACAGCTCCTCAGACTTCCAAAGCTGCATGTTGAGAATGACAAAAGGAGGTGGTCCATGGCAGAAGACCCTCTGAGAGAACTCCCTCAACCCATTACACCTGAAGAACAGACAGCAAATCAGTCAGAATCAGAAAGAACATTAAAAAAAGATGGTGATTCAACATTATGTCTCTCAGGTGATTTGTTAAGCCACAGACAATCAACAATATAATAATACTATTGGATTAAAAGTGAAAGAGTTGTAATAGGAACAAAAACACCATATATACAGTGCATTCGGAAAGTATTCAGACCCCTTCCCTTTTTCCACATTGTTACATTACAGACTTATTCTAAAATTGATAAATTATTTTTTCCCCCCTCAATCGAAACACAATAGCCCATAATGACAAAGCGCAAACAGGTTTTTAGAAATTTTTGCAAAAAAACAACAGAAATACCTTATTTACACAAGTATTCAGACCCTTTGCTATGAGACTCAAAATTGAGCTCAGGTTTCATCCCGTTTCCATTGATCATCCTTGAGATGCTTCTACAACTTGATTAGAGTCCACCTGTGGTAAATTCAATTGATTGGACAGGATTTGGAAAAGCACACACCTATCTATATAAGGTACCACACAGCTGACATTGCATGTCAGAGTAAAACCAAGCCGAAGGAACTGTCCGTAGAGAACCAAGAACCGATGGTCACTCTGACAGAGCTCCAGGGTTCCTCTGTGATGATGGGAGAACCTTCCAGAAGGACAACCATCTCTGTTTTTCTCCACCAATCAGGCCTTTATGGTAGAGTGGTCAGACGGAAGCCACTCCTCAGTAAAAGGCACATGACAGCCCACTTGGAGTTTGCCAAAAATGCACCGAAAGGACTCTCAGACGAAACCGAGATTGAACTCTTTGGCCTGAATCCCAAGCGTCACGTCTGGAGGAAACCTGGCACCATCCCTACGGTGAAGCATTGTGGTGGTAGCATCATGCTGTGGGGATGTTTTTCAGCGGCAGGGACTGGGAGACTAGTCAGGATCGAGCGAATGATGAACAGAGCAAAGTACAGAGATCCTTAATGAAAACCTGCTCCAGAGCGCTCAGGACCTCAGACTGGGGTGAAGGTTCACCTTCTAACAGGACAACGACCCTAATCACACAACGCAGGCGTGAGTACAGGACAAGTCTCTGAATGTCCTTGATTGGCCCAGCCAGAGCCTGGACATGAACCCGATCGAACATCTCTGGAGAGACCTGAAAATAGCTGTGCAGAAACACACCCCATCCAACCTGACAGAGCTTGAGAGGATCTACAGAGAAGAATGGGAGAAACTCCCCAAATACAGATGTGCCAAGCTTGTAGCATTATACCCAAGAAGACAAGGCTGTAATTGCTGCCAAAGGTGCTTCAACAAAGTACAGTGTAAAGTGTCTGAATACTTATGTAAATGTGATATTTCAGTTAAAATGTGTATAAATTAAGAAACATTTCTAAAAACCTGATTTTGCTTTGTCATTATGGGGTATTGTGTGTAAACGAGGGGGAAAATGTAATACATTTGAATAAGGCTGTTTATGTAACAAAAAGTGGAAAAAGTGAAGGGGTCTGAATATATACGAATGCACTGCACTAATGTATACCATATATGTCGGAGTATCTTTTAATGTGTATACGAAACTGTATTTTTGTCATGTAAAACTGTGCATAAAAGTACCATGTATGTAAAAAATTTTTTTTTATGAATAATGTATATGTAACAAAATAGCGATTAAAAACTCAAATGTAAAACTAATTTACTTTTGTTCTATGGAGAGGGGGTGTGGTGGATGGGCCAATATACAGTATATAAATATATATTTTTAAACATTGTCTCTCACCCCAGTTCTTTGCAGAGAATGATCTTGGGACAGAAGAACTCATCCACAGCTGACTGAATGGGATCTCTAGGGGGCAGCTCGTGCGGAGGACTGGGATGGAAGAAAAAGGGTAAGAAGGCTAACTGAACACCATGTAGTGAAACCAGATAAAAGATATTATCCTTTATTGATGTCCCTTGTTAAATCCACTTCAAATCAGTGTAGATGAAGGGAAGGAGACATGTTAAATAAATATTTTTAAGCCGCGAGACAATTGAGACAGATTGTGTATGTGAGCCATTTAGAGGGTGAATGGGCAAGACAAAATATGTAAGTGCCTTTGAACGGGATATATATATATATATATATATATATATATATATATAACTAGTAGGCGTAAGCACCAGTTTGTCAAGAACTGCAACGCTGCTGGGTTTTTCAAGCTCAACAATTTCCCATGTGTATCAAGAATAATCCACCACCCAAAGGACATCCAGACAATTTGACAACTGTGGGAAGCATTGGAGTCAACATGGGTCAGCATTTCTGTGGATGCTTTTGACACATTGTAGAGTCCATGCCTCAACAAATTGAGGCTGTTCTGAGGGCAAAGACAGGGGAGGTTCATGCAATTCAATATTCGGATGGTGTTCTTAATGTTTTGTACACTGCGTATTTATAACTCTCTCAAGATAGTTAATCTGTGTTGTTTTCAATGGGAGCAAATAAAGCATAGTGGGTAGCACAAGCAAGGAGCTCCTATTGTCACATTCTAGCATACATTTCAATATTTCTGTCTTCTCTGTGAAGTGTGTTTGCAATAACTAAATTCGCCCTTGCACTCCTTGTAAATCTACCTCATCCCCATATTATTACTTACACTCTTGCTCTTCTGCACCCTAGTATCTCTACTTGCACATCATCATCTGCACATCTATCACTCCAGTATTAATGCTAAATCGTAATTATTTCACCTCAATGGCCCATTTATTGCCTGCCTCACTAGATTTGCACACAGATTTTTCTATTGTGTTACTGACTGTACGTTTGTTTATGTGTAACTCTGTGTTGTTGTTTTTGGCACACTGCTTTGCTTTTATCTTGGCCAGGTCGCAGTTATAAATGAGAACTTGTTCTCAACTTGCCTACCTTGTTAAATAAAATAAAAGGTGAAAAATTGTCAAATAAACAACGCAATGTTTTTAACTTTGGCAGAGTGTACTAAGTTATGTAGACGTGCCTATGTTCTTAACAGATTGGAGTTTTGGGAACAGAAAACTGGACTGAGCTTGGGCGCTTCTTCGATGAGAAAAATCGGCAGAATTTCGGCCCAATTCCATGGATGGGTTAGCTGATAACGTTATCAGAACGAAGCCCACGCTATTTGAAGTCCATGTGTTGTGATTCTGGACGGCCTGATAGTTAGTTTCGTGTTATGGTTGCTGTCACGTGGGGAATAATACATTGCTCGTTTGTTGGTTTCATCGTGTTCTTGATACCATGTCTTGTTTTGAGGTATTTGACCGATTTCATGACAATGCTAATACGGCAAAAAAATTGCTAGCTATCTAACCAACAACTGGCACGATGTATTTGAGAGACAAGTGCTCATTGTGCAAATGTTTTTGTTTTCAATAAACATCGAAGACAAAATATATTGTTTACATCATGTCAACAATCTAAGCCAATCCTGTCTGTTTTGCCAAATAGTTGCGCAAGTGGCGGTTTTGTTGCTAAAAAACAACAACCTGTCTGTACTCTCCCACTGCTGGCCACACGGGGCTTCCTATCCTCACCATATTTGGTGGAGAGTGGAAATTCCAACCAGAGGCTTCAGATTTATGAATCCAGTGAAACTCTATCCACCACCAGTATCAGGCAGCATACATGTACTGCATTTACACTAACCTAATCCACGTAATCTCCAACCTGAAAAAAAGTACCAATAACAAAAAACTTAAAATAATGGTTGGGATTTGATAATGGGCACAGTATAATCCACTGTTGACATGCAACCCACCGTGTGTAAACATTACTTTATAAGGCTCTGGCGGAGACTAGACCAGAGCTGTTAAGAAACAAACCACACTTCATCATTTCATACTATGATCATTAGAAAGCTGAACCTTATTTTAGTCAAGCAGCGTGTCAAGGGGGCAAAATAAAAGCCTCTTGAAGACAGAAGTGTAGACCAGCTGTCCAGAAAAATTAGCATTGCAAGCAATAGAGACATGGACGGTCCTCCCATTTGAACTCATAGCTTTTTGGCTACCTTATTTATAGTGAATCGATATTGGTTTTCATTCATTTTTACAAATTAAGGATTACTGGTCTCTGATCAGAAGCTGAACAAGCTCTGGGAGATATAGTGTAAAGCAAATCCTCCCACACTGACCAGAATACAGATTTTGGCTTACAGCTTTTGCCTCTCTTACTTGATGTTGATGGTTTTCTGTATGAACTCCTGGAAACGAGCAGGACAGCTCCAGTTGGTGCACAGACTCTCCTGCATGGTAGACATCATTGTCTCCAAGTTCTTGGTGAAGTTCTCATGTTCATTACCAAACAGGTCGATCTCCAACGCTGCATGGTGGATCACTGAGCGGTACTGCCTCTTGGACATCCTGTCCCAGATCCACAGCATCTTAACGGTGGTGTAGTCATACGAGTCCATCAGGTAGAGGAAATGCTCCACAAACTGCCTGCCCAGGAATATGCCCACCTCCCTGGGAAAGCTCTGGTTGTCTCTCAAAATTACATAAAGAATCATGAGGAACCCATCGATGGTGCAGGTGTTCTTTAGGCTTATCTTAACATACAGAGGGGTGCATGAGATGGCCTTCCTCCCTGCCCTGATGGTGTAAACGCCCCCCCATGGGAGCACAGGCCTCCAAAAGGAACGGTCCTCTTCATCATTGTTGTTGATGGATGCACGGATCTCCTCAAACAATGTCTTGGTCCTAGGGAAACAACATGAAGGTACATTATCATTCACTCTGTGTTGAAGTTTTGCCCTTAAAAAAATAACTTATCCTTTACAACCAAATCAAAAAATTGTAAATGGAATGTTATCGAAGGGTCCAGACACTTTTTTCCCACATTTTACAGAAACTTACCCCTAACAGCATTCCTTCATTATTGTTGTGTTGTATGGGGGCCCTGAAAAAATATGAACAAAATCTCCCAAAACGTCCTTTTATAGACGGCAAAGCTGTCAGTATTGTGATGAATGTCTTTAGATGTCGTTCCATTTTTCGTGTATCCTGCTGCGACAGGTAACTAGCAAAATAAAGGAAACTCGGTTTTATACACCAGTCAGCAACGGTTGTGGCTGAAATAGCCGAATCCACAAATTTGAAGGGGTGTCCTCATACTTTCGGCCATGTAGTGTACTTTGTATCCCTCAAGTGTTTCATTTTTTGCAAAATGGACCGAGCGGTAGTGCTCGAGTCGCAACAAAATGGAATATAACGTTGCGGATAAAGTTTGGAATGACATAATTTTGTTTACAATAGCTAAAGAAATGCATCACTACACTGACAGCTTTGCCGTTTCTAAAAGGAAGTATTTGGGAGTTTTTGGAGCCTTCGTTCATACTTTTCAGGGCACCCATACTACACAAGGATGAGAAAGTGATTTGCTGTTTGGGGTAAGTTAAAACATGTCAAATCACAAAAAAGCTGTCTGGGCCCTTCTATTACATACCATTTACATTTTTTTTAAATGTGGTGAAAAAAACTCCCAAAAAACACTTATCCTTTTAGCACAGTTCGATGATCTCAAATCCATACCTTCATCTTCCTTATGATTAATAAGGGTTTACCTGCATGGGATTGGTTAAGGAAGGTATTCATAATTTACTAAATAATTAAGCTACATGAGTGTGCATGGCAATACATCCCTCATGCCAGGGGTCATCCCATCTTGTAGCAAGCCAACTGTCAGATCTGAGGATGACATGCATAATTGCAATGCAAACCCCGGTAGCTAGTTACATAATGCATATTTAAAAAATATATATATATATATGATAAACGTTTAGTCAGCATTATTTAATAAATCGAATTGAAGACTAACATGGCAGCTAGATATAATTAATGCTCTCCTGCATGTAACTTCGATACTTTTAACATCCAAGATGCAACACACACTGGGGTGTAATCCGTCCAAACAGTTAAACCCAACGAAAACGAGAGTTTCTATTGGACAAATGCAGGTAGGTCCCTCCCCGTTTCGTTCGCAACCATGTAAGTAACGTTTTGCAACAGAATCAGGGTTTGACTAGCCTGCTGCATAAATTCTCCTGACCTGCAGCTTTTTTTCAGATTTGACATTCACGCATCAGGTTAGGAGAATTATGTTTAAGATTAGGAAAATGTTTAGGGCTAGCTAAAATACAAAAAAAAACTATCAACTTTACGTTAATTTGATAAAAGCAGTATCCCTTCCAGCCATTACCACATAACCAGCGTAATGAATACGCCCCTGGTATACACCAGCTGCTAGTAGACGTTAGCCTAGCATACCATCTAACGTTACTAGCTAGTTAGCTAACTCCCCTCCCCACGTTTTAGTGCCTTTACGTGTGGATGCAATATTACCAAATGTTGATGTCGGATTATCTACCAATGTTTTCAAATATATGTGTTGGTTGGTTGGTTAGTCTAGCTAGCTAGATCACATGCAAGTTAGCTTAGCAGCTGGCTACCAAACGTTAGTAACGTTACCTTTCAATTTGCAGACTCTCTTCGGTGCTCGAAATCAGGGTTTTGAGGTCTTCTGTTTCGGTCAAAATGCAGAATTTGCTCTCCATCGTTCTCTGTATTTCTTCATGTCTTAAATTAGGCCAACAGCCAGAAATCCTTCTCTGTAACCCTCGAGAAAGCTTGGCACTCAGCAAGCTTCAAAACATCCAGAGCAATGTCAAGTTACGCCCATTGCTTCGCGTGACCACGCCTATAAACAGTGGTTGGTTTACGCCCTTCATCTCTTTCTTTTAGCAATTCAATGCTGCCACCTGCTGTCTGAGACATTTTTGCTTTTCATGACATTTTCCTTCCAACATTTTCTGCCTCCTTCTCTTGAGAGGGCGCGCAGGGGTGGAAAGCATATTACGTCTTCTTATTGGTTGTATTGGATTGACATGATTTTGAGACTCGTGATTGGTCAATAATTCCTGCCCTCAACTCAGACTGTCCTCTGACGGGTTGACAGCATTTGATAGCCATACAGATTACTCCACCCAGTACTAGCTACGTCTTTAGTTACGCGTGCTAATATTCTCAGAAGTTTTTAAGGCCATATTGAGGCTTTTTTACAAGCATTATTGATTTGAGCTACTCTGGCACCGTATATAACTTACAATATTATCTCTACCGCCATAAGTAATCAGAATCAACACTCAGAGGGAAGAAGATAACTAGCTAACTGTGTTTAGGGGACGAGCTGGTTTATCCTAACGATGTCAGCACAAATCATTAGTGGAAAAGAAGTTTCAGCGTAAGTGTACATTTTTTAAACTAATCTGTTGGACGTTTTTGTAAATTTGCTCGCTTGCACTTATGGTACAGATATAACAAAGCACCATGTTGATTTTGTGTAAGTTAACGTTATCTATAGGAACATTGCAGGCAGGTTTCGAAGCAGGCAGGTTTCGTCACATATCTAACGTTCTGTTGCAGTCCATAGAAATATAATATGTCTTTGATATTGGGTCAGTGTTTGGATTGTTAACAACCACGTGCATCAAGCATGGTTTGGCAACCTCACATTCTATTCTCAGGATGTTCTGTAGAATCTCATCCCAATATATTGCAAACATCAAACAAAGTTGGATCAGATTCTAAAAAAAAACATAAGAATTCTTATATCTCTCATTCTCATGAAGTTCTAAATGCAACAGTGTCCATTTTGGTGATGTCGCTGTGAACGACCCTCCAACTGGTAATTACTAGTTAGAAAGTCGTCCTATACTGCTGCGTTCATAACCAAGTGGAATGACCAGTGCTGATGTTGTAAATGCCAGTTGGATGCATTCACGTGCTTTGAACTAGTTGAGGAACGTTGATTGGCTAATGGCCAACAAGCTGTCAACCATAAACTCGAAGTACAGCCAGCATTCTTGTAAACCCCATTATATTAGTTTTTAAAATATAAATAATGTTTTGTTCCATTTAACTGCTGGAAATTATGTTATCCATTTTTGATAGATTAGTTTCCCACAAGTAATTACCAGTTGGAGGTGTGTTCAAGTGGAATTTTCCAGTTCTATGTGGTAAATACCACCTTCTCACTTGGTTATGAATGCAGGGTAAGTCTCAGGTAAAGTAGATGTAAACAATATTGCAGTAATTTTTGCAGCTTCACTGGAATATTTTGAAAAAATTCTGGGCAAAATTGGTTTGATTCTCTTTTTTATTAGGGGTGGGTGATATGGCCAAAATATCATGTCACTGTATACAAATAAAACAGATGGATGGTATTTGACGGTATTTTATGTTTTTGATAATAAAAGTTCTACATTTGCTTTAAGAGTAGTGTGTGACGATGGCAACACACACATTCTGATGGATTTCAATGGGTGTTTCTCCATTCGGATTGTTTTTTACTGATCAGTTCAAACTAAAAATATCTTTCAGCATTTTCATTGATTTCTACATTTCCTGCACTCATTTGAGATCATTTTCACACTGCCCAGTAGGGCTGCACAATATGAGCAAACAGTCTAGGATTTATTTTTAACCAAATGATGCAATTGCAATTTCACTTGTGATTTAGAGCAAAACACTTGGGTGAACTGTTGGAATCATGGAAATTGAATGATTTTTCTAAAGTAAGAATATAACACTGGGCACTTTGGATATGGCATTTGACATCACAATGAATGAAAATGCTATGGAGGAGTTATTGTGACAGAGTAGGAACCAAAGGGTTGATAAGTGATTCCTAGGGGACCCTATAATCTTTGGCTACATTGAATGTTTTCTGTTAACTACTTCATTTATATTGAGAAGCAAAGTGAAAACAGCGTTGTTATCATCAACACAGCTGTATGTGATGCATTAACCATACAAACTGAAATAGTCTCTTGTGGTCGAGGAACAACTAATGCGCTCCTTGAGTGACATGGGGCGGGACTAGGTCTGTGGAAAGCAACAGGGAGAAAGAATGAGAACGAAGAGCGACGACTAAAGTAGCGATTTTAAACTATAAAAATGGATGTTGCGCACAACGTATCACATTTAACAAACCAAACATTCAAATACTTTTATAGAAGTAAAAACCCAAACCATTCCATGCATCAATACTGGTATATCGTAAAATATGGTATACCTACTGCCTAGCCCTACATTTTATGGTTGCTACATTATTCCCAACCTTGATACATTATCATGTAATGGAAGGTGGCCTTTGACCAATTATTTTATTCATGTGAATATTGACCTTGAGTGGATGGATAGATTGAACAACACTGATATGCTTTATTAAATTGTATGTAATCCAAGATTTACCTACATTTAATTTCAATTGATTCGTCTAGTAGATTAATTTGTAATGTCCAAAAAATAGAACAAGTAACGGCAAAGTTTCTCATCTGTGCCATATTTGTTTCCCAGCAGTGTTTTCATCAGGGCCAGGTTTCCCAAAGGTATCGTAAGGCTATTTTCATCATAAGATCCTATGGTTCGAACAAATTTAGCCTTAAGATGCTTTTGGGAAACCAGAACTGTTCAAAACTGAAATGGGTCCGAAGTCCAGTTCCACTTGATACTCACCTGACTGACTATGTCGTTTTATCAAGAGTATTTTAGGTGACAACCTGACTTTTGATATCTGAAGGGACTTTTATTCAGCAACTCATGCCTGTCACAAGACTCGATTGCCAGTACCCTCCTAACTGTGTAACTCATACTACCCATTAGTCAATTAGGCCTATTTCAAGCTGAGTGACCTAAAACCACATATTCTTCAACTTACATCCTTTCCTTTAAGCAGTTCAGTTGTGCTGTTCATTATATAATAATTTCAGAGGTAACATTAAAGCAGTACTGTTGTAATCTGTGGACTAGGCTGTTGCAGAGTAGCTGCCAAGGAACTACTACACTGTGGCCTTGATCAGAGTACAACACTTGTCTGATGGCCTTCTATGGCCAGTGTTGACCAATAAAATATTAGATAACTCCCTTCTACTGATACAATATAGACTAGTGTTGACACCACTGTTATCTGCAACATTTATAGAGAACCCGTAGTATTGTCAGGGTTAGAGACCTGAGGGTTGGTGACTGACTGGTTCAGCAAATTGTTAGTTGCTTTAATTGTGTCAGCCTTTTGTATCAATGAGTGAGAGAGAAAGCATAGGGTCCTATATAGTTAGCCTGTGCTTTGTAACAGTTTTGGTTATAAAACAAGTTGAGCCTAGCACAGTGTAAGTTATTTTATATTAATGTTTCACAGTAATAAACAAACTATTAGGCTATAAACAAATGCTCATTAAAATGGTGGATACAAACTGGTGTTAACTGTACTGGCTCCATGGTGGAAAAATATGTGTAAAAAGTATTAGTCCCAGACATCAGTTTCTCTCTGAAGGCAATATTATTCACATGATGCATTGGCATGTGACACTCCTTATTTTATATTGAACGCTGTTGTTTTCAGGGTCAAAGGTCTAGAGAAACTTTCTTTAAAAATGCCAAAATGGTAAAAACACTGTTCTGAGCAGTAGTTGATGTTGAAATGTGTCTGTAGGGCCTACCTTGATTATTGGGTATTCTCAATTGTGTGCAGAATGTGTAAACAAAATCATTGATTTCTCAATAGTAGTTGAAGAAACCAACTTTCAACCTGTCTGCAAGCAAGTCAATCTTGCAGTCATGAGTCAGTTTAAGCACTTGTCAGTCTTTTTGTATATTTTGTATTGCTTGGTCACTGTCAATTAAATTACCTTCCAAGACATCGTTATTTGATCTTGTTGAAGACCAGAGGGTGTTTTAAACACAGAAAAACATATGTATTACCTCACACCAATCTGTTGGAGACTATGATAGGTTGATAAAGCTTTGTCCTTATCTCACACATTTTGCTTTGGTATCTGTTCATCCAACTCTGCACTGTGGTTTTCAGTTGCATCTATGACTGAATCAAGAGGTCTTAATGTGGCGGTCTGCATCCAGACCATGAGAAGTTGCTGAGGACCCTAAAATCCCTCTTAACTCACTCATGTAACTGTTTAGTTGCAATAAAATGCTTAAGATGCTGTGCTGCTGAGATGCCTCTTCCAGATGGCCTTATTTGGGTGGACCGAAGGATTTCCATTGACATAATTTAGTGTAGGGCAATTCCATGGTAACGGAATTACGCTGAGACTCAGATTTTTCACTTTAAATGTATACCAAACAAAAACCATTGATTTCAAAGTTTAACAAACCATAGAACTCTATGCACAAGGACTACTTTGAACATTTAAAAAAACACATTTACAGGAAGAACTGTGCAGATGCATAGTAATGAGTTCTAAAGTTGTTGCGTAGTACATTGCGGTCTCTCCCACGCCAAAATGGCCAACTACACCCAAGATTGCCTGTGGTCTGAGTACCTACATGCCATTAGGGCTCCTTCCCAGCATTGCATTCCTGGGGGTGCTCTCCTCCATACCCCTGTAGTTGTCTCTCAGCTGGTAGTCATGCTGTACCTCACCTCTTGGATGCTCCAAGGTGCCATGTGGACGGTTGAAGGGTGGAGGTCCAAGGCTTCAGAGGTCTCTGGGCACACCACATCCCTGTAGGACATACCAGGTTCTAACCCTGAATAACTGTCCCCCTGCTTTCTCCCTGGGAGATTGACCGCAGCTCCTTTTGTGTCCACAGGCAGGTAAGGGAGAGGCTGAAGAAGGATGTGGCGCAGATGAAGATGCAGGACCCTAATTTTCGACCAGGTCTGGTTGTGTTACAGGTAAGTGCAAGAATATGTTGTAAGGGCTCTAGTTCAAATCTTGATTCTGATTCTTCCCATGTAGAGTATTTTTTTTTCCCCATGGCCCGTTTCCTTAAATGGGCAATGGGTAGGGTTTTGTATCATTTTGAGAGTCACTAATTTGTGCTCCATGCTAAAATGATTTCAGAATATAGCCTTGGGTCATATCTTCCCTCAGTCAGATTCAGAACCACTAGCTCCGAGTGGAGGGGCTAATTCCATTCGTATACTTTGTCTGTTATATGGCGCTAGCTAAAATATGAAACATAATGTATTAATGGTCTAACATTGGTTATTGACTAGTTTGTAAAAGCATTATTGGAACAAACAAAGACTATAGATTTCTTTTTTTGCTGTGCACTTTTCAGGTGGGGGACAGAGATGATTCAAACCTCTACATCAGCATGAAGCTGAAGGCAGCAGCTGAGGTAAATGACAGAATTCCTGATGTGATCGTTCCTGTTTCATACATATTCCAAATTCTTCTCTGTTCAGTTCTTAAATGGATACTTCAGGATTTTGGCAATGGCCCTTTATCTACTTTCCCAGATACCATAGACTTCGAGTCATTGAGCTTACGGTAGTTAGCATTGGCTGGCGAAACTACCTCCTTCGTACTGGATGCAGAGACATAAAAATGGTATCAACAAATTCATCTGACGCTGGGGAAGTAGATAAAATCCCGAAGTATCCCTTTAAACTCTGTTTTTCTTGTGCCTACTGTAGATTGGAATTAATGCCACACACCTGAGGCTCCCCAAGACTGCCACAGAGGATGAGGTGAGGAGGGATTCTGAGGGGGTTAACTTCACAGCTTGCATAGCGTTTCTGCTTGGTGGTCTCTGCAGGCCTCTTTCTGGTACTCTGTTTGTCTGTCATTCTCTCTCTATAGCTTTCTTTCCTTCCCACTCTATTTCACACACCCCATCACTCTGTAGGTGCTGCACAGCATTATGGAGGTGAATGAGAACTCTGCTATCCATGGCCTCATCGTTCAGCTGCCTCTGGACTCCATCCACAAAATAGATACTGAGAAGGTGACCAACGTTGTGGCCCCAGAGAAGGATGTGGATGGGTGAGCCCCGAGATGTGTTTTGTGTGACCAGTTTACAGATTTTCATGTGAATATTCTAAAATCTGCATAAATAAAATATGCACGTTTTCCCACCGGTTCCACCAAACTGACTTGTTGCAGATACAAATCAGTGCAACTTAGTGCACCCAAAATGTACTTTTTCACTTCTGTTTTGTACCGAATAAAAATCTAAAGTTCATTGCGTTTCCATTGCATTTTCAACTCTACCAATATAGTTTTGTCTCAAACTGTTGCGTTAAATAGCAAACGTACATACTCTGGTCTTGGAACGTGCTCTAGCCAACAATTCACAGATACAGTGCAGGTAGGCTAGTCTACATAATGAGATTATTATGGATAAGAGCAGGAATAGTTTTATTTGTCAAACGACAGTCAAGCATCGATCATCATTTTACCACAATCAGAACCTCGATATTTATTGGAAAGGAGCATCAAGATCACTGCACTTTCACCACTCTGTGAAGTTCATCAGAATGTATTTAATCTGTAGCCTAATGAACTGCATGGTTTCCCCAAGTCGTAGTGGGAGGACCACACACCATACCGTCCATTGACTACAAGTTTACTGCGATATGATGGTTTTTATATCAATAGTTGCGCATAATGGAATTTCCACTGCCATTTCTCACTTAATTAATTTTACAGACACAAAAAGATCCCACCATGTCGAACGAACAAATGTATTTATTTTTTATTTATTTCACCTTTATTTAACCAGGTAGGGTAGTTGAGAACAAGTTCTCATTTGCAACTGCGACCTGGCCAAGATAAAGCATAGCAGTGTGAACAGACAACACAGAGTTACACATGGAGTAAGCAATTAACAAGTCAATAACACAGTAGAAAAAAAGGGGAGTCTATATACATTGTGTGCAAAAGACATGAGGAGGTAGGCGAATAATTACAATTTTGCAGATTAGCACTGGAGTGATAAATGATCAGATGGTCATGTACAGGTAGAGATACTGGTGTGCAAAAGAGCAGAAAAGTAAATAAATAAAAACAGTGTGGGGATGAGGTAGGTGAAAATGGGTGGGCTATTTACCAATAGACTATGTACAGCTGCAGCAATCGGTTAGCTGCTCAGATAGCACATGTTTGAAGTTGGTGAGGGAGATAAAAGTCTCCAACTTCAGGGATTTTTGCAATTCGTTCCAGTCACAAATGCACTGTCTGCATTTATAAAATTGTAACGAAACTTCCTGTTTGCATCACAGCTGTTGTAATTAATTTTTTTAATCTTGTATGACTTTACTCACATAAACTGTATGGAAATTTGGTTAGTGAAACCATTTTTGCCACTCTGGAAGTGTTCTAGTTCCATTTGTGTAGTGTAAGCCGTGATTTATATTGTGTTTATTGGACAGTGATGCTGATACAGGCTGTGTGTTTAGAGGATGCAGGCCTTTTGTATTGGTGTTTAGGAAGCTCCATTAATCTCTTGCTCCTCTAATTGACTCTATTGATTCAGATTGTTCTCTGGACTTACTGAGATACCCGTAAAGGAGCTTCTGTACTGCACTTAGCTGGGCCTGTTAAAAAGACAGGGCCTGAATCATAACCAGTGTACTAACGATGACTAACAAAAAAAAATTCTGAGAGTTTTAATCATGCGTAGCTTGTTACGAGACAATGTTGAAAAGGGGAAACGAAATAAGGTTTTCTACGAAATACAATGTACCATCAGAAAGAGTGTGTGTGTGTGTGTGTGTGTGTGTGTATATATAGTACGTGAAAGTATGACTAACTCTTATTGGTTAGAAACTGGATGGCGGATGCTCATAATGAGTGTACTCTCTGTGTGTTCCTAGTCTGACCTGTATAAATGCTGGGAAGCTGTCTCGGGGGGACTTGGGTGACTGTTTCATCCCCTGTACTCCTAACGGCTGCATGGAGCTCATCAGACAGACTGGTGGGTACAGCAGAGAAACTAGTTATGAGCCAATGCTAATGAGCTGAATTACTTAATGTGTAGAAGTGCTCAATTTAATGATTGACACTGCAGTGCATCTGTGCAGGTGTTTCTGTGGCCGGGAAGAGAGCTGTGGTGATTGGCCGCAGTAAGATTGTGGGCGCGCCCATGCATGACCTACTGCTGTGGAACCACGCTACCGTGACAACCTGCCACTCAAAGACTGCTGACCTCGCTGCTGAGGTAACCCAAGCCCAGGACATGTCACATGCTCACTCAGAACATGAAAACACTCTCAACCATATATACAGGCCGTTCCAATCCATATAAACATGTATTACAGGCAACTCATCATGATGATGTATACAGGTAGATGACATGTCACATACAGATCCCACATACCGGAGCACTACTGTTTATTAGATTGACAGACTTGTGCCATGAAGCAAACTAGTATAGTGAGGAGATCCATCCAGTCCCCTCTCTTTCCAGGTGGGCAGAGCAGACATCTTGGTGGTTGGGATTGGGAAAGCAGAGATGGTGAAGGGGGATTGGGTGAAGAAGGGAGCGGTGGTCATCGACTGCGGCATTAATCACATCCCAGGTTAGTATGGTCCCCTCCATTGGATTCCATTTTGACAAGTACTCTTTTATTTTTTTAAATATTTTTTTAGAATAAATGTGAGATAAACATGGAGTGAATCATCAGTTCTCCATGGAGCTGGTACTTCTCTTCATGGGTAACATTTAGGGGCATTGTAGGTAACATTTAGGGGTGCTTGTGTTGACGGCATGGTTCCTTTCTGTGCTCCTCAGATGAGACGCGGCCCAGTGGGAAGCGTGTGGTGGGGGATGTGCACTACTCCTCTGTTAAGGAGCAGGCTGGCTTCATCACTCCAGTACCAGGAGGAGTGGGGCCCATGACTGTGGCCATGCTCATGCAGGTAGTTGGGAACAACTGGGTATTGAACACGGCGGTTGTCTGTATACCTTATAAGTTAGCCTACCAAGCTAAGGCGAGTCCTCAGATCTTAGGCAAGGTTACTCATCACGTGAGTGTAGCTTACCGATCCACCTCCACCACAAAGGCAGTGGCATCCCTACTAGTAATCACACAAACCACACCGCCTCAAATTCATCCTGTGAGAAATTTGTGATGGAGCAGCTCCCTGTCCTGTGACTTCATCAATGCCATTCACTCAACTGTTTACGCAGCATGACATCATGGCAAAGACAGACTGTTAACCTGAATGTGGAGAATTTTGTCTGGTAATCATCTGAGGTAATGGAATTCTAACAACATAAATTCATGGAAAGCAATGTTTTATTCCCTTTTATGGCACTGTGCAATCCACAGTTGCACAGAGCACATTCAGTGAGAATGAATAGCTTTTATCTATAAGGCATAACCATAGAAGCGAATTGTCTTTTGAGTTTGGTACAAATTCCAATCTATACACACATGCGCACTATACTCACGTGTACATGGATTTGGTGTTGTAGAGTAGTTTTTGCTGGATCCCAGGAAGGAGGCAGCAGCTAATTGGGATCCATAATAAATACAATCTAAATGTGTAAACTGAGCTTTTCATTGGCTGTGTGCTTTGTTGTTTCTCTTCATCTCCAGAACACAGTGCTAAGTGCCAAGCGCTTCCTGGAGTCTCACCAGCCAGGCAAGTGGAGCATCACCTACACCAAGCTCATCCTGCAGAAGCCTGTGCCAAGGTTTGTCCCCTCATCCTCTGCATAACTTTCCCTCTGATGTGGAATCACTTTATTTTCTAGTCGTTTAGTAAGTTTTCGTACTTTTCTCAACCTTCCACTAAAGTAGGTGCTCTAGTCTAATTTTGGTTCTCTACTTCATGTTTGAAAGCCCGACATTTGGTCCTCAGGGACTTGCATGACATTTCCTGTCTGCTGTTACTGCTGAATAAATGTGTGACCTGACTGTGGCCCTCAGTGACATTGTGATCTCGCGTTCCTGCGTGCCCAAGCCCATCGACCGACTGGCCACGGAGGTGGGGCTGCTGTCGGACGAGGTGGAGCTCTATGGGAAGACCAAGGCCAAGGTGCAGCTGGACATCATCAGTCGCCTGCGGGCACAGCCTGATGGGAAATACGTGGTGGTCACTGGGTATGCTCTGTACAATAAACTTGTGTTCTTGTTGTGTTGTAGATGTAACATGGAAAATGTGCTCCTTTTTCGACTACAGTGGCCTGGTACAGAACTCTTCATTTATCAAGATTGATTATCTATTATGCTCTCGGAAATGTTTCACACCAGTGTTAATGTTGTCTGTACCTCTAGAATCACCCCCACCCCACTGGGAGAGGGAAAGAGCACCACCACCATAGGACTGGTCCAGGCTCTGGGGGCTCACATGAAGCTCAATGTCTTCGCCTGTGTCCGCCAGCCCTCCCAAGGCCCCACCTTCGGAATCAAAGGTGAGCACTGAGTGATGCTGCCCTTTACTGACTGGTTGGATGCCTTTTGTGGGAAAATGTAAGGCTTTATCAATGCTCAGTTGTTATCAATGCTAAATGCCTGGAATGTTCTATCTACAGGAGGTGCTGCTGGAGGTGGATATTCTCAAGTAATTCCCATGGAGGAGGTACAGCACTGAATGATTTCCATTCTGTTCCAGACATTGATCATTCAGGAAGGTGTTTCGGTATAAAGCTATATTTGACCATATGGTTTAATTATGCTTTCAGTTCAACCTCCACCTCACGGGAGATATCCACGCCATCACAGCTGCCAACAACCTGGTGGCGGCCGCCATAGACGCCCGTCTGTTCCATGAAGCCACCCAAACAGACAAGGTGAACCCTCTCGGTTGCTGACATCTGTTCTTGAGAAAGATTGCACTGCACAAGGTGGTATTCCATGTTTGATTAATGTGTGTGTCTGTCCATTTATCTTTCTCACTCATTCCCTCTCCCACAGGCTTTATATAACCGTCTGGTCCCTCTTAGTGGAGGTCAGAGGACATTCTCCCCCATCCAGATAAACAGACTAAAGGTACAAAATTAATTGTATCCGTGGATGACAATGCCATTATTATCTTGACTGTCTTAAGGAGGGAATTTCTCTACTATTATCTCTGTATGTGATCCCTGTAGAGACTGGGCATTGAGAAGACTGACCCCACCACTCTGACCGAGGAGGAGATAACCCGCTTTGCCCGACTAGACATGGACCCTGACTCCATCACCTGGCACAGAGGTACTGAAGACTACTGGATATGTACCCTGAGTGGCCTGACTTGTGTATAATGTATACTATACTACAGGGCTCTCGAACCCTGGTCCTGGATAGCTACAGTCCTGTATGTTTTCACTCCTACCCTAATCTAGCACACCTGATTGTAATAATTAGCTGGTTGATAAGCTGAACCAGATTAGTTACAACTGGGGTTGGAGTGAAAACATACAGGAGGGTAGCTCTCCAGAAACCGGGTTGGAGATCCCTGCTATACTATGACATGTCAGTGTTGAGATGTAGAACAGTGTTTTAATGGGTCTTTGTGTCATTTCAGTGTTAGACACCAATGATCGTTTCCTGAGGAAGATCACCATTGGCCAATCGCCAACTGAGAAGGGACACACTAGGGAGGTATGTAAAAGTTCATAGTACACATGCTTTTCTTTCATTAGTTAGTCGCCCACTGATACTGCTGTTGACTCTAGTTCTGTCCACCTCCCCCAGGCTCAGTTCAGCATCACTGTGGCCAGTGAGATCATGGCCGTGCTGGCTCTCACCAGCAGCCTGAAGGACATGCGCCAGCGCCTGGCCAAGATGGTGGTGGCAACCAGCCGCAGTGGGCAGCCCATCACCACAGAGGACCTGGTAATTGGCCCTAGTCTCCCCCTCACACTGTCAACCAACACATAGACAGTTGAGGTTTGTGATGAGTGCTTGTTCCTTAAAAGATTCTCACCATTTCATTGTTCCCTCTGTGTGCAGGGTGTGAGTGGAGCCCTGACTGTGCTGATGAGGGATGCCATCAAGCCCAACTTGATGCAGACTCTGGAGGTGGGCGGGACAGGGAGGGGAGGGAGGGAGCTCCTCAGGGTGGAACTGTACTGGCCTGGCAACTGGAGGAGAGGAGAGGGAAGCAAAGCCATGTGGGAAAATGGGTTTCAGATTATTTAATTGGTTAGGGTAGTGTGGATGTGAAGCTTCCTATGTTCTCACGGAGCAGTGATAACACAGTCTGGAGAAGACAGATAGCGTGTGCTTGTGGCTGTTTTTAGTTTAGTTTCTAATCAATCCCCTGTTTCTCTTTGAGAAGTTCTGAGGCAGGATTGGGTACAAAGTAGCTAATCTATTTGTATCATATCAACAGATGTTCCAAAGCCTAGAACTTGCTTAGCTAAGTTTGTTGACTGCAGATTTGTGATTCTGTGTTTGATGTGGTAGACTTGACTTCTGTGAGTCAGAGTGGTGACATTGCCACTGGCTAAGTGTGTTCTGCTGCTGGATGATTGAGAGGAGTTTCTCTACAGGGAACCCCCGTGTTCGTCCACGCCGGACCTTTCGCCAACATCGCCCACGGCAACTCCTCCGTCCTGGCTGATAAGATAGCCCTGAAGCTGGTCGGCCCGGAGGGATTTGTGGGTAAGTGGAGCTGAAACACACAGCCTCTCCCTTGGCAAGAAACAAAACGATGAACACCTCTTGTAATGTGCGTGTTGGTTGTTTCTCTCATGGGACAGTGACTGAGGCTGGGTTCGGCGCTGACATCGGCATGGAGAAATTCTTCAACATCAAATGCCGCTACTCCGGCCTGCGGCCTCACGTGGTGGTTCTGGTGGCCACCGTCCGAGCCCTGAAGATGCATGGAGGTGGGCCAACGGTGAGTGACTGCACACTTTACTGGGGGCCTTTGAAATCTTTCTACCCTTGTTCTAATGGTGGTGCCAATGGGCAGCTTTCAGAAAGACTGCTTCAGAAAAAAACAATTAAAGGGCTGGTTTGCCCCCTCAAAAGAAGAGTAGCGGTTGCTCAGTGTAGTCAATTATAATCATCAGAACAACCTAGAGAATGTTCACATATTAATGTCATATATACCGTTCAAAAGTTGGGTCACTTAAATGTCCTTGTTTTTTTTAAAGAAAAGCACTATTTTTTTTTTTGATCAGAAATACAGTGTAGATGTTGTAAATTACTATTGTAGCTGGAAATATTCCATTTTGCATACAAGGCCAGCATCCCGGAGTCGCCTCTTCACTGTTGACGTTGAGTCTGGTGTTTTGTGTGTACTATTCAATGAAGCTGCCAGTTGAGAACTTGTGAGGTGTCCGTTTCTCAAACTAGACACTCTAATGTACTTGTCCTCTTGCTCAGTTGTGCACCGGGCCTCCCACTCCTCTTTCTATTCTGGTTAGAGCCAGTTTGTGCTGTTCTGTGAAGGGAGTAGTACACCGTTGTACGAGATCTTCAGTTTCTTGGCAATTTCTCTCATGGAATAGCCTTCATTTCTCAGAACAAAAATGGACTTTCGAGTTTCAGAAGAAAGGTCCTTGTTTCTGGCCATTTTGAGCCTGTAATTGAACCCACAAATGCTGATGCTCCAGATACTCAACTAGTCTAAAGAAGGCAAGTTTTATTGCTTCTTTAATCAGAACAACAGTTTTCAGCTGTGCTAACATCATTGCAAAAGGGGTTTCTAATGATTGATTAGCCCTCTAAAATTATAAAACTTGGATTAGCTAACACAACGTGCCATTGGAACACAGGAGTGGTGGTTGCTGATAATGGGCCTATGTAGATATTTATTAAGAATCTGCCGTTTCCAGCTACAATAGTCATTTGCAACATTAACAATGTCTACACTGTATTTCTGATCAATTTGATGTTGTTTGCTTTTATTTCAAAAACAAGGACATTTCTAAGTGACCCTAAACTTTTGAACGGTAGTGTATATATTCTCTCCTATAGAATGTCCTATCCCGCTTCAATCAATGCAGGTGCACTGCTGAGAATGTAATTCCATTTCCCTCTTGGAGGTCACACAGGAAGACCTGTCATTCTGCTGCTTTAGCTCTGTCCCCACAAACACTATGTTTCATGTCCTTGGACAGGGAATAGGGATACGGCCCCTTATTGTTTGTTCTAGGTTAGTCATTTAATAGGTTTTTGACTGATCTTTCTCCTTTGATGCAGGTTACTGCTGGGATGGCCCTGCCCAAAGAATATGTGGAAGAGGTAAGACACTTCTCTGCGCCTCACCCCCACTCTCACTTCAGCCCCAACCCTTTTACACCGCATCACATCAGGGAACGAGCAGCCATCCTAAATGTACCACTTCCCTTTTATGATAATGTTCTGTTAATGGCATATTGCTCATCCTCTGGTTTTAAGTAGAGCTGTGATGGTCATGAAATTGTCAGCCGGACATAGAAATTGATCGTTAATTAACATAAACACATGTAGCATCTGCTGGCTTCCACGCATAACCTGCAGACCTTTAGGAATATCTACATTTTAAAAAGTATAATAAATCCATGTAATATAGCCTACACCAGAGGAACAGTACAGCATAGGTTGTCCTTTTGTTAGGCTGTGATCTGGCTATGCCATAATTCTGAGGGCTACGCTAGTTCATTTAGCAGACAAGATTTGTTTAGAATTCAATGGCATTATTTATAGTAATAGGAAGGATATTTTCTCCGAACAATTTAAGGGAGTGTGCACATGCGGCAATTCTGTGTTGAGTGGTTAATAAAGAAACAGGTACTCCTATGCTTAATTTAGAGTTATTTATGTAACTTTAGTTATAGGCTAGATTTTTAATTAATTCTTAGGCTGCATGATGCGACTAATGATTTGAAAAAAGTTGCATGAAAGGCATGAGCTCTGCTTTGTTTTTTTTGCGCAGGCTGTTCACATTCATCAGTCTCTCATTCACAATTTGACAAGCACTTGATAATGCCTCGAATTTCCCGGCTGCATCCCCTTTGTGTGGCTGTAATGCCCCCTAAAAAAATCAATTCCTTTTGTGGCCGTTGTGCGTTTGGGCTGAATATAATAATTCCATTCTCCCAGCTGCCGAAGCACCTTTCACTCACATAGCTCTCATTCACATGATCAGGCCTTTCTCACAGGCTACAAGTGAAGACAGACACATCCAGGATGCAACTGCGCACGTCCTTATTCAATTCCGAGGTGCATATTGGAAGAACTGTCCACATTTACTTTTCGTCAGCCAACAAGATGAGTAGGCCTAACGAACAGCAAAAGCCCTAGCCTACTATGTCAATCTACTATCCTCCATAGTACAAAAGTTGACTTATTCTGTGTGATTTAAATAAATATTCCAAACATATTTTAGGGCAGTTGTGGGATGTGATAGATCCCGAATTAATACAACCACGAGCATCAAAAAACCTGTTTTTAAGCAATGAGCCTGACTCAATAGATGAGCAGGTTTAGCCTAAAATGTTGAACTATTTGGTTATTTATTCACATAAGTGCAGCAATGCACACACTGCAGTCGGTTGTGGGAATGTTCCATTAGCAGGAAAACACCATTCTCAAAAGTGACCACAAATGCGATTATGCATGTAATGCTTTTATTATTAAAGTGCATTTTTATAGTGAAAATGAACTTCCCCAAACTTGCGTATGTATGTATGTATGTATGTATGTATGCATGTCAGCCAGCTAGCCAGCCAGCCAGGCTTGCTCTACACCCGTTGTAAAGCGGATTAATGTGCCAGGCTCTACACCCGTTGTAAAGCGGATTAATGTGCTTCATTTTAAGAAGTTTTTTGATTACTTTAGTTGTGATATCAACCTTACCAAAACATAAGCCTGTGGGCTAGGCTATATGAGGTGTGCGAATATGATTTGAAAAAGTAGGAGGAGAAAAAAAGCATGTGCTGTTTTCCTTATGATGGGCATCATTCACAAATAATAAGGCTAATATTTTCACACATCACACTATTCTTGATTTAAACTTGTCTTCACATATATTATTTAGTTTGTGAAATTTGATTTAGAATGGACCATTATCATGTGGCTGTAATACAGTCACCGTAAGCGCCCAAGTCGTAAGACTTCATTAGAACGCATCAAGAGCATGTGCATGGTATTTGCTTTGTGTCTTGTGACACAATTCTCATCTGATGCAATTAGTTCATCCATTATGCAGTGCAATTAGGTCCAGTTCACATGCTACCTTGATTTTACATGGACCATTGCCCAATACCTACTGGCTACATGTGATCATTGATGTGAGTAGAAAATAGCTCCACTTAACTCCCTCTCTGGTGTCTCTACAAAGCCAGACTGTACGAGGTATATTATATAATAGCTGTATATAAAAAATAAAAATACACTTTTGTGTGTTTCTGTGTAGAACCTTGAGCTGCTGGAGAAGGGCTGCAGTAACATGAGGAAACAAGTGGAGAATGCCAGGCACTTTGGAGTGCCAGTGGTGGTGGCCGTCAACGCTTTCAAGTAAGTCCTAGTCATGGTGAGCATCTGAAACTATTTTACCCCTCTTGTCCAGTGTTTTGACCTCTGACCTGTGTCTCCCTGACTGCAGGACAGACACTGAATCAGAGCTGGACCTGATCTGCACCCTGGCCAAGGAGGTAGGGGCCTTTGATGCGGTGCGCTGCTCTCACTGGGCTGAAGGGGGTGCTGGTGCCGTGGCCCTCGGACAGGCTGTGCAGAGGGCTTCTGAGGCCCCCAGTGACTTCAAGTTCCTCTATGATGTCGAGGTAAAGCGAGCGTCGGCCTCGGTCAAAGACCTTGTTTTTCACTATATGACATGGATGCATTGATTTCATCCTGCTCAGGAAATCAATTGATGAAATCAATCATTTTTCTTCCATCCATCTCATCAGTCATGTCTGTAGATTAAATAAATTGCTGATTTAGATGAGAGCTAGATGACTGTTTTGATCATAATATTTATACATCAAGTGATTTCCCAGAATAGTATAACTTAATCTTTCTCCTCATGTACTGTTGCAAATGCGTGCATTACATTTAAACATGTTGGAGAATCAGTGTAGATGACCTGAATCAGTTCTATGGTACTCATATGTTGTATGAATGTGTATGTTTGTCTGTCTGAATCGCTTGTAGCTGCCCATTGCGGATAAGATCCGGATCATTGCTCAGAAGATCTATGGGGCTGATGACATAGAGCTGCTGCCAGATGCCCAGCACAAGGTGGAGCTCTACACCAAACAGGTACAATAGCTGTGAGACCAAGGCGTTTAATGGAGACGGTTCTTTGTTTACATGTTTTGTATAAAACCTATTTGTTTGGAGCACACTACTCATTGATTTCTGGAGCACATTTTCAACCTTTACCTTGAAGGTTCAAGAAAACAGTCTGGAGGGTTCACATTTCTATTTGAGGTTTTACTCTCCTTTCAATGAACGCCATATTTGTTTTGTTCAGGGCTTTGGGAATCTGCCCATCTGCATGGCAAAGACCCACCTGTCCCTGTCCCACGAGGCGGATAAGAAGGGCGTGCCCACAGGTTTCGTCCTGCCCATCAGAGACATCCGTGCCAGTGTGGGTGCTGGGTTCCTCTACCCTCTTGTTGGCACGGTAAGAAAGCACTGGCCTGGAGAATAACTATATTTAAAATTATCCATGAGCTCAACAGAAAATCAACTGAATCAATGAAGAGTCAAATCAATCTCTTGATCAGAGGACACAAAGTACTAGTACAGTTTATTCATTTTTTGGCCCCATCCTAGATGCCCACAATTCCAGGGCTGCCCACAAGGCCCTGTTTCTATGACATTGACCTAGACCCTGAGACTGAGCAGGTCAACGGACTCTTCTAAGAGGGGCTCCACCCTTTCTAACGGTAAGGAATCCGCTACATTACAGCTATACAAATTATGCAACAACCCATACAAGCATACAGATATGGTTGATGTCTGTAATGATTCTTGTTATTTTTCTCTCTGTTGTGCGATCTTTATCTTTCCATTAACAGAGGTGATCTGTGGTCTGCAGCCCCCAAAGCAAGGCCAAATGAAATGTGATGGAGTAGTAACTGGAAGCTCTTCTCTCCCTTGTCAATAATGTCCTGTATTTTTCACTGTCGCTGACGTCTGTCAATAATAAATTTTCTCTGCCCATGGTCACTGAAGGGTAAAATAAAGAAACTTAATTAAGAAACGGTTTGTCCTCCTGATATTATTCTGTATTAAATTCTAGATGGGGGGAAATTGCCTCTTTACATTCATTTAAAAATATTCTCCAGTACCTTTTTGTATACTTTTTTGCCAGTAGCTCTGAAATTAGCACTCATTAGACAAAAGCGGTCCCTAAAAAATGTGTACTATCACATATGTGCACCACGTCATTGCCCTCTCATGTCCACTGAGCCATTAGGCCCACCCTGATAACACTGGGCAGGCCTCTTGCTAGCTGTTGCTCAAATGTGAGGGGCTGAAGCTAGAACTCGAATTTCTAGGGTGCTGGCCCACGTGCAGGGAAATATAGGGAAAATGGCGCGGCACAGCTTCCAGAAAAGTTGCTTCCAAACTAGGGATTTCATGGCTAATTGAGTTGAAAGATTCATTTTGCTCTTAGATCATTCATCTATGAACTACACCTTGAGACATACAGCCCAAAGTGGGAGGTTTAAAAAAAGACTTTCTTAATCACCAAAGTACCAGAGCATGTTTTTTAATAATCACCTCTGAACATAAACAAACCTTCCCAGGAGCTACTGTATCAGATCCTTCAGATGTTGTGTTGTCTGATAATACTGTACATGGTAAGGAGACACTGGGGAGAGGGAGACCTCAGATCATGAATCGGGTGGTTATCAGTGTGATTTGTGTGTAAATTAGACTGTCTATTGCCATGAGCTGGTAAAGGACAGTTTGTTTTGAATCCAAAAAAAAAAAAAAAATGTTGAAAATTAGGCAGATCAAATTCTGACATTGCTGCCTTGTAAACAGTTCTGTGACAGTGACTATTCTTGTGGTTTAAAGATTGGTCGTAATAGTGTCTCTTCAAATGTGTTCTTGTTGCCATTCTTTGTTCGGTATTCTAATGTAGAATGACTAATACTGTTAAAGTACTGTACACCAATTGATTCTGTGTAATTTGAGCATGTTACTTAATGACTGACTTTTATATCAGAAAATTATTTCAATGGATAAGGTATTTTTAAATGTCCATAATGACAAATCGAAAACAGGTTTTTAGGATTTTTTGCAAATGTATTAAAGAAAAAAACAAACCTTTAATGATTTGGAAAGGCACACACCTGTCTGTATAAGGTTCTAGAGTTGACAGTGCATGTCAGTAAAAACCAAGCCGTGAGGTTGACGGAATTGTCCACAGCGCTCCGAGACAGTATTGTGTCGAGGCACAGCTCTGGGGAAGGGTACCAAAACATTTCTGCATCATTGAAGGTCCCCAAGAACACAGTGGCCTTATGTGGAAGAAGTTTGGAACCACCAAGACTCTTTCTTAAGAGCTGGCCGCCCGGCCAAATTGAGCAAACGGGAGAAAAGACTTGGTCAGGGAGGTGACCAAGAACCCGATGGTCACTCTGACAGAGCTACAGAGTTCCTCTGTGATGATGGGAGAACCTTCCAGAAGGACAACCGTCTCTGCAGCACTCCACCAATCAGGCCTTTATGGTAGAGTGGCCAGACAGAAGCCACTCCTCAGTAAATGGCACATAGCCCGCTCCTCAGACCATGACTCTCAGACCATGACCTACAAGATTCTCTGGCCTGATGAAACCGAGATTGAACTCTTTGGCCTGAATGCCAAGCGTCACGTCTAGAGGAAACCTGGCACCATCTCTATGATGAAGCATTGTGGTGGCAGCATCATGCTGTGTAGATGTTTTTCAGGGCAGGGACTGGGAGACTAGTCAGGATCGAGGGAAAGATGAACAGAGCAAAGTACAGAGATCCTTAATGAAAACCTGGTCCAGAGTGCTCAGGACCTCAGACTGGGGTGAAGGTTCATCTTCCAACAGGACAAAGATCCTAAGCACACAGCCAAGACAATGTAGGAGTGGCTTTGGGACAATTCTGAATGTCCTTGAGTGGCCTATCCAGAGCCCAGATGGGCTATGTACAGGTGCAGTGATCTGTGAGCTGCACTGACAGCTGGTGCTTAAAGCTAGTGAGGGAGGTAAGTGATTTTTGCAGTTTGTTCCAGTCATTGGCAGCAGAGAACTGGAAGGAGAGGCGGCCAAAGGAAGAGTTGGCTTTGGGGGTGGTCAGTGAGATATACCTTCTGGAGCGCATGCTACGGGTGGGTGCTGCTATGGTGACCAGTGAGCTGAGATAAGGCGGGGCTTTACCTAGCAGATACTTGTAGATGACCTGGAGCCAGTGGGTTCGGCGACGAGTATGAAGCGGGCCTTCCAACGAGTGCATACAGGTCGCAGTGGTGGGTAATATATAGGGCTTTGGTGACAAAACGGATGGCACTGTGATAGACTGCTTCCAGTTTGCTGAGTAGAGTGTTGGAGGCTATTTTGTAAATGACATCGCCGAAGTGGAGGTTCAGTAGGATGGTCAGTTTTACGAGGGTATGTTTGGCAGCATGAGTGAAGGAGGCTTTGTTGCGAAACAGGAAGCCAATTCTATATTTAATTTTGGATTGGAGATGTTTTAATGTGAGCCTGGAAGGAGAGTTTACAGTCTAACCAGACACATAGGTATTTGTAGTTGTCAGAACAGTCCAGAGTAGTGATGCTGGATGGGCGGGGCAGGTGCGGGCAGTGATCGGTTGAAGAGCATGCATTTAGTTTTACTTGCATTTAAGAGCAGTTGGAGGCCACCGAAGGAGAGTTGTATGGCATTGAAGCTCGTCTAGAGGTTAGTTAACAGTCTCCAGAGAAGAGCCAGAGGTATACAGAATGGTGTCTGCATAGAGGTGGATCAGAGAATCACCAGCAGCAAGAGCGACATCATTGATGTATACAGAGAAGAGTCGGCCCAAGAATTGAACCCTGTGACACGATGGCCGGGGTGTTAAGCATGTTACAGTTTAGGTCACCTATCGGAAAGGTGTGCCAAGCTTGTAGCGTCATACCCAAGAAGACTCGAGACTGTAATCGCTGCCAAAGGTGCTTCAACAAAGTACTGAGTAAAGAGTCTGAATACTTATGTAAATGTGTTCTTTCCATTTTTGCTTTGTCATTATGGTGTATTGTGTGTAGATTATATTATGTTGTCAGGGAGGTCAAGGGGCATTGCTCTGAGACATTAACAGTGAATGTGGATGGATGTCACTGAGAGCCATGAAGTTAGAGAACAGTTAGGTCGGAGATACCATAGAAACAAGTAAAGAAACCAAGGCTTACGAAAACCCTGCCCCTATAACTGATAAAATGGAACTGAAAAAATCTCCTGAACATTGACTGAAGCAGGTGGATGAGATGCTGGTAACCCAGTATCCCATAGAGACCTATAGTGGTCCCAGGAATGGTGGGGTGAATCCTTTCTCAGAGGAAGTGGAGGTGCAGAAACTTGGATCCCCAGGGGATCTTTAGTGCAGGATATCGTATTAAAGGTTATTGTCAAACACATTGACTTAAATGCAATTTCCGAGTGAACTAAGTTACCACAGTGAACCAAGAAAAAGAGTGCTGAATATTCAGGTGCAAATTCCAAGATCCAACAACTCTCATTCAGAAGTACCATGACCTTTGTAAATAGTCTGGGTAGCCATTAGATTAGAAGTTCAGGAGTCTTATGGCTTGGGGGGTAGAAGCTGTTTAGAAGCCTCTTGGACCTAGAATTGGTGCTCCAGTACCACTTGTCGTGTGTTAGCGGAGAGAACAGTCTATGACTAAGGTGGCTGGAGTCTTTGACAATTTTTAGGGCCTTCCTCTGTCCTGGATGGCAGGAAGCTTGGCCCCAGTGATGTACTGGGCCATACGCACTACCCATTGTAGTGCTATGTGGTTGGAGGCGAGCAGTTGCCATACCAGGCAGTGACGAAACCTGTCAGGATGCTCTTGATGGTGCAGCTGTAAAGCCCTTTGAGGATATGAGGACCCATGCCAAATATTTTCAGTCTCCTGAGGGGGAATAGGTTTTGTCATACCCTCTTCACAACTGTCTTTGTGTGCATGGACCATGTTAGTTTGTTGGTGATGTGGACACCAAGGAACTTGAAGCTCTCAACCTGCTACACTACAGCCCCTTCGATGAGAATGGGGGTGTGATCGGTCCTCCTTTTCCTGTAGTCCACAATCATCTCCTTTGTCTTAATCACGTTGAGGGAGTGGTTGTTGTCCTGGCACTACATGGCCAGGTCTCTGACCGCCTCCCTATAGGCTGTCTCGTAGGCCTGATCACCGTCAATGACAACTGTTGTCATCTGCAAACTTACTGATGGTGTTGGAGTCGTGCCTGGCAATGCAGTCATGAGTGAACAGGGAGTACAGGAGTGGCCCCTGTGTTGAGGATCAGCGTGACAGATGTGTTGTTACCTACCCTTACCACCTGGGGGCAGCCCGTCAGGAAGTCCAGGATCCAGTTGCAGAGGAATGTGTTTTGTCCAGGATCCTTAGCTTAGTGATAAGCTTTGATATTTGTGAATGTTTTATAAATATTATGATATCATGGATGGATAATATTTGATCAGCTTTTTTTTCTTTTTTTCTGTCATATTGTTTGTATGAAGCAACATCCCAGATTGTGGAAGACATGTTTCCATAGCAATGAGACACTTAAAATGTGATTTAGGTTATTATACTGTACTTTTTCATAGACATGTGCAAGACACTTTTGTCATGTTTTGTTCAACTGAACTAAAATATATACATGTTATCTGTGTACAAACATTACAGGAAATTGGAGGAAATTGGCCCTTTTACTGTGGCTGCATTCCTACGCTGAGACGTTGCTTATGCCTGACAAATCTTACAACGTGTGGATAGGTATTTTAAGTATCGGTTAACCACACACGTTACAGCAATTTGTCAATCGATGACAAAGTCGAAGACGGAGCACACAATTATTATTGCCTTGCCTTATGGTGGTTTCAAGACAACTGGGAACTCGGAAATCATTGACTTCAGTGCTTTTAAATGGGAACTCCACAACAAAAAAACAAGCGCTGACTGGGAAAAATCGGTTTGAACGGTAATCCAACTCGGGAACTCTGGCCTTTTTCTAGAGATCTGACTTTCTGATTTGAAGCTCACCAACGTCACGACACTAAGGTTGGAAGTCTGAGATTTCTGAGTTCCCAGTCGCTTTGAATGCGGCATTAGCCGACCATCATTTATCGATTCAGGCTGGAATAGTAGCCTATTTTGTGGGCTTTGTTGAAAACGAGTTATTTTTCTATCCAATTGGCGACAGATTTTTATGCGAATATTTTTTAAAGCCGTTTACATAAAATATAAGTATTTTCCCACCACAGATATTTTTCCATCAAATTGATTTGCTGCTGATAACAGTCTGTGCGTGATGACGTAGTGCACAGAATATATATATTTTGCATTCAAATACAAGTAAATTGTTTCCATCGCATTTTCAACTCAGATTTTTTTGTGCGTTATATAGCGAGTGTGCTCACTCTGGTATTGGCACGTGCTGTCCAGCCAACAGTTTGCATATATATAATCAGTATTTTAAATTATTATGAACAAAAGAGCGAGATCATTTTAATTTGTTAAGCGGCAGCCAAGAATCGATCATCATATCACCAGAATAATACCTGCGATATTTATTGGAAAGGAGCATCAAGCTCATCACCTTTCACCACCCTGTGAAGTTCATGTATTTAATTTGTGGTTGCCTAATAAAATGTCTGTTTTCTTGAGTCGTAGTGGGAGGACCACGCAACATGTCATGTCGTGAATTTACTTTATATGATGGTTGTTATATCAATATTTGCGCATAAAAGCGTTTCCACCGTAATTTTACCTAAACCTGAAGATCACACCTTGTCCTATTTTGTTTTGACGACATTTGGAAAGTTTACCGAAATTTTCTTTCCATCAGGCCTATTGTGACATGTTTTTATCCGTCAAGTAGGCCTACTTTACGCGCTTAAAAAATGTTGGATGGTTAATAAAACATTTGGGATGTTCTTCCTGAATGTTGTCCACATGGAAATGATTGATAACAACGGTTAAACAGAGTGGTGCAAGGGGAGACAAATATCCACAAGAAAGGATTATATTTCCAAGACTCAGGGACATACATGGTCATTGTTCCGGGTTTATTACTACCCCGTCGGTTAATGTTCTGTATGTGAGTAAAATGATAAAAATGGCGTTGAGCTGTCCTTCACTGAATGTTTGATGTGTTGTTCTGGTATGGGCTACACAGGAATGGTGTAGTATGATAGTATCTCGACGACTCTGACATATAGTGACTTGTTTACATGGCAAAAAATGACACATTTTGCTATAATTTTTGTGTTTCTATTTTGTAAAATGTTCATTGTATTGCATTATTATTATGCATTAAGAAGTTCTACAAACATATGACTCTGTTTTCTATGTAGGTTTTATTAGAGATTTGTCAACTTTAATAAATCGCTCAACATGTTTTTTTCCGTAATAGCTACCGTGATGAAACAGATGCAAATGGTGCATGATTAAATCTTTAATGTCCTCCACGACCTGCTTTTCCTCCGTGGTCACCTCCTTTTCCTTTATGGTCGCCTCCATGATCTCCTCCATGCTCGCCTCCTTTTCCTTTATGCTCGCCTCCTTTTCCTTTATGGTCGCCTCCATGATCTCCTCCATGCTCGCCGGCTTTTCCATGCCCATGGCCGTGTCCCCCCTTTCCACCTTTTCCCTTCTTCCCCTGGAAATGACAAAAATAACATTACTAGACTCACCTATTGGTATCGGAAAACCTTTCCTTTATGAATGGAAATGTTTTCCCTTCAATTGTCTCAACGATTACACCCATTACCCTGACATGTGAAAATCTAAATTCCATTTTTTGGGGGGTTTCCGAAACAATATTAATGTTATTATGTTAATGTGTATGAACTATTATTTTGTAAGCCTCCTAACTCTCCCTTGCCCTCTCCTCCGGAGCCCTGTGAAACAGACAGTATTCTGTTTACATCCACCAGGACAACACTGGGATCTAAGATATAGCAAGCTAGAAAATAGTTTTGTTCTTTACTTCGCTTGATTTGAAAAGTTTTTTAAGACTGAGTTGACTGAAGTAAAGAAGCAGAGATAGACAAATAATGCAGATATCTTACATCATCAGTCCCAGGTGTGGACTCCGCCTGGAACAACAACACATTATGTCAAACACATAGCACACATGTCTGAAGGTATTTTCTGTATTTGAAAAGTAAGTTAACCAACTTACCGGTTTCTTTGCTGTGGATAAAAAGTAAGGAATATTTTGAAGTTATTCAAATAATAGAGGAATGCATTTTCATTGTTTCCCATTAATCATCGAGAAAGCATGTATGGCCATACTAGTCTACTCCTTGAAATTGTAAATGCAATATATTCTCAACTTCAGGGTTGAGTTGTGAACCTACATAACTACATATTCCTTTAAAACCTCAGTGCACATAATACAGTAAATGAAGTGAACAACTTCAACACTTACCTGGATCACTCATTTTCTCAGACAAGAATTGGCACTGAAATCACACTGCTGGACAAAATAATCAGAATATCAAATTAAAATCCGGTATTTTCTTATCCTTGTAAATATCAAAGTTACTTTCGTCATATAAACAAGAATTGCATAAGAACCCATCCATTTACACATTAAAGCAAGCCTCACCTGGTACTGGTTGAAGGACTGTACATAAACTGTATTTTCAGTCTGTATTTATAAGAGAGTGTCGAGTATGTAAAAACCACACCCAGTCCTTTTAATTACAGGTGGAAAGGTGTTTGTAGTCGGACAGAAAAAGCAGGGCGGAGAAATGAGATGATAGGTGACCCAAAATATTGGCATGGTAATGATGCTGACAGTTAAAAACGAGGTGGTTAAAAACAAAGACAAAACAGGGACATCATAATTATGTCAAACCTGAAGATTGATGATAAAAGCAGCAATCTACCCAGCTTTGTTTCATAGAGCTTGGTGAGAGTGTGGTTTTCCTATGATTATTTTCCATACAACCATCCCACAATCTTCTGGGAATGGTGCAGGATAGCTGTTTGTTTTTTTGTAATTCTTAGCGCATTTAAGGAACTTGACAAAAAAAACATTTTCTTGATACACTACATGGCCAAAAGTATGTGGACACGCCTTCAAATGAGTGGATTCTGCTATTTCAGCCACACCCGTTGCTGACAGGTGTATAAAATCGAGCACACAGCAATGCAATCTCCATAGACATTGACAGTAGAATTGCCTGTACTGAAGAGCTCAGTAACTTTCAACATGGCAATGTCACATTTCCAACTAGTCAGTTCGTCAAATATCTGCCCTGATAAAGCTGCCCAGGGCAACTTTAAGTGCTGTTATTGTGAAGTGGAAAAGTCTTGGAGCAACAACCTCTCAACCACAAAGTGGTAGGCCACACAAGTTTACAGAACGGGACCTCAGAGTGCTGAAGCGTGTAGCCTGTAAAAATCGTCTGTCCTTGATTGCAACACTCACTACTGCCTTTGGAAGCAACATCAATATAAGAACTGTTTATCGGGAGCTTCATGAAATTTGTTTTCTATGGCCGAGCAGCCACACACAAGCCTAAGATCACCGTGTGCAATGCCAAGCGTTGGCTGTAGTGGTGTGAAACTCGCCACCATTGGACTCTGGAGCAGTGGAAACGTGTTCTCTGGAGTAATGAATCACACTTCACTATCTGGCAGTCTGACGGACGAATCTGGGTTTGGCGGATGCCAGGAGAACGCTACCTGCCCCAACGCATAGTACCAACTGTAAAGTTTGGTGGAGGAGTCTTTGCCCATGCCAAGTATACCCATAACATGATGCAGCCACGACCATGCTTAAAAATATGGAGAGTAGTACTCTGTGATGTGTTGTGTTGGATTTGCCCCGAACAAAACACTTTCTATTCAGGACAAAAAGTTAATTACTTTGGCACATTTCTGCAGCATTACATGTTTAGTGCCTTGTTGCAAACAGGATGCATGTTTTTGGAATATTTTTTTATTCTGTACAGGCTTCCTTTTCATTTAGGTTAGTATTGTGGAGTAACAAATGTTTTTGATCCGTCCTCAGTTTTCTCCAATCACAGCCGATAAACTCTGTTACTGTTTTAAAATCACCTTTTGCCTCAAATCCCCGAGTGGTTTCCTTCCTCTGCTGGCAAATCAGTTAGGAAGGACGACTGTATCTTTGCAGTGACTGGGTATATTGATACACAATCTAAAGTCTAATTAATAACTTTGAATATCCCTTTGAGCATGGTAGTGTCTGCCTATTTTTGTTTACCTATCTACCAATAGGT
The DNA here is from genome assembly GCF_036934945.1 of Oncorhynchus masou masou. NCBI lineage: Eukaryota > Metazoa > Chordata > Actinopteri > Salmoniformes > Salmonidae > Oncorhynchus > Oncorhynchus masou. Next base: position 37,080,711 of record NC_088232.1, on the reverse strand, counting down.
GTCCTTCTTTGCACAGCATTGGAAAAGCACCTTGGTCTTTATGGTTGAATCTGTGCTTGAAATACATTACTCAACTGAGGGACCTTGCAGATAATTGTGTGGGGTACAGATATGGGGTGGTCATTAAAAATCAAGGGTGAGTCCATGCAACTTATATGATTCCTTAAGCACTATTTCAATCCTGAACCTATTTAGGCTAGCCACAACAAAGCTAGTAATCAAGACATTTTAGTAGTTTATTTTGTATTCATTTGTTTAAAAAAATAAATAATTTTCTTTTCACTTAGACATGAGCTATTTTGTGTGGATCAGTGACAACATTTTTAAATTGTATCCATTTAAATCTCACTTTGACTCAACAAAATGTGAAAAGTTCAAGGGGGGTGAATACTTAGTTTCTGCATATACAGTGCATATCATAACTTTGATATTCACAAGGATAAGAAGGTACCAATGACCTAAGCCCCTCTCAGTTAATCCCTACCATTGTGTCACTGAGTCATCATAATGCTTTAGCAAATGTACATTATACCAGGGGCATTGGTAGACACAATGTAAGTAACCTATTTTATGTCCCTCTAATTGCCTTGAATGCCTCTGCTGATCCTACAGCTATTGTATGCAGCAATCATGTGTCTATGAACTAGGTTTATGCTGTTAGCACTGAGGCGGTGTGCCCCAGTAGGAAGTCCAACTAACATAACATATATACTAGAATATTTACTTCTGCTAAGCTTCCCAGTAAAGCAATGAAAACAAGCAAGCATCCCAGAAAAGTGCTCAAAATAGCCCACGTTAACATATGTTGCTTAAGAAACAAGGTCCATGAAATTAATAACTTGCTCGTAACAGATGACACTCAATAGAATTGCCCTGGTAAGCTTCTTACTTTTTTCAATCTTTATTAACAACATGCTACAGGCTTTGAGTAAAACCAGTGTGTCTATGTATGCAGATGACTCAACATTATACACATCAGCTACTACAGCAACTGAAATGACTGCAATACTTAACAAAGAGCTGCAGTTAGTTTCAGAATGGGTGGCAAGGAATAAGTTAGTCCTAAATATTTCTAAAACTAAAAGCATTGTATTTGGGACAACTCATTCACTGAACACTACATCTTGTAATAAATAATGTGGAAATTGAGCAAGGTGAGGTGACTAAACTGCTTGGAGTAACCATGGATTGTAAACTGTCATGTTCAAAACATATTGCTACAACAGTAGCTAAGATGGGGAGAAGTCTGTCCATAATAAATAGATTCTCTACCTTCTTAACAGCACTATCAACAACGCAGGTCCTACAGGCCCTAGTTTTGTTGCACCTGGACTACTGTTCAGTCGTGTGGTCAGGTGCTACAAAAATGGACTTAAGAAAATTGCAATTGGCTCAGAACAGGGCAGCACGGCTGGCCCTTGGATGTACACAGAGAGCAAACATTAATAATATGCACATCAATCTCTCCTGGCTCAAAGTAGAGGAGATATTGACTTCATCACTACTTGTATTTGTGAGAGCAAATTGACATGTTGAAAGCACAGAGCTGTCTGTTTAAATGACTAGCACACAGCTCAGACACCCATGCATACCCCACAAGACATGCCACCAGAGGTCTCTTCAAAGTCCCCAAGGCCAGAACAGACTATGGGAGGTGAACAGTACTACATAGAGCCATGACTACATGGAACTCTATTCCACATCAGGTAAATGGTGCAAGCAGTAGAATCATATATATAGTGTGTGCCCTCAGGCCCATACTCCACCACCACATATCTGCAACACAAAATCCATGTGTACATGTCATCATGTGTGTGTATGCATGTGGCTGTGCCTATGTTTGTGTTACTTCACAGTCCCTGCTTTTCCAGAGGTGTATTTATATACCTCTATGTATATATAAATACACCTCTGGAAAAGCAGGGACTGAAGCAACACAAACATAGGCACAGCCACATGCATACACATGTATACACATGTATCCATGTACACATGGAATTTGTGTTGTATCTACGTGGTATTTGAGTAGGGGCCTGAGGGCATACACTGAGTGTTGTGAATTCGGTAATGAATGTATTGTAATGTTTTTAAAATTGTATAACTGCCTTAATTTTGCCGGACCCCAGGAAGAGTAGCTGCTGCCATATAAATACCAGATTTTGATTTGATATACAGAATATTTGGAGTATAGGCCTATACTATCAATTTAAGGAAGACTTGGAGTTTAGTATCAGCCAGGCAATGTTCTCTTGAGACAATAAGGGCGTGATTACTCGCCAAAGAAGCAGTGAAGGAGAGAGAGAAATTATTTACATTTCTCAGTGGTGAGGTGGATAGAGTTATGGGTGAGACGCCCTGGCCTTAGGCAATTTGCAACCTGAGAGAACATCAAACCTCGTTCCAACAGAAATACCTTTAAAACTTAAAAAAATGAAATGTCTTTTGAGGTGTAAAACTCCAATTGCATTGGAGTAGGTTGATTTAATAGAAATGGAAAGAGCAGCTGATGTTTCAGCAATTTTGTGAATCCATGATCTACAACTTCCTCATAAAAAATCTGTATTTTTATATTTTAATTTTTTAACCTTTATTTAACTAGTGTATGAATTGACAACTGCCAATCATGCTGTCAAAGAGTAAAGAGTTTACCCAGCTAACACATCACCTTCTGAGAATCATATGTGTCTTAGAACGTGGTGAGAGTATGTATGTGAAACATCACAGCACAGCTGAAAAATATATGGAACATGAAAATCTTAAGGGTTTAAAAGCTAATGTTCTATAATAGTTATGATTGAAAACAATGTACAATGTATAAGTACTATATATCTAGATGTGGCTGGATGGATATCAAATTCATTAATAGTTGTTATGTAATAAAAAAAACAAATTTACATGCAACAACAAAAGTAAAAGCTGTAAAAACAAAGTTTATTTTGGTCCTCCGAAGAGTTAGGGGTGGTGGAAAGAATAAATAAATACAGAATAAAGAAAAATAAATAAATACAGTGGGGCAAAAAAGTATTTAGTGAGCCACCAATTGTGCAAGTTCTCCCACTTAAATAGATGAGAGAGGCCTGTAATTTTCATCATAGGTACACTTCAACTATGACAGACAAAATGAGAAAAAAATACAGACAATCACATTGTAGGATTTTTAATGAATTTATTTGCAAATTATGGTGGAAAATAAGTATTTGGCCAATAACAAAAGTTTATCTCAATACTTTGTTATATACCCTTTGTTGGCAATGACAGAGGTCAAACGTTTTCTGTAAGTCTTCACAAGGCTTTCACACACTGTTGCTGGTATTTTGGCCCATTCCTCCATGCAGATCTCCTCTAGAGCAGTGATGTTTTGGGGCTGTTGCTGGGCAACACGGACCTTCAACTCCCTCCAAAGATTTTCTATGGGGTTGAGATCTGGAGACTGGCTAGGCCACTCCAGGACCTTGAAATGCTTCTTACGGAGCCACTCCTTCGTTGCCCGGGCGGTGTGTTTGGGATCATTGTCATGCTGAAAGACCCAGCCACGTTTCATCTTCAATGCCCTTGCTGATGGAAGGAGGTTTTCACTCAAAATCTCACGATACATGGCCCCATTCATTCTTTCCTTTACACGGATCAGTCGTCCTGGTCCCTTTGCAGAAAAACAGCCCCAAAGCATGATGTTTCCACCCCCATGCTTCACAGTAGGTATGGTGTTCTTTGGATGCAACTCAGCATTCTTTGTCCTCCAAACACGACGAGTTGAGTTTTTACCAAAAAGTTATATTTTGGTTTCATCTGACCATATGACATTCTCCCAATCTTCTTCTGGATCATCCAAATGTTCTCTAGCAAACTTCAGTTGGGCCTGGGCATGTACTGGCTTAAGCAGGGGGACACGTCTGGCACTGCAGGATTTGAGTCCCTGGTGGCGTAGTGTGTTACTGATGGTAGGCTTTGTTACTTTGGTCCCAGCTCTCTGCAGGTAATTCATTAGGTCCCCCCGTGTGGTTCTGGGATTTTTGCTCACCGTTCTTGTGATCATTTTGACCCCACTGGGTGAGATCTTGCGTGGAGCTCCAGACCGAGGGAGATTATCAGTGGTCTTGTATGTCTTCCATTTCCTAATAATTGCTCCCACAGTTGATTTCTTCAAACCAAGCTGCTTACCTATTGCATATTCAGTCTTCCCAGCCTGGTGCAGGTCTACAATTTTGTTTCTTGTGTCCTTTGACAGCTCTTTGGTCTTGGCCATAGTAGAGTTTGGAGTGTGACTGTTTGAGGTTGTGGACAGGTGTCTTTTATACTGATAACAACTTCAAACAGGTGCCATTAATACAGGTAACAAGTGGAGGACAGAGGAGTCTCTTAAATAAGAAGTTACAGGTCTGTGAGAGCCAGAAATCTTGCTTGTTTGTAGGTGAACAAATACTTATTTTCCACCATAATTAGCAAATTAATTAATTAAAAATCCTACAATGTGATTTCCTGGATTTCTCTTCTCATTTTGTCTGTCATAGTTGAAGTGTACCTATGATGAAAATTACAGGCCTCTCTCATCTTTTTAAGTGGGAGAACTTGCACAATTGGTGGCTGACTAAATACTTTTTTGCCCCAATGTTCTTCTCTGGGAATTTCAGTACTTCAGCGTCACGTTTTCTGCAGGTTTCCTCATGGTTCTGTGAAAAGTAATGTTCTCAGAACAATAAGAAATAAAAACCATAAAAACCACAAGAAAATTATTAGTAACATTCTATGGAAAGATGAGACTCTCACGATGGTGTTCTCTGTTTTGCTCTATGACCCCCACAAGCCCCACGGGACTTGTCTGAAGTTGGTACCATCGATGTGTGAACCGTTTGGGCTACAAACTAATATGACCCAACTATGGAAAGGGGACACTCCCACAATGGTGTTCTCCATTTTGCTCTATGGCCCCCATGAGTGTCACGGGACGTATCTGAAGGTAACCTGGTATCGTCTTTAAGAAATTATGGAAGTTAGGAAGTAAAATTGTGCCGCCCGCCCAAGAAAGGGGTTAAATACCTGTCCCAAAAAATACATATATAGTTCTTGAGCTTTTTTATATCATAGTTATAGGAAGGGCACTTCAAAACCTTGTTCTTTATGATATTTTTTTTTTTACTGTTTGTTTTGCCATTTGTGAATGTGTTATTCAATGCATGTCTGTGGGTTATAGTAGTAAAGGACAAATTCTATATTTGATCAAATAATTGTTAAATCTTTTTGTTGTATACCTACAGAGGTCCAAAATCTCAAAATCAAATAGCTAAATGATCTATGGTATGACCAAGAAGACAATGAATGTTCCTTAGAGGCCTCGGTACAGTTTGGACTTGAATCTGCTTGAAAATATATGTCAAGACTTGAAAATGTCTGTCTTGCAATGATCAACAACCAACATGACAGAGCTGGAAGAATATTGCACAATACAGGTTTGCAAAGCCCTAGAGACCCAGCTAGCACATAACGTTCTGAGAACCATATGTTTATTAGAGCTTAATGAGGGAGTGGTTGTCCTAAGGTTATTTTGCATACAATCGGCCCACAATGTTCTGGGAATGGAGCAGGATACCTAGCTAGCACATAACGTTCTGAGAGCCATATGTTTCTTAGGTTGGAATTTCAGTACTTCAGCATAACGTTTCCTACAAGTTTCCTCATGGTTTTATTTAAATTAATGTTATCAAATTGTTCAGAGAACATTAAGAAACAACATTCCTCTTTTGAAATTTCAGTACTTCAGCATAATGTTTTCTACAGGTTTCCTCATGGTTGTATACTGAACAAAAATATAAACGCAACATGTAAAGTGTTAGTCTCATGTTCCATTTGCTGAAATAAATATCTCAGGAATTTGACATCCTCACAAAAAGCTTATTTCTCTCAAAACATGTGCACAAGATTGTTTACATCCCTGTTAGTGAGCATTTCTCCTTTGCCAAGATAATCAACCACCTCACAGGTGTGGCATATCAAGAAGCTGATTAAACAGCATGATCATTATACAGGTGTACCTTGTGCTGGGGACAATTAAAGGCCACTCTAAGGTGTGCAGTTTTGTCACACAATATAATGATATAGACTTCTCAAGTTTTTAGCGAGCGTGCAATTAGCATGCAGACTGCAGGACTGTCCAACAGAGCTGTTGCCAGAGAAAGTAATGTTCCTTTCTCTACCACAAGCCATCTCCAATGTCGTTTTAGAGAATTTAACAGTACGTCCAACCAGCCTCACAACCACAGACCATGTGTAACCACGCCAGCCCAGGACCTCAACATCTGGCTTCTTCACCTGTGGGATCGTCTGATACCAGCTACCCAGACAGCTGATGAAACTGAGTATTTCTGTCTGTCATAAAGCCCTTTCGTGGGGAAAAACAAATTCTGATTAGCTGGGCCTGGCTCCTCAGTCGGTGGGCCTGGCTCTCAAGTGGGTGGGCCTATGCCCTCCCAGGCCAACCCATGGCTGCGCCCTGCCTAGTCATGTGAAATCCATAGATTAGGGCCTAATTCATTTATTTCAATTGACTGATTTCCTTATGTGAACTGTAACTCAGGAAAATCTTCAAAATTCAGCATAACGTTTTCTACAGGTTTCATCATGGTGCTATTTAAGGTCATGTTCTCATTTTTATGAGAACATTAAGAAAACGTTCTTCTGTGGGAATTTTAGTATTTCAGGTTTCCTCATGATTCTATTTAAATAGTCCTGTTCTGAAAACATTAAGAAAACTTTCCATAAAAACCACAAGAAAACATTAGTAATGTTCCATGGAACGATGGTGTTCTCCGTCTTACTCTATGTCCCATATGGGAGTCACCGGACTCGTCTGAAGGTAACCTGGTACTGGTTTTAAAAATGATGAAGTATGGCAGTAGTTTTTTGCCAACAAAAAAAGGGGTGAAGTACAGTACGTGTCCCCCCAAAAAATATATATTTATTGAGCTTTCTTATATCTCTAAGATATAGGACAGACACTTCAAAACCTTATTCCTTATGTTTTGCCATTAATGAATGTGTTATTCAATTAATTTCTATGAGCTATTGTAGTAAAGGCCAAATGTAATAATTTATCAAATATTTTTTTAAATATATTTCTTTATTCCTACAGGGATCCTAAAGTTCAAAATCAAATAGCTAAATGATCCATGATATGACCAAGAAGACAATGAATGTTCCTGAGTGACCTAGTTACAGTTTTGACTTGAATCTGCTTGAAAATATATGTCAAGACTTGAAAATGTCTAGCAAACAACCAACTGCACAAAGCTTGAAGAATTTTGAAAATAATAAATGCATTGCAAACATCTCAACCAGCTGATGGAGTTACACAATTAGAGTAAACTAATTTGGGATTGGAATTTCCATCATCTAAAACAGTATACATTAATTTACATTATTTCTGCTTAATTTACTTATAATGTAAGACAAGCCTAGTTAAATGAGGACTGATGTCAAATTTTAATAACATATGATGCATTCTAATATTCATATTTTGACAGAAAATGTATGTAAATTAATGTTTTTACAGTTTATATGCTTAGAATACCAATAACATGGAATATGCTGAATGATATTGTGAAACATATTGAAGATAATAGGCTGTCATGCCCTGGCCATAGAGAGGCTTTTCTTTATTCTCTATTCTCTATTTTGGTTAGGCCAGGGTGTGCCTAGGGTGGGCATTCTAGTTTATTTATTTTTATGTTTTCTATTTCTATGTTTTGGCTGGGTATGGTTCTCAATCAGGGACAGCTGTCTATCGTTGTCTCTGATTGGGAATCATACTTAGGTAGCCGGTTTTTCCACCTTAGTTGTGGGTAGTTGACTTTGTTAGTGGCCTGTATAGCCCTAGTAAGCTTCACATTCGTTTTCTTGTTTTTGTTGGCGACATTCTAAATAAAAAGAAATATACGCTCGCCACGCTGCACCTTGGTCCGGTCATTTCCCTGACGAAGTTAGTGACATAGGCAGACAGTGAATAATGTTATGGATTTTAAATTATTTGAGTATTTGCACAGACAAAACAATGCCATTACAATATTTCTCCATTATTACTAGCTTTGACTTAATAGCCTTGACTAAACGGTGATTGACTCTATACCGGTACTCCCTGTATATAGCCTCACTACAGTTATTTTACTGCTGCTCTTTAATTACTTGTTACTTGTATTTCTTATTTTGTTAACTAATCTATTTTTTACAAACACGTTTTTCTTAAAACTGCATTGTTGGTTAAGGGCTTGTAAGTAAGGATTTCACTGTAATGTCTACACCGGTTATGTTCATTTGAACTGACAAATACAATTTGATTTGATTCCTTTAATGGGAAACTCAGCCAATCTGTTAGATATTATTTTCAAGAGTTCCTAATTTTGTAAAACAACATATTAATAATTTAATCATTCTTAAATTATGTTTTAGAGGTCAACATTTTACAATGTTGTAATTTCCCATTTTATACACAATTGGTAATTTTAAAAAGTGTGATAAGTGAGGTTTGGTTTTGCTCACGTTCACTTCCTGGTTTTCAACCATAATTGGAGTCCAATAATGAAAACCAATAGGCATGTCTTAGAGATATTCTTTATTGGGACAGTGGTTAGGGTGTTTGTAATTGGTGCTGGTGGCCTTGGTTTGAGACTTGCTAGGGCAGACACGGTAATCTTATGGAAATATGTTAATGTCATTATTTAGCAAACACATCTATCTGATCTAATTAAAATTAGTTTCTCATTGAAAGATGGGAATCTGTAGGATTTTCCCTTGAGGACGAATTATGACCACATTTCCACTACCTCGTAAATTGTCAATATTTATTAGTTCTATAAAGCTGAGTATCTCAAAGAGAACTCTATCATATTTTTTAAATCTACACCACACATGGTATACCATTTACAACAAATGTGTCATTGAGAAACCATTTTAATTAGATCAGATACAGTGCTTTCAGAAAGTATTTACACCCCTTGACGTTTTCCACATTTTGTTGTGTTACAAAGTATGATTAAAATGGATTTAATTTAAACATTTTACACAAAATTCTGAAAAATGCTAACATTAGTTACATTTTTTAAATTGAAATAAAACATGAATATATCTTGATAAAATAAGTATTCAACCCCTGAGCCAAACAATACATGTTATAAACCCCTTTTGGCAGTGATTACAGCTGTGAGTTTTTCTGGGTAAGTCACTAAAAGCTTTGCACACCTGGAATCTACAATATTTGCACATTATTCTTGTAAACATTCTTCAAGCTCTGTCAAGTTGGATGTTGATCATTGCTAGACAATTATTTTCAAGTCTTGCTATTGATTTTTAATCTGATTTAAGTCAAAACTGTAACTAGGCCACTCAGGAACATTCAATGTCGTCTTGGTAAGCAACTCCAGTGTATATTTGGCCTTGATTAAAGGTTATTGTTCTGCTGAAAGGTGCATTTGTCTCCGAGGGTCTGTTTGAAAGCAGATTGAACTTTGCTTAGCTGTATTCCATTTATTTATCATCCTAAAAAACTCCTTAGTTCTTGCCGATGACAAGCATACCCATAACATGACGCAGCCACAACTATGCTTGAAAATATGAAGAGTACTCAGTGATGTGTTGTGTTGGATTTGCCCCAAAAATAACATTCTGTATTCAGGACTTAAACGTATTTTATTTGCCAAGTTTTTTGCAGTTTTGCTTTAGTGCCTTGTTGCAAACAGAGTGCATGTTTTGGAATATTTTTATTCTGTACAGTCTTCCTTCTTTCCACTTTGTCATTTAGGTTAGTATTGTGAAGTAACTGCAATGTTGTTTTCTCCTTTCACAGCCATTAAACTCTAACCATTTTAAAATCACCATCTCTGGAAACTGAGTTAGGAATGACACCTGTATCTTGTAGTGTCAGGGTGTATTGATACACCATCCAAAGTGCATTTAATTCCTAATTGCTCAAAGGGATATTCAATGTCTGTTTAAAAAAAATCTAACTAACAATAGGTGCCCTTCCTTGAGAGGCATTGGAAGACCTCCCTGGTCTTTGTGGTTGAATTTGTGTTTGATTTTCACTGCTCGACTAAGGGACCTTATAGATAATTATACACGTCCAATTTTTCAGTTTTTGATTTGTTAAAAAAGTTTGAAATATCCAATAAATGTCGTTCTACTTCATGAATGTGTCCCACTTGTTGTTGATTCTTCACAAAAAAATACAGTTTTATATCTTTATGTTTGAAGCCTGAAATGTGGCAAAAGGTCGCAAAGTTCAAGGGGGCCGAATACTTTCGCAAGGCACTGTATGTGTGGGATACAGAGATGAGGTAGTCATTCAAAAATAATGTTTAACTCTACTACAAAGTGAGTCCATGCAACTTATGAGACTTGGACTCACATTTGTAGGCTGGACTCACATTATTTAGGCTTGCCATAACAAAGGGGTTGAATACTTACTGATTCAAGACATTTCAGCTTTAATTTAAAATTTATTTTTAAATATATGTTTTTAACTAAATTCCTCTTTGATATTATGGGGTATTGTGTGAAGGCCAGTGACACAAAATCTCAATGTAATCAATTATAAATTCAAGCTTTAAGATAAATTAATATATATATACAGTTTTGAGAATGACACAAATATTAATTTCCACAATGTTTGCTGCCTCAGTGTCTTTAGCTATTTTTGTCAGATGTTACTCTGGAATACTGAAGTATAATTACAAGCATTTCATAAGTGTCAAAGGCTTTTATTGACAATTACATGAAGTTGATGCAAAGAGTCAATATTTGCAGTGTTGACCCTTCTTGTTCAAGAGCTCTGCAATCCGCCCTGGCATGCTGTCGATTAACTTCTGGGCCACATCCTGACTGATAACAGCCCATTCTTGCATAATCAATGCTTGGAGTTTGTCAGAATTTGTGGTGTTTTGTTTGTCTACCCTCCTCTTGAGGATTGACCACAAGTTCTCAACGGGATTAAGGTCTTGGGGAGTTTCCTGGCCATGGATGCAAAATATTGATGTTTTGTTCCCCGAGCCACTTAGTTATCACTTTTGCCTTATGGCAAGGTGCTCCATCATGCTGGAAAAGGCATTGTTCATCACCAAACTGTTCCTGGATGGTTGGGAGAAGTTGCTCTCAGAGGATGTGTTGGTACGATTCTTTATTTATGGCTGTGTTCTTAGGCAAAATTGTGAGGGAGCCCACTCCCTTGGCTGAGAAGCAACACCACACATGAATGGTCTGAGGATGCTTTACTGTTGGCATGACACAGGACTAATGGTAGTGCTCACATTGTCTTCTCCAGACAAGCTTTTTTTCCGGATGCCCCAAACAATCGGAAAGGGGATTCATCAGAGAAAATGACTTTACCCCAGTCCTCAGCAGTCCAATCCCTGTACCTTTTTCAGAATATCAGTCTGTCCCTGATGTTTATCCTGGAGATAATTGGCTTCTTTGCTGCCCTTCTTGACACCAGGCCATCCTCCAAAAGTCTTTGCCTCACTGTGCGTGCAGATGCACTCACACCTGCCTGCTGCCATTCCTGAGCAAGCTCTGTACTGGTGGTGCCCTGATTCCGCAGCTGAACCAACTTTAGGAGACGGTCCTGGCACTTGCTGGACTTTCTTGGGCGCACTGAAGCCTTCTTCACAACGATTGAACCGCTCTCTTTGAAGTTCTTGATGATCCGATAAATGGTTGATTTAGGTGCAATCTTACTGGCAGCAATATCCTTGCTTGTGAAGCCCTTTTTTTGCAAAGCAATGATGACGGCGCATGTTTCCTTGCAGTTAACCATGATTGACAGAGGAAGAACAGTGACTCCAACCACCACCCTCCTTTTGAAGCTTTCAGTCTGTTATTCAAACTCAATCAGCATGACAGAGTGATCTCCAGCCTTGTCCTCGTCAACACTCACAGCGGTTCTTAACGAGAGAATCACTGACATGATGTCAGCTGGTCCATTTGTGGCAGGGCTGAAATGCAGTGGAAATATTTATTTGGGATTCAAATAATTTGCATCGCAAAGAGGGACTTTGCAATTAATTGTAATTCATCTAATCACTCTTCATAACATTCTGGAGTATATGCAAATTTCCATCACAAACTGAGACAGCAGACTTTGTGAAAATTAATATTTGTGTCATTCTCAAAACTTTTTGCCACGACTCTATATATATATATATATTATATATATATATTATATATATATTATACATATATAACAATACATATATATTATACATATATATATATAAACTCAGCAACATGTGTAAATATTTGTATGAACATAACAAGATTCAACAACTGAGACATAAACTGAACAAATTCCACAGATATGTGGCTAACAGAAATGGAATAATGTGTCCCTGAACAAAGGGGGGGTCAAAATCAAAAGTAACAGTCAGTATCTGGTGTGACCACCAGCTTCATTAAGTACTGCATTGCATCTCCTCCTCATGGACTGCACCAGATTTGCCAGTTCTTGCTGTGAGATGTTACCCCACTCTTCCACCAAGGTACCTGCAAGTTCCCATACATTTCTGGGGGGAATTGCCCTAGCCTTCACCCTCCGATCCACAGGTCCCAGACATGGACATGTCTGGCCCAGCGACGGTGGGTTTGAGCCCATAGGTGACATTGTTGCCGGTGATGTCTGGTGAGGACCTACCTTACAACAGGCCTACAAGCCCTCAGTCCAGCCTCTCTCAGCCTATTGTGGACAGTCTGACCATTGAAAGAGGGATTGTGCGTTCCTGGTGTAAATCGGGCAGTTGTTATTGCCATCCTGTACCTATCCCCGCAGGTGTGATTTTTGGATGTACCGATCCTGTGGAGGTGTTGTTACACGTGGTCTGCCACTGCGAGGACGATCAGCTGTCTATCCTGCCTCCCTGTAGCGCTGTCTTAGGCGTCTCACAGTATGGACATTGCAATTTATTTCCCTGGCCACATCTGCAGTCCTCATGCCTCCTTGCAGCACGCCTAAGGCACGTTCATGCAGATGAACAGGGACCCTGGGCATGTTTCTTTTGGTATTTTTCAGAGTCAGTAGAAAGGCCTCTTTAGTGTCCTAAGTTTTCATAACTGTGACCTTCATTGCCTAGCGTCTGAAAGCTGTTTGTGTCTTAACGATCGTTCCACAGGTGTATGTTAATTAATTGTTTATGGGTCATTGAACAAGCATGGGAAACAGTGTTGAAACCCTTTACAATGAAGATCTGTGAAGTTATTTGGATTTTTGAAAGACAGGGTCCTGAAAAAGGGACGTTTCTTTGTTTGCTGAGTCTCCCGGCTATGTTTTCACCTCCAAAGAGATTTCTCTTTTCAAAAGAGAGTTTGAAATGTATTTCTGTTTGAATGAGATTTGACATTTGCTCTCAGGTTGCAAATTGCCTAAGGCCAGGGAGTCTCAGCCATAACTCTGCCCAGCTAGCATATTTGGTTCCTTGGAAGTTGTGGGAACGTATGTTTTTTGTTTTACATTCGTTGTGGGAATGAAGACGTACGTTTCCTGACCAGTAAAGCTAAAAAAAATCTTTTTATGTTCTGAGACCAGAAGTGAGAATTTAGCCTGTCCTGGGAATGTTTATTTTTTGATTGCAGTGAGGTTCTGTGAACATTTTACTCTGCTTCTTTGAGGTTTTAGAGAGAAGTTTTATTAATGCTCTTGGAACAGAAATGCTGTAATGGCCGTCATTGGTGGAAGAAGGTGAGGACCAATGCGCAGCGTGGTACGTGTTAATCTTTTTAATAAAGTAAACTGAACACTGAATAACAAAACAACAAAGAAACAACCGGAACAGTTCTGTCTGGTGTAGACACACAAAGACTGAAAACAACCACCCACAAAACACAATGGCAAACAGGCTACCTAAATATGGTTCTCAATCAGGGCCATCGATTGACAGCTGCCTCTGATTGAGAACCATACCAGGCCAAACACAGAAATAGAAAATCATAGACAAACTAACATAGACAACACACCCAACTCAGGCCCTGACCATACTAAAACAAAAGACAAAACAAAGGAACTAAGATCAGAACGTGATAAATGCTAGGTTATTTGGAGGTTTTTGAATACTTCCTTACAACTTTCACTGAATGTTTTAATCAGGGTTTTAATAACACTGCTAGCTTATTTGGGGTTAACTTGTTCTTTACTCCAAGCACAGATGGGACACATGGAAATTAATTTCCTTAGGCATTATTCAAGGAAAAACATGTATTTTTTATTGGGACATGGCCTCAGTGAGATTCAAACTTATAATCTTCTGTCCTCTATCCATGGAATTAGACCCTGCAACACCAGGATGGAGCAACTGTAGCATGCCATGTTTTTTATGAATACAAAGCTGTTCATATTAGTCTATTCAATAGATCCCATTCCAAAGGAAACCAGTACTCATTAAGATCAGGTGTGGCAAATTAGTAGGTGCGGCCAACACACCCGAACACACTTAACAACATCGAGGATAGATTTTTGTTGATGCTGAGAAGTGAATGCATATATCTTTAAATAACATTCTTATAATGTTATTTAAGTTTGCTTGAGGTTTGTATGGAACGTTTTCTTGTCGGAAACGTTATGCCAAAGTGCAGAAATGCCACAGAAGAACGTTGTTTCTTAACGTTCTTTGAACTATTTGAGAACGCTTCCAATGTCAAACCATTTGGAGAACGTTCCTGAACATTACCAAAATTGAAATGAAATGTAACCATGTTTGAACTTTTAGGAAACGTTCTGTTGAAGTCAGTAGTGTAATGTACTTAAGTAAAACTACTTTAAAGTACTACTTAAGTAGTTTTATGGGGTATCTGCGCTTTACCTTACTATTTATATTTTGAGCAACTTTTACTTTTACTTCACCACATTCTTAAAGAAAAGAAAATACTTTTTACTCCAAACATTTCCCTGAAACCCAAAAGTATTTTGACAGGAAAATGGTCCAATTCACAAACTTATCAAGAGAACATTCCTGGTCATCACTACTGCCTCTGATCTGGCAGACTCACTAAAAACACATGCTTAGTTTGTAAATGATGTCTGAGTGTTGGAGTGTGCCCCTGGCTAACCGCCAAAAATAAAATAAAATAAATTGTGCTGTCTGTTTTGCTTAATATAAGGAATTTGAAATTATTTATACTTTTACAATTGATACTTAAGTACATTTTAACGATTCCATTTACATTTGATACTTAAGTATATTTAAAACCAAATTCTTTTAGACTTTTACTCAAGTAGTATTTTACTGGTTGACTTTCACTTTTATTTGAGTCATTTTCTATTAAGGTATCTTTACTTTTACTCAAGCATGACAATTGAGTACTTTTCCACCACTGGTTAAAGTAATGCAATACCAAGAAAACAAGGTTTTTGTCAAGTTCCTTAGATGTGCTGAGAATGTTCCAAATAAAATGCAACTATCCTGCACCATTCTCAGAAAGTTGTGGCAAGGTTGTATCCAAAATAACCATAGGACAACCATGCTCTTGCCAAGCTCTAAGAAACATATGGTTCTAAGAACGTTATGTGCTAGCTGGGTATCCACCTCACCACATAGAAATGTACAGAAAATGTATCTCCCTGTCACATCATGCCACTGCTTCTATGGGAAGTAATTATTCCCTTCTCATCTCAAGAAAACATTGCCTGGCTGATACCAAACTCCAAGTCCTCCTTA
This sequence comes from Oncorhynchus masou masou, assembly GCF_036934945.1. NCBI lineage: Eukaryota > Metazoa > Chordata > Actinopteri > Salmoniformes > Salmonidae > Oncorhynchus > Oncorhynchus masou. Next base: position 37,065,031 of record NC_088232.1, on the reverse strand, counting down.
CTTCAGCTTGGCTACACCAATCATTGATGCAAACAAATGAGACACACAGTTTTACTGATAAATCCTTGTCTTATTGGGTCTATTCTATAAAATATTTTTGTATGTGACAGAGAGCTGACTTATTTAGCACTTCACCAGACTGACCCACTAATCCATGGCCCTATGTAACACAAGTGACAATGGTCTCATTGGGGCTATCTAACCCTATAGTCGAGTTATGCCTGAAATTGTTAGTATATACTGAAAAGAATCTGTATATCAAATCAAAATCTGGTATCTTCTTGTCCTTGTAAATATCAAAGTAATTTTCTGCATATAAACAAGAATTGCATAAGAACACCGCCATTCTCACATTAAAGTGAAAGCCTTACCTGGTGCAGAATGTTGACAGACTGTACATAAGATGTATATTCAGTTTGTATTTATAAGAGCGTTTTGATACATCGGTAGAGTATAAAATAACCACACCCAGTCCTAATTTGATTACAGGTGTATTGGTGTTTGTTGTTGGCCAGGTAAAGTAGGGCGGAGAGATGAGACAATGAGTGATAATTGAATGACTGAGAGTACCACCCTAAATGTTGTCATGATGATGATACTGACTGTTGAAAATTAGGTAGTTGAAAACAAAGACTAAATTAGGACATCATAACTATGTCAAACCTAAAGATCCAGGAGATGCACATTTCAAAAAGAAGATAAGATGAAAGAAGTCATCTGAGGACAGCTTGACTTGGCCAACCCATCTTAATACTGTACATTTAAAAGGAAGAGCAAAAGCTAATTGTAGCTAAAGATGATCAACAACTCCCTTAACTCAAGAGAGAACACTAAAACCAACCATAATCTCTTTAGTCTTTGACAACATGATTGACAGTTAACAATTCATGCAAATTGCTGAAACATCAGTGGCTCTTTCCATTTATGTGAAAATTACTATTAGTTTAGTAAATATTTTAGTATGTGACAGAGAGCTGGTTTATTTAGCACTTTATCAGACCTACCTCCGCTAACCCATGGCCCCATATGAGACCGGTGACAATGGTCTCATTGGGGCTCTCTAACCCCATAACCTAGTTGTGTCTTTCAGTTGAATCTCTTGTGTCTTTCAGTTGAAGGTTTATCATAGGCAATAAATATGATATATAATATATAAAATGGTCTTTCCTTCATCAACAATGATATGACAACATAGACTTATGCATGAAAACATGCAAACAAAGGCTGATTGATGCAAGCCTGTGAATACCTGCAGTATGGCAAGTGAGGTGTTTACACGACCAACCAGAAGGATAAAGCAAGTACTCCACCTAGAGGGTAAAATGCATCCTCACTTGCCATATTTCCACACAAATTACATCTCAATTTGCACAGATGCTGAACTATTTTTATTTGAATGAAGGGTGCACACTTCGCCATGATGATATGTTAAAGTTTTGATAGCCATATATGTCAAAGAGTTGAGATAAGCTTACAATAATACACACTGCAGTCACCATCTATCCTATAGCAGATACAGTTACCAAAGTGTTTTACCCTGGCTTGCAACATCTCAGGTATAGATAGCTAGCAATATTTTGCTCTCTTGTCATTAAAATAATTTGACTTGATAAATTACAATCCGTCAAGGACAGTTAAATTGATTTGTATATTTAGCTAGTTCAATTCATCATGCATGCAGGTTATGCATAACAATTTATAATTGAGTGTCACTGCAAATCTTTTAATGTGCTGTTTAATGCAGTTATTATTGTAATTATGCAACCATCTTTTTAGCAAGCCAACTTTCAACAGTTGGGCAAGTGGGTATGGAATACCTGCACAAAGAGATTGGCTATGTGGAAGAGGGCCTAGCCCTGTAGTGACCATGCTGTGAACCAGGGCGTGAGTGTTTTTTCATCTTCACTTCACCTGCTGGAACTCAGTGAGCCTGTGACAAGGCCGGCGACATTCCCAAGGTCTTTTTAAACATGTGAATTATGTTTTAAGAGGTCATAGTTTATATAACAAGACTAGCCTACTTGTTTTCACCTGTCCTGACATTTGAAAGGTTTCCACTAGTTACCACAGCCACAAAGTAAAAATGGTCTAAATCTTAAAAATGTATGAAAACAAAGATGCCCTTTTTGGTCTTAATTTAGGGTTAGGTATAAGATTAACAGTTGGTTAGGGTTAGGTTTAAAGTTAAATTTTAAGGAGATAAATTGTAGAAATAGGTGACCAATTTCAAACTTGCATGTTCTGATCTAGGCCAACGTTTGATTACACTTAATCGGCTATTCCCAAACAGGGGTACGTGCAATGCCGTCGGGGGTACGCCAAATAAAAATGTGATTCACATTTTCAAACAGTCCATTTAGATTTTCCAACAAGGGCTATACATTTTGGTGATGTTTTTTTTCTCACCTGAGTATTTTTTTAAATGTTACCTTTATTTAACTCTCTTGCACGGACATTTTGAAATGAAACATGGACATTTGAAAAATAAGCTACGGGAGTTTATTGAGCGTGAATTAAGACTACTTTCATGTAGTAAGACATGTATAAAAGCAACAGATACCATTAATAAGACGGGGCTAGAAGCATCTTACATGTATATGGTGAACTACCGAGTGTCTAGGACAGGCAAGCCCCATATTATTGTGGAAGACTTCATTCTTCCTGCTGCCGTGACTATGGCTGGGACAATGCTGGGGGAAAAGGTTAAAAAAACTATACAGACAATACTTCATCAAACACTGTTTCATGACTCATCAGTGACATGACAGGAGATGTTTTGAAACAATTACTTCTTTGCATACAAGCCAGTGAATTATATGTGTTACAGCTGGATGAGTCCAACAGACGTGGCGGGCCTGGCACAGCTGTCCGTTTCGTTTATGGGGGGTCAATTAAGGAAGACATCTTCTTCTGCAAACCACTGGAAACCAGGACAACATGAGAGAATATTTTTAAAGTACTGGACAGCTTTGTGACATCAAATGGACTTTGGTGGTCAAGATGTGTTGGTGTCTGTACTGATAGGGCAAATGCCATGACAGGGAGACAGAGGGAGTGATACTGAGTGACCTGGGTGCGCAATTATGCAGGTACTTTCCCGAAACGGACGACACAAACAAATGGATTCGTTAGACGCTTTCATGTCCTGCCTCCAGTCCACTTACCGATATCTGAACAAGAGAGTTCATTGAAATTGCAATAGCAGTTCTGTGATAATTACATTTACATTTTACATTTAAGTCATTTAGCAGACGCTCTTATCCAGAGCGACTTACAAATTGGTGAATTCACCTTCTGACATCCAGTGGAACAGCCACTTTACAATAGTGCATCTAAATCATTTAAGGGGGGGGGTGAGAAGGATTACTTTATCCTATCCTAGGTATTCCTTGAAGAGGTGGGGTTTCAGGTGTCTCCGGAAGGTGGTGATTGACTCCGCTGTCCTGGCGTCGTGAGGGAGTTTGTTCCACCATTGGGGGGCCAGAGCAGCGAACAGTTTTGACTGGGCTGAGCGGGAACTGTACTTCCTCAGTGGTAGGGAGGCGAGCAGGCCAGAGGTGGATGAACGCAGTGCCCTTGTTTGGGTGTAGGGCCTGATCAGAGCCTGGAGGTACTGCGGTGCCGTTCCCCTCACAGCTCCGTAGGCAAGCACCATGGTCTTGTAGCGGATGCGAGCTTCAACTGGAAGCCAGTGGAGAGAGCGGAGGAGCGGGGTGACGTGAGAGAACTTGGGAAGGTTGAACACCAGACGGGCTGCGGCGTTCTGGATGAGTTGTAGGGGTTTAATGGCACAGGCAGGGAGCCCAGCCAACAGCGAGTTGCAGTAATCCAGACGGGAGATGACAAGTGCCTGGATTAGGACCTGCGCCGCTTCCTGTGTGAGGCAGGGTCGTACTCTGCGGATGTTGTAGGGCATGAACCTACAGGAACGGGCCACCGCCTTGATGTTAGTTGAGAACGACAGGGTGTTGTCCAGGATCACGCCAAGGTTCTTAGCGCTCTGGGAGGAGGACACAATGGAGTTGTCAACCGTGATGGCGAGATCATGGAACGGGCAGTCCTTCCCCGGGAGGAAGAGCAGCTCCGTCTTGCCGAGGTTCAGCTTGAGGTGGTGATCCGTCATCCACACTGATATGTCTGCCAGACATGCAGAGATGCGATTTGCCACCTGGTCATCAGAAGGGGGAAAGTAGAAGATTAATTGTGTGTCGTCTGCATAGCAATGATAGGAGAGACCATGTGAGGTTATGACAGAGCCAAGTGACTTGGTGTATAGCGAGAATAGGAGAGGGCCTAGAACAGAGCCCTGGGGGACACCAGTGGTGAGAGCGCGTGGCGAGGAGACAGATTCTCGCCACGCCACCTGGTAGGAGCGACCTGTCAGGTAGGACGCAATCCAAGAGTGGGCCGCGCCGGAGATGCCCAACTCGGAGAGGGTGGAGAGGAGGATCTGATGGTTCACAGTATCGAAGGCAGCCGATAGGTCTAGAAGGATGAGAGCAGAGGAGAGAGAGTTAGCTTTAGCAGTGCGGAGCGCCTCCGTGATACAGAGAAGAGCAGTCTCAGTTGAATGACTAGTCTTGAAACCTGACTGATTTGGATCAAGAAGGTCATTCTGAGAGAGATAGCGGGAGAGCTGGCCAAGGACGGCACGTTCAAGAGTTTTGGAGAGAAAAGAAAGAAGGGATACTGGTCTGTAGTTGTTGACATCGGAGGGATCGAGTGTAGGTTTTTTCAGAAGGGGTGCAACTCTCGCTCTCTTGAAGACGGAAGGGACGTAGCCAGCGGTCAGGGATGAGTTGATGAGCGAGGTGTAATAATAATAATAATTGAATTTAATCAGAAGCCACTGCCAGATTTCTGGCTAGGGCTGTGATCAGAGTATCCTGCCTTGGCAATCCGAGCTGTTAGGACACTGATGCCCTTTGCAACCAGGTACCTATGTGAGAGTGGATTCTCGGCCCTCGCTAGCATGAAAACTAAATATAGGCACAGACTGTGTGTGGAAAATGATTTAAGACTGAGACTCTCTCCAATATAACCCAACATTGCAGTGTTACAGGTATGTGCATCCCTTCAAGCACACCCTTCTCATTAACCTGTGGTGAGTTATTCACAATTTTCAATGAACAAATACGTTTTTATATGTAAGATGGCTAAATAAAGAGCAAAATTATTGATTATTATTATTTGTGCCCTGGTCCTATAAGAGCTCTTTTTCACTTCCCACGAGCAGGGTTGCGACAAAAACTCACACTCATTCTTATGTTTAATAAATGTATCGTATAGTGTGTGTGTGGCAGGCTTATAATGATGGCAAAAAACAACATTTGAAAGTGCACTGACCCTGGTGCTAGAGGGGGTACACAGCTGGAGGTTGAATGTTTGAAGGGACTATAAAAAGTTTGGCAACCACTGCAGGAAATTACACATTGCTGTTTTTCTAAAATAATAATCTTAAAGTATTTGTAAAATACCACTGTTGAGAGTATTTGATAGGTGTAATCCTCTAACAATGCTTGCTATGTGGGCCTAAGTGTTATTTAACCCAGAATAGTGTGCTGGGATGGTAACGTAAAACTCTATCAAAGAAGCTGTCTGTCTAAAGCACTCTGGGAAAACTGAGCAACTGAGTGCAAGTCGTAGTGTTTTGATTTCCCTGCCGCTTCCTTGAGCAGTCTGGCATTTGTCTGCCTGGAGCATGGCCTTCAGGAGGAGTCGTGGGAAATCCTGCAGTCAACCCCCCACCCCAACTGATACCCTGCCTGGGCACTCACACTCACAGGCAAAACAGCTGTTAAAGAGATGGTAGGGGGATTGTTCTAGTGACCAAATACATGCATCTCATTATGGGCTGGTACATGTTTGGAATAACATTATGACAGGCTGCAAATAGAACGCTGAATGGTACTTACTGGACTGCTGTTATTAGTATTGAGGGACTGTATCACTCTTAGAAAGATCAAAGATTTGCTTACTAAAAATAATCTCCCGTTTCCCTTTAAATTCAGAGAGGTGGGTAGGAGTGAGTGTATTGGTAGGGGAACAGTATTTAACCAGTGTGTTCTGAGCAGAGGACAGAAGGAGGAGGGGACAGGCAGGGACAGGCAGGGAAAGGGGAGTGAGAGGTAATTTTAACTGAGAGCAAGTGCTCCAGAGAGAGGGAGAGAGCAAGAGCATGTGTGTGGGAGGGACAGAGAGTGAGAGAGTGTGAGAGCCAGCCAGCGGACGGGGGCTGTAAATCCGTTAACAGGGGCGCTCTGTGCATTTGTTAGACATCTTGGCTGTCAGCCCAACTTGGCTCATTGTAATCAAGGCATGATCGTGGACTCCAAGCAGCCCTCTCCGCCACCTCGGCTGTTGCCTCGCGCTTGGACCCAGCCCAGGTTTCAACGCTGACATGGAGAGACCTGTGAGTGCCTTCTCGCTCTCTCTCACAATCTTTCTCTTGCACTCTCTCTCTCTCTCGAGCTCTTTCTCTCCCTGCCTCTCTCGTTGTCTCCTGCTACAGGCTAGTTTCTCTGCTCCCCCATTCCTCCTGACTCCAGATGGAGGTTATAGCTGTAACTAACTGCAGTGCTTCAGTCAGACATCCTGTCTCTATTCTCCTTCCTGGCCTACCAGTAGGTGCTGGGGATGCTGGGTGGGAAGGGACTAGAGAGAGAGAGGCTCTACTGACCTCGGTTCTGCAGGCCCCCCTGCCTGGGCATGGGTGCCATAAACTGGCAGTCTCACAGCCTATGTGGGTGTTTACTTGTGTGGGGCTCAGCCAGCTACCGTGTGCTAAGGACCTGCCTCCTTCACAGGCGATCACAGTGACAGGGGCTCGGAGAGAGAAAGGAGGTACCCCAAACCCAGACGGGTACATCCACATCCCCCTCACAGCATTTTCCATGTGTGGTGTCTCTCCCTCGCTGTGATACTGTAGCTGGCTGTTCTTGTGAGCCGCCATTCGCCTGCATGAGTGCTGGTGGTGTTCCTTTCCCTCTCTGTCCTATTCCTGGTGTCATCATGGCCTGTTTTGTTTGGATACCCTGACAACCAGAAACTCTAAAGCAGCTCGGCACTTCCCGCCCTGCCTCTCTGTGAGTCCCAACTTCTATCTCACTGTTTTCACAGGTTTTAGATTTAATTTGATGCTATCTCGTCCTGTTAAAGCTATTTGGTGATGTTCAGTTTGGGCTGTCTGGGAATCATTGCCATTGGCTACACTGCACTGGAAACATACTTAAAGATTTTCAGTCTGTCCATTTAAAAAAATTAGCATGGCTGATGAATGTGCCATTTTCCGACTGCATGTTAAGGTTTTTGAGGAATGTGAATGTTGGTCTTAACATGGAGCTTCAAATAATATATTCCTTTCTTCAGTCAATTTTAAAACAAGATATTTGACCAACACCTCTCTTCCAAAATCTCCTACCATCTGCGCCAGGAGTGTGGCAGCCGCTCTTTGTGGCCAATGCAGTGGCAGTGGAACGGCTTGGAAGGATCCCGTGCAGAGTCAGAGAGCTGCGTGCTGTAGGCTACGGTTGGAGTCATTGTTCTGCAAAGTGGAATTTAACATGGAGCAGCCAGGATCATCTTTTGTCGTCACTTTGGTGGCGGTGGGTGACTGGCAGGCAGGCAGCTTTGCAGTGAGTGCCACCTCCTGGCTCTCTGTCTGTGGCAATCGAGCTGTCTGCTAGGTCTGTGCTGCAGACCTCACCGTAGTCCCTTTATATGGGGGAATTGTACAACATGGGGTTGAAAGGGATATGTTTGTTATGGTTTCCTCCCTGGTTAAGATTGTTGTCACACTGCCTCTCTGATGTCAAGTCATTGTATAACTAGATTTGAGGAGGCCTGGGTCTAGCTTTGATATGGCCACTTGTTGGTTTTGTTGCTTGTTAAGACTGTCACCATTAGCGTTATTTGCTGTATATTTTGACCTTTCATACTCTTCATGATAAACCCATTACAAGGATGACAGGGAGAGGACAATGACAGAATTGGCTTTGAAAATCCACTTTATTGCCCTCCTGGCTCTTGTTGGTGTGTGTGCATATGCATTTGTATGTGTATTGTAGGAGCTCAAGGTTTACTCGCTTTGTGTATACTAGCCTTATATGAAGGATTTAGTGAACTTTGGGAATTGTATCCCAGAGTGGTGTTTCTGCTGTGCCAATACAATCTGTTCACTTTCCTCTGAGCACTGTGTGTGGCTGTTATTTGTTCAGAACTGACACTACAGTATGTGTGGTGTGGGCGTTCACTTAGCCTGGAGAGGAAACAAATGTTATTCAGCGCTACGTCATTAGCTCTGCTCAGGGCATCCATGTGCCTTTTTAAAATGTTCTCTGTTTGAGTTTTACTCGTCATACACAAGTGTCAGCACAGACACTGCTGGAGTTACATCTAAAAGGACCCACAAGGGATCGCAATAATGCAATTTCATACCAACGCCAGCATTTAATTAGCAGATCAAATAATCATAAGTTGAGCTCAAAACCTGCTGCTTGTACAGTTATCTGGAAGCACTTTTTGCAGCTCCCACATAATATTTTTGATTGAACGTAGTGATGGTAGGCTACTTCTTTTTCCATGGTATCCCATACAGTACAAGTCAAAAGTTTGGACACACCTACTCATTCCTAGGTTTTTCTTTATTTTGTACTATTTTCTACATTGTAGAATAATAGTGAAGACATCAAAACTATGAACTAACACATATGGAATCATGTAGTAACCAAAAAAGTCAGTTAAGAACAAATTCTAAGCATGGAGGAGGAGGTGTGATGTGCTCTGCTGGTTAAATCAAATTTTATTGGTCACATACACATGGTCAGCAGATGTTAATGTAAGTGTAATGAAATGCTTGTGCTATCAAATTCACAACTACCTAATACACACAAATGTAAAGGGATGAATAAGAATATGTACATATAAATATATGGATGAGCGATGGCCATGCGGCATAGGCAAGATGCAGTAGATAGTTTAGAATACAGTATGTACATATGAGATGAGTAATGTAGTATTAAGTAAACATTATTAAAGTGGCGTTATTTAAAGTGACTAGTGATACCTTTATTTCCATTTATTTAAGTGTCCAGAGATTTGAGTCTGTGTAGGCAGCAGACTCTCCATGTTAGGGATGTCTGTTTAAAAGTCGGATAGCCTTGAGATAGAAGCTGTTTTTCAGTCTCTCGGTCCCAGCTTTGATGCACCTGTACTGATCTCGCCTTCTGGATGATAGCGGGATGAACAGTCAGTGGCTCGGGTGGTTGTTGTCCTTGATAATCTTTTTGACCTTCCTGTGACATCGGGTGCTGTTGGTCTCCTGGAGGGCATGTAGTTTGCCCTTGGTGATGCGTTGTGCAGATGGCACTACCTTCTGGAGAGCCTTGCGGTTGAGGGAGGTGCAGTTGACACAGCCCGACAGGATGCTCTCGATTGTGCATCTGTTCAAGTTTGAATGTTTTAGTTGACAAGCCACATTTCTTCAGCCTCTTGAGGTTGAAGTGGTGCTGTTGCGCCTTCACCACGCTGTCTGTGTCAGTGGACCATTTCAGTTTGTTCGTGATGTGTACACCGAGGAACTTAAAACTTTCCACCTTCTCCACTGCTGTCCCGTACATCTGGATTGGGGGGTGCTCCCTCAGCTGTTTCCTGTCCAACATCATCTCCTTTGTTTTGTTGACGTTGAGTGAGAGGTTATTTTCCTGACACCACACTCCGAGGGCCCTCACCTCCTCCCTTGTCTTGTCGTGTTGGTAATCAGGCCTACCACTGTAGTGTCATCTGCAAACTTGATGATTAAGTTGGAAGCGTGCATGGCCATGCAGTCATGGGTGGACAGGGAGTAGAGGAAAGGGCTGCGAGCGCACCCTTGTGGGTGGTGTTGAGGATCAGCGGGAGTGGAGATGTGGTTTCCTTTCTTCAACACCTGGGGGCGGTCCGTCAGAAAGTCCAGGACCCAGTTGCACAAGGCGGGTTCGAGACCCTGTGGCTTGAGCTTAAGGACGAGTTTGGAGGGTACTATGGTGTTAAATGCTGAGCTGTATTCAATGAACTGCATTCTTACATAGATATTCCTCCTGTCCAGATGGGATAGGGCAGTGTGCAGTGTGATGCCGACTGCATCATCAGTGGACCTATTGGGGCGGTAAGCAGAATGGAGTGGGTCTAGGGTATCAGGTAGGGTGGAGGTGATATGATCCTCGACTAGTCTCCCAAAGCACTTCATGATAACAGAAGTGAGTGCTATGGGTGATAGTCATTTAGTTCAGTTACCTTAGCTATCATGGGACAGGATCGATGGTGGCCATCTTGAAGAATGTGGGGACAACAGACTGGTATAGGGATTGATTGAATATGTCAATAAACACACCAGCCAGCTGGTCTGCGCATGTTCTGAGGATGCGGCTAGGGATGCCGTCTGGGTCAGCAGCCTTGCGAGGGTTAACACGTTTAAATGTTTTACTCACATTGGCCATGGAGAAGGAGAGGCCACAGGCTTTGGTAGCAGGCCCGTGTCAGTGGCACTGTATTGTCCTCAATGCGAGCAAAGAAGTTGTTACATTTCTTTGGCAGCTTGACGTCAATGTCTGCAACGGGGCTGGTTTTCTTTTTGGAATCCGTGATTGACTGTCGACCCTGCCACATACGTCTCGTGTTTGAGCCGTTGATTTGCGTCTCTACTTTTTCTCTATACTGACGCTTAGCTGCCACATACGTCTCGTGTTTGAGCCGTTGATTTGCGTCTCTACTTTTTCTCTATACTGACGCTTAGCTTGTTTGCCTTGTGGAGGGAATAGCTCCACTGTTTGTATTCGGTCATGTTCCCAGTGGTGGTTTGCGCTTTCAGTTTTGAGCAAATGCTGCCATCATTCCACAGATTCTGGTTAGGAAAGGTTTTAATAGTCACAGTGGGTACGACATCTCCGATGTACTTGCTAATAAACTCGGTCACCGAGTCAGCATATACATCAATGTTATTGTCAGAGGCTATCCGAAACATATCCCAGTCCACTGTCAGTGATAATAAATAGAATTCAAGGCATACTTAACCAGCATGGCTACCACAGCATTTTGCAGCAATACGCCATCCCAACTGGTTTGCGCTTAGTGGGACTATCATTCGTTTTTCAACAGGACAATGACCCACCACACCTCCAGGCTGTGTAAGGGCTATTTGACCAAGAAGGAGAGTGGTGGAGTGCTGCATCAGATGACCTGGCCTCCACAATCACCCAACCTTAACCCAATTGAGATGGTTTGGGATGAGTTGGACCGCAGAGTGAAGGAAAAGAAGCCAACAAGTTCTCAGCATATGTGGGAACTTCTTCAAGACTATTGAAAAAGCATTCCAGGTGAAGTTGGTTTATTTAGAGAATGTCAAGAGTGTGCAAAGCTGTCATTAAAGCAAATGGTGGCTACTTTGAAGAATCTAAAATATATTTTGATTTGTTTAACACTTTTTTGGTTACTACATGATTCCATGTGTTATTTCATAGTTTTGATGTCTTCACTATTATTATACAATGTAGAAAAACCCTTGAATGAGTAGGTGTCCAAACTTTTCACTGGTACTGTATATATTTTTTGCTATTTAATGTTTCAACCAGTTCATGTGGTTGTTGTATTATACCAGTTTTTATTCAAAGCCAATCTGATGTTTTATTAAATTATTGTAACGTGCTTTGTTTGAAGGAGACCAAGGCGCAGCGTAATTGGTGGTCATCATATTTATTTAAATGAGAAGCAGCAACAAAATAACAAAGTGAAACCAAAACAACCGTACCATTCCGTAGGCTACAAGAGCTGTACAAAAACAAGATCCCACAACATAGGTGGGGAAAAAGGCTACCTAAGTATAATTCCCAATCAGAGACAACGATAGACAGCTGCCTCTGATTGGGAACCACACTCGGCCAAACACAAAGAAATACAAGACATAGAATGCCTCCCCCCCACATCACACCCTGACCTCACCAAATAGAGAAATAAAATGGCTCTCTAAGGTCAGGGCGTGACAGTTATTGACAGGTATGTGTAAATTCCTACTAGTGGCCAATTTCAAAGCTGCAAACAAACTTGTGTGGAGGCGACTCTCAGCTAAACACATTTTGCTGATATTTTTGGAAAATACTTAATGGAAAATATCTTGCCAGTTGAAAATATGGGATTTTCATGCACACAGTCGTGCCACGTCACAGTCAATACAGTAGCAACATAACTTGGTGAACCACAACAATATAATATATTTTAAGCACTGACAGCTAACATTTCTTTTTATACATTTAGACTTATTTTACTGTGAAATTAACTGAACTTTGTTGCCTTTCGTAAATTTGACATTTCTCTCAGGTGGGCTTAATAGGTAAAGTAGCACAAAAAGAACCCTCTATACAAAATATAAATGGAAATAAATAAATATTGTTCAATGTGATCAATACTGACTTCGCATAATATTGCCATATATAGTGTACATTAATACCCCAAACCATAGGTTTCCAAATATATTCTAAGTAAACTTTGCTATAGTGTCTTTTTTACAATAAATCATTGTTGTTCCAGTATGCTCCAATTATGCCCCGTTTGTATTGCAACACATGTCAATGGTGTATTGGAGACAAAGTCAGGTGCAGGAGAGTAGAGTATAATGAACAGGAACACTTTTATTATAGTTCCAAAAACGAGAGCACTACATAAGTCAAACGCGCTCAAAAAACAGAACATAATGGGAAACAGGATGGGAAACAGAGGGTAAAATACAAGTAGATTGATTGGGGAAATGAAAAACAGGTGTGTATGGAAACAAGACAAGACAAATGGATATATGAAAAATGGAGCAGCGATGTCTAGAAAGCCGGTGAAGTGGATCGCCGAACGTCTCCCGAACAAGGAGAGGAGCCGACTTCGGTGGAAGTCATGACAACATGATGATTGTGTGACATCCATAATATTGAATAGACCTGAGCATAAATGTTTTTTATTTAAGTTGATTAAAACACTTAAGCTACAGTTATGCATATAATGCATCTGTCCATGGTGCCTTTACCAAGTTTTTAAATACAATTCATTGATGCAGAGAAAGAAGAATATGTTCAGGATTGAAGGACATCAGGGATAGAAGACCTACAAGTAGTGGACAAAAATTGAAACAAATGAGGGACAGGAAGACGACTATTGGATGACTACTCATGCAGTTAGGGCCGGGGTGCTGTCATATTGTTGTCCCTCATTCATCCAGGTGTTTCTATTGTTTGGATCACCCTTTGCAATACAACAGTAGAGCGGAAGATTTGAAACAGTCTTCAGATAGGCTTTAGGAAGGCAAGTTAAACGAATGAACAAGTATAGGAATACAGCAAATGTTAAACAGCTTTCAGATAATTCATTAAACATTGTTTGTGTTATGGTCTTTGTGATCGTGTCTTATCCACAGAGGGCCGGTGCGGGTTTTTGTTCTAAACAGGCAGTGAGACACCTGATTCAACTAATCAAGTTTTGATTGAAGTTTATGATTAGTTTAATCTGGTGTACACTGGTTGTCAAGAACAAAAGACTGAGCCCAAATTGATCTCTGCGGATACAATTGGACACCACTTTTTATTAATGGTACTTCAATGATAAATAGTAATGATCACTTGATTTTAATAATTTTAGGGGAGATTATTGTAATTGTAAGCTTACATAAGAAATTTCATTTTGTAAGTGTTTAACATTTGGAAATGAATTACAGTTGATTATTAAAGAGTGGGCTTATCTGGAACGACCATGGGCTTAAAGGGTACATTCAGTACCCATTAAGTCTAGTATGGACTTGTAACATATTTTATCAAATATTTTGATGTCACATTAAATATATTGTGAAATTAAAGTCATAAAACTTCACGAGAGATTCATCTTTCATCTTACTTCCACTTTCCTTATGAAAATTAGGGCTGTTTACGTTAGAAATGTCTAAACTTAGATTTTGGTGGGCTAAATAGGTGCACTTACCCTAATATCACCAGATAGTGCTACGAGAATGCTCAGGATCAGAAGCCCAACATTGACCCAGATTGTTTTTTTGGATTAGATTCTCCATCCCTGTGATTTGTGCCCTGAATACATTTCAAAATGGTGTGTCTGTCAATTTACCAGCTGTAGTTTCTATAGTTAATTGGATTTGTGTTATAAGGCCTAGCGGCCTTCATGGTTACTGTAATGACTATTGTTCAGTCAAAACCACAGAGTGCCACAGTGGTATGACATATGAAATGCCTTCAGTTTTAAAAGTGGCGTAACACACACCCTGTTTCAGCCCCATAAAAATTCAACGAGGCTTAAGTCAGGGCCTTTTGTCGTATGAGGAGACATGCTGCTCTGTTCTGTAGTGAAGACGGCATCAGGATGTTTAGGATGCTATGCTTTGCTCTGGTATTCCTACTGGTTAACTGAGCCCAATTATGAACAGTCCATGAGGACACGTATGTTTGTGGGTTTGTGTGTGTTTACTACTATTACTGTGCGTGACCGCAACAGACACCATTGGTGTAGAAAGATGGAGATATTTCATACTCATGGATGGATCCTTCTGTAAATCACGTCAAGCCGAGAATTGTAAGAAGATCATTTCATCAGTGCTTGCTACATATTGTTGGCTGGATTTTGCTGAGAGTTAATCATTCTGAATGCCCATCATGCACTGGATTGTTTATTGTAGATACTGTAGCCACTCACAGGTAGGCTTAGTTTCTGTACAGCACTTTGTGACATCAGCTGATGTAAGAAGGGCTTTATAAATAAATTGGATTGATTGAGGTACCAATAAGATTCTACATTAAAGCTCTGATGAGCTGAGTATTCTCTCTCTCGTCTCCAGACCCCCAGTGACGTCATGTTGAAGAAAGAGAAGGATGTGGAGCTGGATAAGAAGATTGAGGCGCTCCGCAGGAAGAATGAAGCACTCATGAAGAGGTACCAGGTGAGTTAGTGTTCAACTGTTCTTACTCTGAAACAGAGACACCGTTTTAAACCTGCACTGATCACATGGAGAAGTTAGAGGATTGGGGTTGACAGACCTGACATTTTTTATTTAATTATACAAATTATTATACAAAATTCTTGCAACCAATATAATGTTATATATATGGGGGATACAACCATCCCAGCTCTACAGATGTTTCGGCAAAGAGACAGAATTAATATATAATTTGTTCTGGTACTGTTCAAATTATGTAGCTTGTTTTTGGTCGCAGGTTCAGGAATGGCTGAAGTATCGCAAAATCTACCTGGAGCTAACTCTGCAAATTGCACTGCTGGGTGATTTTGAAAAGTCATAGTCAATCGATAAATAATATAATACTACTTTTAGCAAAAATGTTTATCTTTAATTTACAATCTGTGGAAAACATCACAGCACAGTTGAAAAATATATGGCAAATAGAAATCAGAACTGGATGGTCTTCAGAGATAGATGGGAGGGGTTGATGGTAGCTGAAGGATGGGATTAAAAACAAACAAAAGATAACTATTTTAAAATACATTGTGTCTGTAAAATGTATATAGTATGTGTAAGATGGAAGTAGAAGCCAAAGTGGTATTGTCCATTAGTTTCCTCCAATTAGGGGAGGGGTGGTAGGGTTAGGGGAAAATAATAAAGAAACATGTATTTTAAAGCATATTCAGTACCAGTCAAAAGTTTGGACACACCTACTCATTCAAGGGTTTTTCTTTATTTTTACTATTTTCTACATGTCTTAAAGTAATGATGGACTGTTATTTCTCTTTGCTCATTTGAGCTGTTCTTGCCATAATATGTACTATGTACCAAATAGGGCTATCTTCTGTATACCACCCCTACCTTGTCACAACACAACTGATTGGCTCAAACACATTAAGAAGGAAAGAAATTCCACAAATTAACTTTTAGCAAGGTACACCTGTTAATTGAAATGCCTTCCAGGTGACTTCCTCATGAAGCTGGTTGAGAGAATGCTAAAGAGTGTGCAAAGCTGTCATCAAGACACATGGTGGCTACTTTGAAGAATCTCAAAAATATTTTGATTTGTTTAACACTTTTTTGGTTACTACATGATTCCATATGTGTTATTTCATAGTTTTGATATATTCACTATTTTTGTACAATGTAAAAAATAGTAAAAAGAAAGAGACACACACACACGCACGCACGCACGCACGCACGCACACACACACACACACACACACACACACACACACACACACACACACACACACACACACACACACACACACACACACACACACACACACACACACACATACATACATACATACACGTAAGTATGTATATGGGGGATTGGAAATTATGCAGACAATTACATTGATTCAAGCTACAATCTATACGCAATATTAAAGCTGATCTACCCCCTAAAGAAAGAAAAAAAGACCTGTCGTCTTTATGGATTTGTTTAATCCTCATATCCCCAAACCAAGTGACATTGGAAACCTTAGATAATGATAAGTATCTAACGACTAGCCTTGTATGGAGTGAAGATCTAAGACAAATATTGCATTTTAACTCACATTTTTTTACAGGGTTTGTTGACGACTAATAATAAGTGTTTCATGTTCTGTTTCATTCCATGCAGGAGGTAGAGGAAGACAAGAAGAGAGCGGAGAAGGAAGGAATTATACTGCAAAGCCCTAAGGGTAAAGCAGGGGACTTAACCATCACCATCAACAAGTCTACCAGCGTGAGTTGCCCCGTCTGTCTACAGAGATGTACACAGAGATGCTTTTACATACCGAATAGTTCTGAGATATGAATATTCATACCAACACAATTACAATGTCCATATTGATGAACGAAACCATATGCATACACATATTATCAGCAATAGAGATGTATTACTGAGATACTGTGATTCACACTGTCATGTTCACTTTGCTATTGAGTAGGATCCTCGTGTTGTGATGACCAAACCAGGGACGGGTGGTTCTCCCACCCCAAAGTGGGTCCAGGAGCTTGGGGAGAGGGAGACGGAGGGGAACCTGCTGGGCTCTGGGCGGGGCAGGAGGAAGCAGCTACTGGTCACCATGGCTGGCAACACAAAGGTAAACAACATGACGAGCCTATGAGGTACAGCAGGAATTATAAAGTTCTGTGGCCAACTGTAGTCAAATGATGCCATTGAATGATACAAATTATGTTTAGGGCCAGGACTTTTTTCTGATAAGGTCACTTGGTCAGGGGAAGTCCTAATCTCATTAAAATTATTGATATTGATGATCCATGGTTGTTTGATCCCAGGGTAAGAGGGTGGTGAGTGAGAGGCTGGAGAGAAGACCAGGTCCAGGTCCCCTCAGTCCACTAGATGTGAAGAGCCCTACAGAGGACAACCAGCACCGTGTGGCATCAACAGCAAGAGGAAAACACCAGCACACTCACACAGCAAAGAGGGACACAGGACCACAGGTCATCAGTGCATACTTTGGGCCGAATCCTAGCTTGAGACATGAGACTCTAAACTGAGAGTCCTTGGGGAAACCGATAGGCCTATGTCATAATAGCCTGCTTTTTATAGATTGAGAATATGGCAGTTGGCTATTTTTACACTGTCAAGACTTTGGCTAGTTTATATTGCTTCCACATCATTCCCTGCTCTGTACCTTGTTGTCTAGCCACCTTCCCCTCCCCCTCCCTTGTGTCTGTCCTCTCATACGCTGCTGTCTTGTTTTACATAGTTGTCAGACATGCCGGCTGGCCCCTCCCCTCCTGTAAAGAAGCACAAAGACTGTTGGACAGAGGGCGGGCTGCAGGGGTGGTGATTGACTGGGGGGGGCAGGACTGTGAACTCTTCTGTCACACTGGTCTGGCCTGGAGCTATTTGGGCCTGCTGTTTTTTATTGTTATTTTATTTAACTTGGCAAGTCAGTTAAGAACAGTCTTATTTACAATGACGGCCTACCCCGGCCAAATCTGGACGATGCTGGGCCAATTGTGTGCCGCCTTATGGGACTCCCAATCATGGCTGGATGTGATACAGCCTGGATTTGAATCAGGGACTGTAGTGATGCCTCTTGCACTGAGATGCAGTGCCTTAGACCGCTGTGCCACTCGGGAGCTCCAAGTGTAGCTAGTAGCTTCTGTAGTCAGAGCTGAGAGTGCTCAATTGACATAGTTTGTTGAAAAATTAAATTATCACATTTGATGGTATATGGTGTATTGTTTTCCACAGTGTTCTGATCTGGAGGGCCATTGTACTGTAGCAGAGCCCCTCAAGCAGTCCTGCTGGGGTGTACCTGCTGTATTCAGACAGAGCCGAGAGCCCTCAGCAGACAGCAGACATACAGCTTGTTAGTCCCTCTGTCTCTACAGTGGCATGGCTGTTATCCTCATGAGACTGTAGGGAGAAGTATTTATCTAGCTGATCCAGGGCTTTCGTTATATCCCCTGACACTGGGCCGGCCATTGAGAATGGCTGCAGCAAATAACTTGGAAAATAGATCATAAATGGCTTGTGTGTGTTTTCTTCCAAGGATTTTTCTTTAATTTTGGTTTTCAGAGCCATTGTTTAAGCTTACCATTTAAGGACAATTAAGATGGTCCTTATTGAGTTACTGTATTTCAAGTCCCAAACATCCTGCCTGTTAGGGCTGCTCTTAGCTCTCTATTACTTCATGAGTTATGATTCGGGGATGTGATATGGTCATTTATAAATATGTACAGATGGAAACGTTTTAAAAGAACTGCCTGATGCAGGTGGTTTCATAGAAGCTGTGCAGGCACACATACGCATGCATGCATGCATGCACGCGCACACACACACACACACACACACACACACACACACACACACACACACACACACACACACACACACACACACACACACACACACACACACACACACACACACACACACACACACACACACACACACACACACACACACAGTACTCCTAGCTGCTCTGTGAAATGCCACACGGTTTCTGATTTAGAGCCCTTGGGCACACAGAGTCTTTGGGACAGCTGCTAGTGTTCTGACTGTCGTCGGGAACACACAAGAACACACACTCTAACACGCACATGGCCCAATCAACACACTGACGCACACTACCGGCAGCTGATCCTCCAGCACTAAAAAGTGAAACCCAGCCAGTCTGTCAGGCTCTGTGAACAGAGAGTGGATCTGTGCTGCAGGAAGAGCGGAGAGCTGCACAAAGCTGTAGTGTGGGACAGGACAGACAGACCATGGCTCCAGAATGATTTAGAACACAACCCTGTGTTTACAGGCTGCTGCTGCTACTGCCAGGTCCAGTGAAGTTAACGTGACAAATGTACAGGGTGAACAGGATGTTCCCTGGCTGTGTTTCTGGCCTATATCTATCTGGAAAGACGCTCATAGTCATGCCATGTACACTGAATCAGCATTTGAGCCATGGCCAGTGTTTGATACAGCCGTGAAAAACTAGGCCTGTTTGCCAGGTCCACTTCTATTTGGACCCCGCTTACATAATGTTGTTCAGCCTCTATATGGGGGTGATTGCTCTGCAGAACACTCTCTTCAGACAGCCAGCCCTGTTACTGCAGCAGCATGGGATGAGAGTGACAAGGAGAGCCTCAGGGTGGTACTATCACTACAGGCCCTGGGATAGAGCGAGAGGAAGAGATGGAGAGAGAGAGAGAACCAGGCTTGCAGACAGGGTTTTCCGGTCTCTGTTACTTTCCTAAACCACAGAGAGCCTGCTCTCCTCCGCCACATTGTTTCCCCATTCCTGCCGTCATGAAAATCATGATTTCATCTAATTAACATTTGGCTGCCTTTTGTTCAGAATGGGCTCATTATGCCACCAATGACAGGACAGAGTGGGCAGCATGCCAATGAAGGGGGAAAGAGTGATGGAGATAAGAGAAGAAAGCGAGTGGAATACAGCGTGTGAGAGAGGGGGAGGAAAAGTGATTTACAAGAGTTGTAAGAGAGGGAGAGGGATCCTTTTTGAGTGTGTGCGCACAGGGGAACAAAACCCCAGGCTCAATGGTATGACTCCGAAGGTGTTCTATCATTCCTCGGACAAGCTTCCTGACTGTTTCCAAAACTCCCTGTACCTCTCTCACTCTCTCACACTGTTCTGGAGATGGCTGTTAGTAGCACCAGCAGTCTAGGGTTTATTCAGTAGTGGAACGTTTAGAAGGTTGGCAGTAGAGACGTTGAATTGAATGGATACTGGGAAGAATATTGCCTTAAGAATATAAATAATCCCAAATCATATATGGAAAAGGTAATAGAAAAAAGATTGGGTAAGGGTCAAAGTAAAACTTTTTTTTAAGTCTCTTGCTCCCACCCCTCCCCAGGGCTTCGCACCGGGATGTATATAATGGATATATCGGCAAGAAATTGGTACAATTGGGACTGTTTGAAAGGGGATCAATTAAACATGGCCTGTTTTATTTTTTTTCCCCCAGTTGATATTCCGTGAATTCTGTGTAAAATTGATATTTCATAGTGTCTTTGAAAAAGACTATGATACCATGTGTCCACTTGGGGGCAGTGTAGCTCTTTGAAAGTCTGTATTGTGCTGCTGAGGAGAGGAACAGTTCATTTTTGTGACAGCAATATCAGTGGCAGCAGTGGGACCTGCTGTAGTATGACCCTTCTGTATAAGAACTTAGTTGATAGACATCATCATTGTTTTTGTCGTGCTGTTAACGTCTTTCTCTCTCCTCCATTCTCTCTTCTCTATCTTTCAGGATGAAGTAGGGCAGGGGAAGTGTTTGACAGAGGAGCGTCACTGGCTGTCAGAGTGTGAGCCTTACCACCAGGTAAGAGACCAGACCCCTTCTTATTGGCACTTAATTGCTTACTATCCTAAGCCAATCAATTACCATGAATATAAATGTAACCTAAGTACCATATAACCAACATTTCATGATGCATTCTTTCACATTTTGTTTAATTGTCCAATTGTGCATACTGAATCTTCTTTTGAAGAATGTGTGCATTGTCCATCATAGGATAATCCATGTCAAATCAGTGTGCACATGTCAGCGTAGGTGTTGAGCAACTCAGGAGTTGCGTGTTGAAACCCAGTGGCGGCAGCTCAGAGGCAATTTCACTTCAAACGGTGTTACACGCAGTCTGACTGACATCGTCATCAGGTTATTACTGCCTTATTACTACTCCATTACTGCAAACCGAGCTTGCCGATGAGCCTCTTCAGCTCACTGGTCTTGGACTTTAAAACACACACTGCGTACCAGACCTCTGGAGTCTGCCATAGTGTCAATGATTCGCCCCATGAGTTACGTGGAGCTGTAGCATCCACAATGAGAACAAAGTCTCTGATGGTGAAAATCAGCTTTGTGCTGTTCCACTTTGGACGATCCTGCATCATTGACAGATACTCACATGTCCATCTTCTCCAGAAAAGTTCTGCAAAGTACTGGGCTTGTTTCCATCTCCTTCGAGCATACAAGTCGTGCTTCTTGACCAGACCTGGTGGCAACAATGGTTATCCTTTGAGTTGAATGACGTGATTTGGCGTTAGGGAATCCAAGACACTTGGGTCATTCGAGACTGAAGTTATTAGGCAGTCATTAAGAATTGCCTCCATCTTACATGGAGCTGTTTACAGGGCTTCGTCATCAAACCTGCATCATGACGGGTTGAAGAACACTCTTTACTTGCTGGATGAGCTGTTCCCACACACCGGCATGGTGAGCACCATTAGGAGTGTTGAATCTCCACTTTATGCCATCCTGCAACAGGGCTTTTTGAATTTTGTCTTCAGAGCTTCTCTTAGCTCACAGTTAAAGCTGACACATTTTATTCCATTGTCCTCTCCTAAATTCAGCAAAAAAAGGAACGTCCTCTCACTGTCAACTGCGTTAATTTTCAGCTAAATGAACATGTGTAAATATTTGTATGAACATAACAAGATTCAACAACTGAGACATAAACTGGACAAGTTCCACAGACATGTGACTAACAGAAATGGAATAATGTGTCCCTGAACAAGGGGGGGAGTCCAAATCAAAAGTAACAGTCAGTATCTGGTGTGGCCACCAGCTGCATTAAGTACTTCAGTGCATCTCCTCCTCATGGACTGCACCAGAGTTGCCAGTTCTTGCTGTCAGATGTTACCCCACTCTTCCACCAAGACACCTGCAAGTTCCCAGACATTTCTGGGCGGAATGGCCCCGAGCCCTCACCCTCTGATCCAACAAGTCCCAGACGTGCTCAATGGGATTGAGATCCGGGCTGTTCGCTGGCTATGGCAGAACACTGACATTCCTGTCTTGCAGGAAATCATTCACAGAATGAGCAGTATGGCTGGTGGAATTGTCATGCTGGAGGGTCATGTCAGGATGAGCCTGCAGGAAGGGTACCACATGAGGCAGGAGGATGTCTTCCCTGTAACGACCAGCATTGAGAGTGCCTGCAATGACAACAAGCTCAGTCCGATGATGCTCGGTGTAATGCTCATTCCTTCGATGATAAACACGAATCCAACCATCACCCCTGGTGAGACAAAACTGTGACTTGTCAGTGAAGAGCACTTTTTGCCAGTCCTGTCTGGCCCAGCGACGGTGGGTTTGTGCCCATAGGCGATGTTGTTGCCGTTGATGTCTGGTGAGGACCTGCTTTACAACAGTCCAGCCTCTCTCAGCCTATTGCGGACAGTCTGAGCACAGATGGAGGGATTGTGTGTTCCTGATGTAACTCGGGCAGTTGTTGTTGCCATCCTGTACCTGTCCCGCAGGTGTGATGTTCGGATGTACCGATCCTGTGCAGGTGTTGTTACACGTGGTCTGCCACTGCGAGGATGATCAGCTGTCTCCCCTGTCTCCCTATAGAGCTGTCTTAGGTGTCTCACAGTAAAGACATTGCAATTTATTGCCCTGGCCACATCTGCAGTCCTCATGCCTACTTGCAGCACGCCTAAGGCACGTTCACGCAGATGAGCATGCTCTCTGGGCATCTTTCGTTTTGTGTTTTTCAGTCAGTAGAAAGGCCTCTTTAGTGTCCTAAGTTTTCATACATGTGACCTGAATTGCCTACCGTCTATAAGCTGTTAATGTCTTAACGACTGTTCCACAGGTGCATGTTCATTAATTGTTTATGGATCATTGAACAAGCATGGGAAACAGTGTTTAAACCGTTTGCAATGAAGATCTGTGAAGTTATTTGGGTTTTTACTCATTTTCTTTGAAAGACCTGAAAAAGGGACATTTCTTTTTTTTGCTGAGTTTACAAATGAACCGTTGAAGGGGACTGAAGCATGAGTCTGTGTCAAAGGAATGAGCCATTTTGAGAATGATGGCTCAGCAGGTCAGATGTGAATATTACTCCATACCTCTTTACATGACTTTGTCCTCTCTTAACTTCAGTAGGTCCGCAGTAGTCGATGCCTACATGAATGAAAAGTGATAGATCTGTAGAGATTCTGCCTATAGGAAGAGAAGCCATTTTCTGCTGTCCTACATTTCCATGTTTGCGTTGACAAGCCAGACATTCCTATATGATGGAGCTTGCTGCAGAGTTGCTACGAAGAACCCAGTATATGTGCTGCAGCCTGGAGAGCATGTCATTTCTCCTGCTGTGGCCAACCAGGTCATGACAAATGATCAATTTTGAGATGTCTCTATCTTTGGGAAGAATGGCTGGGTGTTTTTAATCTTCAGGCATGGCAGAGCTGCGAGCCTTCCACCTACCCTCAGGACACTGTTCAACAAGACTGGATCCATTCTGTACTGCACCAGTCAAAAGTTTGGACACACCTATTCATTCAAGAGTTTTTCCTTTATTTGTATTATTTTATACATTGTAGAATAAGAGTGAAGACATTAAAACTATGAAATAACACATATGGAATCATGTAGTTACCAAAAAAGTGTTAAACAAATCAAAATATATTTTATATTCTTCAATGTAGCCACCCTTTGCCTTGATGACAGCTTTGTATACTCTTAGCATTCTCTCAACCAGCTTAACGAGGAATGCTTTTCCAACAGTTTTAAAAGAGTTCCCACAAATGCTGAGCAGTTGTTGGCTGCTTTTCCTTCACTCTGCAGTCCAACTCATTCCAAACCTTCTCAATTGGGTTGAGGTCGGGTGGTTGTGGAGGCCAGGTCATCTGATGCAGCACTCCATCACTCTCCTTCTTGGTCAAATAGCCCTTACACAGCCTGGAGGTGTGTTGGGTCATTGTCCTGTTGAAAAACAAATGATAGTCCTACTAAGTGCAGACCAGATGGGATGGTGCATTGCTGCAGAATGGACAGATTTCCACCTGTCTAATGTCCATTGCTCATGTTTTTTGACCCAAGCAAGTCTCTTCTTCTTATTGGTATCCTTTAGTAGTGGTTTCTTTGCAGTATTTCGACCATGAAGACCTGATTCATGCAGTCTCCTCTGAACAGTTGCTGTTGAGATATGTCTGTTACTTGAACTCTGTGAAGAACCTATTTGGGGTGAAATTTCTGAGGCTGGTAACTCTAATGAACTAATCCTCTGCAGCAGAGGTAACTCTGGGTCTTCCTTTCCTGTGGTGGTCCTCATGAGAGCCATGATCATCATAGCGCTTGATGCTTTTTGCAACTGCACTTTAAGAAACTTTAAAAGTTCTTGCCATTTTCCACATTGACTGACCTTCATGTTTTAAAGTAATGATGGACTGTTATTTATCTTTGTTTATTTGAACTGTTCTTGCCATAATATAGATTTGACCTTTTACCAAATAGGGCTATCTTCTGTGTACCACCCCTACCTTGTCACAACACAACTGATTGGCTCAAACACATTAAGAAGGAAAGAAATTCCACAAATTAACTTTTAACAAGGCACACCTGTTAATTGAAATGTTTTATAAGTGACTACCTCATGAAGCTGGTTGAGAGAATGCCAAGAGTGTGCAAAGCTGTCATCAAGGCAAAGGGTGGCTACTTTAAAGAATCTCAAAGGTGTGTCCAAACTTAACTGGTACTGTATATGTTGCTGATCTGTTAACTGTGCCTTTGCTGAATGCAGCAATTCTATTATTGGACAAAGCATACAACAGCTTCCTCTGCTTCCTTAATGTCCTGCAATGTGTGACAGCCTTTCAAGAACAATGCATATGAATACAATGCCTTCCCATCTACTGGCTTAATGATCAGCTCAGAGCTTTTTCCATATGAGCAGTTTTTTTTCTTCATTTCATTGGCCAAGTTGAACTCAAGTGGTTTCTTTGCTTCATTTTAAAGCCTTGCTGGATTCATGTGCAAACAGCTATGAACAAGTTCTCTTGGTTGACCACTTTTATACTCCGCTAAATAATAAAGCCTGTCTTGCATGGTGTCAGTTTTGCATTCAATACCGTGTTGGAAAGCTTTAATGAATGACCTGTAATGAATTGGGTCACCATCGAACACTGGTTGGCCTCTTGTTGGCAGTAGAGGTTTTGCTATTTAATAGAAATTCATTGATGCCATTCAGCATGAAATTGTGGAGAAAAAGGGGTATCCAATACAAAAAACATTAAGAAAGAGCATCTTGATTGGTAGTAGCATTAGAATGGTAGCGAGTAGAATTAGCTTGGTGGTAAAAGGAATGAGGAAATAGTAGCATCAGCTTTTTATTTTTTTTTACCCCAATTTCATGGTATCCAATTGTTTAGTAGCTACTATCTTGTCTAATTGCTACAACTCCCGTACGGGCTCGGGAGAGACGAAGGTTGAAAGTCATGCGTCCTTCGATACCAAGCCGCACTGCTTCTTAACACAGCACCATCCAACCCGGAAGCCAGCCGCACCAATGTGTCAGAGGAAACACAGTGTACCTGGCAATCTTGGTTAGCACCCACTGCGCCCGGCCCTCCACAGGAGTCACTGGTGCGCAATGAGACAAGGACTTCCCTACCGGCCAAACCCTCCCTAACCCGGACGACTCTAGGCCAATTGTGCGCCGCCCCACGGACCTCCCGGTCATGGCCGGTTACGGCAGAGCCTGGGCGTGAACCCAGTGTCTCTGGTGGCACAGCTGGCACTGCAGTACAGCACCCTTAACCACTGTGCCACCCGGGAGGCAGTAGCATCAGCTTGTGCGGAGAATCAGAGCAGGTGGTCAGTCCAGTTCAAGTGTTCATCAGTCTGATGGCTTGTAGATAGACACGGTCTCTCAGCCTGTTGCTATCAGACCTCAAGCTCTGATACCGTCTACCCATCGTTAAGGGAGAGAACAGCTCGTGGCGGGGGTGTGTGGGGTCCTTGGTAGTACTGCATGCCTTCCTCAGGCACCGTTTTGAGTAGATGGGAGCATGGTCCCAGTGATGTACTAGGCCGTCTTCACCACTCGCTGTAAGGCCTTGAGGTCGTGGATGAAGCAATTCCCATACCAGGCTGCGATACAACCGGTCAGGAAGCTCTCCTTCATGCAGTGGTAGTATTTGGAGAGGACCCGGGGAAGCATGTCAAATTTCTTCTGCCACCATAGGAAGTAGAGACACCGATGCACTCTCAAGAGTGTTGGTGTTGTTCGTCCATGACAAGTCCTCAGTGATGTGGACCCAGAGGAACTTAAAACTTGTGAGTCTCTCTACTGCAGTCCCGTTGATGTGTATCGGGGCATGCTTCCTCTCTGCTTTCTGAAGTCAACAATCAACTCCTTTGTTTTGCTGACGTTGAGGGGGAGGTTGTTGTCATGATACCACAATGCCAGTTCACTTACCTCCTCCCTATAGGCTGACTCGTCATTGGTGGTTATCACCCCCCTATAACTGTGGTGTCATCAGCAAACTTGATGATGGTGTTGGTGTCGTGCAAAGCCACGCAGTTGTTGAGTACAGCAGAGGAAAGAGGACACACCCCTGGGGGGCCCTTGTGTTAAGAGTCAGTGTGAAGGTGTTGTTGCCAATCCTTACAGCATGTGGTCTACCCGTCAGGAAGTCCAGGATTCAGTTGCAGAGGTGGTGTCCAGACCCAGGGCACTGAGCTTGGTGTCGAGCTTGGCTGGAACAATAGTGTTGAATGCTGAACTGTAGTCAATGAACAGCACACTCACATAGGTGTTCCTCTTATCCAGATGTGTTACGACCATGTGAATAGCAAAGGAAATAGAATCTTCCGTGGAACTGTTGGAGCGGTAGGAAAATTGGCATGGTTCCAGTGTGCCTGGCATGCTGGCCTTGATGTAGGCCATGATCAGCCTCTCAAAGCCCTTCATGATGACCAAGGTGAGTGAGACAGGGCAATAATCACTTTGGCATGTATATATATAAAATATATCCCATTTAGCAGACGCTTTTGTCCAAAGCGACTTACAAGTCGGCTGGGGCAACTCCTTTTACATATGTGTGGCCCTAGCGGGAATCGAACCCACGACGCTTGGCGTTGCAAGCACCATGCTCTACCGACTGAGCCACACAGGACCCCAGCAAACTTGATGATGGTGTTGGTGTCGTGCAAAGCCACGCAGTTGTTGAGTACTTGGGCACTGGGACAATGGTGGTCTCCTTAGAGCAGGTGGGGACTACAACCTGGGACAAGGACAGGTTGAAGATGTCTGAAAAGACGTCCACCAGCTGGGTTAGGACACACTCTGAGGAGGGATCTGGGCAAGCAGCATCGGAGAGTGAAAACACTTGGTCGGGTCGGAGTTGTCTTGGATGGCTCCGTATTGTCTGCCTTGAAGCGAGCATAGAATGTGTCAAGCTTGATTGTGAGGGAAGCTTGGTGTCACGGCACAGCTGGATTTGCATTTGTAGTCTGTGATAGTCTGTAATCCTTGCCACATGCGACACGAGTTGGAGTTGTCGAACATCAGCACTTAGCCAAGTTTGAGTCTGTATTGTCTTTTTGCATCCCTAATGGATTTGCGGGGCTCGTTCCTGCTTACCTTGTATGCGACGTGTGCCACAGAGTCATCAGAATTCGTTCTGCTGACATTGAATGCTGCAGTTTGGTCACTCAGCATTTTATGGATATCTCTGTTCATCCAGGGTTTTTGGTTGGGGTATGTCCGGATTGTTGTTGTGGCTACAACATCAACATTTCCTAATGAATGAATAAGGATTTTTTTAAGTATAATTTCTTACATTGTTAGCCCAGAAAACCTTAAGTGTTAATTACATACAGCTGGGAAGAACTATTGGATATCAGAGAGACGTCAAATTACCAGCACAACCAGCACTACGACCAGGAATATAACTTTCCCAAAGCGGATCCTTTGTCTGCATCTCCCAAGGCATTCAAACTGATTCTAGAGGCCGACGCAAAACAACCGCCGGAGGAGAAGGTGTTGTAAGCGGTCTTCTAGTGAGGCTTCCGATGCGTACACACCACCCACCGCTTCCGAGTATATTACTCGCTAATGTCCAGACCCAAGTTAAAAACAAAGTAGGCAATTAGGGCAAGAGTTGATTTCCAAAGAGATATCTGGGATTGTAACAATGTTTCACAGAAACATGGCTAACTTGGGACATGCTGTTGGAGTCAATACAGCCAACAGGATTTTCAGTTTATCACACTGACAGGAATAAACATCATTCCGGGAAGAAAAAGTGCAAACTCCAAGCGGGCTGTCATGTGCATATTACTCATGTGCGTCCGTCTGGCCAATACCAAAAAGGCCTGATTGGTGGAGTGCTGCAGAGATGGTTGTCCTTCTGGAAGGTTCTCCCATCGCAACAGAGGTTCACATGACAGCCCGCTTGGAGTTTGCCAAAAGACATCTAAAGGACTCTCAGACCATGAAAAACAAGATTCTCTGGCCTGATGAAACCAAGATTGAACTCGTTTGCATTAATGACAAGTATCATGTATGGAGGAAAGCTGGCACCATCCCTACAGTGAAGCACAGTGGTTGCAGCATCATGCTGTGAGGGTGTTTTCCAGCGGCAGGGACAGAGACTAGTCAGGATTGAGGAAAGAAATGAATGGAGCAAAGTACAGAGAGATCCTTGACTAGTCTCTCAAAGCACTTCATGATAACAGAAGTGAGTGCTACGGGCCAACAGTCATTTAGTTCAGTTACCTTAGCTGTCAAAGTGACCATCGGGTTCTTGGTCACCTCCCTGACCAAGACCCTTCTCCTTTGATTGCTCAGTTTGCCTGGGCGGCCAGCTCCAAGAAGAGTCTTGGTAGTTCCAAACTTCTTCCATTTAAGAATGATGGAAGCCACTATGTTCTTGGGGACCTTCAATGCTGCAGAAATGTTTTGGTACACTTCCCCAGATCTGTGCCTCAAAACAATCAAATTTCAAATCAATCACATGTATTTATACAGCAGCAGATGTCATAACGTGTTATACAGAAACCCAGCCGAAAATCCCAAACAGCAAGCAATGCAGATGTAAAAGCACTGTGTAGAAACAATCTTGTATCGGAGCTCTACTGACAATTCCTTCGACTTCATTGCTTGGTTTTTGCTCTGGCATGCACTGTCAACTGTGGGACCTTATATACAGTTGAAGTCGGAAGTTTACATACACTTACTTAGGAGTCATTAAAACTCGTTTTTCAACCACTCCACAAATTTCTTGTTAACAAACTATAGATTTGGCGCGTCAGTTAGGACATGTACTTTGTGCATGACAGAAGTCATTTTTCCAACAATTGTTTACAGACAGTTTATTTCACTTATAATTCACTGTATCACAATTCCAGTGGGTCAGAGGTTTACATACACTAAGTTGACTGTGCCTTTAAACAGCTTGGAAAATTCCAGAAAATGATATCATGGCTTTAGAAGCTTCTTCTGACATCATTTGAGTCAATTGGAGGTGTACCTGTGGATTTATTTCAAGGCCTACCTTCAAACTCAGTGCCTATTTGCTTGACATGGAAAAATCAAAAGAAATCAGCCAAGCCCTCAGAACAATTTGTAGACCTCCACCAGTCTGGTTCATCCTTGGGAGCAATTTCCAAATGCCCGAAGGTACCAAGTTCATCTGTACAAACAATAGTATGCAAGTATAAACACCATGGGACCTCGCAGCCGTCATATCGTTCAGGAAGGAGACACGTTCTGTCTCCTAGAGATTAACGTACTTTTGTGCAAAAAGTGCAAATCAATCCCAGAATAACAGCAAAGGACCTATTTAAGATGCTTGAGGAAACAGGTACAAAAGTATCTATATCCATAGTAAAACGAGTCGACATATATCGACATAACCTGAAAGGCTGCTCAGCAAGGAAGAAGCCACTGTTCCAAAACCGCCATAAAAAAGCCAGACTATGGTTTGCAACTGCACATCGAGACAAAGATGGTACTTTTTAGAGAAATGTCCTCTGGTCTGATGAAACACAAATAGAACTGTTTGGCCATAATGACCATCGTTTTTTATTTTTTATTTTTTTATTATTTTATTTTTGCATTTTCCAATTAAGAACATTCAAAACAAAAGTGAAAAGATATTAGACAACGATAGGGCAAAGTGACAGTAACAGACAAACGTAACAAAAATAAATGATAATTATATAAACAAATATACAATAATAAAAAATAAAAATAAAAAAATAAAAAATATATAACAAAATAACGAGACATTGGATCACCTGCCGTAGGCTACATATTATACATTACGTGTGAAACATTATGTGAGGATTATATATAGATTCAATCAATGAGATGTGGGGGGAGATTCTCCATATAGTCAATAAAAGGTTGCCAAATTCTGTAAAATGTCTTTAACTTATTCCTCATGCAGTAAGTGATTTTCTCCAAAGGGATACAACTATTAACTTCCGAAAGCCACATTGCGACTGGCAGGACCATCGTTATTTTTGGAGGAAAAAGGGGGAGGCTTGCAAGCCGAAGAACACCAACCCAAACGTGAAGCACGGGGGTGGCAGCATCATGTTGTGGGGGTGTTTCGCTGCAGGAGGGACTGAAGCACTTCACAAAATAGATGGCATCATGAGCAAGCAAATGTATGTGGATATATTGAAGCAACATCTTAAGACATCAGTCAGGAAGTTAAGGCTTGGTCGCAAATGGATCTTCCCAATGGACAATGACCCCAGGCATACTTCCAAAGTTGTGGCAAAATGGCCTAAGGACAACAAAGTCAAGATATTGGAGTGGCCATCACAAAGCCCTCAATCCTATAGAAAATTTGTTGACAGAACTGAAAAAGCGTGTGCGAGAAAGGAGGCCTACAAACCTGACTGTTACAGCAGCTCTGTCAGGAGGAATGGGCAAAAATTCACCCAACTTATTGTGGGAAGCTTGTGGAAGGCTACCCGAAACGTTTGACCCAAGTTGAACAATTTAAAGGCAATGCTACCAAATTCTAATTGAGTGTATGTAAACTTCTGACCCACTGACCCAATGTGATGAAAGAAATAAAACCTGAAATGAATCATTCTATCTACTATTATTCTGACATTTCACATTCTTAAAATAAAGTGGTGATACTAATTGGCCTTAGACAGAATTTTTATTAGGATTAAATGTCAGGAATTGTGAAAAACTAAGTTTAAATGTATTTGGCTAAGGTGTATGTAAACTTCCGACTGTACATGTAGACAGGTGTGTGCGCCTTTCCAAATTATGTCCAATCAATTGAATGTGGACTCCAGTCAAGTTGTGAAACATCTCAAGGATGATCAATGGAAACGGACTCACATGAGCTCTATTTCGAGTCTCATACCAAAGTGTCCGGATACTTATTTACATAAGGTATCTGTTTTTTATTTTAATGCATTTTCAAACATGTCTAAAAACCTGTTTTGTATTTATTATGGATCCCCAACTACTCTTCCTGGGGTCCAGCAAAATTAAGGCAGAGTATTCACTTTTAAATACATTATAATTCATTCGCAGATTTCATAACAGGCCCCTACTCCACCACTACCACAAATCTACAGTACAGAAATCCATGTGTGTATAGTGCATATGTTATCGTGTGTGGGTGTGTATGTCTGTGTGGCTTCACAGTCCCCGCTGTTCCATAAGGGGTATTTTTTTATCTGTTTTTTTTTTAAATAAAATTTTAGTACTCACATCAGTTACTTGATGTGGTATAGAGTTCAATGTAATCATGGCTCTATGTAGTACTGTGAGCCTTCCATAGTCTGTTCTGGACTTGGGGACTGTGAAGAGACCTCCTGTGGTATGTATTGTGGGGTATGTATCGGTGTCCGAGTTGTGCGCCAGTAGTTCAAATAGACAGCTCGGTGCATTCAACATGTCAATACCTCTCATAAATTCAAGTAGTGATGAAGTCAATCTCTCCTCCATTTTGAGCCAGGAGAGATTGACATGCATATTATTAATATTAGCCCTCTGTATACATCCAAGGGCCAGCCGTCCTGCCCTGTTCTGAGACAAAAGCAATTTTCCTAAGTCCCTTTTTCTGGCACCTGACCATGACTGAACAGATCCTGTAGGACCTGCCTTGTTGATAGTGCTGTTAAGAAGGCAGAGAAGCGCTTTATTATGGACAAACTTTTCCTCATCTTAGCTACTGTTGTATTACGTTTTGACCATGATAGTTTACAATCCAGTTTTTCTCCAAGCAGTTTAGTCACCTCAACTTTCTCAATTTCCACGATTTAGTCAATGATTTGTCCCAGATACAGTGCTTTTAGTTTTAGAAATATTTAGGACTAATTTATTCCTTGCCATCCATTCTGAAACTAACTGCAACTCTTTGTTAACCTCTCTTGGGTATGGGGCAGTATTTTCACGTCCGGAAGAAAAGCATGCCCAAAGTAAACTGCCTGTTACTCAGGCCCAGAAGCCAGGATGGGCGAAACCCCAAGGACAACCCCCCCCCCCTCCCCATGAGCCAGAAATTGTAGTTTTTCTAGGTGGCTCCCATCTTGGCTGTCGTGTTTCCAAGCGCTTGGAAGAGAGCGCGTTCTTTGGTATTTTTCTTCGGTAAAGACAATAACGATTCTCCGTCTTAAATTGTATAGTTTATTTACGTATTAGGGTACCTAAGGTTTGATTATAAACGTTGTTTGACTTGTTTGGAAAAGTTTATTTATAATGTTTGGGATTCATTTTGATGGAGGGAAACTGGATGGATTATTGACTGAAGCACGCCAGCTAAACTGAGTTTTTATGGATATAAAGAAGGACATTATCGAACAAAAGGACCATTTGTGATGTATCTGGGACCTTTTGGAGTGCCAAAAGAAGATCATCAAAGGTAAGGCATTTATTATATCGCTATTTCTGACTTTCGTGGTGCACCTGCCTGGTTGAAATATGTTTTTCATGCTTTTTTATGTGGGGCGCTGTCCTCAGATAATCGCATGGTGTGCTTTAGTCATAAAGCCTTTTTGAAATCTGACACAGCGGCTGGATTAACAAGAAGGTAAGCTTTATTTTGATGTATTACACTTGTGATTTTATGAAAGTTAAATATTTATAACTTTATAGTTTGAATTTCGCGCTCTGCAATTTCATCGGATGTTGTCGAGGTGGGATGCTACCGTCCCACCTGCCCATAAGAAGTTATTAAGTGTTGCAGTCATTTCAGTCACTGTAGTAGCTGACATGTAGTGTTGAGTCATCTGCATACATAGACACACTGTCTTTACTCAAAGCCTGTGGCATGTCATTAGTAAAGATTGAAACAAGTAATGGGTCTCGACAGCTGCCCTGGGGAATTCCTGATTCTACCTGGATTATGTTGGAGAGGCTTCCATTGAAGAACACCCTCTGTGTCTGTTAGACAGGTAACTCTTTATCCACAATATAGCAGTGGGTGTAGTCAACACATACATTTTTCCAAAAGCAGACTATGATTGTCAAAAGTCGCACTGAAGCATAACAGCCCCCACAATATTTTTATCATCAATTTCTCTCAACCAATCATCAGTCATTTGTGTAAGTGACCTGTGCTTGTTGAATGTCCTTCCCAATCAGCGTGCTGAAAGTCTGTTGTCAATTTGTTTTCTGTAAAATAGCATTGTATCTGATCAAACATTTTTTTCCAACTTTAAGGGTTGGTAACAGGCTGATTGGTCAGCTCTTTAAGCCAGTAAAGGGGGCTTTACTATTCTTAGGTAGCGGAATGACTTTTGCTTCCCTCCAAGTCTGGGTGTTCACACTTTCTAGAAGGCTTAAATTGAAAATATGACAAATAGGAGTGGCAATATCGTCCGCTATTATCCTCAATTTTCCATCCAAGTTGTCAAACCCCGTTGGTTGATAGTGTCATGACCTTCCCTTCTGTGTGAGGATCAGAGAGAGCCCCTCTCTCTCCTACCAGAGAAGAGGGGGTGGAAGTTGGCCATTTTATGATGGTCTTAATTACCTTGCAGGAACTTTCTCTCCCACTCTGCAGAAATGGAAGTTAAAAAATCCCTTTTACAACAGAGAGAATTATTTTATAGTACTGTAACATCCAATATTGGATAATGAAACAGTATTTCTGTATCCAACCATTTGGAATTGTCCGTGGGTATTTAAATAACAAATCTTAATTTCGATTTTGTGATGTCATTAAAGACGATAGTTATGTTGTTCTATCTCTGAAAGTGTACATTTCCAAGTTGTCAGGTTTACATCTACATGTTGTGGAACTTATATGATTAAATATGAAACTATTTGTGATAAGATGAAATGTGTTTTTAGCCTTCTAAATGAGAATAGTTTTTCATAAATGTTCTACCCAGTCAGTGACCACACCCACATGAGCACAGACATTATGTCGGTGTCATGGAACGCCCCCTTTTACCAGCGTGCATAAAACCCCTTTCACATTAGACCAAGCAGAATACGGTGTAAGCCGGATGTTGCAAATGGTTAGACTCTACCAGACCAGTTACATGCAGCACGAGCTGAATACGCCACAAATCCTCTTACGAGGAGGAGTAGTAGGAAGGATCGGAGGACCAATGCGCAGCGTGGTAAGTGTCCATATTGTTTAATAAGAATAATGAACACTGAACAAAACAATAAACGACAACGTGAAATAACAAAACCGAAACAGTTCCGTGTGGATCAAACACTGACACGGAAAATAATCACCCACAACTCAAAAGTGAAACCAGGCTACCTAAGCATGGTTCTCAATCAGGGACAACGATTGACAGTTGCCTCTGATTGAGAACCATACCAGGCCAAATACATAAATCCCAAAACATAGAAAAAGGAACATAGACAACCCACTCAACTCACGCCCTGACCATACTAAAACAAAGACATAACAAAAGAACTAAGGTCAGAACGTGACACACACTCACTTTAAGGAATTCAAAATTACAATATATACTTGGCTGTGTATTGTCAGCGTTTGTTGCTGGCAAATATTCTTTGCATCAATAACATAGGAATCACTATAAAACGTATCGTATTACCTCATATACTCTATATTAGGCCCAGCCTTTGGAAATCTGTTTTTTCCTAGATATGGCTACTGTATTGTGCTCACTACATCCGATGGATCTGGATTCTGCTCTCAAGCTAATTTCTGCAGCCTTAGTAAAGATGTGATCAATACATGTTCATGATTTCATCCCTGTGCTGTTTGTAACTACCCTGGTAGGTTGACTGATAACCTGTACCAGGTTGCAGGCACTGGTTAAAGCCAGTCAATATTTAAAATAATCCAGAAAAGATACCTCTGATATCACATACATTATCAAGCATTTCACACATGTTATCCAGATACTGAGTGTTAACACTTGGTGGTCGATAGCAGCTTCCCACCAGAATGGGCTTTAGGAGAGGCAGTATTTAACATGAGATCCTATCTAATCTTTACAGGAATGTGGTTCTGATTATAAACAGCAGCACCTCCACCAATGGCATTTATATATTTTCTGTAAATGTTATAACCTTGTATTGCTACTACTGTATCATAAAGGTATTATCTAAGTGAGTTTCAGAGTCAGAATATAATAATAATAATAATAATATATCCCATTTAGCAGACGCTTTTGTCCAAAGCGACTTACAAGTCGGATATGAATGTAATCTTTTACTAGCAAATTATTGATTTCATAAACCTTGTTTCTTAAGCTACACATGTTAACTTGGGCTATTTTGATCACTTTTCCTCTAAGGATGCGTACTTATTTTTATTGCTTTACTGGGAAGCTTAGCAGAAGTAGATACTCTCATGTTATTTATGTTAGTGCAGGGTGAACTGCAAACAGTGAACTTCCTCCTAGGGCATACCGCCTCAGTGCCAGCAGTATAAATCTGGTTCATAGGCACATGATTACGGCATACAATAGCTGTAGGATCAGCAGAGCCATTCAGGACAGTTAAGATAGACATTAATTAGGTTACTTACATTCTGTCTACCAACGCCCCTGGTAATGTACATTTGCTGAAGCATTATGACAACTCTGCGTCACAATGGTAGGGATTAGCTGAGCTGGGCTTGGGTCATTGATAAGTCATTGTCTCAACACAGTCTTATAATGCTGTGAAACGGTCCAGGAACCCAAGTTATTTAGATCCTTATAAAAAATGTGTTTTGTTTCCAAAAGTTATCGAAATTGTCAACAAAAGTTACACCCATTGAGTTGCAATAATCACGTAGCCATTTGTGAAGAGAGAGAATCCTGCTAAAGTGTTCAATGCCACGATTCAGAGGCGGCACAGGGACAGATATGATGGGTATTTTGTTAGTGTCTAGCAGACTCTTTAAAATCCAGTTTCAACTGTTCAGAGCTGCCCTTCATAATGTAATTTAAACCCACATGGACTACGATAGGATCGATTTCAATGTCCTGACGTAGTACATTCGGGAGCTACTTAGTAATGTATTTTACCTGAGCTCTGGGGTAGGACGTTGTTTTTGCACCAGGAATGGTCACATTTCTTACCAGGGAACTACCCAAAATCATATCTGGCGAAAATTATGAGGAAATCCACCCACTCCCACGCTTCAAAGGATTTGGAGAACTCTTTATGGATGGGCGAGAGGCAGGATAACTTGAGCCCGTTGCTCCCGGCTCCTGGTGCAGTCCTCCAACAGATGGAGAAGCCCTGCTTGATCCAGAGCAGGGACGGAAGGTTGCCGACTTTGAAATCGTAGTAGTATGCACTGCGGCCGCAGACACCGGCAACCCCAGCAACGAAGGTGCAAGAAGATCAGGCTCCAGGACGTCTAAACTATTCATTGTTTGTATCCGCCCCGCGCCTCTCGTTGGGAGTGTAGACTGCTTTGTGGGAGGCCGCAGTCTTTGGCTTCCACGGCTCGTGACATGCGACCATCATTGATTGCCTTGCCCCTCTTGCTGTGCTCCTTTGACTCCGCTATCAGATGGGGGAGCTCCGGGCAACATCGACCAATCGGATAGCAAGGCAGAGATGCATCCAACAAGCGTGAATGTCGTCCAGCCACCGGCGTATAAAATGTTTCCCCCAGTTTTTTACGTAGGCTGGCGACCTGCGTGATCAAGAAAGCCACCTCAAGCCTATAATCCCTGGCAAGTAAATAATTGCATTGGAACTCTGAGTGATCCGGTTTGTCCCGAAACAAAGCGTAGTAGATACAGCTCCCACAGCACTGGAACTGTTTGTTTATTTCTCCAGACAAAGAGGGCTCCATTGCAAAACTCATCTGGTACCAAATTAATTAGCTTGATGGCTAACAGCTTAACATCTCTGTCAAGAAGGCTTCAACCTGTCTGTTAAGCGGGGGTCAAGAAATAGCGGTCCTGGCTGTTAAAAGGTAACCGAGATGAGGAATCCACGCAAAAACAAGTTTGGTTTTCACTTTATCATTATGGGGTATTGTGTGTAGATTGACGAGGAAAACAATTAATTTCATGCATTTTTAGAATCAGGCTGTAATGTAAAAAAATGAAAAGGGGAAAGGGTCTGACTACTTTCTGAATGCACTATATTTGACCCGTTTCAATAAGCTCGGCGTATGTCGCACCTCACTGTTTCACAGGAGTAGCATTTTAAGGTTTTTTTTCTTTCAAAATGTTTTTTTTTTGCATAAATACTTTCTGGAACATGTGAACTTTCATGTGCCTTAATAACAAACTTGTATGCCATCTGTAAATACGAATACAATTGTTAAATTTTGAGCCTAGTTGGTTTAGCCACTAGCCATGATTGGCTGAGATTATGGGTAGGCTGGACATGCCGAGAGATGAACTCAGATTGGTCTGCCATTTAGCATGCTTCTGTCTATAACATGAGATGCTCAGTTTGTATAGATAATCCTTTCTACTGCAGCTTTTTATTTTTATTATTAAGATGCCATGAATAACTGAACGTTTTGCTACTGCTCTCAACAATGCTGCCCTGAAGTTAGTTGTGCTATCAACATAGCTCAGTGGGAAAAAGTTGGATGATGATCCTGCCATGCTGACACTCTCGGACTCTGAAAATGAATCAGAGGAATAAGGAAATCCCTGATTTAGATAAAAACATTCTCATTGAATCAGACATTGTAGAGTCTTTTGATGACAACGGTGGCGAAGAAACGGTGTCATTGTTACAGAAGAAGTTGACAGTTTTGAAATCAGTGTAAGCAGCAAGATTGCCAAAATCCGGAGAGAGTCCAAAAAGAGAACACAACAAAGGCTGTTGTGTAAAATACCTCACTCCGGATTACATCTTCAAACTAAGGGCAACCATGGCATCCATGACAGAGGGAGAGAAGCGTTCATCCATGCATACGGGTAAGAGTCTCACTACATTTTCAGATATTAAACGTTTCTAATTTGTAAGAAAGTTGTTTTCATTGCAAGTTAAAGGATACTGTTAGCTAGCTCACTAACATTAGCTGGCTGGCTCGCTAGCTAACATTAGTTGTTTGATCTGTGTAGTAATACTATTAGTTTCTCAGAAATCCATTTGTATTGCTAGATATAGCCTAATGTTAGCTAGCTAGCTAACATTGAACCTAGTTGTTAGCTTTAGCTTCCTCCATGGTAGTATTGATGCATTGAAAACAACTGGGAACTCGGAAAAAATACGAGGTCAAAGGATGACGTCAGTGATCTTCAGGTCGGAAAAGTCGGAGCTCTAGAAAGAAGCCTGGTTTCTCGACTTGGAATTCTGAGTTGGATGACAGTTCAAATTTTTAGGATATAGGCAGTTCTCAGTTTTGGACTGTTTCGTTCCGGAACCTATTTGCGAGATTCCGGTACCTCACGTGGTATGACAAATTAAATGTTCACTGTTTGCAATGTAATAATTCAAATAAAAGCAACCAGCATTAATTTGAGTTTTCACCTCTGTAATTATCCTGCCCCCTAAAAAACGTTGCCTAATGTGAAAACATACATGATATTCTAAGAATGATATTGGGCCTGATATTCTAAGAATTGATTTGGGTTGGGTAAGTCCGAGTATATGATTTGAGCAACATTGTAGCCTGGAGACCAACTCGTAGCAGTTACTGTGGTGTAAGAGAAAAGCATGCCTGTATGTCTCACAGAACCAGAATGAGATTCACTTACTATGAGCTCTTAACCCTTGCTCTGCTCTGATAGACTTGAGCCTGCAACTACCATCTCTCCAGAGTTGTACTGAATTTATTTCTTTATAGAATCATAGTCATGTGAATAGATGTGGTGGTGCTGTATCACCTCTGATAAATGTAAATACATTTGCCAAAGTTATAGAATTACATAATTCAGAATACTACACCAGGAGTAGGCCTATAATTTAGACACATGGGATCAATAGCTTTTTTTATTTTTTTAAATGGCCTAGTAGTGGATTGTGTGTAGCCCAATCACAAGGTTGCCTACAGTTAGGAACGAGTGGTAAATGTCAGTGAACAGCATGCAGCCAAAACAGGCCTTTTTGCAATATTTCAAATACAATCGTGGGATAGCACAGGTTGGAAAGCAAATGGCCCCTGCTGAAACAAAAATACTTATCTGTCTGTAGGCTATGCAACTATTTTATCAACTTACAAATAGGCTTATTGAGCGAACAGCATTGTTTTTACAAACTAAAACGAGAGCGAGAGACTTTTGCCATGAGCACATCGGCCATCGCAGGTGAGTGAGCTGCGCATCATTGGGTGAGTCATTGAAACTGACTAGGTTTAAGACTATAATTTCCTCCTCATATTGTGTAGTATGGGTGTCTCCTCCACACACACATACCTAGGCTATTGATGGATTGAAGACAAGGGTTTTTATTTTTATTATTCTCAGTTTGTCAGTGTCAAAGTAGCCTGACATTTCAATCATTTGTGCGGTATTAAAAGAGATTCTGCTAAAGTCTCCAGTCATGTAAAATTACATAGAATTGCCTGAAATGTGTTTATAAAAAGGCCCAATTTTCCCCGCACCCTAGGCTACAAAAGAAATTCTGCAAGCCCCTCTGCTCTACTGCTATAGTCTAGACCACTATACAAATGCGATAATATGCATACAATGTTCTACTATAAAGGTGATGTTCTGGTACCTCAGAGCTCTCCAAGTCACCTTGCTCTCACGCTCACTTTTTTGTTCTGGCACCTACCGATTTACAAATTAAGCAGTGGATATAGGCCAAGGACAAAATAAAGTGCATTTTTACTACTACTTTCATCACTTTTAGTCTTGAAATCTTTGGTTGTTTACTACACTGTTAATCCTTAACCCCATCCATCTCTTTAAGGCTTAAGTGTCACGTTCTGACCTTAGTTCTTTTGTTATGTCATTGTTTTAGTATGGTCAGGGCGTGAGTGGGGTGGGTTGTCGATGTTCCTTTTCTATGATTTGGGATTTCTGTGTTTGGCCTAGTATGGTTCTCAATTAGAGGCAGCTGTCAATCGTTGTCACTGATTGAGAACCATACTTAGGTAGCCTGGTTTCACTTTTGAGTTGTGGGTGATTGTTTCCTGTGTCTGTGTTTGCACCATACGGGACTGTTTCGATTTTCATTTGTTCTTTCACTTTGTTATTTTGTATTTTGTAGTGTTCAGTTTTACATATTAAAATGGACACTTACCACGCTGCAAATTGGTCCGATATCTCTCACTCCTCGTCAGAAGAAGAGGACAAGCGTTACAGAATCACCCACCACCAAAGGACCACGCAGGGTGGTAACGGGCAGTAGCAGCGATCTCAGGACTCCTGGACATGGGAGGAGATTCTGGATGGCAAAAGACCCTGGGCACAGGCTGGAGAGTATCGCCGCCCCAAGGCAGAGCTGGAGGCAGCGAAAGCCGAGAGGCGGTGGTATGAGGAGGCAGCACGGCAGCGCGGTTGGAAGCCCGAGAGGCAGCCCAAAAAATGTATTGGGGAGGGGGGAACACGGGGAGTGTGGCTAAGTCAGGTAGGACACCTGAGCCAACTCCTCGTGCTTACCGTGGAGAGAGAGGGACCGGGCAGGCACCGTGTTATGCCGT
This sequence comes from Oncorhynchus masou masou, assembly GCF_036934945.1. Lineage (NCBI taxonomy): Eukaryota > Metazoa > Chordata > Actinopteri > Salmoniformes > Salmonidae > Oncorhynchus > Oncorhynchus masou. The sequence continues at coordinate 37,023,817 of NC_088232.1, read as the reverse complement.
GAGGCTCACGGTGTCCCCGGTGCGGTACATAGCAGTGCATCGTATCGGCCGGGCTAGAGTGGGCATCGAGCCAGGTGCCATGAAGCCGGCTCAGCGCATCTGGTCTCCAGTGCGTCTCCTCAGGCCGGGGTTCTTGGCACCAACCCTACGCATGATGCCCCTGGTTCGCCAGTACAGCCCAGTGCAGGCTATTCCACCTCGCCGCACTGGCCTGGCTACGGGGAGCATTCAGCCAGGTAGGGTTGGGCAGGCTCGGTGCTCGAGACCTCCAGTGTGCCTTCACGGTCCTGTCTATCCGGTGCCACCTCCACGCACCAGCCCCCCAGTGGCAGCCCCCCGCACCAGGCTGTCTCCTTCATACAGGTGCTCCCGTCTGTCCTGAGCTGCCGGAATCTCCCGTCTGTCCTGAGCTGCCGGAGTCTCCCGTCTGTCCTGAGCTGCCGGAGTCTCCCGTCTGTCCTGAGCTGCCGGAGTCTCCCGTCTGTCCTGAGCTGCCGGAGTCTCCCGTCTGTCCTGAGCTGCCGGAGTCTCCCGTCGGTCCTGAGCTGCCGGAGTCTCCCGTCGGTCCTGAGCTGCCGGAGTCTCCCGTCGGTCCTGAGCTGCCGGAGTCGCCCGTCGGTCCTGAGACTATGGTGGAGTGGTGTCCAAGTCCCGCGCCAGAGCCGCCACCGCGGACAGACACCCACCCAGACCCTCTCCTATAGGTTCAGGTTTTGCGGCCGGAGTCCGCACCTTTGGGGGGGTGTACTGTCACGTTTTGACCTTAGTTCTTTTGTTGTGTCTTTGTTTTAGTATGGTCAGGGCGTGAGTGGCGTGGGTTGTCTATGTTCCTTTTTCTATGATTTGGGATTTCTGTGTTTGGCCTGGTATGGTTCTCAATTAGAGGCAGCTGTCAATCGTTGTCCCTGATTGAGAACCATACTTAGGTAGCCTGGTTTCACTTTTGAGTTGTGGGTGATTGTTTCCTGTGTCTGTGTTTGCACCATACGGGACTGTTTCGATATTCGTTATGTTCTTTCACTTTGTTATTTTGTATTTTGTAGTGTTCAGTTTTACATATTAATGTGCAAATTGGTCCGATATCTCTTACTCCTCATCAGAGGAAGAGGACAAGCGTTTACATTAAGAGGGTGTGAACGATGCTGAATGGCTGTAGACAAAGAAGAGCTCTCCAGTAGATGTGCCAAAACATTCACGGGCCATTTTCTCAAAAGTTTATGAACTTTAAAAGCAGAATTACTTTCTCATTGTTCCTCAGCTGCAGTGTATAATATAACATTTTCTAGCCATGAGCCTCTACTTTTCTACAATATACAAAACAAAATTTAAAATGTTGCTACATAGGACCGAATCCAGGTGGTGGGTCACATATTCCAAATCAGTATTCTCAAAACAATCCCTCAGTATTGAGATTGCCTCTGTCCGGGGCCTCACTACTGTCTGAGTTGGTGGCTCCTTCTTGAGTTGCTGCTTGTTGGTGGAGGATAGGAACAGAGAGACGTGATCTGATTGGCTGAAGTGAGGCCGGGGTGGTGGATTTGTACATGTCACAAATGTTTGTGTATACATGGTCAAGCACGCCGGATCCTCTTGTTGTGCAGGATACATGTCTTAGACTGCTTCTGGTTGAGAGGATTCTTCTAATATTCTTGTACAATTCACTGAGTGCCACCATTGGTGTTTGCTTGTGGCGGTATGTACACAGCTGTGATAATAACAGATGTGAATTCCTTCTGCATATAGTGGGGTCGGTATTTTATCGTCAGAAACCTCAGGTCAGGTGAACAGGAGCTTGCAATGTTTTCAACTTCGGTACACCAGGAATTGTTTGAGGAAACATCCCCCAACCCCCGAGTATTACCAGAAGCCGCTGTTCGATCCATTTGGAATATGGTGAAGCTGTCTGGCAGACGAGTGTATTATCCGTAAGGCACGTCTCAGTAAAAACAGACACAGCATTCTCTGATATCCTGCTGCGATTGAAGCCTTGCTCAGTTCAAAGTAATAAAATTCCAGCAATTGGACATTAGCCATCAGGACACTAGGAAGAGTAGGTCATGTAGCCCGTCTTTTCAGCCTCGCTTTCCTTCCTCCTCTTCGTTGCATGCTTTGCCTTAGGTCATCTCGGCCAGGGGGAACAGGTAAGCCCGCTGTGCGTGGAACAAAGTAGCGAATCTACTATTCCAGATCTGGGAGACTAAGCTATAAGTGTGTAGCTTCCGATTCATGATCCAGAAGTGTTTGTCAGTATTAGGAAATTATTACAAACATTCTGAGCAAACAAAGTAATAATTATCTCAAATAGCTATAAAGTTGAGCAGGAATCGGCAAAACGCGTGCCCTCCTCAGAGCCACCAACCCTGTGTTTTAGGTGTTGGTGCAGGGTTTTGTGCCATAATTTCCATTAATGCTTCAGATGCGGTGGTCAAGTTCATTCCAGTTTCTTTTGTCATCAATTGAACTTTTCCTTGCCTGTGCAAGAGGATTTTTCACATTCCTCTGAGACTTGCATTTTGGCACAAATTCCCTATTTGCCTTTATTTTTGTTTCTTCCATATCAAGGACATTCTTTTCCACAACTGCCTATTTAGCTTTCAAAGCAGCATTCTCAGACTGTGCTTTCATTCTAGCATCGGATCACTTGACCTTGTGCTGGATGCATGTGACTTTTTTGATAAAGCAGATGCACTGTCATGTGGACCAATGGCACTTTGCAATTCTGAATAATTTTTCGACTTGGATGCACTTTCTGATACAACAGAGACACTTTCATCTGAACCAATGACACTTTGCAGGTGTGAATCCTTTTCCCTTTACCATGCAACCAAAACACCACTTGATCAAGAAAGTCCTTTGAAAAGCAATCATTTTTGTTCATACCAATCGGCATGATCAGACTCTTTCCTCTTTAGACAATATATTATGCACAGCCACATACAGTTCCATAAACTCAGCCAATTAACCATTGAACACATTAATGTTACTACAGACAACGTCATCATTTTCGCCGCCATCCATCAATGCTTGAATTGCATTATTTTTCTTTGTTAGTTGTGCTTCCATCCACCTTTCCAACTTTTTTTTCCACCAGAGCTTCAGAATGGGTGCCTGCCATTTCCATTCAAAATGTTCAGTTCCACAATTCAATATCAACAGTGCATTTTCAATAGCGCTTAACAGCTTCCCATCGCACGGATGGTTCATTTACAGTTGAATAGCTTGTGACAATGTTTCCAAAATAGACGCGTCAAACATTTCCAAACCAACATCAAAAAGAAGTGGCTTAACTTGAAAATTATACCCGTACTGTACTCACGGTTTCTTTGGTTGGCAGCGCTGATTTGCTCCAGGTGACTTGATAAATCTATAAAGTGTGGAACTCCACTAAATCCATGACATTTAAACTTAAATGTGCTGGCTTTCAAATAGCCGTGGGAAAACTAGTTGCACGTTTCAGGCACACATCCAAAATCCGTTTTAGAAAACCCAAGAATCCAAATGAAATCGATGGCGTGATGAATCAAACTTCACGTTTTATTTGTAGAATCCAAAATGTTAAATGCAAGGTAAACAAAGGTTTCAATATTCCAGGTAAACAAGAAAGATCAGGGTAAAAATGTATATGGTTCAGAAAATGTATGCCATCCCAGTATCACAAACATTTTCCATAACTAGTAGGCACTTACTTCCCCTCCTTATACCCAATATGCACCTATCTGGGAAAGCCCACCCGTACTTCCAACTGATTGAGCCCTGTACTTCCAACTGATTGAGCCGAGAGGGCGTACTTTCCATATTTTAATTCAAATTATAGGATCATAATAAGAGGCCACATAACCAAATAAATGTAAACACCATATATGCATATAGAAATGCAATATTATATTCTTAATGAACAATATCATCTAATAAACACATATTTGCATAACCAAGGAAATATAGAAACAGACTCCAACACTCCCGGTCTTCAGAGTTGAAGAAGACTGCATCTTTCCCAAAACAAAAGTATCGCCCCTTCCCTTACACCCCCTCTGGTAAGTTGTCCCCATGTGCCACCTGTGCTCTTGGTCTGTTAGTGTTGCCAGTCAAATATAGGGTAGGAGCAGGGCAGGTAGGGTAACAGATCAGGAGTGTGATAAACACCCAGAAGCAGGAAGGCAGGGAGGGAACAGAGCCTTCAGAGGAAAGTGAGATACGTAGTCAGATGTACAACTGAATGCATTCAGCTGAAATGTGTCTTCCACATTTAACCCAACCTCTCTGAATCCAAGAGGTGCGGGGGGCTGCCTTAATCGATATCATTGGTGCCGGGGGGGTAATTGTTCTTGGGGGTTAACTGCCTTGCTCAGGGGCAGAATGACAAATATTTACCTTGTCGGCTCAGGGGGATTCGACCAAGCAACCTTTCAGTTACTGGCCCAACGCTCCTACCCGCAAGGAAGGAGCCACATGACAAGTGATGCTGTTCATGTCCCACTCTGGTATACTACGTTGGTGTGTTCTCAGCCCGGCTGTGGAGAATGCTATGAGTTACGCAACCTCTTCCATCGTGGCTGGTTTTTGGATGCCAGAGTTGCATAAGAAGAACATGATCAGAGCTATGTTAGCAGTTATGATCTGATATAGCCTAGATATGAAGTTGTTCTGTTTTGGGAGGTATCCAACACCGCTTCGGAATAAGTATGGTCATACAGTTCAAGACAAGACGGAGCCCAGGGTATTCAATGGACACCAAATAGAATAATAAATATAAACCCTATTGAACTTAAGTCCAATCAGTCTTGTTTTCATTTTCTGTTGAAACATGTTTTGCTACAATGCCCTAATGAATATGACCCAGGTTTTTTCTGTTGGCCAGTGTGCTGCTCCTCCCTGAACCCCTGTAACCCTGGGAGGGAGCCCCAGCAGAGGCAGGAAATTGAAAGTGCTAACTAGCGGTGTGCTTGACAGAGCCAGCGGGAGCAGGCCTGTTAGAACATGTGAGACTTGCCGTCCCCTGTGGCCCCTGCATCCCCCAGGACCAGGGAAGAATAGACAAAGAAGAGCGAGGAGAAGCAAACCGAGAGATGATCACGGATGCCACGTTCCCGATACTGCCTGCAGGAGAGCCACATGTTTACCTGTCTCTGATTGGTCCAGACCGTGGAGGAAAACATCTTTCTGTCTGTCCCTAGTTTATCCCTCTGTGCCCAATCAGTGGTTTTCGTCTGTCGGTCTCCATTATTCTTGTCTCCTGACTGCTCCTGTCCAGTCGTAAAAACCCTTCACAGAAAGAACATGAATGGAACCACACATCGATTCTCCTGGATTGTTGAGTAGTATTGACAGTACATGGCCAAACATTTGTGGACACCCCTTCAAGTGAGTGGATTTGGATATTTTAGCCACACCTGATGCTGACAGGTGTATAAAATGAACACACAGCCATGCAATCTCCACAAACAAACATTAGCAGTAGAATGGCCCGTACTGAAGAGCTCAGTGACTTTCAACGTTACACCGTCATAGGATGCCACCTTTCCAACAAGTCAGTAGTCAAATTTCTGCCCTGCTAGAGCTGGCCTGGACAACTATAAGTGCTGTTATCTTGAAGTGGAAACGTCTAGGAGCAACAGCCGCTAAGTGGTAGGCCACACAAGCTCACAGATCTGGACCGCCAAGTGCTGAAGCGCACAGTGCGTAAAAATCGTCTGACCTCGGTTGCAACACTGATTATATTGTTCCAAACTGCCCCTGGAAGCAACGTCAGCACAATAACTGTTCGTCAGGAGCCTCATGAAATGGGTTTCCATGGTCGAGCAGCCACACACAAGCCTAAGATCACCATGCGCAATGCCAAGCATCGGCTGGAGTGGTGTAAAGCTTTGGATTCTGGAGCAGTGTGTAAGTTATTTTGTCTGTAGTAACACACTCTCAGGAGACAAGCACATCCATCAACATCCCTGTGTCCCTGAGAATGTTGTGAAGGGCATTTCTTAGAGCTCATATTAGTAGCAGTTTAGTTTGGCCAGCCGTGGAAGCCTTACCACTAGTATCATCACGCTACATTACCACTAGTATCATCACGCTATGTTACCACTAGTATCATCACGCTACGTTACCACTAGTATCATCACGCTATGTTACCACTAGTATCATCACGCTATGTTACCACTAGTATCATCACGCTATGTTACCACTAGTATCATCACGCTACGTTACCACTAGTATCATCACGCTACGTTACCACTAGTATCATCACGCTATGTTACCACTAGTATCATCACGCTACGTTACCACTAGTATCATCACGCTATGTTACCACTAATATCATCACGCTATGTTACCACTAGTATCATCACGCTACGTTACCACTAGTATCATCACGCTACGTTACCACTAGTATCATCACGCTACGTTACCACTAGTATCATCATGCTACGTTACCACTAGTATCATCACGCTACATTACCACTAGTATCATCACGCTATGTTACCACTAGTATCATCACGCTACGTTACCACTAGTATCATCACGCTACGTTACCACTAGTATCATATACCACTAGTATCATCACGCTATGTTACCACTAGTATCATCACGCCACGTTACCACTAGTATCATCATGAAACCACTAGTATCATCACACTATGTTACCACTAGTATCATCACGTTACCACTAGTATCATCACGCTACGTTACCACTAGTATCATCACGCTACGTTACCACTAGTATCATCATGTTACCACTAGTATCATCACGTTACGCTACCACTAGTATCATCACACTACGTTACCACTAGTATCATCACGCTATGTTACCACTAGTATCATCACGCTACGTTACCACTAGTATCATCACGCTATGAAACCACTAGTATCATCACACTATGTTACCACTACGTTACCACTAGTATCATCACGCACGCTACCACTAGTATCATCACCACGCTACCACTAGTATCATCACGTTACCACTAGTATATCATTACGTTACCACTAGTATCATCACGCTATGTTACCACTAGTATCATCACGCTATGTTACCACTAGTATCATCACGCTACAGTATCATACCACTAGTATCATCACGTTACCACTAGTATCATCACGCTACGTTACCACTAGTATCATCACGCCATGTTACCACTAGTATCATCACGCTACGCTACCACTAGTACCACTAGTATCATCACGCATGTTACCACTAGTATCATCACGCTATGTTACCACTAGTATCATCATGCCACGTTACCACTAGTATCATCACGCTACATTACCACTAGTATCATCACGCTATGTTACCACTAGTATCATCCGTTACCACTAGTATCATCACGCTATGTTACCACTAGTATCATCACGTTACCACTAGTATACTACGTTACCACTAGTATCATCACGCTATGTTACCACTAGTATCATCACGCTAATGTTACCACACTAGTATCATCACGCCACGTTACCACTAGTATCATCACGCTAATGTTACCACTAGTATCATCACGCTATGTTACCACTAGTATCATCATGTTACCACTAGTATCATCACGCATGTTACCACTAGTATCATCACGCTACGTTACCACTAGTTACCACTAGTATCATCACGCCATGTTACCACTAGTATCATCACGCTATGAAACCACTAGTATCATCACGCTACGTTACCACTAGTATCATCACGCCATGTTACCACTAGTATCATCACGCCACGCTACCACTAGTATCATCACGCCACGTTACCACTAGTATCATCACGCTATGTTACCACTAGTATCATCATGTTACCACTAGTATACCACTAGTATCATCACGCTACGTTACCACTAGTATATCATCACGCTACCACTAGTATCATCACGTTACCACTAGTATCATCACGCCACGTTACCACTAGTATCATCACGCTACGTTACCACTAGTATCATCACGCCACGCTACCACTAGTATCATCACGCCACGCACCACTCAGTATACCACTAGTATCATCACGCTACCACTAGTATCATCACATTACCACTCACGCTACCACTAGTATCATCACGCCACGTTACCACTAGTATCATCACGCCACGTTACCACTAGTATCATCACGCTACCACCAGTTACCACTAGTATCATCACGCCACGTTACCACTAGTATCATCACGTTACCACTAGTATCATCACGCTACGTTACCACTAGTATCATACGTTACCACTAGTATCATCACGCTATGTTACCACTAGTATCATCACGCTACGTTACCACTAGTATCATCACGCTATGTTACCACTAGTATCATCACGCTACGTTACCACTAGTATCATCATGCTACGTTACCACTAGTATCATCACGCTACGTTACCACTATTATCATCACGCTATGTTACCACTAGTATCATCACGCTATGAAACCAATAGTATCATCACGCTACGTTACCACTAGTATCATCACGCTACGTTACCACTAGTATCATCACGCTACGTTACCACTAGTATCATCACGCTACGTTACCACTAGTATCATCACGCTACGTTACCACTAGTATCATCACGCTACGTTACCACTAGTATCATCACGCTATGTTACCACTAGTATCATCACGCTATGAAACCACTAGTATCATCACGCTACGATACCACTAGTATCATCACGCTACGTTACCACTAGTATCATCACGCTACGTTACCACTAGTATCATCACACAAGAAGTCTTCATGGATCCACCTGTACCAGAATACCCAAGACCTGATCCGAGACCAGAACTCTAAATAGAATTCTAAATAATTTCACGAGTCTGGGTCGGATCTGATATGATTGTCAGTGGTCTTGGGTATGTGTAATTTTAACTGACTTGTCCGGAAGGGCCTGTACAGATCCAAATGCGACAACAGGCTAAAGTCATAGAGCCTCCATGGTGGCAAAAGTTAGGAGATATCTAATCAATGGAAATGGAATTAAAATTATGGAATTCAAAGCTGAGAGCACACAGGTAGGCAGGCTGCTATATTCTGAACGGAGTTGTTGTTATTTGTAACTTTAGGATGAGAAAGCGCATGCACTGCAGCCTCAATTAACCTAGCTAGCTGACATTAGCTAGTTTAACTAGCTTCTCTTGGTTTTGATGCAGTCAAGACAGGTACTGTGTAATCATATTTGATAATAGCCTAGCTATGGCATCTGTTAGTCAACTATAACGCAAGTCAGCTTGGTTGGTTTCTGTCCCTCGTCTCTACCTCACAGTACAGCTCCTCCCTCGCCTGCTAGAGCATCACCTCTCTCCCTCTCACGCTGTATCAGTTCCAGTTAATAAAGTGAGTGTGTGTGTGTGTGTGTGTGTGTGTGTGTGTGTAAAACATTTTTATGCATATTGGGTCCGGGTGGGAAAGCCCCAGGTCAATTTTGGAACAGGCCCAACATTTTGGACCCATGAAGACCTCATCACACTGTATGTCCACTACCAACACTGGTCAGGCAGGGTGATTCTCAATTTGAAGTATATTAATGAGTGAAACAAGAGGATAACTTGGATGAAAGCCTTCAGACAGTGTAGCACTCTAGGACCCCGGGTGACTAGTCACAATGATGTGATGAAAGCCCATCCAATCTACAGATATGACCTCTTTTATGTATGAACTAAGAGCACTTGTTCAGTTCTCCCTCAGACCCCTGCTGTTCCTCTGATCTTCTGGACTGCCCAGAGGCTTCACCAACCCAAGGCCAATTATTATATAAGGCTGTTATTTTGACCTGTATTGCCACTGTCTCACACAAAGTGTTTGAAGAAAGCTTACTCTCACAGCCGAAGTACAGATTGGATATCTGACCATGGTAGGCCTTTTGCAGTTTTCACCACTGGCACTAAGCTATGACTGGTACTTGTGTTCTCCTTGCAGGAGTCTGAGAGGCTAGACCCAGCGGGCGACACAGACCTCACCATCCCCACGTCTAAAGTGGAGCAGCAGGAGTACTTGTGCTGGAAGATGGAGCGTGAGCAGATCGACCGTGAACGCTTGGCGCGCCACAAAAATGCCAAGGGCCAGTGGAGGCGGGCATGGGACATGGACAAAACAGAGAATATGTAAGCCCACTCCCATCCCTGGCTGCTTTGCACTTTTTCACTTTAGTTTCCTCTGGCAATCATTTCAGTTTGGCTATTATGTTTGCTTGATGCATGTCTGAGTGCTCAAATTCCATTTTGATTATAAATTAATGTTACAATTAAAAAATGAGTACCCTTCTGTATGTGCTCGTCTTCTGGTCTTGTTCTCACAACAACTACAGCTAACTACCACACATCTCATCTCTTACCATGCAAAATAGGCCATTCTCTTGTCATTGTAACTAAACTAAAACGTTAACTCATTCACTCATCAAGCAGATTACCTTCTCTATTACTTCCTCTATTGAACAATGATGTATCTCAGTCTTTCTATCTTCTGTACTTCTAAACTTAGAAATGGTTGCATTGAATTTTCTAAAGAAGCGCAGAATGGTGTCTGCAGAGAGAAGATAGTGGTACAAACTAGGTACTTTCAGAATGCTAATTTACTCTGGTGGAAGATTTCCGTTGTTGGAGGTATTCACCCGATCCACATTTTGGACCATGCCCTATCCCATGATACTGATTTCACACGGTCACAAGACTTAATCCAATCAAGTCACAAGACATAAATAACAAGTCACAGCAAATGTAATGATGTTGGATGGAGACAGGCAAATAACGCTATTAGAGAGGGAGATGGAATGACCTGGCAAAAATGTGTTTGTTCTCTTCTGAGGTATCGTCCTTATTGGATCACCTCTGTTTATGAGCCGTTCTCAGACAATGGCTTTGATAAATCTTGAAATGGTATTTATCCTATAATCTAACTACCCTCTCCCTAGTACTCTTACCACCCTCTCCCTTTGTCAGCTATGCTCGACATTGGACACTTTCACTAGAAGAAGTTTGTAACAAGCTGACATGCAATGTTTTGGAACCATGGAGAAAGGATAAAAGTAGGCCAGTTTTAGGCCTTGAGCGCCACGGAATGAAAACATCTGCTTATATATAGGTTACATGATTTGAATTTGGAACCCAGTATTTTACTATGTATGGAGCCGCTGTCCTTTCGCACAGTGGCGTCCTTACTGCTTAGGAGCTAAATATATGAACACCCCTCTTTCTGTTCCTTGTTCAAACACAACAGATGTGCTGTGAGCAGTACAGTGGCTGGATAAATAAATGTTCTGTTTAGAAGAAAGAAGTATCAAACTTTAAAGAGACAAGATAATAGGATACTTTTAGCTGCGGCTGGGATGCCTTTCCTTTTGTGGCATGGTTTAAAAAAGGCCTCCGAGACTAACTAGAGTAGGAAAAATATTTTTGATTCAGCAGTTTAGATGTTGTCAATGAATGAGGAGTGTAGGATCATGACCTCTAGCTACAGATTTATAAAGTGATTCTCCATTAGCCGTTACAGGAAAGTTACTGTTTGGCGTAGAGCAGAGAATTTTCAACCAACCTTGACGTGGCGATACTATCTTCATTCCCGACTCGGCCAAACATGAATCTTCTAAAATGTTTGTGTCCAGTTGCAGGTGGTTTGTTTGAAGTTATAAAATGCACCGTTATTAAAATAACTATATTTTTTGCTCCATTAAGTAATCCAGCAATGTGTAAGCAGCCGTCTTGTCCATTTCAAATCTTCTCTCATTGATTGAGAGCGTTTCAAATCTGTAGCTACATGACCTCAAGATACCACAGTCATCTCTGTACAATGTCTCATTCTATCTCTGAGCTCAACATGTAATGATTACTTGGAAATGAAAATGGCTGTTGAATGAAAGTAATGGAATGTAAATTGTTAGGTTAGTGGAACAACACAGATACTTGAGAAATGTCCAACCAAATGCATTGGACCCTTCATTAACCCTGGTAGGTAAGATTTTGTCTGTTTACTTTAACACCAAAACCATGGCCTCGTTATCTGGTAGTTCATCTGTTAATAGAACATCCCAGCTGTGTATTAGGTTTTAATTATTTCACTGTAAACTAAATGTCTCTCTTTAGGTTTTCAGATAAATCTCCTAGGGAGAGAGAAAGGGGGCCTACAGCCAGAGGTGAGAAATTCACTCTGTAGTAAATTATTTTCAACTCAAACACTGAGGAATAGTCAGACCATAATCAAGTATGTCTTATTTCCAGTGATACCCAATAATTGTTGAATTTGTTTGATTTCCAGGAGGAAGAAATGCAAAGAGAGGTCACCCTAAATCAAATGCTGATCCACTGGGTGAGTTTGAATGCTTTATACTGTGTACCAGCAGCTGAATCATTTAAATCCTCAGTACAAGCAACCAATCAGCCAATGATGGAGAACTATTCTGCTTTGCTTGTTTTCATCGCCAGGTCAGCAGCTGTGGGGCAAAGACAAGCGGGGTAAAAATGTTCCAGTGGTCAGCAGTAAAGCCAAGGGCAAGGACCGGCTGACTGGGAGGGCCAGAAGGTGAGTGGCACTAACAGCAGATTTAATCATAACAGCCTGTGTTGATATAAGGAAACCACACACCTCACCTTGCTGTATGCAAAACACACTGGGACTTACTTACAACGTGTCAAATGACCAAAAACAGCTAATTCACTTGTGCATTCTTCTGTTTTATTTCAAAAAGCCCACTGTTCCAACTTTTTGCTCTGAAGCCATTGGTGAGGCTAGACTACTTTTAGGTTCTGTTAGCGGTGCTTGAGAGGCAGGTATTGGTGGCTGTGTGGTCCTCTGTGAGATTGAGCTGACCAGGGGGAAGAGCAGTCAGGTATGTCCAGGCAGAGTGGTATCTTGCCTCAGTTGCCTGTTATTAGGTTTTGCTGCTGGTGCTAATTGGAAAAGACCAGAGCGTGAAGAGAACTGCTCAGACCAGCCTTACCTCTTAGAAAAAAAAGTTATATCTAGAACCTTAAAGGTTCTTCGGCTGTCCCCATAGGATAACATTTTGAAGAACCCTTGTTGGTTCCAGGTAAAACCCTTTTGGTTCCATGTAAAACCCTTTCCACAAAGGTTTCTACATGAAAACCAAAATGGTTTTACCTGGAACCAATAATGGCTATACCTGGAATCAAAAGTTTTTTTTACCTAGATCCATTTTTTATTTAACTAGGCAAGTCAGTTAAAGAATAAATTCTTATTTACAATGACGGTCTATACAGGCCAAACTCTAACCCGGACGACGCTGGGCCAATTGTACACCCCCCTATGATACTCCCAATCACGGCTGGTTGTAATACAGCCTGGAATCTAACTAGGGTCTGTAGTGACGCCTCTAGCACTGAGATACAGTGCCTTAGACTGCTGCGCCACTCTGGAGCCACAAAAGGTTTCTCCAATGGGGATAGCCTAAAACCCCTGTTGGAACCCTTTTTCTAAGTGTAGACTGTAGAGCATTTCTCAGGATGTACAGAGGGCAGCCATGATTAAACACAAAGGTGTGTAAGTGTACCTACAATCATCCTTCTCTATTTTGTCTCACTCACACTCTCTATCTCTCTATCTTTGACCCCACACAGAACAGATGTCATAACAAAATATGCACAGTATTTTCTGTGTTCATAGCACTCACTTTGTTATCAGGATACTTTGAAGAATATAGACCACTCATTCTGTATGTTTCTAATAATTATTTTAATATTTCAGATGGGATGCCAGCGAGTATGGGGAGGATTTGCAGGTGAGAGGTTTAAACTGAATGCTTTGTATTGATGATATAGCTGTGCTTTGGTGAAAAATGGCTGTGCTTGGGCTCAACAAAGACATCTTTGTCTTCTTTATCATATAACTAATGGAATTTTATTTTTGCTCCTTCAGGCCTCTAAGACTAGTTTGGAGGAATTCTTAGAAGAGCTTGATGCTTTGGCTGACCCTGACATAGATGACTCCACTGCAGAAACTCCAGAGGTCAAAGAGGGTGACCTCAAAATGGAGTCTTCGCTAACCCTGGATGTGGTGAAGACCGAGAAAGTGAGTGGAAGCGTCAGTCCTGGCCTGGACAAGGCCGAGACGGCTCAGGCCCCAGCCGACCCCCTGGAGGACGGGACATCCAGACCGGGGAAGGCTGAGGCCTCGTCCCCTCGAGCTACAGAGAAGAAGGTCCGCTTCTCAGAGGAGCTCATCAAGGGGCCCGGGGCCTACGAGAAGCCCAGTACTGGAGCCCAGAACTCTGCCCGCTCAGAAACCAAGGGCACCAGCGTGTTAAAAGTTGCCTCCCCCATCAAAAACGCACAGAAGTTCGAGGAGCAGAAGCAGTCCCCCAAGGGCGACCAGGAGGATGCTGGTAATGCCCTGGACTGGAGGGATCGGCAGGCTGCAGCTGTCCAGGCACAGAGCTCATCTGATGGGAATAGACAGGGTCAGGAGGGCCCTCCGTTTCTTGATGCCTTCAAAACAGAATGTGCTGAAAGCGGCCATGATGGTGTGCTCAGCCCTGTTCTTCTCATTTCACACAGCGATGCCCCTCCACAGGATAATTCTGTCCAGCCTTTAGAGCATGCCAAGAGCAATACAGGTAGGCAATGGTTTTGTTCGTGGTTAGTCCCTGTCAAATATCCATATCTACATGTACATACTACCTCAAACAGCCTGACTAACCGGTTTTCTGTATGTCGCCTCGCTATTGTTATAGGCTCACTCCTGTATTTAGCCTGTCTTTTTACTGTCGTTTTATTTCTTTACTTACCTATTGTTCACCTAACACCTCTTTTACACTATTGGTTAGAACCTGTAAGCATTTCACTGTAAGGTCTACACCTGTTGTATTCGGCGCACGTGACAAATACATTTTGAGTTGATTTGAAATAGGTACAGTGTATAGTTATCACTATGATGCAATGTAAGTAATGCTTGGTTCCCTTCACAGAGGAGCTGATTGACTCCAGTCTGTCTGTTCTCAGCCTGGAGTCAGGAGGGACTCACCCAACCCACACCACCAGTACCGATAAGGTCAGTATGGACTGAGAGAATATGAACAACTGGATGGATGGATGGAAAGAAATGAGTGCATGAGTCATCTGAATTGTAGTCTGGACTATGAGAGGGAGGGAATGAAAGAAAGAAACTGTGGATGGATTGAAAAGGTGATGAGTGTATGATTCTTCATCACTGCAAATTTGGGATTTTTGATTGCTTTTTGAGTGCATTCCCTATGATCTTCTGTAGTGTTTAAGTAGATTTGGAATAGACAAAAGAGACAATGCATGTTCAGAACTACTGTAGCAGGGTGATAATGCATTACCAACCACTGTAGGAGGGTGAGAATGCATTACCAACCACTGTGGCAGGGTGATAATGCATTACCAACCACTGTAGCAGGGTGATAATGCATTACCAACCACTGTGGCGGGGTGATAATGCATTACCAACCACTGTAGCAAGGTGATAATGCATTACCAACCACCGTGGCAGGGTGATAATGCATTACCAACCACTGTAGCAGGGTGATAATGCATTACCAACCACTGTGGCAGGGTGATAATGCATTACCAACTGTAAATATAAGTACTGTATATGCCTTCCTTTTGAGTAAAAACAATAATGTACTTTTACACCTATTTTTAAAAATCACATTGTTTAACCCCTTTTTATTGTTTTGTTTCATAGGCAAGAGAAAATGGGAAGATTGTTTGAAGGACTTGGCGTTGCGATAACATTTTCTAGAACTGAACAACAACATGCTTAATTAATTCAAGCGTTTACCATGAGCCTTTTAGTTTAATACCGCACTTGCTTCCAATAACTCTTTGTAGATGTCCTGTGTCTAGTTGGTCAGGTTAAGACTAACATGCGCAATGTTGTTTCTTTTGAAAGGATGCTAGCTGCTCAAGGTGGGAAAAGGAAACAATACATGTTCAAGTGAAGTCATTTTGAGCCTTTTGTCTGCTTGAAAATACTTTGCTTACAAGCACTTTATTCTTTATGAGGTATGAGTACTGACATGTCATACATTACTTAAAGTTGGAATCCTTAATGGTGAAACAGCTACGTCCGTTTGCGATATTACAATAACAAAGAAGTTACTGCAAACAATGAACACAGTTTTTTCCCCTCTGACATCATTACACACGTGATAGAAGAGCACAATAAGTATTGCATTTTTTTTACCATGCTGCACGGTGCTCCTCAGTTCAGCAACAGTAACAATGGTGGTGGTTGGGCGGCCAGCGGCGCTGTTTCCCCTTACTGCGGATTCCATCTTTAAGTCTGTTATTTGAATGGCTGTTTTTGTTTACATTTGAAGTATTATTTCAAGGTACCAGTCCCAATGCTTGTATTAGTTCAGTTCCTATGGATGACTAACCTACATAACCTGAACAGGCCCTGCCATTAACCTTTGCCAGCCTTAGCAGTTGAATGACAAAATATAATTAGCATTATATGCTATTAGTTGTACACTGACTTTATTTACAGTACTATTCAAAAGTTTGGACACACCTACTCATTCCATGGTTTTTCATTTTTTAAACTATTTTCTACATTGTACAATAATAATGAAGACATCAAAACTATGAAATAACACATATGGAGTCATGTCGTAACCAAAAACGTGTTAAATAAATCTAAATATATTTTATATTTGAGATTATTCAAAGTAACCACACCTTGCCTTGATGACAGCTTTGCGCACTCTTGGCATTCTCTCAACCAGATTCATCAGGTAGTCACCGGGAATGCATTTCAATTAACAGGTGTGCCTTGTTAAAAGTTAATTTGTGGAATTTCTTTCCTTCTTAATGCGTTTGAGCCATTCAGTTAGGTTGTGACAAGGTAGGGGTGGTATACAGACGATAGCCCTATTTGGTAAAATACCAAGTCCATATTATGTCAAGAACAGCTCAAATAAGCAAAGAGAAATAACAGTCCATCATTACTTTAAGACATGAAGGTCAGTCAATCTGAAAAATATCACGAACTTCAAAAACCATCAAGCGGTATGATGAAACTGGCTCTCATGAGGACCGCCACAGGAAATTAAGACCCAGAGTTACCTCTGCTGCAGAGGATAAGTTCATTAGAGTTACCATCCTCAGAAATCAGCTATTAACTGCACCTCAGATTGCAGCCCAAATAAATGTAACAGACACATCTCAACATCAACTGTTCAGAAGAGACTGCGTGAATCAGGCCTTCATGGTCAAATTACTTCAAAGAAACCACTACTAAAGGACACCAATAAGAAGAAGGGACTTCCGTGGGCCAAGAACTTGAGCAATGGACATTAGACTGGTGGAAATCTGTAATTTGGTCTAATGTGTCCTAATTTGAGATTTGTGTTCCAACCAGTGTGTTTCTCTGAGACAGAGTAGGTGAATGGATGATCTCTGCATGTGTGGTTCCCACTGTGAAGCATGGAGGAGGTGGTGTGATGGTCTGGGTGTACTTTGCTGGTGACACTGTCTGTGATTTTATTTAGAATTCAAGGCACACAACCAGCATGGCTTCCACAGCATTCTGCAGTAATATGCCATCCCATCTGGTTTGCGCTTAGTGGGACGATCATTTGTTTTTCAACATCAAAATGGCCAAAACACATCTCCAGGCTGTGCAAGGGCTATTTGACCAAGAAGGAGACTGATGAAGTGCTGCATCAGATGACCTCACCTCCACACTCACCCGACCTCAACCCAGTTGAGATGGTTTGGGATGAGTTGGAACGCAAAGTGAAGGAAAACCAGCCAACAAGTGCTCAGCATATGTGGGAACTCCTTCAACACTGTTGGAAAATCATTCCTTATGAAGCTGGTTGAGAGAATGCCAAGAGTGTGCAATGCTGTCATCAAGGAAAAGGGTGGCTACTTTCAAGAATCTAAAATCTAAAAAAGATTTTGATTTGTTAAACACTTTTGGTTACTACATGATTCCATATGTGTTATTTCATTGTTTTGATGTAATCACTATTATTCTGCAATGTAGACAATAGTCAAAATAAAGAAAAACCCTTGAATGAGTAGGTGTTCTAAATCCTTTGACTCGTACTGTATGTAACTTTTCTAATTAGAAAGCTCTGACCATTGCACTTAACTACTGAGCTATGATAGCTCATTCATTCATATGGTAGTTTACAGCTTGGTTTGGTGAAACCAGTTACATGAAGTAAAAGTAAATTCAAGTGCATTATTTTAGTCTGGGAATGATTACTTTGTAATATAAAATTCAATAGTTACGGTTTCCAAATGCTAAAAAGATAAAATATAGTTCAAATGGTCTCATATTTATTCAAATGTTTTCAGGGAACCCTTTGACTTTTAAATTTGAAACGTTGTGGTATTAACTAACTGTCATTATTGATTTTATTTATTTATTCTCTCATTTGGACTATTGATTGTCAAATATAATTTGCTGGAGAATAAACCCTTGTTGACATGCATTAGCGGCTGGATTGTTTTATTTTAAGTAGGGAAAGGCAATTTATTTGTACCCCTTTGTTTTATTATACTTTAATAGTCTGACAACATCATTTGCCAAAGAGCCTCAGCATATAATAAATAGTGTGTTAATGAAGCACTTACTTATTTAAGCAATTCAGTGTACAGCACATGTTGGAGAGGGAACTGTGGCAGTTAACATCTTCAGTTATCCTCTGACCTGCCAAAGCAACTTTACTTTCAGTAGGACTGGCTTTCCTCAAGCATTATAACACTGGCATTAAATGTGCATTGCCATAACCAGGTGACAAGTCACAGTAACAGGTTGAGGTAATTTCATTTGTAATTGAAATGACTTTTGGAGCTGTGAAGGTGAAAAAGAAAAGAATAGCTGGAATTGAGAGCTAACAGAACTGACGTTTCCTCAATGCATTGTAGTTGAACGGATCAAATTTATCCTGGGAGAGGGAGAAATGGAACGAGTTGAACATGGGGATATTTTTTACGAGAAGTAGTGGAATTGACTTCAACCATGTGACTAGTGCAGAACATACTTCCCTGTTCCGTGACTGTTTGCTTATACATAATGGTTGCAGTTTGTTTGGTAAATGTATTTATTCAAGGTTCGCTTGATATTTATGTTTATCACCAAGCCTTGTCTAAGGCCTCTTGAAAATTGAGAAGTGATTGTCTGACATTACTGCTCCTTTCGACATCCGTGTGCATCACCCAACCATGTGCTTCATGGACTCACACTGTGTGTGTGTGTGTGTGTGTGTGTGTGTGTGTGTGTGTGTGTGTTTGTGTGTGTGTGCATAGAGCTTAATTCACAGCTTTTTTACTGTCAAGTTCCTTGTTTGTTTAACTTGAAAGTTAGCATACAGCACATTAATAAAGTACCCGCTGCTACAGATTCTGTCTTGCTCTTTTTGTTCTGCTTTACTAGTGTTGATTACAAAAATCCTGGTTGGAGGGTTCTGGATTTCCTGCTAATTCCCTCCTGATTCTGAGAAGACCAGGGAATTTATTGAAAGTTCCAGGAATTTTGCAACCCTATCTTTAGACAGAGTATGTCTTGTACCCTGTCCCTGCCCTATAACAGCATGAAAACAGAGTTAATGTGAAAAATATTTTTCCTATGTTATATACACTACAGTACAGTGCATCCGGAAAGTATTCAGACCCCTTGACTTTTTCCA
Organism: Oncorhynchus masou masou; assembly: GCF_036934945.1. Taxonomy (NCBI): domain Eukaryota; kingdom Metazoa; phylum Chordata; class Actinopteri; order Salmoniformes; family Salmonidae; genus Oncorhynchus; species Oncorhynchus masou. Next base: position 37,004,257 of record NC_088232.1, on the reverse strand, counting down.
CATTTTGTTACTTTACAGCCTTATGCTAAAATGGATTTAATAAACCCCCCCCAATCCATCTACACACAATACCCTATGATGACAAAGCAAAAACAGGTTTTTGAAATTTTTGCAAATGTATAAAAATAAGAAACTGAAATATCACATTTACCTAAGTATTCAGACCCTTTACTCAGTACTTTGTTGAAGCACCTTTGGAAGCTATTACAGCCTTGAGTCTTCTTGGGTATGATGCTACAAGTTTGGCACACCAGTATTTGGGGAGTTTCTCCCATTCTTCTCTGCAGATCCTCTCAAGCTCTGTCAGGTTGGATGGGAGCATCGGTGCACAGCTATTTTCAGGTCTCCCCAGAGATGATTGATCGGGTTCAAGTCCGGGCTCTGGCCGGGCCACTCAAGGAAATTCAGAGACTTGTCCCAAAGCCACTCCTGCGTTGTTTTGGCTGTGTGCTTAGGGTCGTTGTCTTGTTGGAAGATGAACTTTCGCCCCACTCTGGGATCCTGAGCGCTCTGGAGGAGGTTTTCATCAAGGATCTCTCTGTACTTTGCTTTGTTCATCTTTCCCATGATCCTGACTAGTCTCCCAAAGAAAAACATCCCCACAGCATGATGCTGCCACCACCATGTTTCATTGTAGGGATGGTACCAGGTTTCCTCCAGACGTGACACTTGGCATTCAGGCCAAAGATTTCAATCTTGGTTTCATCAGACCAGAGAATCTTGTTTCTCATAGTCTGAGAGTCATTTAGGTATCTTTTGGCAAACTCCAAGCGGGCTGTCATGTTCCTTTAACTGAGACTTTTGCTTCTGTCTGGCCAATCTACAATAAAGGCCTGATTGGTGGAGTGCTGCAGAGATGGTTCTCCCATCTCCACAGAGGAACTCTGGAGCTCTGTCAGGGTGACCATCAGGTTCTTGGTCACCTCCCGGACCAAGCCCCTTCTCCCACCATTGTGGAGTTTGGCCGGGAGGCCAGCTCTAGGAAGAGTCTTGGCGGTTCCAAACTTATTCCATTGAAGATTGATGGAGGCCACTGTGTTCTTGGGGACCTTCGATGCTGCAGAAATATTGTGCCTCGACACAATCCTGTCTCATGGTTTTGCTCTGACATGCATTGTCAACGGAGGAACCTTATTTAGACAGGTGTGTGCCTTTCCAAATCATGTCCAATCAATTAAATTGACCACAGATGGACTCCAAGTTGTAGAAACATTTTAAGGATAATCAATGGGAACAGGACGCACCAGGGCTCAATTTTAAGTCTCATAGCAAAGAACCTGAATACTATTTTTTAAATATATTTTTTATAAATTCGTTTTTCGCTTTGTCATTGTGGGGTTTTGTGTGTAGCTTGATGAGGAAAATATGTAACAAAAGGTGGAAAAGGGGAATGGGTCTGAATACTTTCTGAATGCGCTGTATGTCACGTTTTAAATACAATTGACTTCCCATACCCATTTTGGGGACTGATAAGCAGCACCAGTGAATTTCCCAAGAGACGTTTCTGATGATTCGCATGCATATCAGCTGCCAACTTCCCCATGTTGGATAGCTTATGCAAAGTACTTAACCACCACTGATAACAGGCCAACTTTAGAAAAGTATGATACTGTGTGATCTGTGTTCCATAAGAGTTGGATTGAATAATGTAATATGACACGATAGCAGCACACGATAACCATTGATTTTACTGAACTTGAAGGCAAAAACTAATTGTGTTTCAGAATGGGGGACTGTGACAGTGTGGTGTTAAGCTGCCTCCATTTGGGAGTCATTTCTGATTAATTTCAAATGAGCTCTCCATGGGCCTGCTCTAACAGCCTGTTGTGTTGGAGACAGTTCCCTCCATCTTCTCTGGTGAGAATCCTCCAAGGTGTTAATCTTTTAATTACCTTTTCCTCTGGCGTTCACTAGGGCCACCTGTCATTAATAAGGCCCTGGGTCCTGTGACTTCAGCATGGTGCTTTGTGGCTCCTTGTTTTTTAGTTGCATCTGCATCAGCCCTTACTTTCATGTTTCATAGCCTTTTACCTGGTAGAAAACAATAGGCAATTTATCCTTTGTTCCTTTAAAATACCGGATTCTCATTTCATGGACATGGGGCCACCGTCTCTAGGTATTCATTCCAATAATGAAAATGAATTAACTCACTGAGCCACCAGATATAATTTACAGTTTGAACACAATGGCGACTAATAGTTTTTTAGGGGTGTGATGCACCTCTATGTTTTAACAGTGTGAGTATGAGTAGCTTTGGAAATAAGTGGTACAAACTGATGAGGGATTAAAGAGGAGTATGGGACTATGCCACCTGTCTTCACACACAGCAAGATAAGAATTGAAACGCAGAGCGTTTTCTGTCGTAAAGGATGTGACAGTAGCTCGGCTGTCAGTCCAAAGCACCCTAACATTTGGTAGCAGAGAGTCTCTGAGCGGGAAGCCAATCCTGTCAGCATGGGTGATGCTGTCACTGCAGGAAACAGGGCCTTTCAAGGGCATTAACACGTTTCAGTCCTGACTGCTGCATTCTCCCCCGGGGCTAGAAGAGAGGCCTCACCAGGAGTAAGCTGTCTCCTTCAGACAATCATGTTCTGTCAAAGCAAAAGCCTTATCTGAACCAGGTTCAGAAATTCTTGTAGCCCTAAGTGCCTTGGTGAGGATAGTAAGCTCCTAAAGCTACGCTCTGGATATGCAACCAACTTTCTCTCGCATGTGTTAGGGTGATAGTGAATCTGAGGCACCATGACATTTTAATATCTCTATATCTGTAGTTGTAATAACCTCTTTCCGATCATGGTCTGGTTAATAATCATTACATTGATTGGCGTGGGTTATCCAGCCCTGTGGCCCTGACACTCTGTACAGAAAGGTGGATTTTGGCAGGCCTCTTCCCCTACTGAGCGTGTGCGTCATCCCTCTGCCCTTATATGGCGGCCCAGGCTGTACCAACCAAAGACGCCTCAGCAGCTGGCCTGGTCCATCACAGGCACACGGGAGGTATCTGAACATGCTCTGATCTTCCTTTTCTCCCACCCCCCAGAGAGGGGGCTAACAAGGCCGTCAATGTACAGCTTGCCTTATTGATCTGAGCCATGGCGTCATGGTACCTCCGCTGGTACTGTGTCGTCAAACAGCTCCAGCAGACAGCCTGTCAGACTACCATATTGATTGTTACTGCGATGTTTTGTATGAAATAAATGTATTGCTTTTCCCTGAAGTCGTATTTTGTCACCCTCTGATATTTCAGCAGGAAACCTTCCATTGGCGAGAGGTCAGTCCTCAATCTAAAGGTATAGGCAGCAACCAGTAGCCTTCTATATAACACACAATGGTGGGTGTCAGTAACAAGCATCTTGCCTATTCATTTTTTATTAATCTATCCTATAGGGAACCGCAGCTAAACTGACTGAAGACCAGCACTTCCGTTGATTGTTATAGAATAAATGCATTGTTATGAAATATCAGCATAGGGTCTTGGCAGGTGTCGCTGAGATGTCCAATAGACAGCCTGGTTCTAAAAACAATAGGCGGATGAAATGTCTACCTCACCATATGCTTATTGCATTGCGTCATGGTTCTACACCTGTGCCCCATGTTGTAATGGTGAAATCATACACACTTTCATAGTCCAGCGATCATCTGAGAGGTCCTGGTTAATAGGTCCCTGAAAACAAAGGGCTCAACTCAACTGAACTCGTATTGAGGTATTTACACAATAGCTCTATTTCCCATGGTCAAATAAATCCCAGCATGGTTTGAGGCACTGTATAAACCTCGATACTTTACCATATGGTATCTTGTGGCAAAGAGTGACTATGACACCATGGGCTTGTCTTTAGTTTGATTAATAAAATATGGGCCTATAATTCTTTCCAGACTTTAATAATTGAAGAGCCTATTATGAGTTTGCTTCATATTGTTCTCCTGTGTTGCAAGAGCTCATTAATTATGCACAATTCCTGTGATAGTATCTTGTTCAGACAATGGGGTTCTAAACTTTGATTATTTTGCCTTTGTTTTAAAAGTCTCTCCAGGGTGGCATTTTAGCACATTAAAATAATGCTTGGTGTCACTGCAGAACATGCAGAGACTGATAAACATAAGACGTTCTGGGATATCCAAAGGCAAGTAGAGGAGAGCTGCTGTGCAAGAGTAATGCCCTGATGACTAACACTGTCAACAGTATCAACAGTCACTCATCCTACATAGCTGGCATTGAGCTAATCCCCACTGGTAGTGTAACTCTCAACTCCCTGGGACCCAAGATGTTGCCCGCTCTGCTTTGCATTGTCCAAGTAGTGGTAGCTGTGCTTGAGCTTCAAATACTGTAACATAATCCAGCTGGAGCTGTGAGATTGAGCAAACTGTTGTTTTTTTTTTAATGGATGCCTTAGAAAAGAGGATAACAGGACATCTTTCATCTTTGCTAGAATCTCTGACTCAGGTGTGATGTTTTGAGAGTAGTGGGGATGACTTGGGCCAGGACACATGGTCAGGAACAACTCCTGGCACCAGTGATGACAGAGCAGCAACCCCCATCTCCATACTCCATCATGTAAACATTCTCCGAGGCGACTGGGTTTAGAGGTCAAAAGGTCACTAGCCCCTCCCCCTCTTCTTCATGGGCAGATATAGAAGAAAAAGAACATCAGATGAGACCATCAGATCCACTCCTTCATCAATATCCTGCTCCATTATTATTTGTATCCATAAGCATAGGGTCTTGTAAGCATTTCACGGTAAGGTCTATTCGGCACATTCATTTTTTTTTTTGATTTGATTTTACCAACTGAAATATTCAAAACATGTCACTGCCATGTTGTAGCGCCTATGGGGAAACAACTGTAGCGATATCCACTGTGTGCTGTGCACCAATCTGTTCAAAGTATCCTGCTACTTGTGCCTGCTGTTTTACAATAGTCCCAAGTGTTTACATTATGTTTGTTTACATCTCAGTGTAACAGATACCCACCATGACAGGTTTTCAGTGCAGCACTACTCAACTGAGGCTTACATTTCACTGTGATACAGTGTGATGGTCCAACCAGCAACGGAACCTCCCCACCACTCAGTGAAAAATAAGCCTTTCAAAGAGTGTTTGCTGGAAATAGTACCGACCCAGTATTATGTAATGCGTTCCTCTTTCCTTTGTGGACTGTAACTACAGAGCGTTCAATCAATACACCTCCCTCACATGCCGTTCAGTTCAAGTAGAAAGCAAACATACATACAGGCTTGTTTTTCCCCTCTCCAGAGTTCACCAGAAGTGAGTCAGAAGCAGGAATATGAAAGAAAGAGAGAGAACGAGATATATCTGACTATGTGCTGTCGCAGACTGATAAACAATGGGCCTTGCCTCTGTTGAACACATCTTAGCCTGTTCATACTGTAAAAGTCATAGATTTGAGGCTCACATGAAGACATTGACAGTAAACTGACTGTCCTTTGAGCTGTAGGACAAAAAACTGGACGGATTATCACTGGTTCTTAATTCAACTTGGTAGCTGGTTAAGAGTTGACTATGTCTACAACAAGCCCTTTGACTGTAAAGTGATACAAAAAGTGATATAACATTGCTTATCTAATATATCTAATATATCAGACTAAGTGATTTGAAAAAAACTTCTATTAAATTTGATCAGAGACCTGTATCAATACTCCAAAACACCAACACAATTTCTTTACATAGTTTTTCATAAACGATTTCAGATCTCTCAAAATAAAATGTTTAATATGAAAGGTGTTATTATTAAGTTGCTTTGCGTGAACCTTTTTTAAACAAAATCTAAATGATGAAGCATTTTACAAGGAAGTTTATTTGCCTCGTAATATATGCCTAGACCTAACATAGTCTTAATAAAAAGTGTTGAATTAGACTAAAAGTTTGATCAAGGCCAAAGGATGTTCAATATCTCAATATACATGACCAAATACTCAATACATTTCCATGGTTATATGCACATACCTGAGCTTAACTCAATAATACAGGTTCCTCTATACCAGCAATCCAGATGTATCTATAGAGGACGAAATGCTATATAAATGCTTCCTGCTATTCAACAGGTCGGCCCATCAAAGGCAGTGATAAATGGTTGTGTTGTAGAATAACATTGGAGGCCCATAAGTAATGCGTAGTTTACATATCCTGCAAAGGCATATATCCTACCAGTTAAATACAGGTGTGTCATGTCCTTGTCCATAATATGGTTATAAATAAATTACTTGGTGGAGCTGTCCAAAGGAAAGATGACTTACATCAATTAAGGCATACAGTAACAGAAAACGCATAGTATTTTAGGGGAAACAATATTTCTTTTAAGCAGTTTAAGTCTATAATTGTCAGTCATACACATTCAGATTATTGGTATATAAGATATCAATAAAATACGTGCATGTGCAATTCTCGTAGCATCATCTGTTCTTTGATATATCTTCCACGAAGACCACTATCTGTAGGCTATCCGACCCCCTGCATAAGTATGTCAAACACTCCTGGTTCGATTCCTGTTTAATGGCCTGGTTACTCTCCTTTAAGCAAACCTTGTTGTCTCGTAGCGGAGGTGCGCTGCGGAACCTTTGTGGATGAAGGAGCAGCATCCGCCGCTGCTTGATCCGCAATGCCAGTAGTTGGTCGGTCCGCATCCTTCTCCCCTTTTTCATTGTGCATGGTGTTGTGGGCTCCAGTGCGCAACGGGCTCCGATTGTCCTCCGCAGGCTGAGACGCCTGGTTATCTCTCCCCGCAGTGTTTGGTCTCTCCGCAGTTTGTGCGGCTATGTGGCGTTGGGCAGACGTGTAGAGTCCTTTCGGTTGCGAATGCGCACTTTCTGATAAAACGCCGTCGGAGATGACGGCGGCGCTCTTGCTTCTGCCCTCCCAGTGAAATGCCTTGGTCTGAGACTTTACACCAAACCTGGTTTCATTGACAGATAAAATGTCTGTCTGCGTAGAGTTAGTGTCTGAGACGTTAGTGCTTGTGGATATGTTTGTTGAGATGTTAGCAGAGGCTGTGACCTCATCGGGCATCCCTAGCTTCCCCGTTGGAGAGGATGCGCTCGTTGGCTTCCATATCAAGCTGTAGTAAATGGCTAGAATGATGGCTGCTAATGACACAGACAATACATATGCGAAGACAGTGGCAAGTCTCACCCACTTTTTGTTCGTCTTCGCAGCCATTTTAGCCTTTTTGTCCCCTGTATAAGTGGCAGGTTTGCCCCTCTCCGTGTTGGGCATAAAGTCCCGCTCTCTCATATTGCCCCGATGTTTCCCTCGATGCTCCACTACCCCGTCCGTCTTGAAGATTTCTTGTTATCCACAATCCAAGAGAACACGGGAACCTGTCCGGCCGAGAGAAGACGTCAGGCTTACTGTGGACCATATGCGTTCTTGAACAGTTTACTGCTAAATATATTTTTGGTTAATTAATTTCATCTTAGAAAGCACTGCGGTTTGTCTCAGAAACCAAGTTTAACATTGTGTTTCATAATGTACATCATGGATGAGGCAGGCAGCTCAGGGTCTCTTGAGAATTTCAGCATCCACCAGCAGAATCCCGGTCCTGTACGATCAATGTTTATTCCGACGGCATTTCCCAAGGAATCATCTATACAGCGAAACCGCAGTAAAGGATTCGATGTCATTTAAAAAATCGATTAAGTGAAATCATACGGTACACAGCTGTCTTTGCCGTAGCCTACAACAAATGAAGTGGTTGTCTCAGCTAAAAATATAGGAGAGGGGGCGGGTGAAGGTTCTTAAAGAGCCAGCAGCTATATGCAGAGGGCTGCATTAACTAATGAAACCGCACCAAACGCACCCCAACACTAGAGTTAAAAAATAAATGCATGCATGCGGATGGTGTAAATTGTCCAGACCAAGTAGCCTATGATTGCGTCATGACATACACGTGGAACTGGTACTAGGAATGAAGCAGTGTGTGTTGCGGTGTAGAGTCTAGACTGTATTTATGAGAATGAGGGATGGAAAGCTTGAAGGGCAGGTACTGAATTCTCAAATTAAACGTCACCAATGGCAGTGCCAACGCTTGGTGCCGTGGCGCTTATGATTTCAGCCCCTTGTGATTTCAGCACCTTGGACAGTGGCCGATATCCTATATTTACGCGATAGGCCTACTGGTGCACATGGCAACAACTGATCCTAAATTGGCAGAGCAGAGGACATTGGGTGCAAATGAAAAACATGCAATATAGTATTTGTGGGTCACATACAAACCTTTTAATAAAACACAATTGGTTTTACGGATGGATTCAACAGCTTGAAAGGTCAGACGTTTAAACAAAGCGTGGCAGCTCAGCAGGATGGCAGCTCAGCAGGATCATCTGGGGGTATTTGTCTCATATGTGTTTGTTTTCGTGCGCGTGTTCGTGTGGGATGGAATCTATATAGATGACGCAGGGGGGGGGGGGGGGGGGGGGGGCTTGACTGGCTTATTTGCCTGCTACATGGTGACGGGGAGTGAGGGGTATGAGTGAAACCCCGTTTTTTCTTTTGATCCTGGCCCATCTATTCATTATATGAATCACATACTTTTGACTGAGGATCTCTACAGTGTAAATGCTTGATATTGTATGTTGTAGGTCTACCATACTGTCTGCTTTTATTGCTGCATTGGGAATCATTTCCACTGGCCTATCAAGTTTCCCCTTGAAAAGTGTGAATCATGTTCTTTTTGATATAATTGGTAGATGGGCAACTTTGATGGGGCTGGGGGCCACAAACACATCTGAATTCATCATGAGGGGCCACAGTAAAACATTTTAGTGACTCCCCCTCTTGACTGCAGATATATATATATATATATATATATATATATGTATATATGTATATATATATATAGTGCCTTGCGAAAGTATTCGGCCCCCTTGAACTTTGCAACCTTTTGCCACATTTCAGGCTTCAAACATAAAGATATAAAACTGTATTTTTTTGTGAAGAATCAACAACAAGTGGGACACAATCATGAAGTGGAATGACATTTATTGGATATTTCAAACTTTTTTAACAAATCAAAAACTGAAAAATTGGGTGTGCAAAATTATTCAGCCCCCTTAAGTTAATACTTTGTAGCGCCACCTTTTGCTGCGATTACAGCTGTAAGTCGCTTGGAGTATGTCTCTATCAGTTTTGCACATCGAGAGACTGAAATGATTTCCCATTCCTCCTTGCAAAACAGCTCGAGCTCAGTGAGGTTGGATGGAGAGCATTTGTGAACATCAGTTTTCAGTTCTTTCCACAGATTCTCGATTGGATTCAGGTCTGGACTTTGACTTTGCCAATCTAACACCTGGATATGTTTATTTTTGAACCATTCCATTGTAGATTTTGCTTTATGTTTTGGATCATTGTCTTGTTGGAAGACAAATCTCCGTCCCAGGTCTTTTGCAGACTTCCATTCTTCCAGAATGGTCCTGTATTTGGCTCCATCCATCTTCCCATCAATTTTAACCATCTTCCCTGTCCCTGCTGAAGAAAAGCAGGCCCAAACCATGATGCTGCCACCACCATGTTTGACAGTGGGTATGGTGTGTTCAGGGTGATGAGCTGTGTTGCTTTTACGTCAAACATAACGTTTTGCATTGTTGCCAAAAAGTTCAATTTTGGTTTCATCTGACCAGAGCACCTTCTTCCACATGTTTGGTGTGTCTCCCAGGTGGCTTGTGGCAAACTTTAAACGACACTTTTTATGGATATCTTTAAGAAATGGCTTTCTTCTTGCCACTCTTCCATAAAGGCCAGATTTGTGCAATATACGACTGATTGTTGTCCTATGGACAGAGTCTCCCACCTCAGCTGTAGATCTCTGCAGTTCATCCAGAGTGATCATGGGCCTCTTGGCTGCATCTCTGATCAGTCTTCTTCTTGTATGAGCTGAAAGTTTAGAGGGACGGCCAGGTCTTGGTAGATTTGCAGTGGTCTGATACTCCTTCCATTTCAATATTATCGCTTGCACAGTGCTCCTTGGGATGTTTAAAGCTTGGGAAATCTTTTTGTATCCAAATCCGGCTTTAAACTTCTTCACAACAGTATCTCGGACCTGCCTGGTGTGTTCCTTGTTCTTCATGATGCTCTCTGCGCTTTTAACGGACCTCTGAGACTATCACAGTGCAGGTGCATCTATACAGAGACTTGATTACACACAGGTGGATTGTATTTATCATCATTAGTCATTTAGGTCAACATTGGATCATTCAGAGATCCTCGCTGAACTTCTGGAGAGAGTTTGCTGCACTGAAAGTAAAGGGGCTGAATAATTTTGCACGCCCAATTTTTCAGTTTTTGATTTGTTAAAAAAGTTTGAAATATCCAATAAATGTCGTTCCACTTCATGATTGTGTCCCACTTGTTGTTGATTCTTCACAAAAAAATACAGTTTTATATCTTTATGTTTGAAGCCTGAAATGTGGCAAAAGGTCGCAAAGTTCAAGGGGGCCGAATACTTCCGCAAGGCACTGTATATATATATATATATATATATATATATATATTTGCCATGGGCTTGGAGAAGATTTAGCAATTTTATAACAAATTTAATGTAATTCCACATGACATTTGCCCATCCCTGATCTAATCTAATGGAAGTAAGATACATTATTATTACTCCAAACACTTTTATCCTTATGTAACTTGGGTCCTCCGATCCCTATACAATTTGCATAAGGTATTACTTGCTGTTAAAATACATTTTTCCCAAATGACAGGGAGGGAGGAGTCAGGAGCAGAGGCTATGAATCAACATTAATCAGTGCCCTCCCTGCCACATCTGGACATCTAACATGATGCAGTACATTTCATTTCTCATCTCCACAATACTGAATGCAAATTAAAATCAATATGCCGGTAGATCAGCAATCACAGATTGAACAAGCATCCTGGCTATTGTCTCTCAATATTGTACAGTATGGCAGTCTATATTTGGGTACTGATTGTTATGTGAGGTATGCAGTGACATTTGCTTAAATCTTGTAAAGCATGTGTCTGAGAAGAGGAAATACATCAACAGACTTAATTATTGCTAAGGTCCATAAGGTCAGTCATTTATTTGCTAATAAAATCTAATAGAAAATGGAAGGAGGGTCACCTCCACCAGTCACACAACAGGATAGGAACAACAGGAACCAACACAATGGACAAGAGATGGTATACCCTGGAGCCACCAGAGGTCAAACGCTACTTGGTCAAAGGAGGTGGGTTTACCAAATGGTCAGAGGTGAGTCGGCTATTCTTATAAGTGCAGCAAATTCCTGGAGGAAATCTGCAGTTGAAAACAACTTAATTAGTTCACTTTGAATGAGAATCAGAGAAAGCTCTTTCTGAAATACATAATATGACATTTTCAAGACTCCATTAATGTAAAACATCCATTGCAATTTACAAAATGTTGCCTCTATAAATAATACAACTTGTCTGTCTTCAATACCAATTGCCATAGTTCTGTGGCAAAGTCATTTGTGTAGAAGTTTGCAATATCTCAAAATGTAATCCTCTAATATCAGGAGTCAACCAAGGCTGTGCCTGTTGTAAGTGGTGTGTAACTGGTGGCAGTGAAGTCAGACGCAGGAGAGCAGAACGAGGTAATAGCCGGAGCAGTTTAATTCAAAACCAACAGCATACAGAAAATAACCATCATGGGTACAAAACCCGACACGCACCAGTAACCAATGTGCACTTACAAACAAACAATTCCACAAAAAGACATGGGGGAAACAGAGGGTTAAATACACAACACAAAATGAGGGAAATTAGAACCAGGTGTGGAGAAAAACAAGACAAAACAAATGGAAAATGAAAAGTGGATCGACGATGGCTAGAAGACCAGTGACGCCGAGCGCCGAGCGCCGCCCGAACAAGGGGAGGAACCGACTTTGGTGGAATTCGTGACACCTGTCACCATGAAGATGGACCCTAAGGGCTAGTACAACCAGAAATGACTTGGAAATAATTGATTTACAGTGAGTAAATATTGTCACATTATATTATCTGCCTGGTTGTTTAGTTGAACAGTTTAGATCCTTATGTATTGAATCCAGACCAATAGAAACGTGTCCTGGCAGCTGTGCTGGCTGCTTCAGACTCCACAGCTCTGGAATGGGGTCCGTCAGGATTTGGGATGACTCAGCGCCGCAACCACTGTTACCATAATATATGTTAACAGATGTGAATTGGATCTAGTTGTGAGATGGTTCAAAACTCTGCATTACGCGTTACAGTCCCAGCAGCCTCGTGAATTGTATTGATCACAGCTGATGTGGGTTTTACCAGCCTGTTGTTGCATTGCACAATGTTCACTGGGCTGACAGCTGCTTCCTTCTCTCTCTCTCTCTACTGTAGTGCTCTCTCTTTTGCTCTTTTGCTTTCTACCTCTCTCCGTCTCGCTCCTCTCATAGCACCTTCTGTTCTGCAGTACATCAGTCTGTTAACCACTTGTTCTGTACAGAGGATTCAGGCAAGTAGTAGAACGCATAATTCAATTTACTATGGGTGCTGCCTATCTGTTCATGCAATCATAAAATAATAATTGTTCTATCATAGTCATTGGCTTGTGGATTTATAATTCCCCATTTCTAGTAGATAGAGCTCCTGGATGTTGAGAACATATCAGGAAAATATGCAAAACTTTCTAAAGTGAGTACCATTGTCTAAGATGTGCACAGCTTCCACTGCTGTGTGATCCACTCAATAAAGCCAGTCTTTATCTGCTTTCCTGTCAAAGCCTCTAATGTGTGTGTTGTGTAACTGAGAGGGAATTTGTATTGCAAAAGCAGCAATAAACACAATGCAAATGCACACATACTGGCCACACACAGTGTTGGTGATGTGATTGCAGCTAAAGCGTGAGAGCCCTGATTTGTGATTTCTGTGCAGCAGATCAAGCTGTAGAGAGATGATTGAGTTTGACAGTTTGAACCTCTCCCAGTGCTTGCACCCACCCTGAGCTGTCTCCATAGAGAGTTTCAGTGTGCAGCCATTTACTCCCTACTACTGAGGGAGGTCACAGCTATTCCCTGGGGAATAAAGAACATCATCCCTATAACTGGTGTGCCATCGGATGACACTCTATCCTCTGTTCTGCTTGCAAGGGGATCAGTTGCTCCTCTGTAAGCCACGGATACTGTATCAAAACAAACACTTGATCTGTTGAAGATATAGTAGATCCCCAGTTCCTCTGCTGAGCTGCTGCTCTCATCTTTCTCTGCTCTTCTGGAGTTATCTTGCAGTGATTTGCCTGTCTGGTCAGGCTTGAGCTCCCAGGCGTCCTGTGTATGGAAGACAGACACCAGGATGTAGCAGGTTTCATTTCCCCCTTTCCAAATATACATGGAGACCTAGAGGATAGTAGAGGATGACAGGGAATACAAGAGAAGGTGTCAAATAATGTACTTTTTTTACTGTGTGAAAGAAAGAGATAATAAAAACACAAACGAAATGCTTTACCTACACAATAATCATCATTGTGATAACATAGGAAAATAGGAATTACTTTTGGTCACTCATCTCTGTTTTATTAATGTCTGTCCATCCTCATCAACGGCACCCTAAAGTCAGGAATGTGTTCAACCTGCATTTTCCAAACAGCGACCATCTAGTAAAAACCTTGACTGTTGTCACAGGCCCTGACATGGTGAAATTTGACTTACCACAGCTTATTTGCTTACAAGGAGAATGTGATACAGGTAATACACATCACAATCCTTACGTCATGACATCTTTCCCCACAGCAACATGAAATAACCAGAGCTCATTCTACACATACTGTATATAGCATAACTTAAAATCATTAAAGTGTCATAAACATGCATCAATAGGTATGTAAATGTCTAGAGTACATTTGCTTATAAGCATCACCTAACCGCCAACATTGGTTTATATTAGTTGCCAGATTCCAAACTGGCTCTGCAGCACTAACCTTGCCTCAGGTCAACCACTAATATGAGCCTTCATTTCCTCCACAAAGCATCCTCTGTCCTTGCACTCTTTATGATTTTACGACTACAATATCCAGTTTTAATGAACTCTAATGAAAATAACAATTGGTTCTCTTCCTGAGGCACTGTGACTGATCATGTCTACGCCCTCTTAGTGGTCAAAAACGAAACAGTTATTATCATGACAAGTAGTAAATCCAGACAGCAATTTCATGCGTTTGTGGTATGATGTTATAAAACTGGGCTGCTGATATCCTGTCCATTGCTTACAACCCATCGAGGACCAACGCATTCAAACATCTTCATGGAGAAAATGCTAGTGGACAAGGACCGGTCTCTCTTTATGTTGAATGTAAAAAATAAATGTAAAAAAATGATGAACCTCTCCATCCTAGGAATGTCCGTATCTCCCTTCAGACCAATAAGGATGTTCAGATCCCTGTCAAAAAGTGAGCCACAGACAATTTTGTTGAATTTGTTGAACAGCCCCCACAACAGTTCAACATATTCAATCAATTTAAAGTAGATTCATGTGTTGTCTTTATTTTCATCTTCAGTGTTTTGAAGATGTTTGTAGCCGATGAGAAGAGGGTGGAGAGTGCCCTGGCTTCAGCACACCTCCCCACAATTCTGACTTGTGCATCTGTATAGGGCGGCAGGTAGCCTTGTGGTTAAGAGCATTGGGCTGTAACAGAAATGTTGCTGGCTTGAATCCCAGAGCAGACTAGGTGAGAAATCTGTGCTCTGAACAAAGCACTTAACCCTAGTCGCTCTGGAGAAGAGTGTCTACTAAATGACAAACACATATAGTTCAAGTACTTATAGTCCTTTCTGAATGTGTGTCATGAATGATTTCCAGTGGAATGTAATAACGTGAGAGGTAAATTGTGTGTACACTCAGGGTGACACTATGAACTGGACATCTTCCATGATGAAGCTGCTTTCAAGCTCTTCCTGATGAGTCTTTGTCCCTGGCCTTAGAAATATGAGATATTCACATCCTCGTAAGTGAAATTCGAAATTGACCGAGCAGTGTTATTCTTACTAATTGGAGAATACAGGCATGAGGCGATGCCAGGTGTAATTGTCATTATGTTCCCCTCAACAGTTGCTCGGTTGGAGGGTCCAGCTCATGCAGTGGTTCCCTGGCTTAGGGTTTGGCGTGGTCAACAAGAAGCAGCATTACCCCCCCTCACTGAAGAGCTCTTCTCCCGTATCGGACCTGACCAGGTGAAGGCCCTCATCGAAAAGTATGAGCCCTGTTCCTCCAACGCCAACAGAGGAGAGATACACATAGATGCAGTCTGATTACGACAGACAGGACAGGAGAACTAACCGATCATCATTGACTGCACTTTATTCTTTATTATCATTACTGTATTTTCAATCCAGTGTTTTATAGAAGAGATATGTTTAACACTGCTATAATGTGCATGTGTCTTATTCTACAGGTCAGCTGTTCTATCTGACATCTGTGGTAATACTGGACAAACTGGCCAAGTGTCAGGACATGAGCCAACCGCTGCCACATTGCCTAATCAAGTCAAACACATACCAGACAGGTCAGACGAGAACTGCCTTTAGACCTGATATCACACATTTGAACACGGCTATGGTAAGCAAGGTTTATGAAAGTCTACTCAGAGCTATAAAAATGGAAAGGCATTTTCTTGTCAGTAAATGTGAGCACAGAGCTAGTAATAGAAGCAATAGAAAGTCTATGAATTAATGATAATTTATACAATCCATTTTGGGTTATTTCATTAATTAAAATGACTGGAAATCATACAGACTGTTGCTTATGCCTTTGAGTGTCTCTAGAGTGTAATGGAACATATTTCCCTGTGATCCCTCCACAGTGGGTCAGTTTTCCGGCGTGTCGGCGCCGCCAGTGTCTGCTGGCCGGCTGCCGTTGCCTGGAGCTGGACTGCTGGAAGGGAAAACCACTGGATGAAGAACCCATCATCATCCACGGATTCACCATGACAACCGAGATCCTGTTCAAAGTCAGGTGTCAGTCAGTCCTCATCTCTCAGTGCCAGGCAGTGCAGTAGTGCTGCAGTAAACAAATTATTCACCCATTTTCAATGGAATATGCCACCTATGTTGGGGGATTCTAGCCCCAGTCCTAACACTTACCCTAATGCTATATTGGACCTTAATGCTAGAGAATAGTCCTATTGATCCGATATGGTGTGTGCCAACAAAAACAAAGCATCTAACTAATGTAGACCAATGGCCAATTGTCGACCCATCTTGTAGTCCCCATAAACACATACCTCATTCATTAAGACTCACAGACAACAGAGATAGAGTGTTACTAATGATAGAGAGTGTTACAACCGTAGTCCAGACCCCAGTGCCTACAGAAACAGTGTACCAGGAAGTGGCCCCTGCTTTACATCTCGCAGTGACAGCTTTCTTTGTGGCTCTGCCAGCAGGTGTCCATTGAGACACAATACAGAGTGTCATATTATGCCTGGGCACTGGAGCATGTGTGCAGCACAGCAGCCTCTCCACTCCACTCCACACCACACCACACATCCCATGGCCCCTTCACTCAACACTGCCATTTAAGGGCACCCAGAGCTCCGCTATAACTGGTACACAGACCAAACCAAACGCCTCAGCATAGTTTACTGTCACACACTGATTTCCTCCAGGCTTGATGATGTTTGGCATGCCTCCAGCTCATTCAGGGAGTGAACGTTATTTATAATAAGGATTAAATGGAGAAAATCGGACCTCTTTGAATTGAAAATGGATGGCCCTCTCTTCAGCAAAATATAATTGTAAAAGACAGGTGATCCTCCCTTATACCCAAAATAATAATGAAAAGATAAAGTGGATACAGAGAACATGTCTACCGTTTACCTTCACTTCGTGGACAGACCAGAGCCTGGATATGCAGTACTAAAAACCTTTCTTCATTCTGTAAGCATTACATGGCAACGCAGGAATTTTGATAGCGGGCCACAAACATATTATGCAAATCCATGTTATTTGACACATATTAGCAGAATATTTTTTAATACCACACAAATCACTGAAATTTCAGGATAAGAATGAACAGAGAGATAGGCCTATGTGTTCATCTTATCAGATTTCTCCAGTGCCACTGTGTCTTGTTTGCATTGAATCAGTCACGCCTGCTCCCGCCCTTCGAGCGCCAGGGTGATTTGCTGATGTTAAGTTGGGGCAGGAGTTAGATGAGGGTAACTTTTGCCTCTACAGAAACAGGAATGAGAGATGCAGTTTTTGTTAAAATAATAACCTCATATGATTAAAAACAAACTTTACACAAAGTACATGTTATATATAGAACCTGTTAATCAAGTTGTTGTTGCTGACGGAAAATAATATTCTGCATGATCCATCTGTCACGACTTCCGCCGAAGTCGGTCCCTCTCCTTGTTTGGGCGGCGTTCGGCGTCAACGTCACCGACCTTCTAGCCATCGCCGATCCACTTTTCATTTTCCATTCGTCTTACACACCTGGTTCCAATTCCCCAATAACTTGTTCATTATTAAACCCTCTGTTCCCCCATGTCTGTTTGTGAGTAATTGTTTGTATGTAGTATGGTCCATTAATGTGGGCTCTCTTTTTTGTATTGCATTTGTACATGTTGAATAAAGTATGTTTATTGACTCATATCTGTTGTCTTGCGCCTGACTCCTCTACACCAGCTACACACAGACCTCATTACAGAATTACTCACCAAGAATGGAGTCAGCAGGAGCAGACGCCCTCCCTGTGAACGTAGAGGAGCGCGTTCAGCAGCACGTGACCATGTTGCAACATCTGGGCACCACCATGGATCGAGTGCTGCAAACGATGGATTGTTGGGAGAGAAGAGGAGGTCATCCAGCGCCTCCACCAGCCCCACTACAGCAGGCCCCACTGTTCACCCCTCCTTCACCCGGTCCCAGTGGGATTCGGCTCGCGCTCCCGAGAGAGTATGATGAGACGGCTGCCGGATGCCTGGGGTTCCTACTCCAGCTGGAGCTCTACCTGGCGACCGTCCACCCGACTCTTTCGGGACGTGAGAGTGTGTCCACCCTCGTCTCCTGCCTCTCAGGCAAAGCCCTGGAGTGGGCCAATGCCGTATGGAGTGAAGGAGACGAGGCGTTGGACCATTACGCAGAGTTCACCCGTCGCTTTCGGGCAGTTTTCGATCATCCACCTGAGGGTCAAGCGGTGTGTGAACGTCTGTTCCACTTGATTGAGGCAGGAGGCAAGGAGCGCGCAGGATTTCGCTTTGGACTTCCGGACCCTGGCCGCCAGCGCAGTATGGAACGACAGGGCCCTGATTGATTACTACCGGTGCAGTCTGCGCGGGGACGTCCGTCGGGAGTTGGCCTGTCGAGACACCACCATCACTTTGGACCAGCTGGTGGACATGTCCATCCGGCTGGACAACCTGCTGGCTACCTGCGGACGTCCAGATCAGATCCAGGGAGTCGGGGCAGCAGTTCATCAGGGAGTCGAGGCAGCAGGCAGGGCACTATTGTGTCACCCAGGTGAGTCGGCACCAGGCTCACCCAGAGCCCCCTGTTGCCCACATGTATGTGTTTACCAAATTTCCTGAGTTTTCCCTGCATTCCCAGCATAAGGAGCTCGTAGATTCAGGTGCAGCTGGCAATTTTATTGACCGTTAATTTGCCCATAGTTTAGGGATTCCCCTTTTTCCTGTGGATATGCCCTTCCCTCTGCACGCCCTAGATAGTCGACCATTAGGGTCAGGGCTGATTAGGGAGGCCACCACTCCACTAAGCATGGTTACGCAGGAGGGTCACAAGGAGAGAATCCGTCTCTTCCATATTGATTCTCCTGTGTTTCCAGTGGTGCTGGGCCTACCCTGGTTGGCCTGTCATGATCCCACTATTTCGTGGCAACAGAGGGATCTCAAGGGGTGGTCACGAGAGTGCTCAGGGAGGTGTGTAGGGGTTTCCATCGGCGCGACTGCGGTGGAATGTTCAGACCAGGTCTCCACCGTGCGCCTCCCCTCAGAATATGCCGATTTGGCTCTTGCCTTCTGTAAGAAGAAGGCGACTCAATTACCACCCCATCGACCACCCCAGTTACCGCATTTCAGCCGTGCGTAATTGGCCAACTCCCACCACTTTAAAGGAAGTGCAGCGGTTTCTAGGTTTTGCCAACTGCTACCGGAGGTTTATCTGGGGTTTTGGTCAGATAGCAGCTCCCATTACCTCACTGCTGAAGGGGGGACCGGTGCGGCTGCAGTGGTCGGCTGAGGCGGACAGGGCATTTGGTCACCTGAAGGCTCTGTTTACCTCGGCTCCAGTGCTGGCTCATCTGGATCCCTCTTTGGCATTCATATTGGAGGTGGACGCATCGGCCTCTGTGCTGTGATGTTGTGGACCGGAAGCTTTTTGCTGTTGTCAAGGCTCTGAAGGCGTGGAGACATTGGCTTGAGGGGGCTAAACACTCTTTTCTCATCTGGACTGACCACCACAATCTGGAGTACATCCGGGTGGCGAGGAGACTGAAACCTCACCAGGCAAGGTGGGCCATGTTCTTTACCCGTTTTGTTTTCACTCTGTCCTACAGCCCAGGTTCCCAGAACGCTAGGGCAGACGCACTGTCCCGATCCAGCTGGGCGCCTGTACGTTCCTTCTGCTGTCCACGAACGTTTGATCTATTGGGCCCACACATCACCCTTTCACTCTGTCCTACAGCCCAGGTTCCCAGAACGCTAGGGCAGACGCACTGTCCCGGATGTATGACACAGAGGAGTGATCCATGGATCACACTCCCATACTTCCGGCCTCTTGCCTGGTGGCACCGGTGGTGTGGGAGCTGGACGCAGACATCGAGCGGGCTTTGCGCACAGAGCCCGCTCCCCCCCAGATTCCATCTGGGCGCCTGTATGTTCCGCCTGCTGTCCATGACCTTTTGATCTATTGGGTCCACACGTCACCCTCCTCTGGTCACCCTGGCATTGAGCGGACGATGCGTTGCCTTAGTGGGAAGTACTGGTGGTCCACCTTGGCCAAGGACCTGAGGGTTTATGTTTCCTCCTGCTCGGTGTGCAAGGCTCCCAGGTACTGTCACGACTTCCGCCGAAGGTGGTCCCTCTCATTGTTCGGGCGGCGTTCAGCGTTCAGCGTTCGACGTCATCGGCCTTCTAGCTATCGCCGATCCACTTTTCATTTTCCATTCATTATGTCTTTGTCTTACACACCTGGTTTCAATTCCAAAATGACTTGTTCATTATTTAGCCCTCTGTTCCCCCATGTCTGTTTGTGAGTAATTGTTTGTATGTAGTACGGTCCGTTAATATGGGCTCTCTTTTTTGTATTGCATTTGTACATGTTGAGTAAAGTATGTTTATTGACTCATATCTGCTGTCCTGTGCCTGACTCCTCTACACAAGCTACACACAGACCTCATTACACCCTCTCATTATCCTGTGGACAGAGAAAAACAAGCGCTACCTCATCTCATCTTTTGTGGAGACCATATGATATCCAAGACTGCAGTGGAGTTTGTGGGGTATCCTTTTCTCAACTGCTACTTTAGCCCTGATTGAATGACTCTCAAATACTAAGAAATCATAAGTATTTTCTGCAACACATTGTGAATGCAAAACTCCCTTAACATGTCAATCCGGATATAACAGGCAGATGATAATAATCTCCCCTAAAGGAACCAGACTAGTCCAACTACAGCCCACAGCCCTTCTGGAATGCTGGCTGCCAGATGGTGGCGCTCAACTATCAAACTATGGGTAAAACTACTGTATAACATCTACCTGGGATTAGGATTGTTTTATGGCTGATAAACTGGTGT
The DNA here is from genome assembly GCF_036934945.1 of Oncorhynchus masou masou. Classification (NCBI taxonomy): domain Eukaryota; kingdom Metazoa; phylum Chordata; class Actinopteri; order Salmoniformes; family Salmonidae; genus Oncorhynchus; species Oncorhynchus masou. The sequence goes on along the minus strand of NC_088232.1, from coordinate 36,983,502 downwards.
AATAACTTATGATTGTTCCCATTATTATTATTAGTCATTATAAGGCACATTTGTAGAGTTTCTTTATTGATGTTAAGTGTTTCTTATATTCACCACTGCAGGTCAGTGTTGACCTGTTTTGAGTTGCACACTCCTCTACTGCACATGCCACAAAAATGCAGATCCATCTCACATGAAAATGTTGTGCTGTATGCGTTAGTGAAGAAACATGAATGTGATTTTGAAATGTTCTGAAAAGATGTTGTTTTTTCTCCAGATTTCCTAATGCAGCACAACATGTCTTTATTTGAATTCAACAGAAGGACAGACTACCTCCTCAATCATGACCTCTTCTGCATTAGTAACAAGAAGTTTGACCCCTACTGTGACAGGATCGACACCATCGTTGACAACACACTGACCATCAAGGCATGTATTTATTATTATTATGTTAACTCCAATCTCAGAGAAAGCAGCAGACATCGGCACTATTCAGTATTCTTGCTTCAGGCTTTTGTGCCAGGCATTTAAAATATCCCATAAAAAATCTAAATGTAGTTATTGGACTGTTTAGTCATTATCAAACCACTCTGGATTATTATCCACGGTTCTACTTTGGAAGAGCTGATGCAGCTGGCTGTTTGTAACTGGGGGCTATTTTCCTCCCACTTGTTTTTCAGAGTAGCATACCCTCAGGCTTTCTCTCGCTCTCTCTTTCTCATCTCTCTCTTTCTGTGTGTGTGTTCATCTTGGTTGAATATGTCTGTCTGTTTTGTGATAGTCTACTGTAAGTGGACAGTCGATATGTATACAGGTCTGCTGTGTCTGCAGCTCTATTTCTTCTTGGGTCTTTCTATAAATAATGGGGAAATGTGTGACATTGGGATCAAATTTCTAAATGGTTTGAAACGACAACAAACATATTTTTATGCAGTTCCACATGTGTACTTAGAGGAATAAAAGCGAATATATTAAAATTGGCCCATAACTCCACCGATACAACATAGGCCTAAGACTATACATCCTTTAAGCAGGCTTTATACAGACATTTGGCAAGTCAATTCATTTTTTTTCAGGTACTTTTTCAAGCACTTAATTGTAATCTTCAAGGACCTCAATGTTATACACTTATATCATTTATATAATTGTACATATGGGCCTAATATAGAACCCCCCCCCTAAAATTACCAGTTTAAGAATAAATATTTATTTTTGGTCTTGCCAATGCATTGATATTCAAATTATTATTACATTCTAAAATATGTGAGAATAATGTGGACATTGCCTGACTAAATAGATAGGATGCATGCTGATTGTTTTGTAGCCTATGTGGCCGACACAGAGACTCATAATAAAGCCATGAATAGCGATAGAATTCCTCTCACCATTTGAATCTCACCATCGCAGTTTTTATGATGAGAAAGTGACCAAAAACCAGGTTCTTTTTTTAAGAGGAATGATTTTTGTATGGAAAGCCAAGTTGAAGCCAACATTAGATGTTGTAGTCCTCATAATAACCGAATTTGGTTTTACCGCAACAGAGTAGCACAATACCCTTCAATTGAAGCGGTGGGAAACAAATGTAAATTCCCACCTCTCACAAAAATGGATCAAAAATTAAATCACAGATAATTATATGGGAGCATGAGAACTTATAAATTGAGTACAATGATTACAATGATTACAAGAAAAAATAAAAAAAAGAACATTTCAAGCACCAAAGGAAATTTTCATATTTTCAAGGTTGGCCTATTCCAGTAGGCTGCTTATATTTCTGAGCTCCAAGTTCAAGTAGTCGATATAGGTTTTAAGTATCAAGGTCTTTAAGAATTTGATTTTTCAATGTATACATTATTTTAGATTTTTGTACTTAACAACTTAACAACTTGCACTGTCATAAATGCAAGGACAGAAAATAAATATTTTATGCCACACGGTTGTGGACAAATCCATCGATACAGCAACCATGTTAAAGGGTTAAACATAGGTTGTAAATCAACTTGTACATTTGATTGAATCTAGCTATGATCCTCCCTTATATATTAAGGTAATGACATGAAAAAAATGTGGAGGTTATTATCAATTATCAGTTGTAACAAGATGTCCAGTGTAGGAAATCCTCAATGTTAACCTAGTTAATAGAAAGACCCTTACCATAGGACTACATGTGTTTCTAAAGGCGTTACAGTCATATAACTGACTTGCCTAGTTAAATAAAGGTTGAAAAAATAATAATAAAAAAAAAAATCAGCAGTGGCGGCTGCTGAGAGGAGTATGGCTCATAATAATGGCTGGAACAGAGCAAATGGAATGGCATACAAAAAAAATGCTAACCACGTGTTTCATTCTGCTCCAGGCATTACCACAAGCCCGTCTTCCCCAATTAAGGCACCACCAACCTCCTGTGTATCATATATATCCGTTATCATAACTCCATCATAATTCCTTACAGATCTATTCAGGCCCGTTTCTTTCAGACAAGAGTGCGAAGACAGGCGTGTAAGAAGTACCGGACCAAGTTGTATCCCATACCGAACACCATTAACCCAGTGTGGAACGAGGAACCATTTGTTTTTGAGAAGGCATTCGTTTAACTATAATTTCTACAAGCTAACCATTTTGCCTTGTTGAATGTCAGCAGGGTCAAGCTTGTTGTGTGGACAGATCCTGCTGCCTGACATGGCCTCCCTCAGGATCGTGGTTCACGAGGAGGGCGGGAAGTTTCTGGGCCACAGGATCATTCCCACTGAGGCCTTTCAGTCAGGTCTGTATGATAACATGTTGCATTACCTTTCTCTTATACCTGTGAAGTAACACTGCTATTAATCTAGTATAACCGCAGTATTAACATGGTGTTGTTAGTGTTGAGTGATTACAGCTTTACTACACAGATATAAGAGCAACTTCATGTAGCGCTACAGTATTTCTACATGGGCTTAAACTGCACTTCTGCCCAGTCTTCCCGACAATGAGGCTGATTGAAGTAGACCTTGAGTCAGAAGGCTTCTGACTGTGTCTGATTGATTCGTGGGGGTTTGAGCCCTGCAGGCTTCCAGCACATCTGTCTGTGCAGCGAGAGCAACATGCCGCTCACTCTGACAGCTCTCTTTGTGTACATCAAGGTCAAGGACTACATCCCTGCTGCTTTTGCAGGTACAGTACACTTACTTTCAGTTTCTATTTTTAGAAAACAGAATACAGAATCATTTGTATTCACATTTCAATTTTCACATTGGATGGTTGTGTAGGTAGGATAGGTAGAACACTTATAGATGGTGTTTTAAGAGTAATTGATTTGAAATAAAATTTTCACTAGGGGACTGATTTTTTTCTGTACTGTCTTGTTCTGCCTCAGATTTTAAAGGTGCCTTATTGAACCCAACAAAGAATTCTGAGAAGGCAACAAAGACAACAGAGGTAAATCAATTCCCAGACAGAGCTCATTGAAACACTGAAAATGACATGTTTCACTCCTAAGGTTCTCCTTTCACAACAAAACATTTCCATAGTAAGATGCAATGGTCAAGGGAGCTGTACTGCAGCGCCAGCTGTGCCATCAGAGACTCTGGGTTCACGCCCAGGCTCTGTCGTAACCGGCCGCGACCGGGAGGTCCGTGGGGCGACGCACAATTGGCCTAGCGTCGTCCGGGTTAGGGAGGGCTTGGTCGGTAGGGATGTTCTTGTCTCATTGCGCACCAGTGACTCTAACCAAGGTTTCCAGGTACACGGTGTTTCCTCCAGCACATTGGTGCGGCTGGCTTCCGGGTTGGATGCGCGCTGTGTTAAGAAGCAGTGCGGCTGGTTGGGTTGTGTATCGGAGGACGCATGACTTTCAACCTCTCCAGTGAAGTAAGCTAGAACCCAGGATACTCCACCTCCCCTTCAGAGCCAGAACCCAAAATGGATTAAATGTCACCCCCAAACACTGTCAGTGTGGAGGATGAACCTGCCCCAATCATTCAGCCATCTGTTGTTAACCCCACCCAGAGTGTTAAGAAGTTTCCAGAGCCTGAGGGCCTCTACATTCTAAGGTTGACCAAGAGGCTGAACCAGCCACAGAGTTGACTCCTGACCCCAAGGTCGTCCCTACCCCGGATCCAGATGTTGAATCCACCACAGGAGGTTGGTGGCACCTTAATTGGGGAGAACGGGCTTGTGGTAATGACTGGAGCAGAGTCAGTTGAATGGTGTTTGATGCCATTCCATTATTTCCGTTCCTGCCATTATTATGAGCCGTTCTCCCCTCAGCAGCCTCCACTGGAATCCACTCCTGTTGCTGACCCTGCTGTGGCTCCTGACCCTCCATCTGAGCCCAGATCATCTGATCCTGCACCTGAGGACTCCACTCCTGTAGATGCCAATGAAGGTAACACCAGTGACTCTTCTGTGTTGTAAAAAGGATACACATTAGTGGCGGTTGGTGCATTTAAGATGAGGGAGGATGTTTTTTTTCATGAGCATTGCTGATTCAGAGGGGTTGGGTTAAATGCAGAAGGTACATTCAGTTGTACAACTGACTAGGTATCCCCCTTTTCCTTATTTATATTACAGCATATTGGATGACTGTCATTCATATTCCATTCACCCAGCTCACTGTAACATCGATAAGTTTAGACAACTACATGATATTCTAATTATCCCTATACCCATCATGAGGTTGCTACAACCTAGCCTATAAATGAAAGTTTACAACATAGGTGTATAGGTTGATAGAAATTTGAGCAATCAAGTTGATTAACCTTGACACGTTCAATAACGCCTTACACACTCTTGCCTGCATCTAGCTGATCTAGGGTGTAATCATTAGTCCAAAAGTTGCAAACAAGAGTTCAGGTATGTTTATTCTCTTTTTGTTCAGCTTGCTTCCAGCTAATAAACGTTTTTCAACAGAATCGGCAGAATGAATACACCCCTGCTCACACACAAGCACAGTTCACTTTCATACCAACCACATACAAACAGCATAATCCCTTTGATCGTATTATTCCTCTTACCTGTTCCCTTCGCTTGTGGACTTCAGTTCACAACACATCAGCTGTCTGTGACCTAGCAAAAAAAACTTTCCAAGCCAAACCTTCAAATCCTAACCGCTACATACAGCCTATATCGTTGTCACCATGTCAGCTAACGCCATAATCAACGTAGCAACTAAAACGTTAGTAAATCCACTACAATCATGCAGTACGGAGTACAGTCAGCAAGTTGTTTAGCAGTTACACCTGTGGGTCCCGGTGGCAATAAATTAATAAAACCTGTCACGTGTGTTCCCTCTCCAGCCTCCAGGCTGCTTGTTATGGAACACACCTGTCACCATCATTACGCGCACCTGCACGTCATCAGACTCACCTGGACTCCATCACTTCCCTGATTACCTTCCCCTTTTATGTCACTCCCTTTGATTCCTTCCACAGGCGTTATTATTTCTATGTCATGTCTGTGCTTCTTATTTTGTAGTGTTTATTTATATACCCACTCTCTGAATTTGCTTCCTAACTCTCAGTGCTCATCACAGAATAATACCTCACCGAAGGGAAGCATCAGGGAGTGTTTTTATTTTTTTTGGTGGGAATGACATCAGGTCCAGGAGCCGCTACAGGCTCTCATGCCCTGCCTCCGCTTGTTCGTCAGGTTCTCATGCCACAGCCAGATCTCCAGGCTCCAGTGCCTGTCAGGTTCCCACGCCGGCAACAGGTTCCCGCACATCAGCAGGGGTGACTGGGCCTCTCCTCATTCCTGGGATCGTCCCTTTGATTGGCGTCCTGCGGCTGGAGCCGAACACAGAGGGGGGTACTGTCACGTGTGCTCCCTCTCCGACCTCTAGGTCACCAGGCTGCTCAATATGGCACACACCTGTCACCATCATTACCCGCACATATGCGTCATCAGACTCACCTGGACTCCATCACTTCCCTGATTACCTTCCCTATATATATTTTTTATACCTTTATTTAACTAGGCAAGTCAAGTGAGTACAAATTCTTATTTTCAATGACAGCCTAGGAACAGTGGGTTAACTGACTTGTTCAGGGGCTGAACGACAGATTTTTACCCTGTCAGCTTGGGGATTCGATCCACTAGGCTACCTGCTACTCCCTTTGGTTCCTTCCCCAGGCATTATTGTTTCAGTTGCTGTGTCATGTCTGTGCGTTGTTTGTGTTTCTTATTCTGTATTATTTTGTGTTTATTTATTAAAACACTCACTCCCTCAACTTGCTTCCTGACTCTCAGCATGCATCGTTACAAAACCAAAAGCTTACCTTGACTTGGAAGAGTTCCAATGTTGGATAGCCAGCTAGCTACCTTAGCATCCCTCTCTATTTGAGCCTGGTGTTTGAGTAGACTAAACTAGCTAGCTGCATTCACTAGCTAAGTATGTGAAAGTAAAAAAATACTATGAAATATAGCTCTCTCTCTCTGCCTCACTTTCTTCTCCTTTAAATTATTCTGTTCAAAACTGTTAAACGATTATCTTTTTCTCTCTTTGAGTCAACTACTCACCAACGGTTTATGCACTGCAGTGCTAGCTAGCTGTAGCTTATGCTTTTAGTACTAGATTAATTATCTGATCCTTTAATTGGGTGAACAACATGTCAGTTCATACTGCAAGAGCTGATAGGTTGGAGGACGTCCTAATTACTGTGTAAGCCTATGTAAGGGAGTGAGAACCACGAGCCTCCTAGATTTTGTATTGAAGTCAATGTACCCAGATGAGGCCGGACACTAGCTGTCCTCCAGCTATACCATGGTGCTACCCTACACAGTGCTGTTGATGCTACTGTAGACCTTCATTGTGAAACAGTGTGTTTAATCAATTATTTGGTGATGTGAATATATTTAGTATAGTTTAATATAAAAAGGATAACTTTTTTAATGTTTCACTATTTTTATTTTCAGGAAATTCACTAAGGAGGATGCTCTAAGGAGCCTCTGAAATGCATATATCATATGTGTCCTCTTTCAGAGCTGTCCACAGTTGCCTTGTTATGACATAAAGGAATGGGAGAAGAAGTTCCAGAAGAAAGTAGAGCAGCTCATCCAGAAATACAGTGACACATTCAAAGAGCTCAAGAAGAACGCCATGAAGAAAAAATATTAATGGAATACACCCCTAGATGTTTTTAAGCCCTCTGTAGTTAAAGTTTTATGACTCAACAAATTCATGTTTTATTTTAATCTCATCCACTAGGGGTGATGGCAGACACACAGAATGTATGTCATGTCTTGTTATGTCTGTTCCTGTCCTTTCTCTTCACTCTCTCTCTCTGCTGGTCTTTTTAGGTTACCTTCTCTGTCTCTCATTCTTCAGCTGTTCTACATCTCCTCTAACTAGCTCATTCACTCTTTCACACCTGTTCTCTCTTCCCCCTCTGATTAGGTCTCTATTTCTTTCTCTGTTCCTGCTACTTTCAGTGTCTGATTCTTGTTTGTGTTTTTTGATGCCAGAAGCAAGCTGTCGTCTCGTTTGCTTCCACCTTGTCCTGTCCTGTCGGAGTCTGCCTGGCAGGTGCCACCTGCACTATACTAACGTTCTTTTTGTTCCGCTGACAACGTTGGAAGAGGATTTATGCCATTCCTGTTTTTTCATTAAAGAACTCTGTTTTCTGTTAAAACCGCTTTTGGGTCTTCACTCAAGTTCATAACAGAAGAATCAGACCAAGAATGGACCCAGCGGCTCCGGACCCTTTTCACTCCGCCGTCGAGATCCAGGGAGCGATGCTAGGCAGACACGAGGAGGAATTGTCTGCTGCTCGACATGCCGTTGAGACCCTGGCCGTCCAAGTCTCCGACCTCACAAGACAGGTTCACCAACTCCACCTCGATCCACCGCCCACTTCCAGGGTTTCCGAGTCTCCGGAGCCCAGGATCAACAACCCGCCGTGTTACTCTGGGGAGCCCACTGAGTGCCGCTCATTCCTCACTCAGTGTGATGTGGTGTTCTCTCTCCAGCCCAACACTTACTCCAGGAGCGCAGCCCGCATCGCCTACGTCATTTCTCTCCTTACCGGACGGGCGCGTGAGTGGGGCACGGCAGTCTGGGAGGCGAGGGCTGAGTGTATTAACCAGTATCAAGACTTTAAGGAGGAGATGATACGGGTTTTTGACCGTTCTGTTTTTGGGGAGGAGGCTTCCAGGGCCCTGTCTTCCCTATGTCAGGGGAATCGATCCATAACGGATTATTCTATTGAGTTTTGCACTCTCGCTGCCTCAAGTGACTGGAACGAGCCGGCTTTGCTCGCTCGTTTTCTGGAGGGTCTCCTCGTCGAGGTTAAGGACGAGATCCTCTCCCGGGAGGTTCCTTCCAGTCTGGACTCCTTAATAGCTCTCGCTATTCGCATAGAGCGACGGTTTGATCTTCGTCGCCGAGCTCGAGGAAAGGAGCTCGCGTTCTCCGCTGCTCCCCTCTCCACATCACTGCCACCTGCCGCATCACTGCCACCCTCCTCCGCCGGCTCGGATGCTGAGCCTATGCAGCTGGGGGTATCCGCATCTCGGCCAAGGAGAAGGAACGGAGAATCACCAATCGCCTCTGTCTCTACTGCGGCTCCGCTGGTCATTTTGTCACCTCATGTCCAGTAAAAGCCAGAGCTCATCAGTAAGAGGAGGGCTACTGGTGAGCGCAACTACTCAGGCCTCTCCTTCTGGATCACGCACTACTTTTCCGGTCCATCTCCGCTGGCCCGGTTCATCTGCTTCCTGCAGTGCCTTGATAGACTCTGGGGCGGAGGGCTGTTTTATGGACGAGACCTGGGCTCGGGAACATGACATTCCTCTCAGACAGTTAGGGAGCCCACGGCCTTGTTCGCTTTAGATGGTAGTTCTCTCCCCAAGATTCAGCGTGAGACGCTGCCTTTAACCCTCACTGTCTCTGGTAATCATAGCGAAACCATTTCTTTTTTAATTTTTCGTTCACCTTTTACACCTGTTGTTTTGGGTCATCCCTGGCTAGTGCGCCATAACCCTTCTATTAATTGGTCTAGTAATACTATCCTATCCTGGAATGTTTCTTGTCATGTAACCTGTTTAATGTCTGCTATCCCTCCTGTTTCCTCTGTCTCTACTTCACAGGAGGAGCCTGGCGATTTGACAGGGGTGCCGGAGGAGTATCACGATCTGCGCACGGTGTTCAGTCGTTCCAAGGCCACATCTCTCCCTCCACACCGGTCGTATGACTGTAGTATTGATCTCCTTCCGGGAACTACTCCCCCGGGGTAGATTATACTCTCTGTCGGCTCCCGAACGTAAGGCTCTCGAGGATTATTTGTCGGTTTCGCTCAACGCCGGTACCATTGTCTCCTCCTCCTCTCCCGCCGGAGCGGGGTTTTTTTGTTCAGAAGAAGGACGGGTCCCTGCGCCCATGCGTGGATTATCGAGGGCTGAATGACATAACAGTTAAGAATCGTTATCCGCTTCCTCTTATGTCTTCAGCCTTCGAGATCCTGCAGGGAGCCAGGTTTTTCACCAAATTGGACCTTCGTAACGCCTACCATCTCGTGCGCATCAGGGAGGGGGACGAGTGGAAGACGGCGTTTAACACTCCGTTAGGGCACTTTGAATACCGGGTTCTTCCTTTCGGCCTCGTTAACGCTCCAGCTGTCTTTCAGGCACTAGTTAACGACGTCCTGAGAGACATGCTGAACATTTTTGTTTTCGTTTACATGGATGATATCCTGATTTTTTTCTCCGTCTCTCTCGATTCATGTTCAGCACGTGCGACGCGTCCTCCAGCGCCTTTTGGAGAACTGTCTTTATGTGAAGGCTGAGAAGTGCATTTTTCATGCCGCCTCTGTCCCTTTTCTCGGTTCCGTTATTTCCGCTGAGGGCATTAAGATGGATCCCGCTAAGGTCCAGGCTGTCATTGATTGGCCCGTTCCTAAGTCACGCGTCGAGCTGCAGCGCTTTCTGGGCTTCGCTAATTTCTATCGTCGTTTCATCCGTAATTTTGGTCAGGTGGCAGCTCCCCTCACAGCCCTTACTTCTGTTAAGACGTGCTTTAAGTGGTCCGTTTCCGCCCAGGGAGCTTTTGATCTTCTTAAGAATCGTTTTACATCCGCTCCTATTCTTGTTACACCTGACATCTCTAGCCAGTTTGTTGTTGAGGTTGACGCGTCAGAGGTGGGCGTGGGAGCCATTCTTTCTCAGCGCTCTCTCTCTGACGGCAAGGTCCATCCTTGCGCGTTTTTCTCTCATCGCTTATCGCCGTCAGAACGTAACTATGATGTTGGTAATCGCGAACTGCTCGCCATCCGCTTAGCCCTAGGCGAATGGCGACAGTGGTTGGAGGGGCGACCGTTCCTTTTGTCGTTTGGACTGACCATAGGAACCTTGAGTACATCCGTTCAGCCAAACGACTTAATGCGCGTCAGGCTCGTTGGGCTCTGTTTTTCGCTCGTTTCGAGTTTGTTATTTCTTATCGTCCGGGCTCAAGAAACACCAAGCCTGATGCTTTATCTCGTCTCTTCAGTTCTTCTGAGGTCTCCACCGACCCCGAGGGGATTCTCCCTGACGGGCGTGTTGTCGGGTTGACTGTCTGGGGAATTGAGAGGCAGGTAAAGCAAGCACTCGCTCACACTCCGTCGCCGCGAGCTTGTCCTAGGAACCTTCTGTTCGTTCCCGTTCCTACTCGTCCGGCCGTTCTTCAGTGGGCCCACTCTGCCAAGTTAGCCGGCCACCCCGGCGTTCGGGGTACGCTCGCTTCCATTCGCCAGCGTTTCTGGTGGCCCACTCGGGAACGTGACGCGTCGATTTGTCGCCGCTTGTTCGGTCTGCGCGCAGACTAAATCTGGGAACTCTCCTCCTGCCGGCCGTCTCAGACCGCTTCCCATTCCCTCTCGACCGTGGTCTCACATCGCTTTAGATTTTATCACCGGACTGCCTTCATCAGCGGGGAAGACAGTTATTCTTACGGTTGTCGATAGATTCTCTAAGGCGGCTCATTTCATTTCTCTCGATAAGCTCCCTTCTGCTAAGGAGACGGCTCAGATCATTATCGAGAATGTTTTCCGAATTCATGGCCTTCCGTCTGACGTCGTTTCCGACAGAGGCCCGCAGTTCACGTCTCAATTTTGGAGGGAGTTTTGCCGTTTGATTGGGGCTTCCGTCAGTCTCTCGTCCGGCTTTCATCCCCAGTCTAACGGTCAAGCCGAACGGGCCAATCAGACTGTTGGTCGCATTTTACGCAGTCTTTCTTTTCGTAACCCTGCGTCTTGGTCAGAACAGCTCCCCTGGGCAGAGTACGCCCACAACTCGCTTCCCTCGTCTGCTACCGGTCTATCCCCTTTTCAGTGTAGCCTCGGGTACCAGCCTCCGCTGTTCTCATCTCAGCTCGCCGAGTCCTGCGTCCCCTCCGCTCAGGCTTTTGTCCAGCGTTGCGAGCGCACCTGGAAGGGGGTCAGGTCGGCACTTTGCCGTAATAGGGCGCAGACTGTGAGGGCCGCTAATAAGCGTAGGACCAAGAGTCCTAGATATTGTTGCGGTCAGAGAGTATGGCTCTCCACTCAGAACCTTCCCCTTAAGACAGCTTCTCGCAAGTTGGCCCCGCGGTTCATTGGTCCGTTCCGTATTTCCCAGGTCATTAATCCTGTCGCAGTGCGACTTCTTCTCCGCGCTATCTTCGTCGCGTTCACCCGGTCTTCCATGTCTCCTGTGTTAAGCCCGTTCTTCGCGCCCCCGCTCGTCCCTCCCCCCATCCTTTAGGGCGCACCCATCTACAGGGTTCGTAAGATTTTGGACATGCGCCCTCGGGGCCGTGGTCATCAGTACCTAGTGGATTGGGAGGGGTACGGTCCTGAGGAGAGGAGTTGGGTTCCCTCTCGGGACGTGCTGGACCGTTCGCTGATCGATGATTTCCTCCGTTGCCGCCAGGTTTCCTCCTCGAGTGCGCCAGGAGGCGCTCGGTGAGTGGGGGGTACTGTCATGTCTTGTTATGTCTGTTCCTGTCCTTTCTCTTCACTCTCTCTCTCTGCTGGTCTTTTTAGGTTACCTTCTCTGTCTCTCATTCTTCAGCTGTTCTACATCTCCTCTAACTAGCTCATTCACTCTTTCACACCTGTTCTCTCTTCCCCCTCTGATTAGGTCTCTATTTCTTTCTCTGTTCCTGCTACTTTCAGTGTCTGATTCTTGTTTGTGTTTTTTGATGCCAGAAGCAAGCTGTCGTCTCGTTTGCTTCCACCTTGTCCTGTCCTGTCGGAGTCTGCCTGGCAGGTGCCACCTGCACTATACTAACGTTCTTTTTGTTCCGCTGACAACGTTGGAAGAGGATTTATGCCATTCCTGTTTTTTCATTAAAGAACTCTGTTTTCTGTTAAAACCGCTTTTGGGTCTTCACTCAAGTTCATAACAATGTATTCATGTTGTTTTTGTCTAGGCCAGTTTAATTAACAATAATTATATTTAGACTTATAATAATTAGCTTCAGGGAGATTTGGAATATTCCTCAGCTAATGTGTTTTTCTTGGTAGTGCACTTAATGAAGGGATAAAAATATCCTCTAAATGTGCTTGCTAAATGACTAAAATGTAATGTGTAAGATATTTACATTTTAGTCATTTAGCAAGCACATTTAGAGGATATTTTTTCTTCATGGCGTTCTTCTTGAGCGCTTTGAATGTGTCACTGTATTTCTGGATGAGCTGCTCTACTTTCTTCTGGAACTTCTTCTCCCATTCCTTTATGTCATAACAAGGCAACTGTGGACAGCTCTGAAAGAGGACACATATGATATATGCATTTCAGAGGCTCCTTAGATCATCCTCCTTAGTGAATTAGTGAATTTCCTGAAAATAAAAATAGAAACATTTATTGCTTGTGGAAGAACAATTCTAGGCTTGTACCCGGAAGCTTTTGTTGAGTAATAGGACCAGGAGTTTTACCTGACCATTTCCTGGTCAGGTTACATTATCAGGAAAACATCCTGGCCCTAGGATCCTACTTTAAATCAGCATACTGCTGCTAAGATGAAGTAACAGACCTCTATGTGAGGCAGTGATGTGGAGGCCTGATAATGCCCCTGGAGCTGTTGATAGAGCCCCGTGAGTTTACAAAGATCCCATATAATTAGAAAATAGATTGGGTATGAACCTTCTTATGATGGGATAAAGGTCAGACATTTTGGTCAGGGAGTTGTTCATACATGGTTTGCCAGCGATGTGATAAGATATTGTGTAAAATAATGAATTTGAATTTATCTGCACTAGCTTTGTTAGCTAGCTAGTCAGACAGTTTTAGAGGAATGATTCCAATAATTGTTCAACTGAACTGCCAATATGCCAACATTCCATTCAGACTATGTAGTCAGTCCACAGCCATACACTGGCTGAAATCTGTTGATGATAGGACTTAGAGTATTGATATTGTAACATATAATAGCTCTCACAGCTTTCTAAGAAAACATACACATTATGGTCTGTTTACATATATTTTAGAGGTTATTTATACAGAAATTTGTTATAAAGTTGTCACTAAATCTATTACTCAATTTATGATATATCACATGCCTTTTATTTTCATGCAGACGTCAAATAAGAATTATGCCTGTACTGTCATTCATTCCAATTAGACTGGTTTGGAGTTCTCCCTGATCAATATGGCTGCCATTTTCACCCCATTATGGAACATTGAGAGTTTATGGAATAGCCCCTCTAGTAATTTAATAGGATCTCTATGGATCATCCATCCCCCTCTGGGTATTACTGTAGGGATCAGCAGCAGACTATTGTCCCCTTCGCCATGTCATGTCTAAAACCTGGTCTCTGATGGTGAGATGGCAGAGACCGTCCCTAGGGAAGAGGGGGATGGAGCAGAAGGGGAGGCTGCAGGTGGATCTCAGAGCTCTGTGGATGGAGCAGCGTGATCAGATGAAGAAGAGGAAGAGGTACAGTGAAGTTCAGACAAACTGCCAGAGTCAATTCGATATTAAGGATATTTTTGATAGTTCTTTGCATAAACATAATGTATCTCTTATTCAAGGATGTCTTTATTTTTTACATTGCATCCATGTACTGGATGAGCAGTTCAGGTAAGGTGTGTTTATTCAAAGCCAATAGTGTGTAATGAACTTACACCTGTGACTATTCACTTGAGCACCCTAACCACTGAGCACCCGAACCATTTCTCACCGTACACTGCTCTTGGCTCTGTTTACCATGCCTATCAATTTCCTCTGGACTCACCCAAAACTGTGACTCATTCCCATGTGCACGGCCCCACCATGCACCTAAACTCATGAGTGAATCTCACCTCATGCCTTCAGCTGATGGCTGGAAGCCAGTCCTGTAGCACAGTATTGATTATCCATCAAAACCAGGTGCTCTGTGGCGCTCTTAACATAAGCTCTGGATCTGCATCAGATAGAGGTCAATCAGGTCATTTTCTCTGGGTTGTGACCTCACTGCCCAGGGAACAGACCCCCCCCCCCCTCCGGACTGGAAGGCCAATCGAGCTAGCGACAGCAGCATCTCATAGTCAGGTCTCAGGCAGTCACATTCAGAATCTCTTTCTGTCAGAGTGCGTGCAAATGCATGGCAAAGGTTGTGTTACAGTCGTTTTTATATACAGTTGAAGTCGGAAGTTTACATACACCTGAGCCAAATACATTTAAACTCAGTTTCTCACAATTCCTCATTTTTCACAAATGTCAGAATAATAGTAGAGAGTGATATATTTAAGCTTTTATTTCTTTCATCACATAGTATTTGGTAGCATTGCGTCACGACTTCCGCCGAAGTCGGCTCTTCTTGTTCAGGCGGCGTTCGGCAATCGAAGTCTCCAGCTTTCTAGCCATCGCTGCTCCATTTTTCATAATTCCATTTGTCTTGTCTTGTTGTCATACACACCTGGTTTTCATTTCCCCAATCAATCTACTTGTATTTAACCCTTTGTTTTCCATCATGTTTTGTGTGTAATTGTTTTCATGTCTAGTGATGTTCGTTAAGCTCTTTTATTTTATTCTGTTTTTTTGAGCACGTTTGTTTTGTTGTGCTCCCGGTTTGGAACTATAATAAAGTGTGCTTTATTTAATCATACTCTGCTCTCCTGCACCTGACTTCGCCTTCATACACATCTTGACAGAATTACACAGCGATTTAATTATTTTATTTATTTTATTTTACCTTTATTTAACTAGGCAAGTCAGTTAAGAACAAATTCTTATTTTCAATAATGGCCTAGGAACAGTGGGTTAACTGCCTTGTTCAGGGGCAGAACAACAGATTTGTACCTTGTTAGCTCGGGGATTTGAACTTGCAACCTTTCAGTTACTTTTACAACAGCTCTAACTACTGCCGCCCCAGGGTAGCCTTGAATGGAGTCAGCAGGATCAGGTACTCCGGTTAACGGAGTCGAGGAGCGCGTCCAGGAACATTCGGCCATGCTACATCTTCTTGGTGCCATGATGGATCACGTTGTCCAGACCATGGACCACTGGGAGAGACAAGAGGTCTCTCCAGTGCCTCGACCAGCACAACCGGGGTTGTCTCCACCCGTTTCATCCGGAGAGAATTCCTGGGGGATGCGTCTCTTCCTTCCCAGGGAGTATGATGGAACGGCAGCACAGTGCCAGGGATTCTTGCTACAACTGGACCTCTACCTGGCCACTGTGCACCCAGCTCCTTTAGGAGGGGAGAGGGTGGCCGCTCTCGTCTCCTGCCTCACAGGAAGAGCGCTGGAGTGGGCAAACGCCGTTTGGAGAGAAGGAGACACGGCTCCAGACCACTTCGAGGATTTCACCCGTCGCTTCAGGGCCGTCTTCGACCATCCACCTGAGGGCAGAGCGGCGGGGGAGAGGCTCTTCCATTTGAGGCAGGGGGCGAGGAGCGCCCAGGACTTCGCCCTTGAATTCCGAACCTTGGCTGCCAGAGCAGGCTGGAACGACAAAGCCCTCATTGACCACTATAGATGCAGCCTATGAGAGGACGTCCGACTGGAACTGGCCTGTAGGGATGCCACCATTACCTTTGACCAACTGATGGATTTGTCCATCTGGTTGGATAACCTGCTGGTCACCCACGGACGTCCAGAGGGGGCTCTGTTGGTTCCATCATCCAGCAACCCCGCTCCGGTGCCCATGGAGTTAGGAGGTGCAGCGCATAGGAAGACGGGAGGAGAAGCAATCACGTGCACCATCTGTGGCGGCAGATGACACACTTCTGGTCGGTTCCATTTTGGTTCCTCTGGAAGTTGAGGAAACAGGCAGGGCACTCTGGCATCACTCCAGGTGAGTTTGCACCACACTCCTTCAGAGTCCTCTGTTGATCAACTGTTTGTGCCTCTTTGTTTCCCTGAGTTTTCCCCACATTTTCAGCATAAGGCGCTCGTCGATTCAGGCGCAGCTGGGAATTTTATCGACAGAGCATTAGCCATTCGGTTAGGGATCCCCATTTTTCCTATAGTTAGACCCTTCCCGGTACACGCTCTAGATAGTCGACCATTAGGGTCCGGGCTAATCAGGGAGGCCACCATCTCCTTGGCCATGGTTATGCAGGGGAATCATGAGGAGAGAATCAGTCTCTTTCTCATTGACTCACCTGCATTTCCTGTGGTACTAGGCCTTCCCTGGTTGGCTCTGCATAACCCACTATTTCCTGGAAACAGAGGGCTCTCACGGGGGGAGGTCGTGAGAGTGCTCAGGGATGTGTGTAGGGGTTTCCATTGGTGCTACTATGGTGGAAAGTCCAGATCAGGTCTCCACTGTGCACATCCCCCCCAGAATATGCCGATTTGGCTCTCGCCTTATGTAAAAAGAAGGCGACTCAATTACCACCTCATTGATGGGGGGATTGTGCGATAAATCTCCTGGCAGACGCTGCGCTTCCCAGGAGTCACGTGTTTCCCTGTCGCAAGCAGAGACGGTGGCTATGGATACATATGTCTCTGAATCCCTGCGTCAGGGGTACATTTGTCCCCCTACTTCACCTGCCTTCTCGAGTTTCTTTTTTTGTGAAGAAGAAGGATGGAGGTTTACACCCGTGCATTGACTATCGAGGTCTCAATCAAATCACGGTGGGGTACATTTACCCGCTACCTCTTATCTCTACGGCGATTGAGTCAATGCATGGGGCGCGCTTCTTCACGAAACTGGATCTCAGGAGTGCGTATAACCTGGTGCATATCCGGGAGGGAGACGAGTGGAAGACAGCATTCGGTACCACCAAGGGCATTATGAGTACCTTGAGTACCTACCTCATTATGAGTACTCAAGGCATTATGAGTACCTACCTCATGCCGTACGGGTTGAAGAATGCCCCATCAGTTTTCCAATCCTTTGTAGTCTAGATTTTCAGGGACCTGCACGGGCAGGGTGTAGTGGTATATATCAATGACATTCTGATTTACTCCGCTACACGCGCTGAGCATGTGTTCTTGATGCACAAGGTACTTTGACGACTGTTGGAGCATGACCTGTATGTCAAGGCTGAGAAATGCCTGTTCTTTCAGCAGGCCGTCTCCTTCTTAGGGTATCACATTTCCACATCAGGGGTGGAGATGGAGAATGACCGCATTTAAGCCGTGTGTACTCCCACCACCGTGAAGGAGGTGCAGCGAGTTTTAGGGTTTGCCAATTACTACTGGAGATTTATCCGGGGTTTTTGCCAGGTTGCTGCGCCCATTACCTCATTGCTAAAGGGGGGTCCTGTAAGGTTGCAGTGGTCGGCTGAGGCGGACAGGGCCTTTGGGCAGCTAAGAGCTCTGTTTACTTCGACCCCAGTGCTGGCCCAACCGGATCCCTATTTGGCATTCATAGTGGAGGTGGACACGACCGAGGCTGTGATAGGAGCTGTGCTCTCAGGCATGCCACCGAAACTCCGCCCTTGTGCTGTCTTCTCAAGGAAGCTCAGTCCAGCGGAGCGTAACTATGATGTGGGGGACTGAGAGTTGTTGGCTGTGGTTAAAGCATTGAAAGTGCAGAGACATTGGCTTGAGGGGGCTAAACACCCTTTCCTCATCTGGACTGACCACCGCAAACTGGAGTACATCCGGGCAGCGAGGAGACTGAATCCCCGTCAGGCGAAGTGGGCCATGTTTTTTTTAACTCATTTTGTGTTTACCTTATCCTACAGACCAGGTTCCCAGAATAAGAAGGCAGATGCACTGTCCAGACTGTATGACACAGAGGAGCGGCCCATGGATCAGACTCCCAAACTCCCGGTCTCCTGCCTGGTAGCGCCGGTGTGTGGGATCTGGATACGGACATTGAGCAGGTGCTGTATACGGAGCCCGCTCCCCTCCAGTGTCCCGTTGGGTGTAAGTACGTTCCGTCTGCTGTTTGTGACCAGTTGATCTCTTGGGCCCACACGTCTTCCTCCTCTGGTCATCCGGGGATCTGTCGGACGGTGCCCTGTACTGGTGGCCCACTTTGGCAAAGGACGTGAGGGCTTATGTTTCCTCTTGCTCGGTGTGTGCCCAGTGTAAGGCTCCAAGACACCTGCCCAGAGGTAAGTTACATCCTTTACCCGTTCCACAACAACCTTGGTCACATCTGTCAGTGGATTTCTTAACAGATCTTCCTCTCTCACAGGGAAATACCACGATCCTGGTCATTGTGGATCGTTTTTCTAAGTCCTGTCATCTCCTCCCTCTGCCTGGTCTCCCTACGGTCCTACAGGCTGCGGAGGCCCTGTCTACTCATGTCGTCCGGCACTACAGGGTGCCTGGGGATATAGTGTCGGATCGGGGTCCCCAGTTCACGTCGAGAGTTTGGAGGGCGTTCATGGAACGTCTGGGGGTTTCGGTCAGTCTTACCTCAGGTTTTCACCCCGAGAGTAACGGGCAGGTAGAGAGGGTCAACCAGGATGTGGGCAGGTTTCTGCGGTCCTATTACCACTGCGGTCCTATTGCCTATTGGACGACTGGTTTAGGTGCGCGGAGGAGACATAAGAGGCCGCTCTATTCCATCTCCAGAGAGCCGCGTGTCATCAGAAAACCAGCGCGGACCGTCACCGCAGTGAGACCTCTGTGTTCGTACCGGGGGGCCGGGTCTGACTCTCGACCCGTAACCTGCCCCTCCGCCTGCCCTGCCGGAAGCTAGGTCCGTGGATTGTGGGGCCATTTAAAGTCCTGAGGAGGGTGAATGAGGTATGTTACAGATTACAACGTACCTATTATTATTGTATTAATCCCTCATTCCATGTGTCTCTCCTCAGGCCGGTGGTGGCTGGTTCGCTCCAGGAATCTGAGGTGCGGGAGGTCCCTCCGCCCCCTCGATGCTCGATGGGGGCCCCAGCGTACATCGTTCGTTCCATCCTGGATTCGAGGCGTCAGGTGGGAGGCCTTCAGTACCTCGTGGAGTGGGAGGGGTATGGACCGGAGGAGAGGTGCTGAGTTCCGGTTGCAGATATTTTGGATCCTGAACTACTGCGGGAGTTCTGGGTCGTCCTCGAGGCCGGTGTCATCAAGGGGGGGGGGGGTACTGTCACGGCTTCCGCAGGAGTCGGCTCCTTACCTGGCTCGGGCGGCGTTCGGCAATCGACGTCACTGGCTTCCTAGCCGCCTTGCCAACAATAAATGCAAATGCGAAACGCCAAATGCTAATAGCACTCGTTAAAACTCAAACGTTCATTAAAACTCAAATGCAGGGTACTCAATTAAAGCTACACTCGTTGTGAATCTAGCCAACAAGTCCGATTTTTAAAATGCTTTTCGGCGAAAGCATGAGAAGCTATTATCTGATAGCATGCAACACCCCGAAATACCTGAAGGGGACGTAAACAAAAGAATTAGCGTAGCCGGCGCTACACAAAACGCAGAAATAAAATATAAAACATTCATTACCTTTGACGAGCTTCTTTGTTGGCACTCCTATATGTCCCATAAACATCACAATTGGGTCTTTTTTTCTCAATTAAATCGGTCCTTGTACACCCAAAATGTCCATTTATGAAGACCGTCAAATCCAGGAAAAACACAGTTTTTAAACGCAACGTTATTTTTTTAAATTAAAAAGGTTGCCTATAAACTTTGACAAAACACTTCAAACTACTTCTGTAATACAACTTTAGGTATTAGTAAACGATCAAATTGATCACGGAGCGATCTGTATTCAATAGCAACAAGTTTGGAAAATGTAGTCCACTTTCCCCCTTCCATTTTTTCCTGTTTTGTACCCGACGAAAGGAAGTGCCTATTACTCATATGACCAAGGATTTAGCTGTATAGAATTCACAACACCGGCGACATCGTGTGGAAGCTGTAGGAACTGTAAGCCCATCCCTATCTATTATTCCTTGCAATAGACAATACAGAGACTGGCGGATTGATTTTTTCTTTGTCGATTTTGTGATCAGGTTTCCTTGCGATTTTGACCACGAAACACGTTCTGTTATAGTCACAGACATCATTGAACCAGTTTTAGAAACTTCAGAGTGTTTTCTATGCACACATACTAATCATATGCATATACTATATTCCTGGCATGAGTAGCAGGACGTTGAAATGTTGCACGATTTTTAACAGGTTTTAACTTGGGTCAAACGTTTTGAGAAGCCTTCCACAATCTTCCCACAATAAGTTGGGTGAATTTTGGCCCACCCCTTTTGACAGAGCTGGTGTAACTGGTCAGGTTTGTAGGCCTCCTGGCTCGCATTTGCCTTTTCAGTTCTGCCCACAAAATTTCTATGGGATTGAGGTCAGGGATTTGTGATGGCCACTCCAATACCTTGACTTTGTTGTCCTTAAACTATTTTGCAACAACTTTGGAAGAATGCTTGGGGTCATTATCCATTTGGAAGACCCATTTGCGACCAAGCTTTAACTTCTTGACTGATGTCTTGAGATGTTGCTTCAATATATCAACATAATTTTCTTCCCTCATGATGCCATCTATTTTGTGAGGTGCACCAGTCCCTCCTACAGCAAAGCACCCCCACAACATGATGCTGCCACCCCCGTGCTTCACTGTTGGGATGGTGTTCTTTGGAATGCAAGCCTCCCTCTTTTTACTCCAAACATAAGGATGATCATTATGGCTAAACAGTTCTATTTGTTTCATCAGACCAGAGGACATTTCTCCAAAAAGTACCGTAGTCTGGCTTTTTTATGGCGGTTTTGGTGCAGTTGCTTCTTCCTTGCTGAGCGGCCTTTCAGGTTGTATTGATATCGGACTCGTTTTACTGTGGATATATATACAGTTGTAACTGTTTCCTCCAGCATCTTCACAAGATCCTTTGCTGTTGTTCTGGGATTGATTTACACTTTTTGCACCAAAGTACGTTCATCTCTAGGAGACGGAATGCGTCTCCTTCCTGAGCGGTATGACGGCTGCGAGGTCCCATGGTGTTTATACTTGCGCACTATTATTTGTGCAGATGAATATGGTACCTTCAGGCGTTTGGAAATTGCTCCCAAGGATGAACCAGACGTGTGGAGGTCTACCATTTGTTTTATGATGGTTTTATGAGGTCTTGGTTGATTTCTTTTGATTTTCCCATGATGTCAAGCAAAGAGGCACTGAGTTTGAAGGTAGGCCTTGAAATACATTCACAGGTACACCTCCAATTGACTCAAATGATGTCAATTAGCCTATCAGAAGCTTCTAAAGCCATGAATTCTAAAGTTCTAAAGCCTGGAATTTTCCAAGCTGTTTGAAGGCACAGTCAACTTAGTGTATGTAAACTTCTGACCCACTGGAATCGTGATGCAGTGAATTATAAGTGAAATAATCTGTCTGTAAACAATTGTAGGAAAAATGTCAAGTGTCATGCACAAAGTAGATGTCCTAACCGACTTTCCAAAACTATAGTTTGTTAACAAGAAATTTGTTCTGTGCTGGAAAAACGAGTTTCAATGACTCCAATCGAAGTGTATATAAACTTCCGATTTCAACTGTATATGATGTTTGACAACACATACTGCATATTTATCAGATCTCTAACACAATTCAGTGGAGACTTCCGCTAGGTCTGTTTTGCACTTGGTAGAGCTGACGGTCTGCTATTGATACTTCCTGTTGCCTGTTTCCTGTGTGGCTGACAGCGACTTGCCAAGCCGTTGGAGATGTCCACAGAAACACAGATCAGTGAACTCAACGCTCTGGAGAGGTGGGCCAAAACACATCACAGTAGCCAACCTATATGATGTAGGACCTCTAAATATTCTTAAGGAACTTGTCAGGATTTGGCCAGGGTTGTTCCAGGTTTTGGTCACTAGATGCCCCCATTGTGCTTTTTGACCTTATGTTTTTTCCCTTGTTCCCCATTATTATTTGCACCTGTGCCTCGTTTACCCTGATTGTATTTAAACCCTTAGTTTCCCTCAGTTCTGTGCTCTGTGTTTGTATGTTAGCACCCAGCCCTAGTGTTCTGTGTATTCTTGTCGATTCCGGTGGATGCTCTTGTGGAATTCTGTTTTTGTTCTTGAGTATCTCTTGAGGCTTTTTGTGCTATTCCTACCACCTTTTGGATTTGCCATTTTTTGTATTGAAGGACTTCTCCTTTTTACTTTATTAAATACACTGTCTTAAGTACTGCTGTGTCTGCCTCATCTTCTGGGTTCTGCTGACTGTTCGTGGCTCAGTTGGTTAAGTGACTGTTTCTCACTCCGGAGACCCAGGTTCGTAACCGGGTCCTGACAGAACTCATGTGTGTGCCTGTGTGTGTCTGTAGAAAGCGCATGTGTGCATGTGTATTAGACAAGGAAATTATTTGATCTTTTACAAAGACAATGCCTGAAGTAATAAATGAGTCCGCCATCCATGCAGGTTATTCAGGGTCCTTGGCCAGCCATTGTGGTGGCCTGTATTGTGGTGCGGGTTTTTATGTATGTGTGAGAGAGTGAAATACTGTATATATATATATATATATACAGTGGGGCAAAAAAGTATTTAGTCAGCTACCAATTGGGCAAGTTCTCCCACTTAAAAAGATGAGAGGCCTGTATGTAATGGCATTCTTCTGTTGAAGGAGGAGCGGACCAAAATGCAGCGTGGTGGTTAGTCATGTTTAGTGATGAAAATAGATTAGACATGAAATAACTGAAATGTATAAAACAACAGACGGAACGTGAAAAACTATACAGCCTATCTGGTGAAATATAAACACAGAGACAGGAACAATCACCCACGAAACACTCAAAGAATATGGCTACCTAAATATGGTTCCCAATCAGAGACAACGATAATCACCTGACTCTGATTGAGAACCACCTCAGGCAGCCATAGACTATGCTAGACACCCCACAAAACCCCAAGACAAAAACACACCACAATAACCCATGTCACACCTTGGCCTGACCAAATAAATTAAGATAAACATAATATATTTCGACCAGGGCGTGACACTATAATTTTCATCATAGGTACACTTCAACTATGACAGACAAAATGAGAGAGAAAAAATCCAGAAAATCACATTGTAGGATTTTTTATGAATTGAGGCAATGGCTAAAAAGCCGGTGACGTCGACCGACGAACGCCGCCCGAACAAGGAGATGAGCCGACTTCGGCGGAAGTTGAGACAGCATATGTATTCACCCCCTTTGCTAAGAAGCCCCTAAAGATTTGGTGCAACCAATTACCTTCAGAAGTCACATAATTAATTTAATAAAGTCCACCTGTTTGCAATCTAAGTGTCACATGATCTCAGTATACATATACCTGTTCTGAAAGGCCCGAGAGTCTGCAAAACCACTAAGCAAGGGGCACCACCAAGCAAGCGGGACCATGAAGACCAACGAGCTCTCCAAACAGGTCAGGGACAAAGTTGTGGAGTAGTACAGATCAGGGTTGTATTATAAAAAAATATCCGAAACTTCCACGAAGCACCATTAAATCCCTTATTAAAAAATTGAAAGAATATGGCACCCACAATAAACCTGCCATGAGAGGGCCGCCCACCAAAACTCACGGACCAGGCAAGGAGGGCATTAATCAGAGAGGAAACAAAGAGACCAAAGATAACTCTGAAGGATCTACAAAGCTCCACAGCGGAGATTGGAATAATTGTCCATAGGCCCACTTTAAGTCGTACACCCCACAGAGCTGGGCTTTACGGAAGAGTGGCCAGAAAAAAGCCATTGCTGAAAGAATAAAAGGTACTCTGGTCAGATGAGACTAGAATTGAGCTTTTTGGCCTTCAAGGAAAATGCTATGTCTGGCACAAACACAACACCTCTCATCACCTCGAGAAAACCATCCCCATATTTTTCATCGGCAGTGACTGAGAAACTGGTCAGAATTGAAGGACTGATGGATGGCGCTAAATACAGGGAAATTCTTTCAGTCTGTTTCAGTCTTCCAGAGATTTGAGACTGGGACGGAGGTTCACCTTCCAGCAGGACAATGGCCCTAAGCATACTGCTAAAGCAACACTTGAGTGGTTTAAGGGGAAATTTAAATGTCTTGGAATGGCCTAGTCAAAGCCAAGACCTCAATACAATTTAGAATCTGTGGTATGACTTAAAGATTGCTGTACACCAGCAGGAACCCATTCAACTTGAAGGAGCTGGAGCAGTTTTGCCTTGAAGAATGGGCAGAAAATCCCAATGGCTAGATATGCCAAGTTTATATAGACATAATTGCTGCAAGAAAGTGGCTCTACAAATATTGACTTTGGGGGGTGAATTATTATGCACGCTCAAGTTCTGTTTTTTGTCTTATTTCTTGTTTGTTTCACAATAAAAAGTCATTTGCATCTTCAAAGTGGTCCAGTATCTGTTTGGATTACACTGGATTACCTTCACACACACACACATGTTGTGTAAATCAAATGATACAATCCCCCCAAAAATATATTTTAATTCCAGGTTGTGAGGCAACAAAATAGGAAAAATCCCAAGGGGGTGAATACTTTCACAAGGCACTGTATATGTGCATATGAGACAGGGAGTGCGTGTGATTGTAATCCAGTGTCTCCAGCCGGCAGATGGTTATCTAAAGCCAGCCATTAGCCACCAGGTGTTCAAACAGCAGTATAAGGGATAAGATACCTTCTGTTTTTACTTATCAAACAGATACTGGACATCTTTAATTACCCCTTACACTTACAAAATATGAACTGGAACAATATTTTACTGCAGAATATATTTTGGAATGGTAGTCTTCATGTAATGGGCTGAGTGAGGCGTTCACTTAAATGGCCTCAAAAATCATCTCCAGTGTTGTCTGTTTCCTCCCCAAGTGAAGTAAGGGCAGTCAAAGTGCTCAGGTTCAGACAAGGCAAGATGAGCTGAATGTGTACTTATGGAATCACATAAAAGACCACCCATTCAACTCATTGATTCAATCATTGTTCAATGTACTGGTACAGTACAAACAATAGTGTTCTTGTATTCAGAGCTTTAAATGCAGGTTGGAAAGCAAAATCGTTTGCACATGGTAGAGTGCTGCTGTGTTCTGAGTTGGAACATCTTCATTTTAGACATAGACTACAAAGTTTAATGGTAACATAATCAATTAGATTATTTTTATATATATACTTAGGCTGAAAAGGGCAGTGAGCGTGGGCCTGGCTGAGGAGTCTGCCAAGACTGATACAGTGACAAGTATATTCCTTTGAGTTAAAATAGAACCTGCTATTACATATTATAATTATAGATGTCTCAGGTCTATTACTTTAATGGCAACACCAGGATGTACACGTGTCTCTGTAACTATTGCAGGGCTTTCCACATCCACATTCAGAAATTCACATGGTTTTCATTATCATTATCTACTGTGGTAGACAGGGAGAGTAACTATGGTTACACAGACTGAAAGAGCTTTTCCTGAAGTGTATTGTACAGAAATGTGATTCATTCACATGACCACCCTGTCTGTTCACTCACACGCAGACACACGTGCCACATATGGAATCATGTAGTAACCAAAAAAGTGTTAAACAAATAAAATAACATTTTTTATTTGAGATTCTTCAAATAGCCACCATTTGCCTTGATGAAAGCTTTGCACACTCTTGGAATTCTCTCAACCATCTTCACCTGGAATGCTTTTCCAAAAGTGTTGAAGGAGCTCCCAGATATGCTGAGCACTTGAATGCGGATTCTTCTTCACCATGCGGTCCAACTCATCCCAAACCATCTCAATTTGGTTGAGGTCGGGGGATTGTGGAGGCCAGGTCATCTGATGCAGCACTCCATCACTCTCCTTTTTGGTAAAATAGCCCTTACACAGCCTGGAGGTGTGTTGGGTTATTGTCCTGTTGAAAAACAAATGATAGTCCCACTAAGCAGCGTATTGCTGCAGAATGCTTTGGTAGCCATGCTGGTTAAGTGTGCCTTGAATAAATCACAGACAGTGTCATCGGCAAAGCACCCCAACACCATAACACATCCTCCTCCATGCTTTACGGTGGGAAATACACATGCTGAGATCATCCGTTCACCCACACGATGTCTCACAAAGACAAGTCGGTTGGAACCGAATATCAGGACAGATTTCCACCGGTCTAATGTCCATTGCTCATGTTTTTTGGATCAAGCAAGTCTCTTCTTATTATTGGTGGCCTTTAGTAGTGGTTTCTTTGCAGACATTTGATCATGAAGGCCTGATTCACACAGTCTCCTCTAAACAGTTGATGTTGAGATGTGTCTGTTACTTGAACTCTGTGAAGCATTTATTTGGGCTGAAATTTCCGATGCTGGTAACTCCAATGAACTTATCCTCGGCAGCAGATGTAACTCTGGGTCTTCCTTTCCTGTGGCGATCCTCATGAGAGCCAGTTTCATCATAGCGCTTGATGGGTTTTGCAACTGCACTTTAAGAAACTTTCAAAGTTCTTGAAATGTTCCATATTGACTGACCTTCATGTCTTAAAGAAATTATGGACTGTAATTTCTCTTTGCTTATTTGAGCTGTTCTTGCCATAATTTGGACTTTTCCAAATAGGGCCATCTTCTGTATAGTACCCCTACATTGTCACAACACTCATTGGCTCAAATGTATTAAGAAGGAAAGAAATTCCACAAATGAACTTTTAAGGCACACCTGTAAATTGAAATCATTCCAGGTGACTACCACATGAAGCTGGTTGAGAGAATGTCAAAGCTGAAAGAGTGTGCAAAGCTGTCATCAAGGCAAAGGGAGGCTACTTTGAATAATCTAAAATGTATTTTAATTTGTTGAACACTTTTTTGGTTACTACATGTGTTATTTCATTGTTTTGATGTGTTCACTATTATTCTACAATTTAGATAATAGTAAAAAATAAAGAAAAACCCTTGAATGAGTAGGTGTTCTAAAACTTTTTACTGGTATACTGGTAGTTTGCATTTCAGAGAGGGGTTATAATGTGATAACTTATTTGGTCAACACAACAAAAGACAACTTGATGGAATTGTCTAATCTATTGTAACCCATCAGTATTGATCTCCTCTCAGGTTAAACCTCCTGAGTGGCAAGAAAAAGTATGTGAACTCTTTGGAAATACATGGATTTCTGCATAAATTGTTCATAAAATTTGATCTGATCTTCATCTAGCTCACAACAATAGTCTGCTTAAATTAAAAACACACAAACAATTATACGTTTTCATGTCTTTATTGAACACACTGTGTAAACATGCAGGGTGGGAAAGTATGTGAACCCTTGGATTTAATAACTGGTTGACCATCCTTTGGCAACAATAACCTCAACCAAATGTTTTCTGTAGTTGCGGATCACACCTGCACAACAGTCAGGAGGAATTTTGGACCATTCCTCATTACAAAACTGTTTCAGTTCAACAATATTCTTGGGATATTTTCTTCTGTTGAAGCCATTCTGTTGTTGATTTACTTCTGTGTTTTGGGTCGTTGTCCTGTTGCTTCACTCAACTTCTGCTGAGCTTCAGTTGGCAGACAGATAGCCTAACATTCTCCTGCAAAATGTCTTGATAAGCATGGGAATTCATTTTTCCGTCGATGATAGCAATATGTCCAGGCCTTGAGGCAGCAAAGTATCCCCAAACCATAATGCTCCCTCCACCATACTTTACAGTTGGGGTGAGGTTTTGATGATGGTGTGCTGTGCCTTTTTTTCCCACACATAGTGTTGTGTGTTCCTTCCAAACAACAACTGTAGTTTCATTGTCCACAGAATATTTTGCCAGTAGCGCTGTGGAATATCCAGGTCCACTCTAGGATTCTTCTTAACCTCATTGAGCATTCAGTGCTGTGCTCTTCAGTCATCTTTGCAAGGTGGCCACTCCTAGAGAGAGTAACTTTCCCCATTTCTAGACAATTTGTCTTTACCATGGACTGATAAACATCAAGGCTTTTAGAAATACTTTTGTAACCCTTTACTGCAAGTCAAAAATTCTTAATCTTAAAAATTCTTAAATTCTTAACTAGGTCTCCTGAGATCTCTTTTGTTCAAGGCATGGTTCACATCAGGCAATGCTTCTTGTGAATAGCAAACTCAAATGTTGTGTGCTTTTTATAGGGCAAGGCAGCTCTAACCAGCATCTCCAATTTCATTGATTGGACTACAAGTTAGCTGACTCCTGACTCCAATTAGCTTTTGAAGAAGCCCTTAGCCTAGTGGTTCACATATTTTATCCAGCCTTTACTGTGATTGTTTAAAGGATGTATTCAATATAGACAAGAAAAATACACTAATTTGTGTGTTATTAGTTTAAGCACACTATGTTTGTCTATTGATCAGATCAGATCAAATTTGATAACCAAATTATGCAGAAATCCAGGTAATTACAAAGGGTTCACATACTTTTTCTTGCCACTGTACTGTACCATCTCATTTGTAACGAGTAGAGTAACTGCCCAGATGAACTGTTTACAGACATACTCTTCATGTCCTTCAGGCATTCATGCTTGCTTGGCATTCACACACAGCCATTCAAAGTCTCTGCCCTCATTGACACGTATTGGTACTGTAGTCTACAGACAGCAGTCCTCAGCAGGATACTCTGGTGAAGAGACACCAGGCCTGGCCAATCAGGTGCTGTAAACAAACACACACCCCTACACACACACACACACACACCAATGATTTTATTTACTTTCACATACATTTTGAAGTATTTCATATTTTATTTTAAATACAAGTAGTTGAATATTGCAATGTAATTGGAAATACACTTGGTGTAAGGGCTTTCCTCTGGTGAAGGAGAAGCGGACCAAAATGCAGTGTGGTGGTTATTCATGTTCTTCAATAAAGGAACTCGACATGAAATAACTAACAAAACAATAAATGTGTGAAAACCTAAACAGTCCTATCTGGTGCAAAACACAGAGACAGGAACAATCACCCACAAACACACAGTGAAACCCAGGCTACCTAAATATGGTTCCCAATCAGAGACAATGACTAACACCTGCCTCTGATTGAGAACCATATCAGGCCAGACATAGAAATAGACAAACAAGACATCCAACATAGAATGCCCACTCAGATCACACCCTGACCAACCAAAACACAGAAACATACAAAGCAAACTATGGTCAGGGTGTGACACTTGGAAAGCACAGGCATGTATTTGAAAAAACTTAAATACATAGAGCATTTTCAAATACACATAAATACTCCCATTCATTTGAACCCAGGTCCTAGGAGTATTTGAAATAATGTTTTTGGAAGAAGTATTTGAACATATTTTCAACTGTAAGCTATTTATAGAAAATTATTTGAAAATACTTTCAAATCATTCCAAAATAAATACTTGATTTGGTCCATGTTACTAGAAAATACTCAAATACACAGAAAGTAAGTATGTAAATAACAAATAATCAAATACACATGTATTTGAACCCTGGTATGACACATTCACATACACACACCTGTCCGCACATGTATGTACACATGCATTGGTATATAGTTGTCGTAAATGTTGTTACAACAGATTGGCCATCCAGGCCTTGGCCATCCAATACGCAGATGAGCTAACACATGTAATAACGCATAATGCATACAGTTCAATCTTAAGCATGTACAGATCCTATATGCCTACTGGTAGACAAATTACAAATGTGGAATTCTATCTTGTGTTCCAACATGTGCTAGATACAGAATAGTTCCAATGCTGACGTGTGAACATCATATGGACTTTTTTTGTTTGATGCATGTATAGGCTTCAGATTTTCCAGTTCATGCTTCCAAAATTAAATATCATGCAGACCTGAACGCAGGGATGCAGAGGTCATCCACCTTGACCTTCGGATAACATACAGTATACATCTATATGGGTTAATTATATTGACATTTAGTTAATCCTGTAATTAATAAATATGTTTGCTATTTCTTTATCTCCGCGTTGTCTCCCTCTTTGTTACGAGCCGGATTGGGTTATGAGTCTCTCTCTCACCCACTCACCCTCTCTGACCTCTCACGTCCACCTGTCTGCAGCTCAATCAGGGGGCCGTGGCGGGGCATGAGAGGAAGATGAGGTTACTTCCTGATGATCTGCGGGAGCCTGTGAACGTTTGTGTGGGGACCCTGAGCAGGTAGACCAGGCTGGTGAGAAGCAGCAAGACAAGGTGGGCTTCTATGGAAATGTTTTCCTGTGGTAGACATGCTCCTGGACCTATCTCCTCTCCTCCCTCTTCCTCTTCCTCAGCAATAGGAGATAGATGTGTATGGTCAATATCCGAGAATATTGGGTGTGAGTTAGAGTTGTTGATACTACAGTGTGGGATGTTTTTATTACTATTTTTGAATTCTTCTATGTTTCACGGTGCTCTAATACAAATCGGAGGGGCCTATTAAGGTTACCAATGAGTTGATGAATTGGATAGTCAAGTTGGAATGTTAGGCATTTTTCAAACATAAGCCTCTAACTCTTAAGTATCATAGTCACAGTCTGTAGTAGTTCTCTTTTTGGCTTAATAGATTGACAAATGAGGTACAATGTGGCGAGAAGGAGAGTCTACTTGAATCGAGGGGATCTGTCACAGTTCAATTGGACTCGGTTTTATTAATTACATTCTCCCACACATAATTCATACAATGGCGTTTTATGCATAAGAGCACAGAATCCATGTTGTAATTTTCTGAGAAACTTTAGATAAAGGAAAGGTAGAAGATCAGAACAGAGAAGTCGCCCATTATGCAGGCTTTGTGTCAATTCTATTCTGTTTTTATGGATGAACTGATGTGCATTTAGGCAGACTTCCTCCCACCATGGGAGACTACTTTTACCTGCGTCTAGTTAGTAGCAGTGACGTGAAATACAAATTCATACTCAATCATGTGTATTGTTATAACACATTTGTTTTCAGAGTTTACGGTAATTCAGCTAGCTAACTACTGTACCTTCTGATGATAAACGTTCAGTCGCATCGCTTGTTTGTTGTATTGTGTGTGTGAGCTTGTAGAGCTGTGTGAGTGTGCTTGTTTGTATACAGGCATATATTTAGGCCCAAATGACAAGCGTGTACAGGCCAGGGTGAATCATCAGCAGCATGTCCATTACTGAGTGAACTGAGTGCATCTTAATGACAGACACAGTGAAGACAGGGGAGAAGCAATTTAGTAAAAGCATGCAGAGGCACTACGCTATTTATAACTAGCTATGCTGTTTGAGCTCACTGGCTCTTTTGTATTTAAGCAGATGACACATGTGAAGACTGGTTCCTATTGCCAGAGTGCCTCTGTCTCTCTCTACTTTCAATACAGGGAAACCAGAGATTGGGGCACTGGCAGATCTTCTGCTGTTAAGATCTTCTTCTGCCTGTCCTGGCCACCAATCTGGAACACAATGGGTTTACTCATTCATAATTACACATAATTACAATGCTGTTTCTCTCTCTGTCTATTATGATTTTAGCCCCAAATGGGCAATTCATTCCCACAAAGGCAAGGCGATGAGAGAGGCAGGTGGAAGGTGCAGGTCTCACGCCACACATTTGGGGATATGTTGTCAGGAGCTGAGGAATACTCTGAGTTGAGACATTCATCCACATTGGCAGGTAGATGATGGAGAGGCTGTCACATCAGGAAGAGGCATGGGGACTCGTTTATCAGACCTTTACATACAGTGCCTTCAGAAATTATTCACACCCCTTGACTTTTCCACATTTTGCTGTGTTACAGCTTGAATTTAAAATAGATTAAATTGAGGTATTGTATCACTGGCCTACACACAATACCTCATAATGTCAAAGTAGACATTTCTGCTGAATAATTAAACATGAAAAGCTGAAATGTCTTCTGTCAAATATTCAATCCCTTTCTTAAGGCAAGCCTAAATAAGTTCAGGAGCCAGAATATACTTAACAAGTCACATATTAAGTTGCATGGACTCACTATGTGTGCACTAGTTAAAGTTATAAGCATGATTGTTGAATGACTACCTCATCTCATATCCCACACATACAATTATCTGTAATGTCCCTCAGTCGAGCAGTGAATTTCAAACACAGATTCATCCACAAAGACCAGGGAGGTCAGAAGGACAAGCTATTGGTAGATGGGTAAACATTTTAAAAAGCAGACATTTAATATTCCATTGAGCATGATGAAGTTATTAATTACACTTTGAATGGTGTATTAATACACCCAATCACTTCAAAGATATATGCATCCTTCTTGACTCAGTTGCCGGAGAGGAAGGAAACCACTCTGGGATTTCACCATGAGGCCAATGGTGACTTTAAAACAGTTACAGAGTTGAATATTTGCGATAGGAGGAAACTGATGATGGAGCAACAACATTGTACTTACTCCACAATACTAACCTAAATGACAGAGTGAAAAGAAGGAAGCCTGTTGAGAATAAAAATATTCCAAAACATGAATCTTGTTTGAAAAAGTAATAATGCAAAAAAAGGATTTCACTTTTTGTCCTGAATAGAAAGTGTTAAGTTCAGGGCAAATCCAATAGAACACATTACTGAGAAACACGCTCCATATTTTCCATCATAAGTAAATTGTTAGGATAGTAAGAAAAGCCATGCATGAAACGTAAACATTAAATTAGATCTATAAACGTACAAACCCTATGTTACGACTATGAATTAACATTTACACGTTCAATTCTAACTTTACATCTCCCTTTATTCGGTTACAGACCTTTTTTTATGCGTACAAACTTTCGTCAGTAATGTGGCACCTGCAAAGGACATGAAGCGAACATACTGTAGCTAGTTGAAGTTAGCTAGTCAATCAAGCAACTCTAACCCAGACATTAGAGTTGCTTTGCAGCTTCCGGTTTCATTTCCAAAATAAAAGTCTAGAGCTTGTTTTAGAACTGCATTCAACAATGATGTTATACCAGTAGATGGCGTAGTATAGGCTTTGGCATTCAGCAAATGACTTGTGTGAGAATGATAAAGACACAGAAGAGCCTTGTCTAGAATAACTGCCTGAGCTGCAAAATAGTAAGTAAATATTATTTAGGCTAGGCCTATTCCGCTATCTATATATGCCATGCTATTGTGTGTTATTTAATGGCCATTTATTTTTATAGCCGCATGGGGCTACTGCGATGATCATGTAACCTAATGAATAACACTTCTTCCAGTATTTGGGAGCACGGAGTGTAGGCCTTATATTAGGCAATTTGACTGTTGTATTAGTGAATTCCACTCTGTATGCAGGCTTGTTACAGCCATTTGTGTTACACAACCCCATCACGCTGAGGCTATATCCATATCAATAAATGAGACAAAACAAAATATTAGGTCTTGGCTCTAACCTGTCCTGAGTGAATTAGCCGAAGGGTCCCAAATGGTCAAGACTTTCTATAGCCTATTCTTATTGCCAGATCTGTTTTCCCTATCGGCCACTGCACGTGCTTCTTCAACTATTTTGTTTAAAATGTATTTAGAGGCTATATTTAAAGGCCTGTGAGCTAGGGTCTCTTTTTAAGGGGAGCCTTATAATAGAAACAGTTATAAAACACAAATTGACAAGACACCAGTACCCAAAATAATAGCCAAAATTTTAGTGCCTACAAGTTGAAGGCCTATTTTTTATTTGGATAGGCCTAAATAAAACATTGAATTATTAAAGTGATAGACTAAAGAACTTTGGACAATTTCTATCATTTTGAGTACACAGTCCCAAAATAGAACAGTCCCCCTTCTAATTTCCTTAATTTTGTAGCTAGAGTCAAATACATTCTGTGGCACACATCAGAGTCAAATACTTTCTATAGAATAAACTTCACATCAGTATAGGCAACCGAAATGAATAATTAATGTATGTGTGTTATATTAAACATAGAAGAGGGAGTAAAATGTAGGCAAGCAATAAACATTTCAGAACAACTACTAGTCAAATAAGACATGGGAGAGATGACAATTTTTTTTTGGGTGCGTTCAGTATGTTTTGTATTATTATGAAACGCACCTTCTGCACCTGCTTCCAGACTCAGCGTATACGTTACAATTATGCTATATGTAGAAAGCATATAGGTCATTGCATGCCTTGCTGTTGAAATTATTATGGATAAATGAATAAACAATATCCCCATTTTAAATAGAATTGTAACTAAGTAAACTTATACTCTGTTTTATGAGTGATTAACAATATGAGTACATAAGAAGGGATTGTGTGACACGGAGTAATAAAAAGTTAATGAACACCATTCCAACTCGGAAGAAACTAATGGTTGTGGACTGTGAAAACAGAAGGTCATTAGCCAATTGTTGACCCTACTGAAACTTAGCTCTGGGGTTTTTAGATAAGGCAGTGAGTGCATTCCTAGGTTGTCTGTTAATTAAAACTGTCAGTTCAGTGGTGATCGATAATGTTGAGGGGTCAAAAGTTATCTGGGAGTGTGTTAGTAAGTTAGAATGAACTTTTCACCTTACTTTGTCCCGGTCGAGAGGAGGGGATTCTGTTAAAGCAGTGAAATGACGTCATGATCTGTATATAAACTGCTGCACGTGATTAAGTGGGAGCGCGCTCCGATAATAAATTCTATTACCTATTATTGAAAGACTGGTCTGCGTCAATTTTATGCAAACGAGAAATCTTACAAATTCTCATAAAATAGATTAAGGGCTTTCAATTGATGAAAGCACATTGGCATAATTAAATTACAGTAACACTTGCTCATACAGTTTTGTTGAATAGGAAATACATAATATCAAATATTTCATATTTGATCATATTTGTACTATGTACTTGAGCTTGTGTCCTCAAAAGTGACTACACCTCAGTCATTTATAACAATTTGTACCAGAAAGGTGAGATTTTAACCTTTTTTTGAGCAGCATTACTAGTTATTGTTTATGGCGCTCTCATGATAAATAATTAATTTGGGGCATTATGTAGAGGACATTTTCAGTTACATTTAACTGGTTAAGGACTGGGGAGTTTGTCAGGATTTAAGAAATTGTGGAATGGAGCTATACACAGGCAAAATCCTAGAGGAAAACCTGGTTCAGTCTGCTTTCCACCAGACGCTGGGAAATTAATTCACGTTTCTGCAGGACAATAACCTAAAACACAAGGATAAATCTACACTGGAGTGGATGTTCTTGAGTGGCAGAGTAATAGTTTTGACTTAAATCTGCTTGAAAATCTGTGCTAAACGTGGAAATGGTTGTGTAACAATGACCAACAGCCAATTTGACAGAGCTTGAAGAATTTTGAGAAGATTAGTGGGAAAATATTGTACAATCCAGGTGTGGAAAGCTCTTAGAGACTTACCCAGAAAGACTCACAGCTGTAATCGCTGTCAAAGGTGATTTTAACATGTATTGACTCAAGGGGATGAATTCTTATGTAAATGAGATATTTCTGTATTTAATTTTCAATACAATTGCAACAATTTAAAAAAAAACATGTTTTCACTTTGTCATTGTGTGTAGATGGGTGCTGCAAGCTGAGGTTCTGTGCAGACTACAGGCAGCTGAATGAGGTAACCAGGAAGGACTCATATCGATACGTGGTGTGGGGTGAGTTGCTGGACCAGGTTAGGAGGTCTGCCTGGTTCTCCTCACTAGACCTCCGCAGTTGCTACTGCCCCTCTCCACAGAGGCCATAGCCAAAACGGCATTCTCCACTAACAGATGACACTGGCAGTTCAAGGTCCTGTGCTATGGCCTGTGCAACGCTCCAGCTACTTTTGAGCATTTGATGGACAGGCGGGAGCTCTTGGCTGTTGTGGATTCCGTCAAACACTACAAGTACTACCTGGGTGGCCTGCCCTTTACTGTAAGGACTGACCACTCTGCTCTCCAGTGGCTCATGTTTTTCAAAGAACCAGAGGGGCAGGTGGCTCGCTGGTTGAAGGAGCTTCAGCCATATGACTTCACAATGGTGCACAGGGCAGGGGCACGCCACTCCAACGCCGACGCCATGTCCCATCGGCCCTGTACTGCAGACGGCTGCCGCCACTGTGAGCGGAGAGAGGGACGGGAGAGAGAGCTGTGTGCAGAGGAGGGGGTCTGTGCCACAGTGTGTTGAGCGAGCGGGCCTGTCTGCTGTGAGCTGCAGACTGTCGAAGTGGCTGAATGGGGGCAGCAGGGACGGGACACAGGCCTGCAGCCAGTGCTACAGTGGGTAGGGGTGCAGGGAAAAGGTGACAGCGCTCTCACTCGCGACCAAAGGGTTGTGGTCAAAGTTTGAGAGACTGCTGCTGGCTGAGGGCGTGCTACAGCGGGCATGGATGGAGTCAGCTACGGGAGAGGAGAGATGGCAGGTGGTGGTCCCAAAAGCACCCCGGGAGGCTGTGCTCCAGAGTACTCATGGGAGGGTGGTGACTGGACATTTTGGGGTCCGCCGCCTCCGTCAGGGCTTTTCTGGGGGCAGCACTAGAGGGATGTGGAGGACTTTTGCCGCCACTGTGACCACTGCACAGCAAGAAAGGGCCCCCCAGGCCGCTCTCATGCTCAGCTCCAACAGTTTCCAGTGGGGGCTCCCATGGAGAGGGTGGGAGTGGATGTAGTTGGGCCGTTCCCCACCACAGACAGTGGAAACCGTTGGGTGCTCACGGCCATGGACTATTTCACAAAATGGCCAGAGGCCTATGCTCTGCAGAGACCATCGTTGACGCCCTGACAGCGGAGATGTTCAGCAGGTTTGGAGCTGCAGAGTCCATCCACAGCGACCAAGGCAGAACCTTTGAGTCCCGTGTGTTCACCACTATGTGTGAGAGGCTGGGTATGCACAAGACCCGCACTACTCCTATCCATGCTCAAAGTGATGGCCTTGTGGAGCGCTTCAACAAAACGCTTGGACAGCAGCTAGCCATCGTCTCTGCCAAACACCAGCGTGACTGGGACAAGCAACTGCCTATGGTCCTCATGGCATGCGGCTTAGCTGTCCAAGACTCCACCTCCTGCACGCCTGCCCTCCACATGCTGGGGAGAGAGATTCGCACCCCTGCGGAGATGGCGTTTGGTTGGCCACCGAATAGCCCTCATGTTCCCCCGGGGCCGGAGTATGCCCGGAGATTCCAGGAGCGACTGGAATCAGCCCACACCGTCGCCAGAGAGCAGCTGGTGAATGCAGGTGTGAGGCAGAAAAGGAATTATGACGTGCACACCCGGGGAAGGCACTTCGTGGCTGGGAAGCTGGTCTGGGTCTACAGCCCCCTAAGAAAGAAAGGCAGATGCCCCAAGTTGGACAGTCACTGGGTGGGATCCTGCAGCGTCCTGGAGAGGGTAGGGGAGGTTGTTTACCGGGTGCAGCTTCCTCCCAGGGGGAGAAAGGTGGCACTGCACCAGGACAGTTTAGCCCCATACAGAGGGGCCTCTTCTCTCCAAACTACAGGGACACCCACAATTCCCCTCTCTGGCAATGACATTCTCCAGGCACCCAACCCCAGGTGCCGCAGACAAGGCTCCAGACAACCCACTCCCCCTGTCTCCCTCCCTGTGTCACCACGTGGTTCCCCGGAGCCACAAACTGTGTTCCCCATTCCTGCTTCCTTGCCCCCATATCCCTTCCTTCAACCCCTGGGTCCCAGAGGGGCAGCCCCCTGCCACGGATGGAGCCCCCTGTTTCACATCTGGACACTCTGAGATCATCACGGCCACGCAGGCAAAGGAGACCTCCTGGTCGGTTCAGGTACTTTGTTTGTTCCCTCGGGGACGAGGGACTTTGTGGCGGGGGGGGGGGGGGGCTGTGTAGTGACCTGCACAGACTACTGTGTGTTAGGCTATTAGTGGGTTGTGTTGTACTTACCAGTGCTCGCGGGGTCCGACATGCCAATCAACCTGCTATAGGCCAATCGCGGGAATGCCTGGAATGTTCTGATGCCGGGCATCCTGGCGGTTGGCGTAGTGGCGTGGAGGGGGGTTGGGCAGGGGGATGGAGCATTGGAAGTTAAGACCAGATTTAGCCATTGTTCTCTCTCTTATGTTTGGCCTTCACAAGAGAAGGTCACGGTTGGTCTGTGGGGTATCTTTAATTTAATTTGCATGGGCTACGGCCAAACTGTAGCCTGTGTAAAGTTGGGTTAATAAACCGTCAATTTGTAAACTCAAGCCTCAGTCTGGACAATTGTTCCTTCGTGATCTAGTCAGGTCATTACAATACTTTCTGAAAGCACTGTACTGTAGATTATGTGGATTCTACATCATTACAGAAAGCAATGTATTGTATAAACCCTATCTTTGGTATGCACGTTATAAGGGACTGTAGCTAATGTCTCCAGGTCCAGAAGGTTGGAACTTCCATTCCCCAATTGGACTTCTCCCATCTTCTAATGCTTTGACATTTAAAAAAAGAGGATATCATTGTCCACAGGCCATTTGCTCAGGACAGCTTGAGCCTGAGATTACTGTCACCTCACATACTGCTGAAATGTGTGATACCACTCAGCCTTGAGTCACTTCTATCATAATGTTACATAAGGACCAGCAGAAACTCACCCGCCAGCTGGAGGGCGAAGGCCCCAGGCAGGCAGCAAAGGACTAGATTAGGTGTATCAGCCAGGGAACACAGGACTAGATTAGGTGTATCAATCACTCGCGTTGGTGATCAAAAACTGTGGGAGAGATACATTCCTTTCTGGAATAGCACCCCCCTTTTGAGAATCAATCAGAATAAAATAATATGTGGTGTTTGTGATTTTGATTTCATTTCTCTGTCAATGATGAGAGAGAGAGAGAGAAAGCAAGAGTGAAAGCGTCTAAGACATGATCATTTCAGGTGACTGAATAGATGGATGGTTCGAGAGAGAAATAAAGCAGATAGGAAAGGAGTGTGGATGAGAGAGAGAGAGAGAGAGAGAGAGAGAGAGAGAGAGAGAGAGAGAGAGAGAGAGAGAGAGAGAGAGAGAGAGAGAGAGAGAGAGAGAGAGAGAGAGAGAGAGAGAGAGAGAGAGAGAGAGAGAGAGGGGGAGAGAGCGAGAGAGTGAGAGAGAGAGTCAGAGTAAAGGACATGACAGAAGGTGCAAGGTTTCTCTCTCCCACTGAAGATGTGTGTTAGCCTGTGTGGGCTGGGAGGGGGCGGGTTATGAACAACACCATGTGTGGGGTGGAGAGGGATATGAGCACCCCACACCATCCTACACAAAAGGCCAATACATTCACAGCCCAAGTCCAATCAAATTAACAACCCAAGGCATATTGTTAAATAAGTGGATTTTAAACAGGCCCATCTCCTGTAGTTTTATCAAATAAATGCTGAGGATCTGTCCCATTTTTGCAAGGTCTCAGACCTTATGATTTAGCATTTACTTGTGACTCAAATAAGAGTGACTTCTTGTTCCCACCTATGGTTTAAATCCTAATGCCCTCCCTCCTGTTTGCCAGGCAGGTATTTCACCTGTAATATTTACCCTCAGACCTGCCCAGGTGATTAATTCTGCTCTACCTCTGCCTCCCGGCACCATCTGGAAACACTGTTGCCTAGTGATACCTCCATAATGGCTCCAAGCTCCTTTTTTAATGGGCCCATGACTCACAGTGAGCAGAGTAGCTAAAACAACAACAGTTACACACAGTGGCCCTGGTGAGGTCATGATTCCAACGAGTGTGATATTTGTAACTCTTTGACTGGGACTTCGTGCTAACGAGAGCTCTTGCTCTGTATAAACTCATGTTTAGTTCTCTAAGCCAATTGCCATTTGGAAAGCTGGGTGAGCTTTACATTACCCGCATGGGATGCATGGTTAAAAATAGTAGGGGTTGGAAAGAGTGAATTAATGTAATTCATGGTGGGAAACCAATTAGTATGACTGGCAGGTCTATCCAAGATGGCGTAGCAGTTCAGATGTCTTTGTCTTTGTCTTGTCATGTCCTGCGTATATATCTTTTTTTCCTTCGTATATATTTCATATTTTTAAAATATATTTTAACCTCCGTTTCAACATACTCTCCTGCAACCCGCCTCACCCAATGTGGTATGGATCTGCTATTTTCTCTACTTTAGAACCGGAACCCCCAACAGAGGTTAGTCAGCTAACTAGCTACTAGCTAGTAGTCAGTTAGCCACTGCTAGCGGTATTCAGCTAACCTTAGCCCGGTCAACTCCTGCCAGTCTGCACAGTGCGATTCAACCCAGCGCATACCGGACTGCTTTTTCTCCACATCTCCGGTTTCCTACCGTAAGCTCTGAGCCTTTTCACATGGATCATCGCAGCTAGCTAGCTGCTATCTGTGTGGATACCCCCTGGCTAACGTCTCTGTCCCAAAGCAAGCACCAGTGAGCCTGGAACTAGCCTCGTGCTAGGCCAATCACCCGGCTAGCTGAAGAGGTCCATCAGCCACTCCTTGGGCTACAATACCTATTTTGCCAAATGGCCTGGACCCCTTTTACTGCCGACAAGGAGCCTTGTCGATTCCATCACAACTGGTCTACCGACGTAATCCATCTGAGGGGTTTCAACATGCTCCTCCGTCGCAACGTCACATGAAGGCCCGTCTGCTAGCCGCGGCCTGCTAGCTGCTAGAGCATATCGGACTGTTAGCTGAAGAGGACCATCAGCCACTCCTTGGTCTACAATACCTATGTTGCCAATTGACCTGGATCCTTCTACTGCCTACACAGAGCCCTGCCTATCCAACATGACTGGTCTGCCGCCGTAACTGTCCGAGGGGGCTACAACAGACTTCTTCCGTCACAACGTCCGCCTAAGGCCCTTCTGCTAGCCACGGCCTGCTCGCTGTCTGAATCACCGTGTCTCCAGCTCGCCTCGCTATCCACTGGTCCCTATGATCACTTGGCTACGCATGCCTCTCCCTAATGTCAATATGTCTTGTACTAGGTGAACGTACTAGGTAACAAGTCTTTATAGCCTTTAGACGTACCCTTATCCTATTCCTCCTCTGTTCCTCTGGTGATGTAGAGGTTAATCAAATCAGGTTAAATCAGGTTAATCTAGGCCCTGCAGTGCCTAGCTCCACTCCCACTCCCCAGGTGCTCTCATTTGTTGACTTCTGTAACCATAAAAGCCTCCCTAAGTTTGTTTTACTCACTGCTTTAGCACACTCTGCCAGCCCGGATATCCTCGCTGTGTTGGAATCCTGGCTTAGGAAGGCCACCAAAAATTCAGAAATTTCCATCCCTAACTATAACATTTTCTGACAAGATAGAACTGCCAAAGGGGGCAGTGTTGCAATCTACTGCAGAGATCTGTCATACTATCCAGGTCTGTGCACAAACAATTTGAGCTTCTACTTCTAAATATCCACCTTTCCAGAAACAAGTCTCCTACCATTGCCGCTTGTTATAGATCACTTACTGCCCACAGCTGTGCCTTGGACACCACATGTGAATTGATTGCGCCCCATCTATCTTCACAGCTCGTACTGTTAGGTGACCTAAACTGGGACATGCTTAACACCCCGGCCGTCCTACAATCTAAGCTAGATGCCCTCAATCTCACACAAATTATCAATGAACCTACCAGGTACAACCCCAAATACGTAAACACGGGCATCCTCCTAGATATCATTCTGACCAACCTGCCCTCTAAAGACACCTCTGCTGTCTTCAACCAGGATCTCAGCGATCACTTCCTCATTGCCTGCATCCGTAATGGTTCTGCAGTCAAATGACCACCCCTCATCACAAACGCTCCCTAAAACACAAACACATCAAGCAGGCATTTCTAATCGACCTGGCCCGGGTATCCTGGAAGGATATTGACCTCATTCCGTCAGTAGAGGATGCCTGGTTATTCTTTAAAAGTGCTTTCCTCACCATCTTAGATAAGCATGCCCCATTCAAAAAACATTGAACCAGGAACAGATATAGCCCTTGGTTCACTCCAGACCTGACTGCCCTTGACCAGCACAAAAACATCCTGTGGCATACTGCATTAGCATCAAATAGCCCCCGCGATATGCAACTTTTCTGGGACGTTAGGAACCAATATACAGGCATTTAGGAAAGCAAATGATAGCTAGAAATTTGCATCCTGTAGCACTACCTCCAAAAAGTTCTGTGACAATGTAAAGTCCATGGAGAATAAAAGCACCTCCTCCCAGCTGCACTGAGGCTAGGAAACACTGTCACCACTGATAAATCCACGATAATTGAGAATTTCAATAAGGATTTTTCTACGACTGGCCATGCTTTCCACCTGGCTACCCATACCCTGGTCAACAGCCCTGCAACCCCCACAGCAACTTGCCCAAAACGCCCCAATTTCTCCTTCACCCAAGTCCAGATAACTGATGTTCGGAAAGAGTAGCAAAATCTGGACCCCTACAAATCACCTGGGCTAGACAATCTGGACCCTCTATTCCTAAAATTATCTGCCGAAATTGTTGCAACTATTACTAGCCTGTTCAACCTCTCTTTTGTATCGTCTCAGATCCCCAAAGGTTAGAAAGCTTCTGCATTCATCCCCTTCTTCAAAGGGGGAGACACTCTAGACCCAAATGGTTACAGACTTATATCTATCCTACCCTGCCTTTCTAAGGTCTTCGAAAGCCAAGTTTACAAACAGATCACCGACCATTTCGAATCCCACCGTACCCTCTCCGCTATTCAATCTGGTTCCGAATTGGTCATGGGTGCACCTCAGCCACGCTCAAGGTCCTAAACTATCAATAAAAGACAATACTGTGCAGCTGTATTCATCGACCTGGCCAAGGCTTTCGACTCTGTCAATCACAACATTCTTATCGGCAGACTCAACAGCCTTGGTTTCTCAAATGACTGCCTCGCCTGGTTCAGCAACAACTTCTCTGACAGAGTTCTGTGTGTCAAATTGGAAGGTCTGTTGTCCGGACCTCAGGCAGTCTCTATGGGGGTGCCACAGGGTTCAATCCTCGGGCCGACACTTTTCTCTATATACATCAATGATGTCGCTCTTGCTGCTGGTGATTCTCTGATCCACCACTACGCAAACGACACCATTCTGTATACTTCAGGCTCTTCTTTGGACACTGTATTAACTAACCTCCAGATGAGCTTCAATGCCATACAACTCTCTTTACTTGGCCTCCAACTGCTCTTAAATGTAAGTTTAACTAAATAACTGTACCCGCACGCCCGACTAGCATCACCACCTTGGATGGTTCTGACCTAGAATATGTGGACATCTATAAGTACCGAGGTGTCTGGTTAGACTGTAAACTCTCCTTCCAGACTCACATTAAGCATCTCCAATCCAAAATGAAATCTACAATCGGCTTCCTATTTCGCAACAAACCATACTTCACTCATGCTGCCAAACATACCCTCGTAAAACTGACTATCCTACTGATCCTTGACTTTGGTGATGTCATTTACAAAATAGCCTCCAGGACACTTCTCAGCAAATTGGATGCAGTCTCTCTCACTGTCATCCGTTTTGTCACCAAAGCCCCTTATACTACCCACCACTGTGACCTGTATGCTCTTGTTGGCTGGCCCTCGCTTCATATTTGTCGCCAAACCCACTGGCTCCAGGTCATCTATAAGTCTTTCCCTTATCTCAGCTCACTGGTCACCATAGCAGCACCCACCTGTAGCACACACTCCAGCAGGTATTTTTCACTGGTCACCCCCAAAGCCAATTCCTCTTTAGCCGCCTTTCCTTCCAGTTCTCTGCTGCCAATGACTGGAATGAATTGCAAAAATCTCCTTCACAAACTTTTAATGTTACTTAATTTTATTTTTATTTCACCTTTTTTTAACCAGGTAGGCTAGTTGAGAACAAGTTCTCATTTACAACTGCGACCTGGCCAAGATAAAGCATAGCAGTGTGAACAGACAACACAGAGTTACACATGGAGTAAACAATAAACAAGTCAATAACACAGTAGAAGAAAGAAGAAAAAAAAGAGTCTGTATACATTGTGTGCAAAAGGCATGAGGAGGTAGGTGAATAATTACAATTTAGCAGATTAACACTGGAGTGATAAATGATCAGATGGTCATGCGCAGGAAGATATACTGGTGTGCAAAAGAGCAGAAAAGTACATAAATAAAAACAGTATGGGGATGAGGTAGAGATAAATTTGGTGAGGGAGATAAAAGTCTCCAACTTCAGAGCTTTTTTCAAGTTGTTCCAATCACAGGCAGCAGAAAACTGGAAGGAAAGGCGGCCAAATGAGGTGTTGGCTTTAGGGATGATCGGTGAGATACACCTGGTGGAGCGCGTGCTACAGGTGGGTGTTGCCATCGTGACCAGTGAACTGAGATAAGGCGGAGCTTTACCTAGCA
The DNA here is from genome assembly GCF_036934945.1 of Oncorhynchus masou masou. NCBI lineage: Eukaryota > Metazoa > Chordata > Actinopteri > Salmoniformes > Salmonidae > Oncorhynchus > Oncorhynchus masou. The sequence goes on along the minus strand of NC_088232.1, from coordinate 36,939,107 downwards.
TGGGCTTGTAGATGACCTGGAGCCAGTGGGTCTGGCGACAAATATGTAACGAGGACCAGCCGACTAGAGCATACAGGTCGCAGTGGTGGGTGGTATAAGGTGCTTTAGTAACAAAACGGATGGCACTGTGATAAACTGCATCCAGTTTGCTGAGTAGAGTATTGGAAGCTATTTTGTAGATGACATCGCCAAAGTCGAGGATCGGTAGGATAGTCAGTTTGGCGAAGGGTAAGTTTGGCGGTGTGAGTGAAGGAGGCTTTGTTGCGGAATAGAAAGCCGACTCTAGATTTGATTTTAGATTGGAGATGTTTGATATGAGTCTGGAAGGAGAGTTTACAGTCTAGCCAGAAACCTAGGTACTTATAGATGTCCACATAATCTAGGACGGAACCATCCAGGGTGGTGATGCTCATCGGGCGTGCGGGTGCATGCAGCTAACAGTTGAAAAGCATGTATTTGGTTTTACTAGCATTTAAGAGCAGTTGGAGGCCACGGAAGGAGTGTTTGTATGGTATTGAAGCTCGTTTGGAGGTTAGATAGCACAGTGTCCAAGGAAGGGCCAGAAGTATACAGAATGGTGTCGTCTGCGTAGAGGTGAATCAGGGAATCGCCCGCAGCAAGAGCAACATCATTGATATATACAGAGAAAAGAGTCGGCCTGAGAATTTAACCCTGTGGCACCCCCATAGAGACTGCCAGAGGACTGGACAACATGCCCTCCAATTTGACACACTGAACTCTGTCTGCAAAGTAGTTGGTGAACCAGGCAAGGCCGTCATTAGAAAAACCGAAGCTACTGAGTCTGCCGATAAGAATATAATGATTGACAGAGTCGAAAGCCTTGGCCAGGTCGATGAAGACGGCTGCACAGTACTGTCTTTTATCGATAGCGGTTATGATATTGTTTAGTGGCTGAGGTGCACCTGTGACCGGCTCGGAAACCAGATTGCACAGCGGAGAAGGTACAGAAATAGAGGGTCCAGATTGTCAAGACCAGCTGATTTGTACGGGTCCAGGTTTTGCAGCTCTTTCAGAACATCTGCTATCTGGATTTGGGTAAAGGAGAAGCTGGGGAGGCTTGGGCGAGTAGCTGCGGGGGGGAGCTACAGGATGCAAATTTCTGCTTGAAAAAGCTGGCCTTTGCTTTCCTGACTGACTGAGTGTATTGGTTCCTGACTTCCCTGAACAGTTGCATATCGTGGGGACTATTCGATGCTATTGCAGTCCGCCACACGATGTTTTTGTGCTGGTCGAGGGCAGTCAGGTCTGGAGTGAACCAAGGGCTATATCTGTTCTTAGTTCTGCATTTTTTGAACGGAGCATGCTTATCTAAGATGGTGAGGAAGTTACTTTTAAAGAATGACCAGGCATCCTCAACTGACGGGATGAAGTCAATATCCTTCCAGGATACCCGGGCCAGGTCGATTAGAAAGGCCTGCTCGCAGAAGTGTTTTAGAGAGCGTTTGACAGTGATGAGGGGTGGTCGTTTGACTACGGGCCCGTAGCGGATACAGGCAATGAGGCAGTGATCACTGAGATCCTGATTGAAGACAGCGGAGGTGTATTTGGAGGGCCTGTTGGTCAGGATAACATCTATGAGGGTGCCATTGTTTACAGATTTAGGGTTGTACCTAGTGGGTTCCTTGATGATTTGTATGAGATTGAGGGCATCTAGCTTAGATTGTAGGACTGCCGGGGGTTAAGCATATCCCAGTTTAGGTCACCTAACAGAACGAACTCTGAAGCTAGATGGGGGGCGATCGATTCACAAATGGTGTCCAGGGCACAGCTGGGAGCTGAGGGGGGGGGGGGGAGGCAACAGTGAGAGATTATTTCTGGAGAGAGTCATTTTTCAAATTAATAGTTTGAACTGTTTGGATATGGATCTGGAAAGTATGACATTACTTTGCAGGATATCTCTGCAGTAGACTGCAACTCTGCCCCCTTTGGCAGTTCTATCTTGATGGAAAATGTTATAGTTGGGTATGGAAATCTCTTAATTTTTGGTGGCCTTCCTAAGTCAGGATTCAGACACGGCAAGGACATCAGAGTTGGCAGAGTGTGCTAAAGCAGTGAGTAAAACAAACTTAGGGCGGAGGCTTCTGATGTTGACATGCAAGAAACCAAGGCTTTTTCGATCACAGAAGTCAACAAATGAGGGTGCCTGGGGACATGCAGGGCCTGGGTTTACATCCACATCACCCGCGGAACAAAGGGGGAGTAGTATGAGGGTGCGGCGAAAGGCTATCAAAACTGGTCGCCTAGAGCGTTGGGGACAAAGAATAAAAGGAGCAGATTTCTGGGCATGGTAGAATATATTTAGGGCATAATGCGCAGACAGGGGTATGGTGGGGTGCGGGTACAGCGGAGGTAAGCCCAGGCACTGGGTGATGATAAGAGAGGTTATATCTCTGGACATGCTGGTTTAAGCATCAGCTGTCAGAGAGGCTCACAGATCATTGCACCTGTACATAGCCAATCTGTAAATCACCCATCCAACTACCTCATTCCCATATTATTATATATTGTTTTGCTCCTTTGCACCCCAGTATCTCCACTTGCACATTCATCTTCTGCACATCTATCACTCCAGAGTTTAATTGCTAAATTGTAATTACATCACCACTACGGCCTATTTATTGCCTTACCTCCCTAATCTTACCTCATTTGCACACATTATATATATATATAATGTGGGGCAAAAAAGTATTTAGTCAGCCACCAATTGTGTAAGTTCTCCCACTTAAAAAGATGAGTGAGGCCTGTAATTTTCATCATAGGTACACTTCAACTATGACAGACAAAATGAGGGAAAAAAATCCAGAAAATCACATTGTAGAATTTTTTATGAATTTATTTGCAAATTATAGTGGAAAAATAAGTATTTGGTCACCTACAAACAAGCAAGATTTCTGGCTCTCACAGACCTGTAACTTCATCTTTACGAGGCTCCTCTGTCGTCCACTCATTACCTGTATTAATGGCACCTGTTTGAACTTGTTATCAGTATAAAAGACACCTGTCCACAACCTCAAAACAGTCACACTCCAAACTCCACTATGGCCAAGACCAAAGAGCTGTCAAAGGACACCAGAAACAAAATTGTACACCTGCACCAGGCTGGGAAGACTGAATCTGCAATAGGTAAGCAGCTTGGTTTGAAGAAATCAACTGTGGGAGCAATTATTAGGAAATGGAAGACATACAAGACCACTGATAATCTCCCTCAATCTGGGGCTCCATGCAAGATCTCACCCCGTGGGGTCAAAATGATCACAAGAACGGTGAGCAAAAATCCCAGAACCATACGGGGGGACCTAGTGAATGACCTGCAGAGAGCTGGGACTGAAGTAACAAAGCCTACCATCAGTAACACACTACGCCGCCAGGGACTCAAATCCTGCAATGGCAGACGTGTCCCCCTGATTAAGCCAGTACATGTCCAGACTCGTCTGAAGTTTGCTAGAGAGCATTTGGATGATCCAGAAGAAGATTGGGAGAATGTCATATGGTCAGATGAAACCAAAATAGAACTTTTTGGTAAAAACTCAACTCGTCGTGTTTGGAGGACAAAGGATGCTGAGTTGCATCCAAAGAACACCATGCCTACTGTGAAGCATGGGGGTGGAAACATCATGCTTTGGGGCTGTTTTTCTGCAAAGGGACCAGGACGACTGATCCGTGTAAAGGAAAGAATGAATGGGGCCATGTATCGTAAGATTTTGAGTGAAAACCTCCTTCCATCAGCAAGGGCATTAAAGATGAAATGTGGCTGGGTCTTTCAATATGACAATGATCCCAAACACACTGCCCGGGCAACAAAGGAGTGGCTTCGTAAGAAGCATTTCAAGGTCCTGGAGTGGCCTAGCCAGTCTCCAGATCTCAACCCCATAGAAAATCTTTGGAGGGAGTTGAAAGTCTGTGTTGCCCAGCAACAGCCCCAAAACATCACTGCTCTAGAGGAGATCTGCATGGAGGAATGGGCCAAAATACCAGCAACAGTGTGTGAAAACCTTGTGAAGACTTACCGAAAACGTTTGACCTCTGTCATTGCCAACAAAGGGTATATAACAAAGTATTGAGATAAACTTTTGTTATTGACCAAATACTTATTTTCCACCATAATTTGCAAATGCGTTCATTAAAAATCCTGCAATGTGATTTTCTGGATTTTTTTCTCTCATTTTGTCTGTCATAGTTGAAGTGTACCTAATTATGACAATTACAGGCCTCTCTCATCTTTTTAAGTGGGAGAACTTGCACAATTGGTGGCTGACTAAATACTTATTTGCCACACTGTATATATAAAAAAAACAAAGTTATTGACTGTACGTTTGTTTATTCCATGTGTAACTCTGTGTTGTTTGTGTCACACTGCGTTGTTTTATCTTGGCAGGTTGCAGTTGTAAATGAGAACTTGTTCTCAACTGGCCTACCTGGTTAAATAAAGGTGAAATTAAAATAAAATGTAAAAGGTGCAGATCTCAGGTGAGATCAAATGGAAATGGAGACTGACTGTAGAAGTGAAACTCAAAAGCATCCATACCATTAACACAAAAAATTATAGTTTTCATATTATAATAATAGCATACTCATTAAGTAATGTTCTGTCGATGCTTGAAAAGAATTTTCAAGAAATGTCAGAAATGTCAAGCAAGCTTTTGAGTGTTTGTAACAAGCCTTTTCAGTCGCTGTGTGAAGTGGGGCTAAAATAAGCGTTTTCATTATGCCTCTATTTCAAAGCACTTGAAAGCTTTTATCGTTGCAAGTGGCCACAGTAGGATTCCAAGCTGTCAGAAAACAGAGACATTTTTGTACAAATCTTTTCGTACACGAGAATTTCAGCTTTTCATGTTATAACGCAACGTATTGAACTCTACTGCTATGCCAGAACAAAGCAATGAATGTTGTTACAAGAGTAAATACAGTGTTACAAGACAGGTAAGAGCAACATAAAATCCTTTGAATTAAGACCTAGATATCCAGGTGAGGGGAGGTCCTTACTAATTAGCGACCTTAATTCATCTATCAAGTACAAGAGTGTAGCGATAACCCGCAGACACTCGGCCCTCCGTGGAATGAGTTTGACAAGTGCTCCAGAGAGCTGTATTCCAGCCATTATCTAAGCTTTGTGCTGTTGCAGTCTGAAAAACCATTCCATCAGTGTTTTAGAACACGAGCCTAGGACTTGACAATGACTCGACCAGTGGTGACTCGGACTTGGACTCAACTACTTGTGACTTTGTTGTCTAACTCTATTTTTCATAATTTAACATACTGGCTAAAACAGCAAATGTTAGATAGCTGTATTATCTATTTAGCCTTAGAAATGTGTAACACTGTAGTGAAATTTAGCTTTAAAAAATAGTTGGACAGCAACTTTTAGCACTACCAAGGGACTCGTGACTCGAGTATAAAGGACCTGACCATGGACTCGTACACTCGGGACTTGAGACTCGACTCAGACTCGAGGTTTAGTGACTTGACTACATCACTGCTTTCCATCATCAACAGTTTTATTGCACTGCACAGAATTGATCTTGTAGAAATTGACATGCCAGAATACTGTACAATGCTTGTTGTGCCCATTGACATTTTGATTAATTCATGTCATTAAAAATACCTGAAGAGCCTTTCTTCTAGAAATGTGTTAATCCTTTTCAGCCAATACAATAGAAATGTTTCCATTGGGAGATGTATTAAACCATCCTGAATTCCAGTCCTTTACTAAGCCTGTAATTGGCCGTTGGCGGTGGAAGGTGAGGACCAATGCGCAGCATGGTAAGTGTCAATTTTTTTCATAAAGTAATAGGACACTGAACAAAAACAACAAAGTGAACGAACAAAACAGTTCTGTCTGGTGCAGATACAAACACTCAACAGAAAACAATCACCCACGAAACACAAGTGGGAAAAGGCTACCTAAGTATGATTCTCAATCAGAGACAACTAACGACACCTGCCTCTGATTGAGAACCATACCAGGCCAAACACATAACACAACAGAGAAAATCTAACATAGACAACCCACCCAACTCACGCCCTGACCCTACTAAAACAAAGACATAACAAAAGAACTAAGGTCAGAATGTGACAAAGCCAGACAATTTCCTTAAACCTGAAATATTTAGAAGCATTTAGAAGCACAATGTATTTATATTTTGCATTATGTGTTTCTCAAAATAAAGTTTTGATACGAATATAAATAGAGAACTGTTGCTATGTTGCAAAGCTGCCATGCTCATTGCATTTGACAATTCAAAATAACGTTTCATCCATTTTTGTCAATTGATTTATCAAAAATGATCCAACTCCTTGAGTGACATCCTCTCTGATCTGCATTCAGCTATAGCCTGCTCAACATCTACCTCCTTCACAGACCGGGGTGTGTACACAGACCGGGGTGTGTACACAGACTGGGGTGTGCACACAGCCCACAACGTCTGGGGATGTTACTGCGTCTATTGGCAGTAGTCACAGAGACATGTGAGCTACACGTGGCAGTGTTTTAAGGCTCTCAGCGATGTGTAATGTTGCCTATTCTGTTCTGCCCTAGCCAGAAACTGTGTGCCATTGTCACCAGCCGCTACAGCATCTTCTGGCGTGATTGGGATTACCTTGCAGGCCATTACTCCAGGTGCGTCCCAGCATTGCACGTCTCCCAACGATATGGCCATCACAGAAATACATTTGTTATCCAATTGTCCAATTTATTGAGCTGTCACTGGCAAGCGAGACTGGAAGGCCACAAACAGGGCCTGCCAGGGGCCGAGATGGAGAGGAGGCTCTGCGGGCCTCTGTCTCCTCCTCAGAGTGCATCCAAAGACAGGCAGGGAATCATCAAACACAGGGCCTTGTGTTTGTTGTTTATGATGTTATAATACTAACAGATTCAGGTGTTTTTGTTCTACAGAAATGCAGACTGTATTGATCTGACTTGTTAGAACAATGTGGGTGTGTCAAATGTATCCTCCAATCAAGATGTTCCATTGAGAATCCTGTCTTTAAGGCAATCATTTGATTTTAAAATGAGTTATTTGGAGAATGGAAAGGGATGTTGATAAAACCCCGCTTGATAAGAGCCACACAACTGTTTTTTTCAGACAAGGCTGGATTCCAACACAGACAACAGGAAGACAAATGTCCAGACATGTTGATAATCAAGGCAGACACCACTGGAGTGTGGGTGATCAAAACAAAAACATAATATTGTCTGGAATGATGTTCTGAATATACTTTTAATCATGTTATTATCCGTTGCGCGCTGAATGCAAGTAAATGCACAAATTGCATTTGGGTGTCTAATTCCTGGTTTTCCAAAGTGCCTCAGTGAGAGAGCTGATGCTAGCTATCTTAAATCGGAAGGGTGATGACACAGCGTTTTAATTACCATCTGGCCATGGTGGGGACGAGGGAAGCGATAATAGATGGGAGAGCAGAGGCAGCGGGGTTCTGAGGGGCTCAACTTCATGGTCACTAACATGCTGAGGCCCCTGTGATTGACAGATCCTAGCATGCTGCCAGGCTCCTCATCTGAAAGCCTGTAACTCTCTGTAATTGTCCTCTCAGTCAGCACTGTGCTGGCCTGGCCTGGGTTCCTTCACTAAAATATAACCCTAAACAACAACAACACACTCTGACTCCCTCTATCTCTTATTCCTGTGAAGTAAACACTGAATGCTAGAGGTGAACCTTCTTTATTAAAGTTGGGAAAACATTTCCACAAGAGAGGCTGTGCAGTTGAAAAGGACATTCTCTATAGTGTGCTGCCAACAGTAGAACTGACCTCCGCTAAGTCTCCTCAGAGAGAGACACATGGACCATCCCCATGACAGGAGGCCTGCTGCTTCCTCCCTGTGTGTGAAAACTTTGCCTGAACTCAAGCTGTTGTGTCCTCGTACCAAATCAAAGGCCATTAGTGGAATTAGGAGATGAGGAAAGCAAGACACTCGAGCAGGCTCCTCTCCACTGCATACAGCGAGATCAATCTTGTGAGCCCCAGTCAGATATCTACCAGCGCCCAACCAGAGGTAGTGTTCAACTACTATGAAGCAGTGGAAAAACACAGGGAGACACAGGGATCTTTGCACAAAGCACATATGGACTGGTGTTCTGCCCTGTCCATACTGATTTATACAAGATGTGTATAATCTGATGTTGTTGACAGACATATTGAAAACATCCGAGCTGGGTGGCGTAAGACTTAGAGGATGTGTTAAATAATGGTGCAACATTTTTTATTGAATTTATAACACAATGCAACTGGAGTGAAGCTGCTCAACTACACAACCCCCCCCCCCTCCACACACACAGTCCCCCCTCCATCCTCCCCCTCCATCCCCCCTCCTCAAACCATTTGAATGAGAGTGCAAGTGTGTGTGCGTACGAACAGGCATTGGATGTACTCTCGTTTCTTGTGTAATTTTTAAATATTGTATTATTTCTATATATTTTTGGAAATGTATTACCTTCATTTTAACTCTCACTCCATCCTGGTCTCAGACTAGATGTCACATAGTAAATGTAAATCCAGGACACCCAAATTAGTATTATATTTATTTTTGTTAATTTTATTTCACCTTTATTTATTTATTTTATTTTTGAATTTTACCAATTTTTCTCCCCAATTTCGTGGTATCTTGTTTAGTAGCTGTTTAGTAGCTACTATCTTGTCTCATCGCTACAACTCCTGTACGGGCTCGGGAGACACGAATGTTGAAAGTCATGCGTCCTCCGATACACAACCCAACCAAGACGCACTACTTCTTAACACAGCGCCATCCAACCCGGAAGCCAGCCGCACCAATGTGTCGGAGGAAACACCGTGCACCTGGCAACCTTGGTTAGCGCGCACTGCGCCCGGCCTGCCACAGGAGTCGCTGATGCGCAATGAGACAAGGATTTCCCTACCGGCCAGACCCTCCCTAACCCGGACGATGCGAGGCCAATTGTACGTCGCCCCACGGACCTCCCGGTCGGTTACGACAGAGCCTGGGAGCAAACCCAAAGTCTCTGGTGGCACAGCTGGCGCGGCAGTACAGCGCCCCTAACCACAGCGCCACCCGGGAGGCCCTATTTCACCTTTATTTAACCAGGTAGACTAGTTGAGAACAAGTTCTCATTTACAACTGCGACCTGGCAAAGATAAACAAAGATACAGTCAATAATACAATAGAGAAAGTCTATATACACTGTGCAAATGAGGTAGGATAAGGGGGTGAGGCAATAAATAAGCCATAGTGGCGAAATTATTACAGTATGGCAAATTAAACACTGGGGTGATAGATGTGCAGAAGATGAGTGTGCAAGTAGCAGTACTGGGGTGCAAAGTAGCAAAATAAATAAAATAAATAACAATATGTTGATGAGGTAGTTGGATGGGCTATTTACAGATTGGCTATTTACAGGTGCAGTGATCTGTGAGCTGCTCTGACAGCAGGTGCTTAAAGCTATTGAGGGAGATATGAGTCTCCAGCTTCAGTGATTTTTGCAGTTTGTTCCAGTCATTGGCAGCAACGAACTGGAAGGAAAGGCAGCCAAATAGGAATTGGCTTTGGGGGTGACCAGTGAAATATACCTGCTGGAGCATGTGCTGCGGTTTCGGTGCTGCTATGGTGACCAGTGAGCTAAGATAAGGCAGGGCTTTACCTAGCAACGACTTATAGATGACCTGGTGAAGGTGGGTTTGGCGATGGACATGAAGCGAGGGCCAGCAAACGAGAGCATACAGATCGCAGTGGTGGGTAGTATATGGGGCTTTGGTGACAAAACGGATGGCACTGTATGCATCAAATTTGCTGAGTAGAGTGTTGGAGGTTATTTTGTAAATCAAATCAAATTTTATTTGTCACATACACATGGTTAGCAGATGTTAATGCGAGTGTAGCGAAATGCTTGTGCTTCTAGTTCCGACAATGCAGTAATAACCAACAAGTAATCTAACTAACAATTCCTAAACTACTGTCTTATACACAGTGTAAGGGGATAAAGAATATGTACATAAGGATATATGAATGAGTGATGGTACAGAGCAGCATAGGCAAGATACAGTAGATGGTATCGAGTACAGTATATACATATGAGATGAGTATGTAAACAAAGTGGCATAGTTAAAGTGGCTAGTGATACATGTATTACATAAGGATGCAGTCGATGATATAGAGTACAGTATATACGTATGCATATGAGATGAATAATGTAGGGTAAGTAACATTATATAAGGTAGCATTGTTTAAAGTGGCTAGTGATATATTTACATCATTTCCCATCAATTCCCATTATTAAAGTGGCTGGAGTTGAGTCAGTGTCAGTGTGTTGGCAGCAGCCACTCAATGTTAGTGGTGGCTGTTTAACAGTCTGATGGCCTTGAGATAGAAGCTGTTTTTCAGTCTCTCGGTCCCAGCTTTGATGCACCTGTACTGACCTCGCCTTCTGGATGATAGCGGGGTGAACAGGCAGTGGCTCGGGTGGTTGATGTCCTTGATGATCTTTATGGCCTTCCTGTAACATCGGGTGGTGTAGGTGTCCTGGAGGGCAGGTAGTTTGCCCCCGGTGATGCGTTGTGCAGACCTCACTACCCTCTGGAGAGCCTTACGGTTGAGGGCGGAGCAGTTGCCGTACCAGGCGGTGATACAGCCCGCCAGGATGCTCTCGATTGTGCATCTGTAGAAGTTTGTGAGTGCTTTTGGTGACAAGCCAAATTTCTTCAGCCTCCTGAGGTTGAAGAGGCGCTGCTGCGCCTTCTTCACGATGCTGTCTGTGTGAGTGGACCAATTCAGTTTGTCTGTGATGTGTATGCCGAGGAACTTAAAACTTGCTACTCTCTCCACTACTGTTCCATCGATTTGGATAGGGGGTTGTTCCCTCTGCTGTTTCCTGAAGTCCACAATCATCTCCTTAGTTTTGTTGACGTTGAGTGTGAGGGTATTTTCCTGACACCACACTCCGAGGGCCCTCACCTCCTCCCTGTAGGCCGTCTCGTCGTTGTTGGTAATCAAGCCTACCACTGTTGTGTCGTCCGCAAACTTGATGATTGAGTTGGAGGCGTGCGTGGCCACGCAGTCGTGGGTGAACAGGGAGTACAGGAGAGGGCTCAGAACGCACCCTTGTGGGGCCCCAGTGTTGAGGATCAGCGGGGAGGAGATGTTGTTACCTACCCTCACCACCTGGGGGCGGCCCGTCAGGAAGTCCAGTACCCAGTTGCACAGGGCGGGGTCGAGACCCAGGGTCTCGAGCTTGATGACGAGCTTGGAGGGTACTATGGTGTTGAATGCCGAGCTGTAGTCGATGAACAGCATTCTCACATAGGTATTCCTCTTGTCCAGATGGGTTAGGGCAGTGTGCAGTGTGGTTGAGATTGCATCGTCTGTGGACCTATTTGAGCGGTAAGCAAATTGGAGTGGGTCTAGGGTGTCAGGTAGGGTGGAGGTGATATGGTCCTTGACTAGTCTCTCAAAGCACTTCATGATGACGGAAGTGAGTGCTACGGGGCGGTAGTCGTTTAGCTCAGTTACCTTAGGTTTCTTGGGAACAGGAACAATGGTGGCCCTCTTGAAGCATGTGGGAACAGCAGACTGGTATAGGGATTGATTGAATATGTCCGTAAACACACCAGCCAGCTGGTCTGCGCATGCTCTGAGGGCGCGGCTGGGGATGCCATCTGGGCCTGCAGCCTTGCGAGGGTTAACACGTTTAAATGTTTTACTCACCTCGGCTGCAGTGAAGGAGAGACCGCATTTTTCCGTTGCAGGCAGTGTCAGTGGCACTGTATTGTCCTCAAAGCGGGCAAAAAAGTTATTTAGTCTGCCTGGGAGCAAGACATCCTGGTCCGTGACTGAGCTGGATTTCTTCCTGTAGTCCGTGATTGACTGTAGACCCTGCCACATGCCTCTTGTGTCTGAGCCGTTGAATTGGGATTCTACTTTGTCTCTGTACTGACGCTTAGCTTGTTTGATAGCCTTACGGAGGGAATAGCTGCATTGTTTGTATTCAGTCATGTTACCAGACACCTTGCCCTGATTGAAAGCAGTGGTTCGCGCTTTCAGTTTCACGCGAATGCTGCCATCAATCCAAGGTTTCTGGTTAGGGAATGTTTTAATCGTTGCTATGGGAACAACATCTTCAACGCACGTTCTAATGAACTCGCACACCGAATCAGCGTATTCGTCAATGTTGTTATTTGACGCAATACGAAACATGTCCCAGTCCACGTGATGGAAGTAGTCTTGGAGTGTGGAGTCAGCTTGGTCGGACCAGCGTTGGACAGACCTCAGCGTGGGAGCTTCTTTTTTTAGCTTTTGTCTGTAGGCAGGTATCAGCAAAATGGAGTCGTGGTCGTGGTCAGCTTTTCCGAAAGGGGACATCGTTGAAGTCAAGGATCGGTAGGATAGTCAGTTTTACAAGGGTATGTTTGGCAGCATGAGTGAAGGATGATTTGTTGCGAAATAGGAAGCCGATTGTAGATATAATTTTATGATTGGAGATGTTTGATGTGAGTCTGGAAGGAGAGTTCACATTTGAACCGGACACCTAGGTATTTGTAGTTGTCCACATATTCTAAGTCAGAACCGTTCAGAGCAGTGATGCTGGACAGGTGGGTAGGTGTGGGCAGCGATCAGTTGAAGAGCATGCATTTAGTTTTGCTTGCATTTAAGAGCAGTTGTAGGCCACGGAAGGAAGGTTGTATGGCATTGAAGCTCGTCTGGAGGTTAGTTAACACAATGTCCAAAGATTACTTTTTATTTAACCAGGTAGGCTGGTTGAGAACAAGTTCTCATTTACAACTGCAACCTGGCCAAGATAAAGCAAAGCAGTGTGACACAGACAACACAGTTACACATGAAAAAACAATAAACAAGCCAATAACACAGTAGAAAAAAAGAAAGTCTATGTACAGTGTGTGCAAAAGGCATGAGGAGGTAGGCAATAAATAGGCCATGGGAGCAAATAATTACAATTTAGCAGATTAACACTGGAGTGATAAATGAGCAGATGATGATGTGCAAGTAGAGATACTGGTGTGCAAAAGAGCAGAAAAGTAAATAAAAACAATATGGGGATGAGGTAGGTACTGTAGATTGGGGTGGGCTATTTACAGATGGACTATGTACAGCTGCAGCGATCGGTTAGCTGCTCAGATAGCTGATGTTTAAAGTTGGTGAGGGAAATAAAAGTCTCCAACTTTTTTTCAATTTTGCAATTTGTTCCAATCACTGGCAGCAGAGAACTGTAAGGAAAGGCCGCCAAATGAGTTGTTGACTTTGGGGATGATCAGTGAGATGTACTGTACCTGCTGGAACGTGTGCTACGGGTGGGTGTTGTTATCGTGACCAGTAAACTGAGATAAGGCAGAGCTTTACCTAGCATAGACTTATAGATGACCTGGAGCCATTGGGTCTGGCAACAAATATGTAGCGAGGGCCAGCCGACTGGAGCGTACAGGTCGCAATGGTGGGTGGCATAAGGTGATTTGGTAACAAAAAAGATGGCACTGTGATAGACTGCATCCAGTTTGCTGAGTAGAGTATTGGAAGTTATTTTATAAATGACATTGCCGAAGTCGAGGATCTGTAAGATAGTCAGTTTTACTAGGGTAAGTTTGGTGGCGTGAGTGAAGGAGGCTTTGTTGCGAAATAGGAAGCCGATTGTAGATTTGATTTTGGATTGGAGATGTTTAATATGAGTCTGGAAGGAGAGTTTACAGTCTAACCAGACACTTAGGTTTTTGTAGTTGTCCACATATTCTAGGTCGGAACCGTCCAGGGTGGTGATGCTAGTCGGGCAGGCGGGTGCGGGCAGCGAACAGTTGAAAAGCATGCATTTGGTTTTACTAGCGTTTAAGAGCAGTTGGAGGCCACGGAAGGAGTGTTGTATGGCATTGAAGCTCGTTTGGATGTTAGTTAGCACAGTGTCCAAGGAAGGGCCAGAAGTATACAGAATGGGATCGTCTGCGTAGAGGTGAATCAGGGAATCACCAGCAGCAAGAGCGACATCATTAATATATACAGAGAAAAGAGTCAGCCTGAGAATTTATCCCTGTGGCACCCCCATAGAGACTGCCAGAGGTCCGGACAACATTCCCTCCGATTTGACACACTGAACTCTGTCTGCAAAGTAGTTGGTGAACCAGGCGAGGCAGTCATTAGAAACACCAAGGCTGTTGAGTGCCCATAAGAATACGGTGATTGACAGAGTCGAAAGCCTTGGCCAGATCGATGAAGTCGGCTACACAGTACTGTCTTTTATCGATGGCGGTTATGATATCGTTCAGTACCTTGAGCGTGGCTGAGGTGCACCCGTGACCAGCTCGGAAACCGTATTGCACAGCGGAGAAGTTATGGTGGGATTTGAAATGGTCAGTGATCTGTTTATTAACTTGGCCTTCGAAGACATTAGATAGGCAGGGCAGGATGGATATAGGTCTGTAACAGTTTGGGTCTAGTGTGTCACCGCCTTTGAAGAGGGGGATGACCGCGGCAGCTTTCCAATCTTTAGGGATCTCGGTCGATACTAAAGAGAGGTTGAACAGGCTGGTAATAGGGGTTGCAACAACGGCGGTGGATAGTTTTAGAAAGAGAGGGTCCAGATTGTCTAGCCCAGCTGATTTGTACGGGTTCAGATTCTGCAGGTCTTTCAGAAAGAGAAGTTCGGGAGGCTTGGGCGAGTAGCTGCGGCGGGGGGGGGGGGGGTGAATCTGTTGGCCGGGGTTGGAGTAGCCAGGAGGAAAGCATGACCAGCCGGAAGTATACAGAATGGTGTCAGAAGTATACAGAATGGTGTCGTCTGTGTAGAGGTGGATCAGAGAATCACCAGCAGCAAGAGCGACATCATTGATGTATATAGAGAAAAGAGTCGGCCCGAGGATTTAACCCTGTGGCACCCCCATAGAGACTGCCAGAGTTCCAGACAACAGACCCTCCAATTTGACACACTGAACTCTATCAGATAAGTTGTTGCTGAACCAGGCGAGGCAGTCATTTGAGAAACCAAGGCTGTTGAGTCTGCCGATTAGAATGTGGTGATTGACAGAGTCGAAAGCCTTGGCCAGGTCGATGACTACAGCTGCACAACTTTCCAATCTTTGATGATCTTCTTCTGTTGGCACTCCAAAAGGTCCCAGTTACATCACAAATGGTCCTTTTGTTTGATAATGTTCTTCTTTATATCCATAAAATCTCAGTTTAGCTGGCGACCTTCAGACAATAATCCATCCAGTTTCCCCCCATCAAAATGCATACAAAATGAATCCCAAACGTTACTAATAAACTTTTCGAAACAAGCCAAATAACGTTTATAATCAAACCTTAGGTATCCTAATCTGCAAATAAACGATCAAATTTTATACGGAGAATAGTATGTTCATTACCGGAGATAAATAAGAAAGAACACGTTTTCTTCCACGCACTTGGAAACACTACAGCCAAAATGGGAGCCACCTAGAAAAACTCAACTTTCTGGCTAATTTTTTCAAAAACCAGTCTGAAACTCTTTCTAAACACTGTTGACATCTAGTGGAAGCCCTAGGAACTGCAATCTGGGAGGACTTGGGCTTATAATTATAGTACTAGCCATTGAAAATAGTGGTAAACTGAATTTGTTTTTTTGGGGGATGGTTTGTCCTTGGGGTTTAGCCCGCCATATCAGTTCTGTTATACTCACAGACATTATTTAAACAGTTTTAGAAACTTTAGAGTGTGTCCTATCTAAATCTAAATCCAATTATATGCATATCCTAGTTTCTGGGCCTGAGTAACAGGCAGTTTACTTTGGGCACGCTTTTCATCCGGATGTGAAAATACTGCCCCCTATCCCAAAGAAGTGTTTAACTTGGCTTTCGAAGACCTTAGAAAGACAGGGTAGGATAGATATAGGTCTATAGCAGTTTGGGTCTAGAGTGTCTCCCCCTTTGAAGAGGGCAACTTTCCAATCTTTGGGGATCTCAGACGATACGAAAGTGGGGGTTGAACAAGCCAGTAATAGGGGTTGTGACCGGGGTAGGGGTAGCCAGGTAGAAAGCATGGCCAGCCGTAGAAAAATGCTTACTGAAATTCTCAATTATAGTGGATTTATTGGTGGTGACAGTGTTTCCTAGCCTCTGTGCAGTGGGCAGCTGGGAGGAGGTGCTCTTATTTTCCATGGACTTTATAGTGTCACAGAACTTTTTGGAGGTAGTGATACAGGATGCAAATATCTGTTTGAAAATGCTAGCCTTTGCTTTCCTAACTGCCTGTGTATATTGGTTCCTAACTTCCCTGAAAAGTTGCATATCACGGGTGCTATTTGATGCTAATGCAGTACGCCACAGGATGTTTTTGTGCTGGTTAAGGGCAGCCAGGTCTGGAGTGAACCATATCTGTTCCTGGTTAAAAAAAATAATGGGGCATGCTTATTTAAGATGTTGAGGAAAGCACTTTTAAAGAATAACCAGGCATCCTCTACTTACGGAATGAGGTCAATGTAACGATCTCGTCTTCATCGGATGAGGAGTAGTAAGGATCGGACCAAAATGCAGCGTGGTAAGTGTCCATGATTATTTATTATACCAGAACACGAAAATAACAAAGTGAATGTAAGAAATGAAAATCGAAACAGTCCTGAAAGGTGAAAACACAAAACAGGAAACAACTACCCACAAACACCAGGTGGGAAAAGGCTACCTAAGTATGGTTCTCAATCAGAGACAACGATAGACAGCTGCCTCTGATTTGGAACCATACCAGGCCAAACACATAGAAAAAAAAACAAAGAAAAACAACATAGAATGCCCACCCCAACTCACACCCCGACCAAACCAAAATAGAGACATAAAAAAGGAACTAAGGTCAGGGCGTGACAGTCAAAATCATTCCAGGATACCCAGGCCAGGTTGATTAGAAATGCCTGCTCGATGAAGTGTTTTAGGGAGCGTTTGACAGTGATGAGGGGTGGTCGCTTGACCGCAGACCCATTACGGACGCAGGCAATGAGGCAGTGATCGCTGAGATCCTGGTTGAAGACAGCAGAGGTGTATTTGGAGGGAAGGTTGGTTATGAGGGTGTCCGTGTTTACGGATTTGGGGTTGTACCTGGTGGGTTCATTGATAATTTGTGTGAGATTGAGGGCATCAAGTTTGGATTGTAGGACGGCCGGGGTGTTAAGTATGTCCCAATTTAGGTCATCTAACAGCAAGAGCTCTGAAGATAGATGGTGGGCAATCAATTAGTGTATGGTGTCCAGGGCACAGCTGGGGGCAGAAAGTGCTTTATCGCAAGTGGCAACGGTAAAGAGACTTGTTTCTGGAGAGGTGGATTTTTAAAAGTAGAAGCTCAAATTGTTTGTGCACAGACCTGGATAGTATGACAGAACTCTGCAGGCTATTCCTGCAGTAGATTGCAACTCCGCCCCCTTTGGCAGTTCTATCTTGTCGGAAAATGTTATATTTGGGGATGGTAATTTCAGGGTTTTTGGTGGTCTTCCTAAGCCAGGATTCAGACACAGCCAGGACATCTGGGTTGGCGGAGTGTGCTAGGGCAATGAATAAAACAAACTTAGGGAGGAGGCTTCTAATGTTAACATGCATGAAACCAAGGCTTTTACGGTTACAGAAGTCAACAAATGAGAGCACCTGGGGAATGGGAGTGGAGCTAGGCACTGCAGGGCCTGGATTAACCTCCACATCACCAGAGGAACAGAGGAGGAGTAGGATAAGGGTACAGCTAAAGGCTAAAAGAACTGGCCGTCTAGTACGTTCAGAACAGAAAGTAAAATAGCAGATTTCTGGGCACGTTAGAATAGACTCAAGGCATGATGTACAGACAAAGGTATGGTAGGATGAGAATACAGTGTGTTCCGTTTGGCATGGTTACATCAGACAGATGGTTACTTAAGGCAAAAAAAAGTAGGGTGGCTGGTCGAGGTGGATTGATGGGATATAACGCAAACATGTCATCATAGACAACTTTAGCATTTTCACTAATTAGCAACTTTTCAACTACTCAGCCAGTTAGTTAACCCTTCCCCTAACTCTAACTTGAACCCTTTTAGCTAACCATAACCTTAACCCTTTAATCTAACTCTTAAACGTACCCTTAACCAGTAACCCTAACCTCTAGACTAACAGCCTAGCTAGAATTCGTTGCATAGCTTAAGTTTAGCAAATTCGTAACATATTTTTCGTTTTGCAAATTTGTAACATATCATACAAAATGGGTGATGGATATCCACACGTCTCACATTTACGTACATAATAATATAAAATGCTCTGAGACCAGGTTGCTCACTCAGCAACTTCACTCCCACTCATCTCCAGTTCCAAATTCCAACCCTCGGTTTCCCTCAACCCATCCCACCTATCTCCGCTGGCCACCCTCTTTTGATTTTTATGAGCCATATATCTTTCAACTATGCTGTTTGAACTATGCTGTTATAATTTGAATATATCTAATCGAATAGAATCCACCGATTGCGTGTTAAAGATAAATACTTTTGCTAAAAGTATTAATATATTATCGATTGACTGACTAGGTCTCTAATCTTCCAAAAATGCTACACTATATATGAAAAAGTATGTGGACACCCCTTCAAAATAGTGGATTAGACTATTTCAGCTACACATGTTGCTGACAGGTGTATACAATTGAGCACACAGCCATGCAATCTCCATAGACAAACATTGGCAGTTGAATGGCCTTCCTGAAAAGCTCAGTGACTTTCAACGTAGCACCGTCATAGCATGCCACCTTTCCAACAAGTCAGTCCATCAAATTTCTTCCCTGCTAGAGCTGCCCCGGTCAGCTGTAAGTGCTGTTATTGTGAAGTGGAAACGCCTAGGATCAAAAACGGCTATGGCCGAACAGCCGCACACAAGCCTGAGATCATGCACAATGCTAAGCGTCGGTTGGTGTGGTGTAAAGCTCGCGGCCATTGGACTCTGGAGCAGTGGAAATGCGTTCTCTGGAGTGATGAATCACGCTTCACCATCTGGCAGTCCGCATGAAAATTCTTGGTTTGGCGGATGCAAGGGAAACGGTACCTGCCCCAATGTATAGTGCCAACTGTAAAGTTTGGTGGAGGAGGAATAATGGTCTGGGGCTGTTTTTTATGGTTCGGGTTTGACCTCTTAGTTCCAGTGAAGGGAAATCTGAACGCTAACGCATACAGTGCATTCGGAAATTACTCAAACCCCTTGAATTTCTGCATTTTGTTACATTACAGACTTATTTTAAAATTGATTAAACAGTTTTTTTTCTTTATCAATCTACACACAATACCCCATAATGACAAAACAAAAACAGCTTTGTATAATTTTTTGTTAATGTATTAAATATTAAAAACTTAAATATTACATTCACATACAGTTGAATTCGAAAGTTTACATACACCTTAGCCAAATACATTTAACCTCAGTTTTTCACAATTCCTGACATTTAAATCCTAATAAAAATTCCCTGTTTTAGGTCAGTTAGGATCGCCACTTTATTTTAATAATGTGACATTTCAGAATAATAGTAGAGAGAATGATTTATTTCAGCTTTTATTTCTGTCATCACATTCCCAGTGGGTCAGAAGTTGACATATTTGGTAGCATTGCCTATAAATTGTTTAACTTGGGTCAAACGTTTCGGGTAGCCTTCCACAAGCTTCCCACAATAAGTTGGGTGAATTTTGGCCCATTCCTCCTGACAGAGCTGGTGTAACTGAGTCAGGTTTGTAGGCCACCTTGCTCGCACACACTTTTTCCGTTCTGCCCACAAATATTCTATAGGATTGAGGCCGGGGCTTTGTGATGGCCACTCCAGTACCTTGACTTTGTTGTCTTTAAGCCAATTTGCAACAACTTTTGAAGTATGCTTGGGGTCATTGTCCATTTGAATAACTTCCTGACTTATGTCTTGAGATGTTGCTTCAATATATCCACAGAATTTTCTTCCCTCATGATGCCATCTATTTTGTGAAGTGCACCAGTCCCTCCTGCAGCAAAGCAACACGGACAACATGATGCTGCCACCCACGTGCTTCACGGTTGGGATGGTGTTCTTCGGCTTGCAAGACTCCCCCTTTTTCCTCCAAACATAACGATGGTCGTTATGGCCAAATAGTTCTATTTTTTTTTTCATCAGACCAGAAGAATTTTCTCCAAAAAGTACGATGTTTGTCCCATGTGCAGTTTCAAACCGTAGTCTGGCTTTTTTATGGCGGTTTTGGAGTAGTGGCTTCTTCCTTGCTGAGCGGCCTTTCAGGTTATGTCGATATAGGACTTGTTTTACTGTGGATACAGATACTTTTGTACCTGTTTCCTCCTGCATCTTCACAGGGTCCTTTGCTGTTGTTCTGGGATTGATTGCACTTTTTTGCACCAAAGTATGTTCATCTCTAAAATTGCTCCCAAGGATGAACCAGACTCGTGGAGGTCTAAAAAAAAATTTCTGAGATCTTGGCTGATTTCTTTGATTTTCCCATGATGTCAAGCAAAGAGGCACTGAGTTTGAAGGTAGACATTGAAATACATCCACAGGTACACTACCAATTGACTCAAATTATGTCAATTAGCCTATCAGAAATTTATAAAGCCATGACATAATTTTCTGGAATTTTCCAAGCTGTTTAAAGGCACAGTCAATTTAGTGTTTCTAAACTTCTGACCCACTAGAATTGTGAGTTATAAGTGAAATAATCTGTCTGTAAACAATTGTTTGAAAAATTGCACAAAGTACATGTCCTAACCGACTTGCCAAAACTATAGTTTGTTACCAAGAAATTTGTGGAGTGGTTGAAAAAATAGTTTTAATGACTCCAACCTAAGTGCATGCAAGTAAACATACGACTTCAACTGTAAGTATTCAGACCCTATACTCAGTACTTTGTTGAAGCACCTTTGGCAGCGATTACAGCCTTGAGTCTTCTTGGGTATGACGCTACAAGCTTGGTGCACCTGTATTTGTGGATTTTCAATCTCCTCTGCAGATCCTCTCCATCTCTGTCAGGTTAGATGGGGAGCATCGCTGCATAGCTATTTTCAGGTTCAAGTCTAGGCTTTGGCTGGGCCACTCAAGGACATTCAGAGACTTGTTCCAAAGCCACTCCTGCGTTGTCTTGGCTGTGTGCTTAGGGGTTGTTGTCCTTTTGGAATTTGAACCTTCACCCCAGTCTGAGGTCCGGAGCGCTGTGGATCAGGTTTTTCTCAAGGATCTCTTTGTACTTTGATCGTTTCATCTTTCCCATGATCCTGACTAGTCTCCCAGTCCCTGCAGCTGAAAAACATCCCCACAGCATGATGCTGCCACCACCATGCTTCACCGAAAGGATGGTGCCAGGTTTCCTCCAGACGTGACGATTGGAATTCAGGCTAAATAGTTCAATCTTGGTTTCATCAGACCAGAGAATCTTGATTCTCATGGTCAGAGAGTCTTTAGGTGCCTTTTTGCAAACTCCAAGCGGGCTGTCATGTGTCTTTTACTGAGGAGTGGCTTCCATCTGGCCACTCTACCATAAAGGCCTGTTTTGGTGGAGAGTTGCAGAGATGTTTGTCCTTCTGGAAGGTTCTCCTATCTCCACAGAGGAACTTTAGAGCTCTGTCAGAGTGACCATCGCTGCTCCCAAGTGGCGCAGCAGTCTAAGTCACTGCATCTCAGTGCTAGAGGCGTCGATACAGACCCTGGTTTGATTCCAAGCTGTATCACAACCGGACGTGATTGGGAGTCCCATAGGGCGGCGCACAATTATCTTAGCATCGTTCGGGTTGTTGTTTTGCCGGGTTAGGCCATCATTGTAAATAAGAGTTTGTTCTTAACTGACTTGCCTAATTAAATAAAGGTAAAATAAATATAAATAAATATATTCTTTGTCACTTCTCTGACCAAGGCCCTTCTCCCTTGATTGCTCAGTTTGTCCGGGCTGCCAGCTCTAGGAAGAGATTTGGTGGTGCCAAACTTCTTCTATTTAGGAATGATGGAGGCCACTGTGTTCTTGGGGACCTGCAATGTTGCAGAAATGTTTTGGTACCCTTCCCCAGATCTGTGCCTCAACACAATCCTGTCTTGGAGCTCCACGGACAATTCCTTCGACCACGTGGCTTGGTTTTTGATCTGACATGCACTTTCAACTGTGGGACCTTATATAGACAGGTGTGTGCCTTTCCAAATCATGTCCAATCAATTGAATTTACCACAGGTGTACTCCAATCAAGTTGTAGAAACATCTCAAGGATGGTCAATGGAAACAGGATGCATCTGAGCTCAATTTCGAGTCTCATAGCAAAGGGTCTGAATACTTATATAAATAAGTTATTTCAGTTTTTTTTTATACATTTGAAAAAAAATCTAAAACCTGTTTTTACTTTGTCATTATGGGGTATTGTGTGTAGATTGATGAGGAATTGTTTTTATTGTCACACCCTGACCATAGTTTACTTTGTATGTTTCTATGTTTTGGTTGGTCAGGGTGTGATCTGAGTGGGCATTCTATGTTGGATGTCTTGTTTGGCTATTTCTATGTCTGGCCTGATATGGTTCTCAATCAGAGGCAGGTGTTAGTCATTGTCTCTGATTGGGAACCATATTTAGGTAGCCTGGGTTTCACTGTGTGTTTGTGGATGATTGTTCCTGTCTCTGTGTTTTGCACCAGATAGGACTGTTTTAGGTTTTCACACGTTTGTTGTTTTGTTAGTTTATTCGTGTACAGTTTTCTTTATTAAAGTACAATGAATAACAACCACGCTGCATTTTGGTCCGCCTCTCCTTCTACAGACGAAAGCTGTGACATTTATTTAATACATTTCAGAATAAGCCTGTAACGTAACAAAATGTAGAAAAAGTCAAGGATCTGAATACTTTCCGAATGCATTGTAAAATGACCTTCTAGACGATTCTGTCCTTCCAACTTAGTGGCAACAGTTTGGGGAAGGCCCTTTCCCGTATCAGCATGACAATGCTCCCGTTTACAAAGCGAGGTCCAAAGCGAGGTCCATGCCTGACCTCACTAATGCTCTTGTGGCTGAATGGAAGTAAGTCCTCGCAGCAATGTTCCAACATCTAGTGGAAAGCCTTCCCAGAAGAGTGGAGGCTGTTATAGCAGCAAAGGGAGGACCAACTCCATATTAATTCCCATTAATATGAGATGTTCAATGAGCAGGTGTTTACATACACTACATTTGGTCATGTAGTGTTTTTCTAAAGTTAATTTTTGATAATTGTTATGCTTTTTCAGCTATTCCTGAACCTGAGACCAGAAGCAGGCTACCTGAGGGCAATACCAGAACAAATGGTCCATTGATTCTGTTTCCTCGCAACAAAATCTGCAGAACTGCGATGGCTGTATGCATCCCAGGGAGTTAATACTGTACCATGTCTGAATATGAAGCTTAGTTAATTAATCTGGAGGGCCCTTCGTTATGGCCCGGCTTGTCTTATTTTTCTCCTCGGGAAGTTGTCAAGGGAGAAGCAGAATAATGATAGTGAAGGAGTACATCTTGTTTTCCTCAGTGTGATCTGGGTAATCCCAGACCCAGGCAGGCATCCTCAGGTGTGGTCCAATTAGGACAGACATGATGAAACACTCCTAATGGGCTGTGTGCCTTTTGGAATTTACAGGTAAAATGAAAAGGTCTGGTTTAATCAGGTCCCAGACTAACTCCTGTTCATGATTTCTATAAAATAATGATCATACATGTTGTGTGAGGATTCTTTACCATCCACAAGTAGCTATGTTATTTTTCTCTGCTATGCCCTGAGAGACTTGTTTATTCAGTATATGTGGACGTGTCCTCTCCCTAGAGACTAATTCAGTCATTATGACTGATAATAACAAGCTGGCTTTACATGAGACTTAATTTTTGATCAGCCATTCTAGTGGGCTGCAGCTGGGTGAGAGCGAGCAGGGAATGGGAGATAGAGTATTTATCCTGGCATCTCTGCTTTCTCCGCATACATCTGTTCAATTAGTCAGCCTCATGGGTCCTGCTCATTCAGACTCTGCATATTTAAACTATATCCCTTTCATTCTATTATCTGAATGAAAGGTATAGTGTATTTAATGACAAATTCAATCGCTGTGCATTTTTGTCATATCTGAACATGTTCAATGACAATTCTTATTCTGCACTCTTTTGGATCACTTAAAATTCTAACCACATGCAATTGCACTTTTTTGTCAAAGCCTCGGAAAATGATACATGAAAATGATGTACACGTAGAATGGCATGCCACGCACCGATCCTGAGCTATTTCTGTATTAGGGAGTGTATGTTATTTATAATGAGGGATACCTGGAAAAAATCAGATCACTCTAAAATGAAAATGGAGGGCCCTCCCTTTAGTAAAATACATTTTTACCCTACCCTCCCTGAACTCTTGAAAAAAAAACAGACCCTCCCCTATATCCTAAATAATTATTAAAACATAAAATGGATAGCAGATAACATGGCTACTGCTTATCCTCACTCTTAGGACAGACCAGAGCCTTAGATATGCTGTTTTTTTCAGAGATCAAGGTCAGACCCATGTGCAAACTGTGTGAAGTAACAATGTTTATTGTAACATGGGCAGACAAAGGACAGGTCAAGGCAGGCAGGGGTTGATAATCCAGAGGAGGAGAAAAGGTACAGGACGGCAGGCAGGCTCAGGGTCAAGGACAGGCAGAATGGTCGGGCAGGCAGGCTCAGAGTCAGGACAGGCAAGGGTCAAAACCAGGAGGGCGAGTAAAGAGAAACTGGAAAAAGCGAGCGCTGAGACACAAGACGCTGGTAGGCTTGAACAAATAAGACAAACTGGCACAGACAGACAGAAGGCACAGGTATAAATACCCAGAGGATGAGTGGGGAAGATGGGAGACACCTGGAGGGGGTGGAGACAAGCACAAGGACAGGTGAAACAGATCAGGGCGTGACAGTTTAGAAACTGTTTTTCAATTTGTTAGCATTACATGACAAAGTAGCCAGATGGTTGTGGATTTGCAGATCACCGCGGACAAGGGTGAAATGATATCCATTATAATAAAGGCACTGCATGAATCAATCATGCCTGAATGAATCAATTCATTTCACATGACTGGAGACAAGCAGAATCTTTTTTAATACCACAACAGAGCGTGACAACAAATGAGTACATGCTGCAGCAACGGAGGAGTTTTGATTTCTATACAGGCTATTGTTAAAAAAGAGTATTGTGTAAGTTTGGAACAGTGCTAAAATTGTCTATCAACTGTAAAAATGTAGGCAACAGAACCAGTTACAACTGAAGTATCTGATCATCAATGAAAAAGCCATTAATTGTTTAACACAGCAACCACATATCATCAGGTTGGCCTATATTGACTTGTAAAAAAATACAATTTGGGAAACTTTAATTTTCGAATTTATTCTATTTTATACCACATTGTTATTACAAATTAGGTGTGTGTTGACTGTGATTAGGCCATGGGAATGTAAGAGCATCTGCTAGGCTAAATTAACCAACTAGGCATGCATAGCTCACCACATGATCCTCAAACCAAAGACTGACCAAACTCGAGTATCTAAAACTGAATTCAAAGGCACTGTTGAATGACTGTATAGCCAAATAAGGCATTTTCCCTTTCATTATTATTTAATTCTAAGTAATTGTATTTTTTAAATGTCATTGTATATAGCATAAATCCTAAATATATAGGCATGTTGTTGAAGTGCTGTTGTTGATGTGTTGATGAAAGGCTGAGCGTACCTGCCAGCCTGTAGCGTGTCACAAATGTTTTACAATTGATTTCTTAAATGGCAGGCTATAGCCTTGAAATAATAATAATATAGCCTGAATCATTATTTTTCATTCCTTAGCCCACCTGGCTTGCTCCTGGCTGATTTAGAGTTAGTACGTTGTTTAACAGTCTGTTGAAAGGTCCAACGTCAATGTCGAAATCAATGTCGAACAGAATCATTACTTCCCATACAAAGTACATGTTTTGTCTCCTCATCGGCTATAGAAGGCTCTGAATGTCATAGAGACAAACCAAATATATCCCATATTCATCAGAGTCATGTCTTTTACAGCTAGTTTCTAGCATAAAGCATTGCGGATTAAAGCATCGTTATAGATCACTTTACATAATCAGATCCATAATTTTTTAAACAAAATCTCAAGTTAACAAGGGGTAGTCCTATGCTTTTAGCCATTTTCTTTAACAAAAGCCACAATTCCCTCACATACTCCTTCAATTCAAGCACTGGTTATAACTTAACACACCAAGCTCTTCACTGACACTGAGATATTTAAGGAGTTCTTGGTGACTGAATGGACTGACAAAATCTTTGGATAGTAGACTATCATTTAATCTGTCAAACAGGTAGGCCTACCTCTTATTTCTTGAATAGGAAGAAATAGGGTCCAGCACAAAGCGGTCTTGTTGTCAAATTAAAATGAGGGCTGTTTATATTAATTAGGTCTTCTCTAATTAGCCTAACTTCAGCACCGATGTGCTGTCCATCTCCACGGTGACCGCATCATGTAAATGATTTGAACATGGCTTATCTACAGTATAGGCCAGCCTTTCTCAAACTGCTTTGTGCCAGGGACAGTCCAGAGGTATCAAGGTGTTTTCAACCGCCAGTCAGTTGCGATATTTAGATGTTGTTGCAGCAAGAGAGGAGAAAGTGGTCTCACATAAGTATGTAGAATGAATGGGGATTAACGTCTTCACTGCCATATCGCAGAGTTGCTGGTATTCTCCGCTACTGAACAGATAGAATGTGGATCCGGCCCATCTCATTAAAACGAGTGTGCAGGCCTTGGTCACAGGACAGCTCCAATAGGGCCTGAATACTTTCCGAATGCACTGTATGCTGCAGACCAGCAAGCATTCCTCAACAGATTGGTGTCGGTCCACGGACCAGGGTTTGAGAAGGGCTTTTATAGGCTATGGATAATTTTGTTGAGACCACACTAGGCGCACTTAATATTGCACACCCAGCAGAGAATCAGGGATTAGGGGCATCACCAAGCACACATGAGACAATAAGCAACTAATTATCAAAACCTGACCAATATGACATTTCATTCATTACAAATTACATGATGCTCCTCTAGACTAAAAAAAGAAATACTAAACCCTCCCTGTCTGAAATTGAAAAAGCATGAAACTCCCCCATTTTCCTCCAGCTAACTATTGTGTACATTTCGACCTCTCCTAAAATATATTTGTGATATTATGCACCTCAAAAGGCATCAATGATATCAACAAGTAGGCCTACAGATTATCTGGAGTAGGAGAGAAGTGTGAGAGCCAACACAGTAACTCAAGCACAGCCTGCAGACTCCCTGCTAGGATTCACTTTAGTCTGAGAGCGCAAGTCTATTTCTGGAGGAACCCAGCTCTGAAATAGCCGCCAAGGGCTGCAAGCACTCCACTGGAGTACCAGATAAGAGCATGGAGAGCACAACTTTTATCAAGCAGCCTACTGTGCAACTTTCCTCTAAGTCATAATCTACAAGGTGGGCTTGTTTGTACGCTACATGGCTAAAAGTATGTGGACACCTGCTCATCGAACATCTCGTTCCAAAATCATGGGCAGTTGGTCTCCCCTTTGCTGCTACAACAGCCTCCACTCTTCTGGAAAGGCTTTCCACTAGATGTTGGAACATTGCTGCGGGGACTTGCTTCCATTCAGCCACAAGAGCATTAGTGAGGTCAGGCATGGATCTCGCTTTGGATCTCGCTTTGTGCAAAGGGGCATTGTCATGCTGAAACAGGAAAGGGCCTTCTCCAAACTGTAGCCACAAAGTTGGAAGGACAGAATATAGAATGTCTAGAATGTCATCGTATGCTGTAATGTTCAGATTTCCCTTCACTGGAACTAAGGTGCCTAGCCTGAACCATGAAAAACAGCCCCAGACAATTATTCCTCCCCCAATAAACTTTACAGTGGGCACTATGCATTCGGGCAGGTAGCATTCTTCTGGCATCCTCCAAACCCAGAATCATAATTCAGACTGCCAGAAGCTGAAGCGGGGTTCATCACTCTAGAGAACATGTTTCCACTGCTCCAGAGTTCAATGACGGATAGCTTTACACCAGTCCAGCCAACGCTTGGCATTGCACATGGTGATCTTAGGCTTGTGTGCGACTGCTCGTCCATAGAAACCCATTTCATGAAGCTCCCGACGAACAGTTCTTGTGCTGACGTTGCTTCCAGAGACAGTTTGGAACTCAATAGTGTTGCAATCGAGGACACGTGCTACGCGCTTCAGTACTCGGCAGTCCCGATCTGTGAGCTTGTGTGGTCTACCACTTCACGGCTAAGCCGTTGTTGCTCTTAGAAGTTTCCACTTCACAATAACAGCACTTACAGTTGGCATGGGCAGCTCTAGCAGGGCAGACATTTGACGAACTGACTTGTTGAAAAGGTGGCATCTTATGACTGTGCCACGTTGGAGGTTGAGCTCCTCAGTAAGGCTAATCTACTGCCACTGTTTGTCTATGGAGATTTCCTGGCTGTGTGCCCGATTTTATACACCTGTCAGCAACAGGTGTGGCTGAAATAGCCAAATCCACTAATTTGAAGGGGTCCACATACTTTTGTATATATGGTTTATCAATGACTCATATAATTACCTTAATTACCTTAGTTGCTAAAACTATTTTTGGACTTATTAATTAATGATACAGTTTATATACCTATTGATTATTGAAGAATATAATTAATGAATTAATCATGAGCTACGTTCAACTGTCATACCCCATCAAACCCAGGATATAAGCTTGTTTTACTCTAATGTTTGTAGACAATTAAAATGGAAAAATAACACTCTACAGCCTCAAAACATTGTTAAAATTATAAATTGTGATATCATGGATGGTCAGTACTTGCATCCATAGCTCTGTCTATGAGTTTTAGAGTGGTTACATTTCTCTAGGGCTGACCTAGTTTGGCCTCCTGGGATTAGGTTATATTGTTAAATTACAGAATCTGCTGAATCACATTGACCTGATTAAGATCTTATCAGCATTGGAGGAGACAGAGGTTGCATCATAAACACAATGGCTCATTGGTATTGAGAGCGTGTGTTAGCAATAATTAAAGTAGGATGGTGGTGAGAAGAGGAGACGCTGGCTGTCCTGGAGCTAAAGGAATAAAGCTGTCTCTGAGGACATTCAGCGCTGATACACCACTCAGTCTGCGCTTTTACCAGAATATACAACTGAGGTCCTCTGGAGTTAAGTTACCCCTTGGGATAACTTAAAATTGAAGGGGAAAGCCTAAAATATTTGAGGGTAGACGGGGAAATGTATCCTTGAAATCAAGAGGGTGAATGTAGAACCATAATTAAAATATTTATACAAATATTTGCTAAGACCACATTATTACATATCTGCACTACAATGATATATTATAAAATGGGTTGTTTGATCCTGGATACGGATTGGGCAAGCAGAGTTCCAAGCCGTGCTGTATTGGCCATCACAGACACACCTGCTAACAGTTCCATCTGAAAAAGGAACTTGTCAAGAAAACAACACGAGCAAAGTCTACTGATGCAGCTCCCATTGAGGCCACGAGCACTACTCCGTCTCCTCCTGTCACGGAGGAAGTGCCAGAAACCATCTCAGAAGCTACAGTTGTGGGAGCTACAAAAGGAAGAGGAAAGGCACCCCAAAAGGGAAAAGCTGTATCTCAGGAAATTGACATTGAGCAAGCTACTGAATCAGAGCAGCCGAGAAAGCCCCACAGAGGGTGAGCGGCAAGAAAATAGAGCTTAGGCCTTCATAGATTTTTGTTTGTATGCTTGCTAATGTATGATTGCTCAACTTATTATTTTATTTTTTTACTTCTCTGGTGTTACAGCTAAGCAAGGCCTGGGGGGGTGTGGTATATAGCCAATATACCATGGCTAAGGACTGTTCTTACATATGACGCAACACGGAATGCCTGGATACAGCTCTTAGTCGTGGTATATTGGACATATGTCAAAACCCCCCGAGGTGCCTTATTGCTATTATAAACTGGTTACCAACGTCATTAGAGCAGGAAAAATAAATGTTTGGTCATACCCCCTGTATACAGTCTGATATACGGCTGTCAGTCAATCAGCATTCAAGGCTTGAACCACCCAGTTTATAATAACATATACAGTGCATTCGGAAAGTATTCAGGCCTCTTGACTTTTTCCACATTTTCGTTACGTTACTGCCTTATTCTAAAATGGATCAAATATATTTTTGCCCTCATCAATCTACACACAATACCCCATAATGGCTTTGACATTATCGATCATAGTCTGCTGCTGGAAAAACATATGTTTTATGGCTTTACACCCCCTGCTATATTGTGGATAAAGTGTTACCTGTCTAACAGAACACAGAGGGTGTTCTTTAGTGGAAGCCTCTCCAACATAATCCAAGTAGAATCGAGGAATTCCCCACGGCAGCTGTCTAGGCCCATTGCTTTTTTCAGTCTTTACTGATGAATTGCCACTGGCTTTGACTCAACACTATACGTCAGCTACTACAGCGACTGAAATGACTGAAAACACTTAACAAAGAGTTGCCGTTAGTTTCAGATTGGGTGGCAAGGAATAAGTTAGTCCTAAATATTTCTAAAACTAAAAGCTTTGTATTTAGGACAAATCATTCACTAAACCCTAAACCTCAACTAAAACGTGTAATAAATAATGTGAATTGAAATTGAGCAAGTTGAGGTGACTAAACTGCTTGGAGTAAAGCTGGATTGTAAACTGTCATGGTCAAAACATACTGACACAACAGTAGCTAAGATGGGGAGAAGTATGTCCATTATAAGGTGCTGCTCTACCTTCTTAACAGCACTATCAACAACGCAGGTCCTACAGGCCCTAGTTTTGTTGAACCTGGACTGCTGTTCAGTCATGTGGTCAGGTGCCACAACAAATGACTTTTCAATTGGTTCAGAAAAGGGCTGGCCCTTGGATGTACACAGAGAACTAATATAAATAATATGCATGTCAATCTCTCCTGGCTCAAAGTGGAGGTATTGACATGTTGAATGCACCGAGCTCTCTGTTTGAACTACTGGCACACAGCTCAGACACCCATGCATACCACACAAGACATACCACAAGAGGTCTCTTCACAGTCCCCAAGTCCAGAACAGACTATGGAAGGTGCACAGTACTAAATACATGGAACTCTATTTCACATCAAGTAACTCATACAAGCAGTAAAATTAGATTTAAAGAACAGATTAAAAAACACCTTATGGAACAGCAGGGACTGTGAAGCAACACAAACATAGGCACAGACACATGCATATATACACACATGATAGCATGTGCACTATACACAGCTCATGGGGATCCATAATAAATACAAATACCAAAACAACCAGATTTAAAATCTTACTGTCAGTTTCTGCATGAGTAAACTTCAGTCCTATTTGTATCACATTGCCTCTGATCTAATCTATCTGAGGGGAAATCTTAGATGTAATGTTGAGATAATGGATCTGGCTCATCAGAGACCTGCTGTGGGTTTTGATGAAGAGACATGTTGACCGGCTGGTGAACAGTAAGGAAGTGCTTCTTCTCTCACCTACACTATCTGGGTCCTGCTTTTCTCCTGTTGTCTTTTATATTAGCAATTAAAACCCAATTAAAATCAACAGAAGGCGTGGAGGGGGGGTACTGCTGGACATGAGTTAAAAATGGCCTTTTTTGCCTTAAGCATTTTCCACTTACTAGAATTCAGGCCAAGTTTGTTAGTGTGTTAGTGTATACTGCTGATGGTTAATTACACCAGTTGACAGACAGAATGGGCTGATTCATCCCCATTCCCTCCTCTAAATCTCCTCTTCCAGGAGTCTAGTTGCTGCGCTCTTACAGGTCAATGCCATTGAACCTGAAACAATAAACTTATTGAAAGGAGTTGCTGAGGGGAACATGAATAAGGTTTTTGAACAACATCATCAAATGAATGATCTATGTACACTGAGTGTACAAAACATTAGGAACATGTTCCTAATATTGAGTTGCATCCCCTGTTGCCATCAGAACAGCTTCAATTCGTCAGGGCATGGACTCTACAAGGTGTCGAAAGCGTTCCTCAGGGATGCTGGCTCATGTTGACTCCGATGTTTCCAATGCTCCAATGCTTCCCACAAGTTGGCCGACAGTGGATCTCTATACTGATTAGCTCATTTTTTCTCAACCCACAGATTCTCATTGAGATCTGGTGACTGGGCAGGCCACTGCAGTAAGCAGAATTCACCATAATGTTCACGGAACCATTCCTGTATAATCCTAACCTTGTGACATTGGGCATTATCCTACTGAAAAAATACATTTGCAGATGGATACATTGCTCTCATGAAGGGATGCATCTGAATGGCATTGATGTTGCTCCACCTTTATGCTCCATCAAATGTTGCTCCACCTTTATCAAGGCGCCCAATGTGTGCAATGGAATCTACCCCACACCATCACACCACCAACACTAGCCTGAACTGTTGACACGCGGCATAATGGATGCATGTACTCATGTGGTTTTCTCCATACCCTAGTCCTCCCATCAGTGTGAAACAGCAGGAACCAGGATTCATCAGACCAGACAATGTTTTTGCAATTTTCCAGTGTCCAGTGTTTTCATTCCTTAGCCCACTGCAATTGCAGTTTCTTGTTTTTTGCTGAAAGAAGTTGAACTCTGTGAGGTCGTCAGCTGCCATACTCCATTCATGTCAAGGTACGACGAGTTGTACATTCTTTTATGGGTCTTTGGGCACTATTGTTGTACTGGACTGTCAGTTGACTAAATGTAGCTAGTCTGTTGCGCTGCACAATTTGTCAGCCTTCTTTGTCCTCTTTCATCAATTACAGTTTTTTTACCATTGGCCTGCCGTTAGCTGGATGTCCTTTGGGTGGTGGACCATTCTTGATACACACGGGAAGCTGTTGAGCGTGAAAAACCCAGCAGTGTTGCAGTTCTTGACACACTCAAACCGGTGCGCCTGGCACCTACTTCTATACCTCGTTCAAAGGCAATTAAATATTTTGTCTTGCCCATTCATCCATAGCTTTCACCTGGATTCACCTGGTCAGTCTACGTCATGGAAAGAGCAGGTGTTCCTAATGTTTCTAAACTCAGTGTATATGAAAAACAAAAAATAACAGTGATTTACGAAACACTTCAACAGGACAAATAAAGCATTGAAAAAACATTTTCCTCAATACAGTATTCATCACGGTAGCCATGTTCAGAGACCTCTCTCCTGTCACGTGGACAGAACATGACACATTATTAGTATCACAGCATGCAGCAGGTTACATGGGAAAAGAATAGACGTTGTCATACAAACAGAGTTCTTGTCACTGATTACAGAGATCAAAGGGATCAAAGGCAGTGAGAGGGCCAGGTTTCCTGGCACAAGGGAGCCGAGGGGAGTTGCTACAGTATGTAAATAGTACCTCAATTCACTGGAGCTGTATCATAGGGGTGGGATGGTGTTTTTGGCACCTGTGCAGTGATGAAAACTCAAATTTCCATTCTGTCTTAAAAAGCTAAATCAGTGATCCAAACCTGATTATACTATATTATTCTCTGAAAACTTTGGTAAGAGAAGAAACTATATTCATGCATATGTATAAGTCATAATATAATACATTATTTAAAATGTTCATATCATGCAGGATTAGCTGACCTTTAGCAACGAAATGGTATAAAATTGAAAATCCAAGCTTTCTATTTTGACCCATGTGAGAGAGGCTGCTAAATTTAATTAGAGCTGTAGGTGAAAGAATGGTATTAAACCTGGGGGGGAAGAGACTGATTTAAGCACCTCTTTTGCAGCCGCTTTAACCTGGCACACATCAAAAACGCAGCAATGTTTTTCTCCTTGAGTAATTATTCAGTTCAAATAGCATATATTTCCTCCCGGCGGAGGGAAGTTATTCTGAACGGATGTTGCAGCAGCATAATGGACCTCAGATGGCTGTTTCCTTGACAACGCGAGGAGGGTGTGTAGAGAGAGAGGTATAAAAGCACATGCAGCTCCTCGCTGAGGCTCACTCTGAGGTAAATACACTCACTGTCAACACAGAGGGTGCCCTGATTCACTCTCCCTTCCTATCTCAGAACACAGTCTGAGGCTCACCTCCAGAAGTTACCGTCAAGCATGATGAGACCTAAGGATCTGCGTCAGGGCTCTGGCACCAAGACCTTCCTGGACGCCATGCACGATGGCAAAGTGCACCTGGCGCGCTTCGTCCTGGATGCGCTGGACAACCGCATAATCAACTCCAAGACGGAAAATGGCCGTACCCCTTTGATGTTCGCCGTTTGCCTGCAGGACCCCGGGGGTAGGGCCAAGTTTACCCGCCTGCTGCTGGAAAAAGGGGCCGACGTGAATTGCCAGGATGAGCACGGGCGTACCTCCTTGAGCCTGGCCTGTGAGCTGGGACACCTGGACGTGGTCAAACTCCTGGTGCAGTTCAACGCCGACCCTGATGTATCTGACGCCTGGGGGAACAGCGCCCTGATGTACGCAGCCTACACCGGCCATAGCCACGTGTTGGATTTCCTGGTTAGGGCTTTCAAAAGAATGGGCCTGAGACTGGACCGCACCAATCAGGCTGGCCACTCTGCCATCCAGGTGGCCAACTTCTTTGGGCATGACCACTGTGTCCAGGCCCTGAACTCTGGGAGGAGGGGGGTAGTGTCAGATGACCCACTAGGGGAGGTCGGATTTGGGATGGAGGCCGGGACAGAGCGGCAGCAGCCCAACAAGCTCCCCAAGCAGGTTCTGGAGAGGTTCTCTAAACAGTTCCAGAGTCAGGATGAAGACCATCTGCCTGGCGTGTTCCAGAGACAGCTGAGGGTCGGGGACAGTAACAAACTGTGGGCGCGCATCAGATGCCAGAATCAGTCTCTAGATAGAAATCACCTTGAGCGGGCCCTGTCAGAAGAAGAACAGGATGACATATTCACCCCCAAACAGATGCAGAACCATAAGCTACGGGACATGAGGGTGGTTAAAACACTGAGCCATCACCCATCGCCATGCCAGAAAGATGTCAACAGACACAGAGGAATGAAACAGGAGGAGCCAGAGAGTATTCCACTCTGGGACAAAGCAAAGCCATTTAACCTGGACCTCCTTAGCTGCAGAAAGCAGTCCTATCAGGGTGATGTGTGTGACATGAGCCTATCAGGCAGGAAATTAAAGAGAGCCTCGCTGCAGGACGAGAGATCCCTGATAGCAAAGATTGAATGTCAAAAGAGCACCTGGGAGGTGACAAACGACACTGACAAATCCGTCACGGCACCAAAAGCACTTTTAATCGGTATAAATACATCTCAGAGAGCACCCGAGGATTCCATCAGGGCGCCAAAAAATGATAATAATGACGTTGCTCAAACAAGCAGGAGAGGGAGTCAGAAGCGTGGCAGCCTCCCACCGAACGGGCGACTCAACAAACTCCTCTTCCACAGAGCAGAGATGGAGCCGGAGAAGATTCCTGTCCGTCCACCGGGGTTCACCGGGCTGGGGACCAGATTACTGCGGAGATTCACCGCCCCTGAGTTCATGAGACTGGTAATTGACTGTTCCTCCGGTTCCTCACAGGGCAGAGGGAGGATGTCCCGGTCCGAGACTTTCCCCTTTTCACACACGCACCAGAGAGTTAACAGTCAGCCAAGCGTGGACAGCATTAGCGGGGTGAAGTGTGAATTTGAGAGCACTTCCCAAGTTGTCTCCCTGGAGTAACAGGGAAACCAATTGTTCAATTTGAAGAATTAGGAGAAGTCGATTTGATAAAGCACTTTAGATTCCACATGTTCAAGCAGTGTGGTACATTATCTCCTTTATTCTTAGATTGTAAAATAACGATACTCCTATAGCTCTATCGTGTTTCTTCAGTTTCATGAACATAGCCCATTGCTTTGTCTGTCAATTCAGTCATGTGCTATATGCATCAATCGTAATGATGGCAGTGTTGCTTTTATTTGTCAAAAATAATGTTATATTATACTATTATACTATGGAATATGTAGCCTATATTCTAGGTAAGCCTGTCATGTATAATTATTTACAAGGAATCATGATGTTAATATGCACAAGCTATGCTATGTGACTTGTCATATATTTATTAAAATATAAAAAAACTGTGACACAATTCTCATTTCTGCATTTGATATGATGTATGTATGTGAGAGAGAGAGCTGGGAGAGAGAGAGATACAATTGTGTGAAAGGGGGCATTTTACCATCAAACTGAATTGGAACAAAATAACAGTGCTTAGATTATCAAGTTCAAGAGTCAATATGCATTATTTATTGATTTTTAGAAAATGTAAATAATGTATAATTCTCTTTTTCATGAATGTCCTACATAGAAATACAAATACATGAAATATGTTGTGTCACTGGTAAGAATACGAAGACAATGTGCAATGTGCTCTCAGCTGGTGGACGTTCTTCACATGCCAAACCTGTGTGCTTTATCTATTCAAACCAATGCAAATACTTCACACACACACACACACACACACACACACACACACACACACACACACACACACACATGTTCAGTAGCAACACACACATCCTGTAGTTTCAAAAGTCAGTCACAACACAGTGGAAGGGATGTTTGAGGCAACACTAACACAGCGTCCAAGCGTAAACACACACACTTTCAAAATTAAGTCAAATTCATCCCATATAACTAACTATACAATGGCTCTGCAAGTAGTAAGTCCTAATATACAGTATCTGTATTTACATTATTTGTTCAACCGCAACATTTCAAGTTGATAATCTAAAATGTTAACTTATTTGCAATTTCACATCTTAGGCTACAAACAGTTCACAACCCTTTTCAGAAAAGCAAAATATAATAAACATTAAAAGAAATATGATTCATTGAGCCCAATATAATTACAAACAGCCAACCCATCTACACATTTGTGATGGTGATGTTGGAGGATGTCTCTCATGTCATCTCTCAGTAGCATGTTTTAACCATTCCGATCAGGCCAGGTGTGCCTTCATTTGGCCATGCAAATTGTTCACTGACAAGGTGCAAGGTTTCACTGAACTTCAGTCAGTGTCCCATATGGTTGTAGAAGTATGTAACATCACGCTTCTCTCCAAGTCATGAGCTACCACAGCTTGAGCCTATAGCACAAGCTGAAAATACACAACTAATATCCACACACTATGATGGGAAACTGCTCAATTACGGTAAAGGTTCACAATATGCTACAGTTTACAGTTCCCTTGGATTTCAAGTTTTATATAATGCACCGATGCTAGATTGGTGTTATGTCGAGAGGAATTCCATTGGATGTTGTCTATCACAGGTAGGCCCAGACGTTGTTGAGATGAGTGAGGAATACTGTTTGTTTGCATGCTGCCGTAACACTATGCCAACTCACTGCTAAAGTGCTTCTTAGATTTGCAGGCTGTGTCACTGTCTACCAAGCCTGCCGGCCTGCTGCCATGAGCTCTGTAGCAGAACCAGGCTCTCTGGTGCTGCTCCCTCACTGGGATGGGTGCTGACTGGGTTGGGCCTAGGCAGGTCACACTCAGGGTACAGTAGTAATCAGAGACCAGGGTCCATCAAGGTGGGGGGGGGGAATCAGCAGCGGGACATGCGCTTGCGGTACTGTTCCACCAGGGGCACCAGGCACTGCGGGGAGCCGCTCTGTAGGAGGAAGGGGTGTTCTAGCAGGTCTGTGGCGCTGGCACGCTCCACTGGGTCTCGGATCAACATACGGTCCAGGAAGTTCTTCAACACCGGGGAGACCTACACAAAGTGTGAAGTCCAAGTTAATTCAGCAGACATGTTGAAATAGAGAAAAGGTGTTATATCTCTATGTATGTATTCTTTTATTTTTTTACACCCGAGTGCCCGGCCCGCCACAAGGAGTTGCTAGAGCGCGATGAGCCAAATGAAGCCCCCCCGGCCAAACCTCCCCTAACCCGGACGCGCCCTATGGGACTCCCGGTCACGGCCGGTAATGATACAGCCCCAGACTCGGGAGGCCCTCTATGTATGTATTCTGTTTCACCTCTGACCTGTGTTGCGTTCCGTACAGTGGGAGCTGGCTCATCCCTCAGTCTTCTCATGGCTGCAACAGGGGTCTCACTGAAGTAAGGGGGCTCTCCATCCACCATCTCAACTACCATGATACCCAGAGACCACACATCTACCTGGCAGACACAACAAACCAGTATATATTCACCTTCAGTCAGTGTTGACATGCACATGAATACTGGACATCATGAGTATTTGTTTGGATACAGCTAGTATGTCATTAGTATGCAGTAATATACATGTACAGTTTCTTAGGATACAATTTT
This sequence comes from Oncorhynchus masou masou, assembly GCF_036934945.1. Taxonomy (NCBI): domain Eukaryota; kingdom Metazoa; phylum Chordata; class Actinopteri; order Salmoniformes; family Salmonidae; genus Oncorhynchus; species Oncorhynchus masou. The sequence goes on along the minus strand of NC_088232.1, from coordinate 36,900,842 downwards.
TTTTGAATATCTTCTTTCTCACCTCAGTGCTGTATGGTGATTTAGAGATGACCTCCGGAGCCATCCAGTAGGGTGTCCCCACTAAAGACTTCCTTTTGGGGATGTCTTTACTGATCTGAGCACAGAACCCAAAGTCGGACAGCTTGATCTATACAGGGACATTAAAATTAAATTATAAACAGATGTGTTTTTCTCAACTGAATGAAAAATACTTATGAGAGAGAGACTTACCCTCCCATCCAGTGTTAGCAGTATGGAGTCACTCTTGATGTCCCTGTGGATAACCCCCTGGGAGTGAAGGTAGGCCAGGGCTTGCAGCACAGCCTCACAGACTGTGGCTATCTGCTCCTCACTCAGCCTGCATAGGAGAGTGACACTGATATATCAAATCAAACTTTATTTGTCACATGCGCCAAATACAACAAGTGCATACCTTACCGTGAAATGCTTACTTACAAGCCATTAACCAACAGTGCAGTTCAAGAAGAGTTGAGAAAATATTTACCAAATAGACAAAAGTAAAAAATAATCATAAAAAGTAACACAATAAGAATAACGAGGCTATATACAGGGGGTACCGGTACCAAGTCAGTGTGCGGGTGTACAGGTTAGCTGAGGTAATTTGTACATGTAGGTAGGGGTGAAGTGACTATGCATAGGTAATAAACAGCAAGTAGCAGCAGTGTACAAAAGGGGGGGGGGGGTCAATGTAAATAGTCCAGTGACGATTTTATGAATTGTTCAGCAGTCTTATGGCTTGGGGGTAGAAGCTGTTGAGGAGCCTTTGGTCCTAGACTTGGCGCTCCACTACTGCCTGCTGTGCGGTAGCAGTCACACTTGGGTGACTGGAGTCTCTGACAATTTAATGGGCTTTCCTCTGACACCGCCTATTATATACTGTAGGTCCCGGATGGCAGGAAGCTTGGCCCCAGTGATGTACTGGGCGGTACGCACTACCCTCTGTAGCGTCTTACGGTCAGATGCCGAGCAGTTGCCATGCCAGGTTGTGATGCAACCAGTCAGGATGCTCTCGATGGTGCAGCTGTAGAACCTTTTGAGGATCTGGAGACCCATGCCAAATCTTTTCAGTCTCCTGAGGGGGAAAAGGTTTTGTCTTACCCTCTTCCCGACTGTCTTGGTATGTTTGGACCATGATAGCGTGAAACGTGAAACTCTTGACCCGCTCCACTACAGCCCCATCGATGTTAATGGGGGCCTGTTCGGCCCACCTTTTCCTGTAGACCATGATCAGCTCCTTTGTCTTGCTCACATTGAGGGAGAGGTTGTTGTCCTGGCACCACACTGCCAGGTCTCTTACCTCCCTATAGGCAGTCTCGTCATTGTCGGTGATCAGGCCTACCACTGTTGTGTCGTCAGCAAACTTAATGATGGTGTTGGAGTCGTGTTTGGCCACGCAGTCGTGGGTGAACAGGGAGTACAGGAGGGGACTATGTACACACCCCTGAGGGGCCCCAGTATTAAGGATCAGCGTGGCAGACGTGTTGTTGCCTACTCTTACCACCTGGGGGAGGCCCGTCAGGAAGTCCAGGATCCAGTTGCAGAGGGAGGTGTTTAGTCCCAGAGTCCTTAGCTTAGTGATGAGCTTCGTGGGCACTATGGTGTTGAACACTGAGCTGTAGTCAATGAACAGCATTCTCACATAGATGTTCCTTTTGTCCAGGTGGGAAAGGGCAGTGTGGAGTGCGATTGAGATTGCGTCATCTGTGGATCAATATCGGTATGCGAATTGGAGTGGGTTTAGGGTGTCCGGGAGAATGCTGTTGATGTGAGCCATGACCAGCCTTTCAAAGCACTTCATAGCCACCGACGTGAGTGTTTCGGGGCGGTAATCATTTAGGCAGGTTACCTTCGCTTCCTTGGGCACAGGGACTATGGTGGTCTGCTTGAAACATGTAGATATTGCAGACTCGGTCAGGGGGAGTTTTAAAATATCAGTGAAGACACTTGACAGTTGGTCCACGCATACTTTGAGTACACGTCCTGGTAATCCGTCTGGCCCAGCGGCTTTGTGAATGTTGACCTGTTTAAACCTTTTGTTCACATCAGCTACCGAGAGCGATATCACACAGTCATAAAAAAAAAAGTTGGTGCTCCCGTGCATGCTTCAGTGTTGCTTGCCTCGAAGCGAGCATAAAAGGCATTTAGCTCGTCTGGTAGGCTCACGTCACTGGGCAGCTCACAACTGGGTTTCCCTTTGTAGTACGTAATAGTTTTCAAACCATGCCACATCCGATGTGTGTCAGAGGAGCTGTAGTAGGTTCCTATCTTAATCCTGTATCCTGCTTTGCTTGTTCGATGGTTTGTCTGAGGACATAGCACGATTTCTTATAAGCGTTCAGATTTGTCTCCCGCTCCTTGAAAGTGGCATCTCTAGCCTTTAGCTCGACGCGGATGTGGCCTGTAATCCATGGCTTCTTGTTGGGATATGTACGTACGGTCACTATGGGGGGGACATTGTCAATGCACTTATTGATGAAGCCGATGACTAAGGTGGTGTACTCCTCAATACCATTGGATGAATCCCGGAACATATTCCAGTCTGTGCTAGCAAAGCAGTCCTGTAATGTAATATCCGCGTCATCTGACCACTTCCGTATTGAGCGAGTCACTGGTACTTCCTGCTTTAGATTTAGCTTGTAAGCAGGAATCAGGAAGATAGAATTATGGTCAGATTTGCCAAATGGAGGGCGGGGGATAGCTTTGTATGCATCTCTGTGTGGTGTAGGATTTTTTTTCCCTCTGGTTGCACATGTGACATGCTGGTAAACATTTATTTAAGTTTATCTGCATTAAAGTCCCAGGCCACTAGGATTGCCGTTTCTGGGTGAGCATTTTCTTCTTTGCTCATGGCCTTATAGAGTTGGTTGAGAGCAGTCTTAGTGCCAGCTTTGTTCTGTGGTGGTAAATAGACGGCTACCAATAATATAGATGAGTACTCTCTTGGTAGATAGTGTGGTCTACAGCTTATCAGAAGGTACTCTACCTCAGGCGAGCAATACCTCAAGGCTTCTTTAACATTAGACATCGCACACCAGCTGATATTGGCAAATAGACACACACCCCCCCCCCCACGTTTTACCAGACATAGCTTTTCTGTTCTGCCGGTGCATGGAAAATCCCGCCTGCTCTATATTATTCGTATCGTTGTTCAGCCACATCTCGGTGACACATAAGATATTACAGTTTTTAATGTCTCGTTGGTAGGATAATCTTAATCGTAGGTCATCAATTTTATTTTCCAATGACTGCACGTTAGCAAGAAGAATGGATAGTAGTGGGAGTTTACTCGCTCGCCTATGGATTCTCAGAAGGATGCCCGATCTGCGGCCCCCTTTCCTGCATCTTTTCTTCAGGCAATGAAAGGGATCTGGGCCTGTTCCAGTGAAAGCAGTATATACTTGTGGATACGGTTCTACATGGAGCCCAAAACGGTTCTACGTGGAACCATCAAGGTTTCTTTAAAATGTTATCCTATGGGGACAGTCGAAGAACCCTGTTAGGTTCTAGATGTAACCTTTTTTTCGAAGAGTGTAGTGGTGGGTGGTATAGGTGTGGTTCAGTCAACTACATGCATTCACTGTATCTCGTGTTTGCATCATGCAAATATAGCCTAGCTGATTTTGAACACTGAAGAACTGTGCTACAGAAACACCCCAGAAAATAGTTATTTTTTTTTTCGTTCTGGCTAATAGCTTTATTGATTGTTTAAAAAACTTATTTGGGGTTGGATTGGAGTATGAAGGAGGTATAATTTAGCAAATTTCGGGTTCTGCTGACAAAAACTGAAAATGACAGCCAATGTGATCTGGCCCATTTTTACATGTCAGTTAGAAATGCACTCAGTCCCCATGTCTCTAGGCTCTGAGGTATACTACTGTCTCTGTATTGTGAATGAGCCAACTTTCAGTTTGGAATTTAAAATACATTGACAGGTAGAGTTAAAATTCACTGTCAATTCCTCGTGTCGAATATCGAGTGGGCCATTTTCTTACTTTTGTTTATGCATTTCTAGAGTATCTGATATACAGTACTGAACAGGATGAGAACATAGATAAAATTGTGTTTTGGGACTAAATTAATTTCACCACATTTCATTTGAACACACACAAATCGAATTATGTTATCAGATTATATTTTCCCATAGGAGGACAGTGTTTTGCTAAAGTGGCAGTGAGAATGAGAGTGACTGTGCGTAGTTGCCTGTCCTCTCAACTAATTAGTACCACACTACCCCTTAATGGTGAAAATAGGTACTGAAGACATAACAAGAATTTTGCTTCATCCTTCTGTCACACATGTCCTTGAAGTCTTGTCTCTTAAAAATGCCTATATTTGACATTATATTGACCCCTCAATACAATTTCCCCCCTGTATGACAGCAGTTATTTCTGGCTGTGTAGGTCAAGTCTGTGCAATGTCTCCATACCTGGTCTCAGACACGATGTTGGTTAGTGCTCCACCCTGAAGGTACTCCATAATGACCCAGAGCTCCTCCTCCACCAGGGCACTTTTAAACATCTCCACCACATTCCTGTGCTGGTAGTCCCTCATGATCACCACCTGGACAAACACATACAGTTGATAACAGAGGTGTCATGTAACATACCTGATGATTTCAAGAGGGTACTCATGGGCAAAAAAGGGTTATTTGGGTATTATTGTCTGGGAAACAGTTTTTATTTTCTTATTTTTTTTAATTTCACCTTTATTTAACCAGGTAGGCCAGTTGAGAACAAGTTCTCATTTACAACTGCAACCTGGCCAAGATAAAGCAAAGCAGTGCAACACAAACAACAACACAGAGTTACACATGGAATAAACAAATGTACAGTCAATAACACAATAGAAAAAAGACTATATACAGTGTGTGCAAATGGAGTGAGAAAGTAGGCAACAAATAGGCCATAGTAGCGAAGTGATTACCATTTAGCAAATTAACACTGGAGTGATAGATGTGCAGATGATGATGGGCTAGTAGAAATACTGGTGTGCAAAAGAGCAAAAACGTAAATGAAAACAATATGGGGATGAGGTAGGTAGATTGGATGGGCTATTTACAGATGGGCTGTGTACAGCTGCAGCGATCGGTTAGCTGCTCAGATAGCTGATGTTTAAAGTTAGTGAGGGAGATATAAGTCAACTTCAGCGATTTTTGCAATACGTTCCAGTCATTGGCAGCAGAGAACTGTTAGGAAAGGAGGCAAAAGGGGGTGTTGGCTTTGGGGATCACCGGTGAGATATATCTGCTGGAGCGTGTGCTATGAGTGGGTGTTGTTATCGTGACCAGTGAGCTGATATAAGGCGGAGATTTACTTAGCAAAGACTGATAGATGACCTGGAGCCAGTGGGTCTGGCGACGAATATGAAGCAAAGGCCAGCTGACGAGAGCATACTGGTTGCAGTGGTGGGTGGTATATGGGGCTTTGGTGACAAAACGGATGGCACTGTAATAGACTGCATCCAGTTTGCTGAGTAGAGTGTTGGAGGCTATTTTGTAAATGACATCGCCAAAGTCAAGGATCGGTAGGATAGTCAGTTTTACGAGGATATGTTTGGCAGCGTGAGTGAAGGAGGCTTTGTTGCGAAATAAGAAGCCAATTCTGGATTTAATTTTGGATTGGAGATGTCTGGAAGGGTCTGGAAGGAGAGTTTACAGTCTAACCAGACACTTAGGTATTTGTAGTTGTCCAGGGTGGTGATGTTAGTCGGGCGGGCGGGTGCGGGCAGTGATCAGTTGAAAAGCATACATTTAGTTTTACTAGCGTTTAAGAGCAGTTGGAGGCCACGGAAGGAGTGTTGTATGGCATTGAATCTCGTTTGGAGGTTTGTTAACACAGTGTCCAAAGAAGTGCCAGATGTATACAGAATGGTGTCGTCTGCGTAGAGGTGGATCAAGGAATCACCAGCAGCAAGAGCGACATCATTGATGTATACAGAGAAAAGAGTCAGCGCGAGAATTGAACCCTGTGGTACCCCCATAGAGACAGCCAGAGGTCCGGACAACAGGCCCTCCGATTTGACACACTGAAATCTATCTGAGAAGTAGTTGGTGAACCAGGCAAGCCAGTCATTTGAGAAACCAAGGCTGTTGAGTCTGCCGATAAGAATGCGGTGATTGACAGAGTCGAAAGCCTTGGCCAGGTCGATGAAGACGGCTGCACAGTGCCGTCTTTTATCGATGGCGGTTGTGATATTGTTTAATACCTTGTGCGTGTCTGAGGTACCCCCTGTGACCGGCTCGGAAAACGGATTGCACAGATGAGAAGGTATGGTGGGATTCTAAATGGTCAGTGATCTGTTTATTAACTTGGCTTTAGAAGACTTTAGAAATGCAGGGTAGGATGGATATAGGTCTGTAACAGTTTGGGTCTAGTGTCACCCCCTTTGAAGAGGGGGATGACCGCGGCAGCTTTCCAATCTTTAGGGATCTCGGACGATACGAAAGAGAGGTTGAGCAGACTGGTAATAGGGGTTGCAACAATGGCGGCGGATCACAGAGGGTCCAGATTGTCTAGCCCAGCTGATTTGTACGGGTCCAGGTAGAGAAATGCTTATTGAAATTCTCAGTTATCATGGATTTATCGGTGGTGACAGTGTTTCCTAGCGTCAGTGCAGTGGGCAGCTGGGAGGAGGTGCTCTTATTCTCCATGGACTTTACAGTGTACCAAAACAGTGACTTCGTGTTATCTATCTCTACGCTGAAACTAGATGGATCTAAGGGGGCATTTGACCCAGCAGTTTCAATGTATTTTGTTTGAAAATTTAAAATGCATAAACCCGGCAACAAATAAATAACATCTGGGCTCTGTTATGCGATGTATCCCAGCATGATTTATTGGTGATTCGGGGTGGTGTTTTGAGGGAGGTCATTGAGGATAGTGTTGACTGGAGGTCGTCATACCTCGTTGAAAAGCAGCTCTCTACGTTGTTGACTCCGTAGGTCCATCATCTTCACGGCCACCTGCCTGCCGCTGTGTTTCTCCCGAGCAATACACACCACCCCTGTGGACCCTTCTCCAATCTTCACAAAGTTCTCCAGGTACGACCGAGGGTCTCCCTTGTCCACCACCATGTTCAGGGCAGCCTTAAACTGTTTATGGGTTACCTTGGGGGGGTCTGGTGGCGGCCTCTGTGGGTGCTGAGGGGGTCTGAAGGCAGGGGAACATGTGCCTAGGGGGCTGGTGGCCAGGGAGCCGGTGGGGGAGGGCCGGAGCTGGGAGGGGCTGTCCTGCCTGGGGAAGGGAGCATTAGGGCAGCCTGAGTGTCTCAGAAAGGGGTCAGGGCCGTTGGGTCTCAGGCCCATGTTGGGAGACAGTCCCAGGGTGTAGCTGGCTGAAGAGTGTACCGTCCTGTGGGGTCTGATGCCACTCATGAAGGGACTACTGGTGGTGCTTGGTAGGAAGCCTGACTGGTGGTGCCTCAGAGCCGACTCTGCCTGGACGATAACAAAAAAGAGAGAGAGAGAGAGAGAGAGAGAGTGAGAGAGAGAGAGAGAGAGAGAGAGAGAGAGAGAGAGAGAGAGGTAGAGTTGGCTGTCTTCCCAGGGTCCCTGGCTTGCTTTATTACTGGATGTAAATCACAGTGCTTCACTCTCACACTATACATAGACTTCACCTGGTGCGCTCCCTGCTACAACGTTGCCATAGGTACCTCAATGTACCCTTGAGATTATGCCAAACATAGCATCTCTCAAAGTTTACAAGCACATCGAAGCAATCAAGTCACAAATTATATTTTAGCATCCCAAAAAAACCAACAGCATTAATTGAGCAATCAACTGTAGAATGCAGGAATGCAGGCTGCTATAAGATGTTTTACCTAAAAAAAACAGTTTAAGAAGTAACTCACTGGCCATATTATGCAAAAGGATTTTTTTTTTAAGAGTAAAGCTGTAAGTTACAGTTTATACCACAGTTAGCTACTGGCCAATGTGATATTGGTTGACTACACCATATATACAAAAGTATGTGAATATCCCTTCAAATTAGTGGATTCGGCAATTTCAGCCACACCTGTTGCTGACAGGGGTATAAAATTGAGCACACAGCCATGCCATCTTCATAGATGAACATTGGCAGTAGAATGGCCTTAATGAAGAGCTCGGTAACTTTCAACGTGACACCGTCATATGATGCCACCTTTCCAACCAATCAGTTCATTCAAATTTCTGCTCTGCTTGAGTTGCCCCGGTCATCTGTAGGTGCTGTTATTGTGAAGTGGAAACGTCAAGGAGCAGCAATGGCTCAGCCGCAAAGTGGTAGGCCACACAAGCTCACAGAATGGGACCGCCGAGTGATGAAGCACTTAAAAATTGTCAGTCCTCACTCACTACCAAGTTCCAAAATGTCTCTGGAAGCAACTTCAGCACAATAACTGTTCGTCGGGAGCTTCATGAAATCGTTTTTTCGGCCGAGCAGCTGCACACAAGCCTAAGATCACCATGCGCAATGCCAAGAGTCGGCTGGACTGGTGTATAGCTCTTCGCCATCGGACTCTGGAGCAGTGAAAACGCGTTCTCTGGAGTGTTGAATCACGCTTCACCATCTGGCAGTCAAATGGATGAATCTGGGTTTTACAGATGCCAGGAGAACGCTACCTGCCCCAATGCATAGTGCATAGTGTAAAGTATGGTGAAGGAAGAATAATGGTCTGGGACTGTTTTTCATGGTTCGGGCTAAGCCCCTTAGTTTCAGTGAAGGGAAATCTTAATGCTACAGCATACAATGACATACTAAACGATTCTGTGCTTCCAACTTTGTGGCAACAGTTTGGGGAAGTCCCTTTCCTGTTTCAGCATGACAATGCCCCATGCACAAAGCGAGGTCCATACAGAAATGGTTTGTCAAGATTGGGGTGGAAGAACTTGACTGGCCTGCGCAGAATCCTGACCTCAACCCCATCAAACACCTTTGGGATGAATTGGAACGGCGACTGCGAGCCAGGCCTAATTGCCCAACATCAGTGCCCGACCTTACCAATGCTCTTGTGGCTGAATGGAAGCAAGTACCCGAAGCAAATTTTCAACATCTAGTGGAAAGCCTTCCCAGAAGAGTGGAGGCTGTTATAGCAGCAAACGGGCTGGCCTATGACAATGTCCATCTTAAATATAGATGAGAGATTATGATTAAGTGATCTGCTCACCTTCAGGTCGTAGGAGGAGTATGGTCTACCAGGGCTGTTGTGGGAGTGGATGTAGAGGTTGGTGCTGTACTCCGGAGGGGGGCGACCCCCATGTTCGGTATGCTGGACAGCCATGGCTGGGCTGTAGAAGAACGAGATAGGCCTCTGTTTTCGTGGCATAACCCTGGGTACCTGGAAGTCTCTCTTAACCATCAGTGTCTCTGTGGGGCTACCCACCTCACAGCTGATATAAGCCCCCTTAATAGGCACTTGCATTGGCTGGGATGGAGCCAGGAGTCCCTCCAGACAGCTGATGCTCACTTCATTGGTGGACTTGGCCCTGGGGAGAACGCCGTTTGGCTGTAGGGTAATACTCGTCCCACTCTCACTGTGGATGTTATGAGCCCTGTCTCTCCACTGCTGCTGCTCCAGCTCATCTTCTCCCAGGTCTTCATACTGGTAGGTGTCCCCCTCCTTCACCTCCCCCAGCCTGCCCAGGGACTGGGCCCTTTTCCTGGCCGAAGGGCTGCTCTTCCTCAGGGAGTTGGAGCTGGTCACCGACAACCTGCTCATGTCGGAGATCATGGTTGAGATGTAGTCTCCATGACCGATCATACTCCCACGCACGATGGTCTGAAAGGAAAGCAGTAATGTTCAGCCAACCTGGAATGATTGTAACATACTGCACACAGGCACTTCTATTTTCAATGTGGCTTGTATTAAAACTGTAATGACGGATAGATTCTTTCTGAAGAGTGAAATCTCAAGCAGCAAACATCGCAGTGGCGTAGAAAAAGAGCATTACCTTGTCCTGACAAAACAAGATGACACAGACTTAAAAAAATGTGTTGGGCCTTCCAGTTGAACCTATTAGAGAACGGCCAATTGGCGGATTACTCAATCTCTGCTTAAAGTAAAGTTCTGTTCATCATCACGAGAGTCTCCTATGTTTCTCTGTCTTTGGAATGGTGCTCTGGTCAGCTCTCACAGCTGCACAGGTAATTTAGCCAAACTAATTAACATCCCACTTCAAATTCTTTACAAATTACAAAATTGCGAATTATTGTACAAATGTCTCAAATGTAATAATTATTTTTGTAACCTCTCAAACCTTTGCCTCTGCCGTAAACGCTACATTATTTACATACAGAACACAAGTCTCCCCTGTACTACCAATTCAATCCTGATGATCCTGTTAAAACCATGACCTTGTTTCAGAAGCTGACACTGGGATTTGGAAATGCAAAACTGAAATTTATCCATTGGTGGTAATGAAAATGTGTTGTGTTTTTGTAAGGGGCATATCGGCATGAGTATTCAGCCTAGTGCAGAAATCCTTAGATTTGCAGGCTTTTTTGCTCACTGGCATTTCCACTGCTGTACGTGCACTTTCTATCCCTCAGCCATGGATCGTTATTATTTTCCTGCATTGAGTAATAAATCTTGGAGACTTCAAGGATTCGCGTAGTACAGTCAATGTACACAGCAGGGTCATTAGCTGAGCCCCGTGATAGATAAGAAAGCAATATGACAGGGAGAACAGCAAGTGCTGTCAACCACACTGCCATCACTGGACTAGGGAAACTTTAGACGACAAAAGCAGGGTAACTCTGCTGAAGATCTAAAGGGCGTTATAGCCTCTGATAAAAACACTTTTGATGGAGGGTTTTGAGGCTTACTAAAACTGGAAAAATCTCTGAAATAAAATCCTATACATTCTCAGCACTTTTTGTCTGTTAGATAATACGTTCAGAGAAAAAAACCTGTGCAAACAGGAAAGTGAGCTGAGAATAAGGTCCAGTACCTTCCTTGGCTTGAGCTCCACGGAGGTGATCCGGGAGGGGTCCACCATAGGCTTGGGCCTACGGAGGTTCTCTATCAGACTGTGCCATTGGGTCGGCAGGCCCACAAAGCAGCACCGCTTGGCGTCAAACGAGGTGTGCACCCGGTGCTCAAAGTTCTTTGGTGTTGAGATCTCTGGCCTCTTCTTTTTCTTCTTACGAAACATCGTCAGGTCCAGAAGACTGACAGCTTCCCAAAGTCAAGATGGCCCTGCATAGACAAGAAATAGACACATTCAATACATTATTTTTCTAAATTAGCAGCTACTGTTGTTGCCATTGATAAAGTCACTTACAGCTTCTTTAATCTATGAACAGTCAATTATCCATCAATGTGTACGTTGAAGTTACTATAACAACATCAGACACTTCCATTAGAAAACGAAATACAAGTGAATAAACTCCAATCTGTCAGTCTAAAAACTATTCTCCCCGTGATATGTCCATCTTCCGGACTGGATTTCTGTCTGTCATTTGCTTTTGTGCCTTATAACCTGTCTTGGGGGGACAGGTTTGTAAGCCTGTGTGTAATGAAGGATATCTATTAAGGCTTATTCATTCTCTGTGCCCTTTTACTGATGAGCACACAGTCGGCCTGGCAAGAGCCCACAGGCTTTCAGTGCATTAGAGGGAGGAAAACACAAATAGTCCACCCACCATAACCCCTAACGTTCCCATGTTGGAGTCTACCACCATAACCCATAACTTCCCTATGCTGGAGTCTACCACCATAACCCCTAATGTCCCGATGCTGGAGTCTACCACCATAACCCCTAATGTCCCTATGCTGGAGTCTACCACCATAACCCCTATTGTCCCTATGCTTGAGTCTACCACCATAACCCCTAACGTCCCTATGCTGGAGTCTACCACCATAACCCCTAATGTCCCTATGCTGGAGTCTACCACCATAACCCCTAATGTCCCTATGCTGGAGTCTACCACCATAACCCCTAACGTCCCTATGCTGGAGTCTACCACCATAACCCCTAATGTCCCTATGCTGGAGTCTACCACCATAACCCCTAACGTCCCTATGCTGGAGTCTACCACCATAACCCCTAATGTCCCTATGCTGGAGTCTACCACCATAACCCCTAATGTCCCTATGCTGGAGTCTACCACCATAACCCCTAATGTCCCTATGCTGGAGTCTACCACCATAACCCCTAACGTTCCTATGCTGGAGTCTACCACCATAACCCCTAATGTCCCTATGCTGGAGTCTACCACCATAACCCCTAACGTTCCTATGCTGGAGTCTACCCACCATAACCCCTAATGTCCCTATTCTGGAGTCTACCACCATAACCCCTAATGTCCCTATGCTGGAGTCTACCACCATAACCCCTAACTTCCCTATGCTGGAGTCTACCACCATAACCCCTAACGTTCCCATGCTGGAGTCTACCCACCATAACCCCTAACGTTCCCATGCTGGAGTCTACCACCATAACCCCTAACGTTCCCATGCTGGAGTCTACCACCATAACCCCTAATGTCCCTTTGCTGGAGTCTACTCATCATAACCCCTAATGCCCCTACGCTGGAGTCTACCACCATAACCCCTAATGTCCCTATGCTGGAGTCTACCACCATAACCCCTAATGTCCCTATGCTGGAGTCTACCACCATAACCCCTAATGTCCCTATGCTGGAGTCTACCACCATAACCCCTAACGTTCCCATGCTGGAGTCTACCACCATAACCCCTAATGTCCCTATGCTGGAGTCTACTCATCATAACCCCTAATGCCCCTACGCTGGAGTCTACCACCATAACCCCTAATGTCCCTATGCTGGAGTCTACCACCATAACCCCTAATGTCCCTATGCTGGAGTCTACCCACCATAACCCCTAACGTTCCCATGCTGGAGTCTACCACCATAACCCCTAATGTCCCTATGCTGGAGTCTACCACCATAACCCCTAATGTCCCTATGCTGGAGTCTACCACCATAACCCCTAATGTCCCTATGCTGGAGTCTACCACCATAACCCCTAATGTCCCTATGCTGGAGTCTACCCACCATAACCCCTAACGTTCCCATGCTGGAGTCTACCACCATAACCCCTAACGTCCCTATGCTGGAGTCTACCACCATAACCCCTAATGTCCCTATGCTGGAGTAACCCACCATAACCCCTAATGTCCCTATGCTGGAGTCTACCACCATAACCCCTAACGTTCCCATGCTGGAGTCTACCACCATAACCCCTAATGTCCCTATGTTGGAGTCTACTCATCATAACCCCTAATGCCCCTACGCTGGAGTCTACCACCATAACCCCTAATGTCCCTATGCTGGAGTCTACCACCATAACCCCTAATGTCCCTATGCTGGAGTCTACCACCATAACCCCTAATGTCCCTATGCTGGAGTCTACCCACCATAACCCCTAACGTTCCCATGCTGGAGTCTACCACCATAACCCCTAATGTCCCTATGCTGGAGTCTACCACCATAACCCCTAATGTCCCTATGCTGGAGTCTACCACCATAACCCCTAACGTTCCCATGCTGGAGTCTACCACCATAACCCCTAATGTCCCTATGCTGGAGTCTACCATCATAACCCCTAACGTTCCTATGCTGGAGTCTACCACCATAACCCCTAATGTCCCTATGCTGGAGTCTACCACCATAACCCTTAACGTTCCTATCCTGGAGTCTACCCACCATAACCCCTAATGTCCCTATTCTGGAGTCTACCCACCATAACCCCTAATGTCCCTATTCTGGAGTCTACCACCATAACCCTTAACGTTCCTATCCTGGAGTCTACCCACCATAACCCCTAATGTCCCTATTCTGGAGTCTACCCACCATAACCCCTAATGTCCCTATTCTGGAGTCTACCACCATAACCCCTAATGTCCCTATGCTGGAGTCTACCACCATAACCCCTAATGTTCCTATTCTGGAGTCTACCCACCATAACCCCTAACATTCCTATTCTGGAGTCTACCCACCATATCCCCTAACATTCCTATTCTGGAGTCTACCCACCATATCCCCTAACATTCCTATTCTGGAGTCTACCCACCATAACCCCTAACATTCCTATTCTGGTGTCTACCCACCATAACCCCTAATGTCCCTATTCTGGAGTCTACCCACCATAACCCCTAATGTCCCTATTCTGGAGTCGACCACCATAACCCCTAATGTCCCTATGCTGGAGTCTACCACCATAACCCCTAATGTTCCTATTCTGGAGTCTACCCACCATAACCCCTAACATTCCTATTCTGGAGTCTACCCACCATATCCCCTAACATTCCTATTCTGGAGTCTACCACCATAACCTCTAACATTCCTATTCTGGAGTCTACCACCATAACCCCTAACATTCCTATGCTGGAGTCTACCACCATAACCCCTAACATTCCTATTCTGGAGTCTACCACCATAACCCATAACTTCCCTATTCTGGAGTCTACCACCATAACCCCTAACATTCCTATTCTGGAGTCTACCACCATAACCCATAACTTCCCTATTCTGGAGTCTACCACCATTCTGCTAGAGTCCACTATAACCCCATCCCCATGCTTATGCTACTGAAGAGGCACGACTTTCTCTGGCTTCTACGGAAAGTGACCTCTCAAGTTTTAGATATAAAGCCCTCTGCACTGCATTGACCCCTACCATTTGACCAAATAAAATGTTACTTGTTAAACAAAACTGAACAATTGAACAATTTCTCTGAACAATTGTATTAGTATAAAATGAGTGGCATAGTGTAAGCTAGGGACACTGCTGTCATGAATCTTATATGTACAATGATGTCTGCAATTATTGACACCATTGAAAAAGACGAGTGAATATGACAGTATAAAATAAATAATAACAAATACTGAGCTATATTGTATACAACAAGACAAATCGGAAATTATGTTATTTTATACGAATATAATTGCCCAGAGAAAGAGATTTGTTTAACAAGTAACATTTTATTTTCTCAAAAGGTAGGGGTCAGAATTATTGACATACCTTTCAATAACCTTTTGCAATGGACATCTCTGTCTCTGGCCTTGAAACCCATTGAAAACTTGTGGTTTGAATTGAAGAGGGCAGTCCATAAGTGCAGACCTATGATATCAAGGATCTGAAAGATCCCTCCCAGAGTGTTCTCCAACTCATAAAACATTTTAGAAAAAGGGTCAGTGCTGTTATCCTCGCAAGGTGAGGTATTGAAAGGTATTGAAAACAGGGATGTCAATCATTTTGACCCCTACCTTTTTGAGAATTTTTTGTATTACTTTTTCAACAAAATCTCTTTCTCTGAGCAATTGTATTAGTATAAAATACTTGTTTGTAGCATACAAAAGAGCTCTGTATTTGAATGATCTATTTCATACCATAAGTTTTGCTCATCTTTATCATGTGTCAATAATTTTGGACTCCACTCTATCTACTGTACCACGATACAGTAATCAATTATATTACATATCATTTAATTAGCTGTACTTGAACATAATTCACCCACATTTACGTGTCCATAATTAGTTGGAAATATACTGCTGTATATGAGCTGCTCTTTGATAAAGTCTTGTTGGGCCTCCCAGGTGGCGCAGTAGTTAAGGGCAGCGCAAGCTGTACTGCAGCGCCAGCTGTGCCACCAGAGACTCTGGGTTCGCGCCCAGGCTCTGTCGTAACCGGCCGCAACTGGGAGATCCGTGGGGAGACTCACAATTGGCCTCGCATCGTCCGGGTTAGGGAGGGTTTGGCCGGTAGGGAAATCCTTGTCTCATCGCTAACCAAGGTTGCCAGGTGCACAGTGTTTCCTCCGACACATTGGTGTGGCTGGCTTCTGGGTTGGATGGCGCTGCGTTAAGAAGCAGTGCGGCTTGGTTGGGTTGTGTATCGGAGGACGCATGACTTTCAACCTTCGTCTCTCCCGAGCCCGTACGGGAGTTGGAGAGATGAGACAATACTAAACAATTGGATACCACGAAATAAAGGGGGGTAAAAATTCAACAAAAACAACAAAAAAAGATAGTCTTGTTGGAGAACTGATTGTTTGTCAGAACATCATAGTTCTCATGACACAACATCACATTTAACACAACAAAGATGC
Organism: Oncorhynchus masou masou; assembly: GCF_036934945.1. NCBI lineage: Eukaryota > Metazoa > Chordata > Actinopteri > Salmoniformes > Salmonidae > Oncorhynchus > Oncorhynchus masou. The sequence goes on along the minus strand of NC_088232.1, from coordinate 36,884,774 downwards.
CATCAGTAGAATACCCAACATCTGCCATGATGCATTGTGGGAGTTGAGGAAATCACTACTGCAGCGTTCTCCAACTCGGCACGCAATCACACTGCTCTCCTCCCCCAGACAGCCCTCTAATCAGCTGCAGTGACCCCCGTTATGACTAACCTGCATGCCAACAGCCCGGTCTTCACCCTGGCACCAGTCACACTTCAGATTAACCTGATTTATAAAGGGAGAGATGGGGGTGGGGGTGGGGACAAGGTTGAGGGAGTAGAGTATCAATGCTGGGAGGGACATGTCCCCCTCCAAGGATAATTCCATCACAAGGCTAATGTGCTAAGTGTTGCATAAGCGTATCATTCTGTGCTCTCCCTATGTACATAGTGTGGAGCTGAGAAGGAATTTAATTTAATTCCATCTGACAGGGACACTATGGCGTGAGGGAGGCTGTCGGGAGGTGGGGGTGGGTGAGATGGAGAATGGAGCTGGGACCACAGAGCAGGGTAAACCTGGCTGTGTTTTCAGACATGGACCTAGTTTTTCACTCTGAAACATGAAAAGGCTTTTAAGGCCTGTTTGTCTTTTGAGGTTGAGTAACGAAAGGCTCGAAATAGACAGAAAATACACTACTGTTTTTTGTTTTTTTCACTCCATATGCCCGGTTCTCTGGTTCTGTGTCTGTTCAGCACTGTGAAGTGTAGATGTTGGCAGTACTGAGCCAAATATTTATACACTACGCTTGTGTTTCCTGTACAAGCAGATCAATCAATATTTACTCATGAGTGAAATGCAAACTGCTACAGTCATCCGATGCCAGTGATGATGGGTTGATACCGTCACAAACAGAATAGCTGCTCTCACTGCTCTGTGCTATTCTATGAGGCATCATTGATGAGGCATCATCTATGAGGCATCATTGCCATGCAGACCTGCATATAACAGAACACAACAGCATTCATTATACATCACTGTATTCCTTCTATGTGTTTCCATTCGGTATACATGGACATTACAAAGTAAAGAACCAAGTATTTGGACCCAAATAAAAAAACACAGTATCTTGATTCATGTTCAACAAAATGAATTGAAAAGTAGGAGCTGAATATTGGTTTACAAGCTGTAATAACATGCATCTGCACTTATACCGACCTCTCACAAATCTACTAAACTTATGAATGTCCAGATAACAATATCTTATAGATTTTTCAGCCCATAGGAAAATAAGTATACATGCATGTGGAGCTAAACTTTCACTTGCTGTAATAATGGTTTCTGGTCACATACAGTGGGGAAACAAGTATTTAGTGAGCCACCAATTGTGCAAGTTCTCCCACTTAAAAAGATGAGAGAGGCCTGTCATTTTCATCATAGGTACACTTCAACTATGACAGACAAAATGAAAAAAAAAATCCAGAAAATCACATTGTAGGATTTTTAATGAATTTATTTGCAAATTATGGTGGAAAATAAGTATTTGGTCAATAACAAAAGTTTATCTTAATACTTTGTTATATACCCTTTGTTGTCAATGACAGAGGTCAGATGTTTTCTGTAAGTCTTCACAAGGTTTTCACACACTGTTGCTGGTATTTTGGCCCATTCCTCCATGCATATCTCCTCTGGAGCAGTGATGTTTTGGGGCTGTTGCTGGGCAACACGGACTTTCAACTCCCTCCAAAGATTTTCTTTGGGGTTGAGATCTGGAGACTGGCTAGGCCACTCCAGGACCTTGAAATGCTTCTTACGAAGCCACTCCTTCGTTGCCCGGGCGGTGTGTTTGGGATCATTGTCATGCTGAAAGACCCAGCCACGTTTCATCTTCAATGCCCTTGCTGATGGAAGGAGGTTTTCACTCAAAATCTCACGATACATGGCCCCATTCATTTTTTCCTTTACACGGATCAGTCATCCTGGTCCCTTTGCAGAAAAACAGCCCCAAAGCATGATGTTTCCACCCCCATGCTTCACAGTAGGTATGGTGTTCTTTGGATGCAACTCAACATTCTTTGTCCTCCAAACACGACGAGTTGAGTTTTTACCAAAAAGTTATGTTTTGGTTTCATCTGACCATATAACATTCTCCCAATCTGCTTCTCGTTCTTGTGATCAAGATCTTGTGTGGAGCCCCAGATCGAGGGAGATTATCAGTGGTTTTGTATGTCTTCCATTTCTTAATAATTGCTCCCACAGTTGATTTCTTCAAACCAAGCTGCTTACCTATTGCAGATTCAGTCTTCCCAGCCTGGTGCAGGTCTACAATTTTGTTTCTGGTGTCCTTTGACAGCTCTTTGGTCTTGACCATAGTGGAGTTTGGAGTGTGACTGTTTGAGGTTGTGGACAGGTGTCTTTTATACTGATAACAAGTTCAAACAGGTGCCATCAATACAGGTAATGAGTGGAGGACAGAGGAGCCTCTTAAAGAAGAAGTTACAGGTCTGTGAGAGCCAGAAATCTTGAAATATTTCTTTCTAACTCCATGAACACACCAGCAATATAACATTAATCAAAATATCTGCCATGAACACAGAACCAATCCCATGTCCCTTTGACAATTACATTTTAAACGATTGATGGCTCAGAACAAACAATCATTTAAAATCACTTGTCAAGGGGACACATGCTAAATCTTTATCAGTCGTACTGACCTACTTTGGTTAGAAGGCATACTTATTCTAGTAGTACAGTGACAAATAATCACTCCTGAGATTTAGCCTTTCTCACTTCTAATTTGTATGAATTACAGCCCCATTTTCCAAACAGACAGCCTATAATTCTAGTATGTCAGTGGCCCTGTAAACAACATACCTCAGACCCCAAACATGCCTTCACACCCTACGGTCATCTCCAGATCTAACAACAGCCATACTCCCTGTGAGCAGCTTTAACAGGCAGACAAGCCTCTCAGTTATCCCGTCAATCCATTATGGACAGGACTGGTGAGGGATAGCTTATGCGCCCCCCTACCGTAGTTATATCAACCAGATTTGGAGATGTTGAGTGGGAGGGGGTAGAAAGAGATACAGAGAGATAAGAGAGATATTAGATTTGAGTCTGCCAAGCTCAAGTGAGTGTTTTCCCTATTTTGCCCTGATTACATTTCTATCTTGTTTTGGCAGGCATGTACTGATGTAGGGAGAGTGTAGGTAACTATGCTTGTAGGATTAGTAGCGTGTCCACTGTGTTCAGCCATCCTCTGATCCAATTTTAGGACACAGGTTCTCTTGACGCATGTTTGTTGTGCACAAGATTTGTGTCAAATTGTGAGGTGTGGGTGGGAGAAAGGACAGAAGGTAATCCTCTTTCCGTTTGTCAGTGCAGAAATAAGCATAATGCAAGGCTAAATAGCACAGCTGGATCTGTGCCGTGCTCTTCTATCAGCTTTATTATGATGACCATTTTGCCCTTTGAGTGTAATGAGACTGTGTTGTCCCTCAAGGGGCCGGGGGGTGGAGGGGTCTGTCTTCTCAGCGCACACACAATCACGCACACACGAACGAACGCGCGCGCACACACACACACACTCTGAGGGTAAGAGAAAGGTAAACAAGAACTGGATGTGACTGGACGGCACAATTTCAGTGTTTATGACTGTGGTTGATGCTGTCCTTTCATTCAGTAGGACTGCCTGTTTTCTCTAAAAAGTCACTTCTCGAGGCAATAACAGAGATGAGTCAACATGCGTGATGATTATTGTGTTAAACAGGTATAATGAAGCTAGATTCATATGAGACAAAAAGGCACACTCCCTACATGCATATTTCATTAATAGGTGGTCTGATGTATCATGCAAGTCGTGTGCAAGCAAAAAGCGAGACACGCTATAGAACCTGCACTAAGTTAATTGTTGCCAGAGTGTGACTGTGCTCCCAGCAGCCGTGTTATAGCATGCTAGACAGTAGAGTCACTAGGGACAGACCTTCCTCATAGAGGAAAATTTGATTTTATTTGCTGATAATCAATAATCATGTTACAATTACTCAATATAACAGGAGCTATTTGAGCAGAGGGCACAGGACACTAAAATACAGCATATTCAAGGAGATGAATTACACACATCAAATGGGGTATAAGGGTGAGACAACAATAAAATGCTATGAAAATAAAGAAGGTTAATTTGTGCATGCTGCTTACCCCTCCCAAGTGTGGTCTTTATTTGAGCTAGTGCTACAACAACAGCATTTCCCAACCGTATTATGGTATCGCTAGCTCAAATAAAGATCACACTTGAGAGCAGAACCAGATTAATTTCACATTCATGGCTCTAAAAAGAACAATATTTTTGAAAAGTGAGAATGTAAAATTCACTGAACTAAATCATCTGTCCCTGCAAGAGATAAAGACTCCTGTGAGGTAAGAAAGTCAGAACTGTCTCAACCTTCTTCTGCAGTGAGCTAAATCAGGGTCACAAAGTGTTTCTTGGTAAACAAATCTACTTTGAAACCAAAGTAAACACCTCACACACATGGTTATGGACCTAAAAAAAACAAGACACCTGTACCATGTCAGATATAGAGTTGAAATGTATTACATTTTGAGTTTTCATCCCAATATTACACTTATATACATCACAGAAGACTGAAATATAACATAACCGTTTGACATGGAAACACTGTATTTTCTGTGTTGCATTTTTTTTATTGTTTATTAATTATCAAACATATGAAAAACATTCCACCCATGAGGTCACTGGTCATCAGACTGCATCAACCACGGACATTCTGGTTAAAAAAATAAACCTGTATGATTTTTCATCATGTTTTTAGTCACTGAATGAACAGAAAACAGCCCCGGATATGGAGCCAGAGACAGGACATTAATGTCCTTATCCAACAACTTTGTGCTTTCTGAGCTTGTAGGGTAGACACAGTGCATGACTGCACATCACTTTTGGTTGAATGTTCATAGTATGGAGTGGAGGAATAGTCTGAGAGAAGGAACAGACCAAAGAGAGAGAGAGCGAGAGGGGAAGGGGGGGGTATTGAGTGAGGGCTGTCACTGTCGCCTGCCACTGACGTTTCACTTGTTTTGCTGTCTCACTTTATTATCTTGCTGCATGTTGTCATCCCTCCTCAACACCAAGAGACTCAATGTCTTTATATGTCAACCTTGACTGGCTTCGCTGGCTGTAAACAAGCCGTGATAAGAGGGATTTGAGAAGAGGACGGGAAGCTTGACAAAGAATATACATCATTCTGCCTGAATTAGATTGGCACAGATTCTCCAGGCCCAGTAAGTGGGAGACAAAATGGCTTTGTTCTCCACTAGGCCAGAGTCGATGAAACACTAACATGTACGAGTCATGTACATTAAAAGTTAGCTCTTATCTAGCCCAAGAACTTTGACATAATGACATTGTAAATGCAGCACCTCTCAAGTCGTCATCTTTGATGTGCTATTCACTGCATGTCTACAGGGATCCTGCTGACACATGCCTGTACCAAATGAGTGCTCTAATGAGTCCTAGCCACCAAACCGCCCGGTCATATATTGTACTTCTAACTGTACCACAGGCCTATAGGCAGTAGGTAAGTAAAGTATACTACTGACATGCACTCTGTCTAATGTATGATGCTCCTGGCTTCCACCAGTCCTTTAAACAATCTGACTCTCAGCAGATGAAGTCGTATCATCTGGCCGGATCAATGAAGCAGGTCAAATGGCCTCTCAGGGGTCTAATTTATTGATGCATTGGGCCTCCCTAGCGAGCTTTACTGTACACCCTTCTCCCTACGAAGCCATGATTCATCTTTCACCGCTTCATCCTAAGCGCACCTCTCCCAGAGACAAAATGACAAAGATTTTTTAATCTCCCATATTGTCAATTTGCGGCAGCTCAGTTCTTCTTCCTTCATCCAGTATGGCTGCTGTCTCATCACACAATGTGACTGCTGGGCACCCTGTCCTCATTTTACTTGGTCATGGCCATTGGCCACAGTAAGCTTTTAATAACCACTCTCCTCTCCTCAGCTCTCCTCACCCCTAGCGGACATGACTGCTAAGCAAGCATTCCTCTGGCAGGCCAACATGTGCACACAGTGCTGGGCTGTATGGTAAGGGTACATACAGTATAGGAAGACGTATGTCCCAGCAGCACCTGTGTGCTTCTCCATGGGGTTCGTCATTTAATTTGCCATCGTTCTGACAGCACTCTAAGGCAGTGCTAGACCGTGAAGGGAAAAATGATAAAAAAGGCTCCAAAAGAAGTAATGAAGTGAGAAGAGGACCCATGAGTGTGCATGACGCGTCACTCACCCCCAGCTAACATACTCTATGTCCATCTGGCTCTGTGTGGAATATTAAAACTCGCCTTTCATCTGCTCTTTCTCTCCCTCCCTACCTGGCCTTCTTGAATATCAGTGAGAAACCTGAGACACAAACACATAGCGTGTTCGTTACCGCTGGCTGTGGTATACAGAGTGACCAAGCTGTAGCCTCCCCCCACCAATTAATTAAACATACTTACAAAATGTAGAATGGGGTAAATTAATGACTGATCAAGTTGCATGAGTGCTGATTATTGATTAACCTCAATTAATCCTCCAGCACCTAGGAGTGGAGCCTCTGCCACTCCTAACCTTCTCTGGTTTGGGGAAGCTGAGCTCTATAGATCTGTTTATCCAGGATGTCCCAGAGCAGCTCTTCCCTGTCTGAAGGCTCTAACTGGCCCTTAGCCTGCTAGGTAAAAGACACATCCCTGTGCTGTGCTGCAGGTGCACAGGGGCCATTCAGCTGAGTCAAATGGGGTCAACTCACAACTTTATTAATGGTGTGAGAGGTAAGTGCTGTATGTCATAGTGCTGCAGTCAGACGGGAATACACCTTCTTAAGGCTAGGGGCAGTATCCTGAATTCCGGATGACTGATGTGCCCAAAGTAAACTGCCTGTTACTCCGGCCCAGAGGCTAGGATATGCAGATAATTGGTAGCATTGGATAAAAGACACTCTGAAGTTTCTAAAACTGTTAAAATAATGTTTGTGAGTATAACAGAACTTATATGGCAAGTGAAAACACGAGGACCATCCATCTGGACATTTTTTTGGGGGTCACAGGCCATTTCAATGCTAGCCTATGGGATATACAAAAAAAATGACCTAGATTGCAGTTCCTATGGCTTCCACTATATGTCAACAGTCTTTAGACAGGGTTTCAGGCTTGTTTCTTGAAAAACGAACAAGTACTTTATCCAAGGTGTCCCTCATTAGAAAAGTAGTCTTGTTGCGCGCGTGAATGAGGTTTGCACTCTTCATTATTTATCTTCCCTATTGAACATACTACTCTCCGTATATTAAATATTATCATTTATTTAGATATTAGAGTACCGGAGGATTAATTAGAAACATCCTTTGACTTGTTTGGACAAACTTTACCGATAACTTTTTGGATTCGTTTGTATGCATGTTGAACGAGTGGATTACTGAAATTAACTTTTTTGGATATAAAGAAGGACTTTATCAAACAAAACAACCATTCATTGTGTAGCTGGGACCCTTGGGATTGAAAACAGAGGAATATCTGCAAAGGTAAGTGATTTATTTTATCGCTATTTGTGATTTTGTGACGCCTGTGCTGGTTTGAAAACGTATTTTGATGTGGGGCTTGGGGCGCTGTTCTCAGACAATCACATGGTGTGCTTTCGCCATAAAGACTTTTTGAAATCTGACAACGCGGTTGGAGCTTTTAAATTAAAAGTTGAGCTTTAAAATTATGTAAGACACTTGTATTTTAATGAATGTTTAATATTACGATTTATGTATTTTGAATTTCACGCTCTGCAATTTCACAGGATTACATTTACATTTAAGTCATTTGGCAGACGCTCTTATCCAGAGCGACTTACAAATTGGTGAATTCACCTTATGACATCCGTATGTCGTAGTGGAATGCTAGCGGGACACCTAGCCGCAAGTAACTGTCCAGTGAAAATCTCACTTTAAAAGTAAAAATTCTGTTAACTCATATCCAAATAATGTAGTTGTGGCAAAAGCATAATTTGGAGGTAAAAAAAACACTTTGAAATCCCAACCACAAAATGACTGTTTAAAAAATGCTTGCTATTTCCTCATAGAGGATGATGTCACCCTCCTGAGGAAGACAAGCAGGCCAATAAGTGGTCTGACTGGTATACAGTATATGAATGACCGGTATATGCCCACGCCATTCTGTTGTTTGGGTACGCTCACACCATTTCAACACAGAAAAGCTGCTTTGTAACATACTTAATCAAATAAAAAGTGTAAAAAATATTTAACCTATATTGTAATTAATTATAGGTCATATTTCAGAGAAATCTGGAAACACTGGACAGTTATTTTAAGACATAATTGGCAGTGTGTCCCTCCAGAGCATGTAGTTAGAGTCCTAACCACAGGTCACAGTAAAGAGAAATCCATCAATGTTTTACCGTACCAGCAATCCCATGAAAACTATATACCATTATATTCTCTAATTGATTTAATTACTTAAAACAAGACTAGTGTGGCATAGACTATTACAATAATGCAATCTATAGTATAAGACCTTGAAATGACATGACTGTTTAACTGTCAGTCTGCCACTGGGTCTCTGCTATTCCCTGAACATGTATTCTCTGTATCATCAATTCCACAGAGTACAGTCAGTGCTTGACTTGGAATGAAATAAGTGTTTATATTTAGGTGCAGGAACTCCACAATACTTTTGAGCTAATGTTCTAAAAAAGGAACAGGAGCTCAAGCAGTAGAAAATTTGAGGGGCCAGTCCCCAGCAGAGCTCCTGCCCAAGTCAAGAACTGTGTACAGTACAACCATCCTGACTCACAAAAAGGAACACATTTGGTGCATGTTGTCACTGAGCAGAAGAAGAAAGCTTATGTGGATGCCTTCCCTCGGCATCCACGTAAGCATGACTATACAGAACATGCAGCAGCTGGATCCAATTCAACTCAGTGTTCGTCTGATATAAAGCTATAGAGTTCACCTGAGCTCTCAGCTCACAGTCACAGATAAGGACAGATGCATAGTGACAACAATAAGCACCTTTATTGTCAGTGCATACATGTAATCAGCATTAAATGCTATAGCTTTGTCTGTATTATCTTCACATGATTAAATCTGTCAAAACTGTTTGCTCACCAGCTAAACTGAGGTTACATCCTTTCAACAGAAGCTGAGGACAGAGAGAGGGATGGAGGGAGAGCGAGAGAACGTGGGGTGGGTGGGCAGAAGGTGAAAGCAGCTCCTTTCTGAGATGCAGCCTTTCCCAGAATCCAGCACATCACCCAATCAGCTTTTCATAGTATTTTCTTCTCTCCCTTATTACCACATGGGCATACTGCATTCTGCTCTCTCTCTCCCTCCCCCTCTCTTTCTCTGTCACTCTCTCCCTCTGTATTTGCATCTCCTCCACCAACGCTGTTGCCTGCAGACAACACACACACACACACACACACACACACACACACACACACACACACACACACACACACACACACACACACACACACACACACACACACACACACACACACACACACACACAGTAGCCCGCTCTTTATCAATGGAGCAAAGCCACCTTTCCTTTTTTCTCCCCCATGCCCCCATCCCCACTCCCCAGAGGGAATAAACAGGGTCTGTGGAGGGAGAAATTAGTGCTATAAAAATGGCAGGCTCCTTACCTTGCGGTTCGCTGAAAAGGAGAGCCTTTCCTCTAGGAAGGGCAGAGGCTTGCGAGCAAGAGTGTGCACACACACATACACAGTACACAAGCACTCGTTATACACACTCCGTCACACAAACCCTCACACAGGAATATACACACACACACAGTCGAGGAGGGCTGGCTCTCAAGCAGGCACACACTGCAGGCTGCTGCTTGCTTGAGAAAGCTTGACGCGTTCCTCCCTCCAGGCAGATGCACACACTGCCATCTCAATGGCTCTTTTTTGGGGGATGATTCATCCCCAGCTTCCTCCGTGGCTAACAACTTGTCCGTGTGCCGCTACACCGCTGCCTGCTCCTGGGGACACAGGGTGGCCAGTGAAAGGGACAAAACCAGAGAGGAAAGGCAGTATCCAGGATGAGAGACTATCACAGCCATACAGAGAGCTTCTCCCCCCCCTCTCTCTCTCTCTCTCTCACACACACACACACATCCCTCCCTCATCTCTCTCTCTCTCCCACTCACACACACACGCACGCACGCACGCACACACGCACACACGCGCACACGCACACGCACACACACACACACACTCACACACACACACACACACACACACACACACACACACACACACACACACACACACACACACACACCTTCCCACTCTCTCTCGCTCCCTTATCACCTCCCTACCTCCTCCCACCCTCTCATTGGGCTGTCTTTGCAGTGGCCCTAAATTGATAGCAATGTGCCGTGTGTGTCTGTTTAGGCTGGTTTCCAATGACTGAAAGGAAAGGAGAGCTGCTGTATACATCATCTAGGATACGTTTCATCCACCTGCCCCCCCTGCCCTTCTGCACCATATGAAGGGGTGATAGGAGAACAGTGGCAGTAACCGAAGGTGACGTTTTCTTCCTGCCCGGTCAATGGATGCATTATCCATGTTAATGACAGGGTCAGAGATGGGAGCGTGACCAGAGAGGGCTATTTTTGTGGCTGGTTATTATGAATCATCCTAATCTCAAATACGATCCAATCTCAGTTTCTCTCTGAATTTATGACCTAAGGATTAACATGTTAACACTAAATTTATGCTGAGGGAAATCCTCATGTCAGCATAATCATTTAGGATTACCATTATCGTTATTCCCTTCTGCACAATTTCTAACCTAGCTGTAGACTCCATTGCATTTAATAATACACATTCAGCCCCAGCTATATATAAGCATAATGATCGAATATTTTTATCAAACAAAACATACTGTATCTGTGAAAAAAGGAGAAAGACTATAGTCACACAAAAAAGCAGAAGAATGAGAAAATGAAATGCATAGCAGAAATAGCCTGCCAAACAACATTTAGAACACTATAATACATGGTAATTTAGAACACTGTAATACATGGTCATTTAGAAAACTATAATACATGGTAATTTAAAAAGCTGTAATACACTGTCATTTTCAAAATTGTAAAACACTGTAATTTAGAACACTGTAATACACGGTAATTTAGAACACTATAATACACGGTCATTTAGTAAAACATGGTCATTTAGAACACTGTAATACCTGGTCATTTAGAACACTGTAATACACGACCATTTAGAACGCTGTAATACATGGTCATTTAGAATAATGTAATACGCGGTCATTTAGAACGCTGTAATACACGGTCATTTAGAACACTGTAATGCACTGTCATTTAGAACACAGGAATTTAGAAAGCTGTAATACACGGTCATTTAGAACGCTGTCATATAGAACGCTGTAATACACGGTCATTTAGAACACTGTAATACACGGTCATTTAGAACGCTGTAATACACGGTCATTTAGAACACTGTAATACACAGTCATTTAGAACACTGTAATACACGGTCAAATAGAACGCTGTAATACACAATCATTTAGAACGCTGTAATACATGGTCATTTAGAACACTGTAATACACGGTCATTTAGAACGCTGTAATACACGGTCATTTAGAACACTGTAATACACAGTCATTTAGAACACTGTAATTTAGAAAGCTGTAATACACGGTCATATAGAACGCTGTAATACACGGTCATTTAGAACACTGTAATACACAGTCATTTAGAACACTGTAATTTAGAAAGCTGTAATACACGGTCATATAGAACGCTGTAATACACGGTCATTTAGAACACTGTAATACACAGTCATTTAGAACACTGTAATTTAGAAAGCTGTAATACACGGTCATATAGAACGCTGTAATACACGGTCATTTAGAACACTGTCATTTAGAGCGCTGTAATACATGGTCATTTTAATGTTGAACTCTTTGTTGTTTTTAGAACACTGTAACATTTAGAACACTGTCATTTAGAAAGCTGTAATACACGGTCAATTAGAACACTGTAATACATGGTAATTTAGAAAACTGTAATACATTGTCACGTAGAAAACTGTATTACATGGTCATTTAGAACACTGTAATACATGGTAATTTAGAACACTGTAATACATGGTCATTTAGAACGCTGTAATACACGGTCATTTAGAACGCTGTAATACACGATCATTTAGACCACTGTAATACATGGTCATTTAGAACACTGTAATACCTGGTCATTTAGAACACTGTAATACATGTTCATTTTATTGTACATTTGTTTATGTGTGAACAACTCTTTGTTGGTGTTCTTGTTGCACTGCTTTGCTTCATCTTGGCCAGGTCGCATTTGTAAATGAGAACTTGTTCTCTTCTGGTCTAGCTGGTTAAATAAAGGTGAAATTTAAAAAAGGGGGAAGATAGAGTAGTATACTGTAATACACGGTCATTCAGAAAACTAATACATGGTAATTTAGAACACTGTAATACATGGTTATTTAGAACACTGTAATACCTCTTCATTTATAACACTGTAAAACATGGTCATTTTATCGTACGTTTGATTATGTGTTACTCTTTGTTGTTGTTTTTGTCGCGCTGTTTTACTTCATCTTGGCCAGGTCGCTGTTGTAAATGAGAACTTGACGTCCTCTGGCCTACCTTAAACAAAGGTGAAATCAAAATACAAAAAAAAGTAGTATACTGTAATATATGGTAGTTTAGAACAGTGTAATACACGGTCATTTAGATCACTGTAATTTAGAACGCTGTAATACACGGTAATTTAGAACACTGTAATACACAGTCATTTAAAACACTGTAATTTAGAACACTGTAACACACGGTGATTTAGAATACTGTATTACAAAGTAATTTAGAACACTGTAATTTCGAACACTGTAATACACGGTCATTTAGAACACTGTTGTACATGGTTATTTAGAGCGCTGTAATACACGGTCAATTAGAATGCTGTAATGCACAGTCATTTAGAACGCTGTAATACATGGTCATTTAGAACGCTGTAATACACAGTAATTTAGAACACTGTTAAACATGTTCATTTAGAACACTGTAATACCTGGTCATTTAGAACACTGTTATACCTGGTCATTTAGAACACTGTAATACCTGGTCATTTAGAACACTGTAATACATGGTAATTTTATCGTACGTTTGTTTATGTGTCACTCTTTGTTGTTGTTTTTGTCGCTCTGCTTTGCTTCATCTTGGCCAGGTCGCAGTTGTAAATGAGAACTTGTTCTCTTCTGGTCTAGCTGGTTAAATAAAGGTGAAATTAAAAAAAGGGGGAAGATAGAGTAGTATACCGTAATACACGGTCATTCAGAAAACTAATACATGGTAATTTAGAACACTGTAATACATGGCCATTTAGAATACATTGTCATTTAGAATACTGTAATAAGTTGTCATTTAGAATGCTGTAATACACGGTCATTTCGAACACTGCAATAGATGGTCATTCACAACACTGCAATACATGGTCATTTAGAATACTGTAATACTAGGTCATATAGAACACTAATACATGGTTATTTAGAACACCGTAATACATGGTCATTTACAACACTGTAATCCATGGTCATTTAGAACACTGTAATACACGGTCATTTCGAACACTGCAATATTTTTTATTTATTTTTTATTTCACCTTTATTTAACCAGGTAGGCTAGTTGAGAACAAGTTCTCATTTGCAACTGCGACCTGGCCAAGATAAAGCATAGCAGTGTGAACGGACAACACAGAGTTACACATGGAGTAAACATGTTAATTTGGAATACTGTAATACCTGGTAATTTCGAACACTGAAATATATGTTCATTTAGAATACTGTAATACATTGTCACGTAGAACACTGTAATACATGGTCATTCTAGAACACTTTAATACCTGGTCATTTAGAACACTGTAATACATGGTAATTTTATTGTACATTTGTTTATGTGTAACTCTTTGTTGTTGTTTTTGTCGCACTGCTTTGCTTCATCTTGGCCAGGTCGCAAGTGTAAATGAGAACTTGTTCTCTTCTGGTCTAGCTGGTTAAATAAAGGTGAAATTTAAAAAAGGGGGAAGAAAGAGTAGTATACTGTAATACACGGTCATTCAGAAAACTAATACATGATAATTTAGAACACTGTCATACATGGCCATTTAGAATACATGGTAATTTAGAATACTGTAATGCGTTGTCATTTAGAACGCTGTAATACACGGTCATTTCGAACACTGCAATATTTTTATTTATTTTTTATTTCACCTTTATTTAACCAGGTAAGCTAGTTGAGAACAAGTTCTCATTTGCAACTGCGACCTGGCCAAGATAAAGCATAGCAGTGTGAACGGACAACACAGAGTTACACATGGAGTAAACAATTAACAAGTCAATAACACAATAGAAAAAAAAGGGGAGTCTATATACATTGTGTGCAAAAGGCATGAGGAGGTAGGCGAATAATTACAATTTTGCAGATTAACACTGGAGTGATAAATGATCAGATGGTCATGTACAGGTAGAGATATTGGTGTGCAAAAGAGCAGAAAAGTAAATAAATAAAAACAGTATGGGGATGAGGTAGGTGAAAATGGGTGGGCTATTTACCAATAGACTATGTACAGCTGCAGCGATCGGTTAGCTGCTCAGATAGCAGATGTTTGAAGTTGGTGAGGGAGATAAAAGTCTCCAACTTCAGGGATTTTTGCAATCCGTTCCAGTCACAGGCAGCAGAGTACTGGAACGAAAGGCGGCCAAATGAGGTGTTGGCTTTAGGGATGATCAGTGAGATACACCTGCTGGAGCGCGTGCTACGGATGGGTGTTGCCATCGTGACCAGTGAACTGAGATAAGGCGGAGCTTTACCTAGCATAGACTTGTAGATGACCTGGAGCCAGTGGGTCTGGCGACGAATATGTAGCGAGGGCCAGCCGACTAGAGCATAAAAGTCGCAGTGGTGGGTGGTATAAGGTGCTTTAGTGACAAAACGGATGGCACTGTGATAAACTGCATCCAGTTTGCTGAGTAGAGTGTTGGAAGCAATTTTGTAGATAACATCGCCAAAGTCGAGGATCGGTAGGATAGTCAGTTTTACTAGGGTAAGTTTGGCGGCGTGAGTGAAGGAGGCTTTGTTGCGGAATAGAAAGCCGACTCTTGATTTGATTTTCAATTGGAGATGTTTGATATGAGTCTGGAGGAGAGTTTACAGTCTAGCCAGACACCTAGGTACTTATAGATGTCCACATATTCAAGGTCGGAACCATCCAGGGTGGTGATGCTAGTAGGGCATGCGGGCAGCGATCGGTTGAAAAGCATGCATTTGGTTTTACGAGCGTTTAAGAGCATTGGAGGCCACGGAAGGAGTGTTGTATGGCATTGAAGCTCGTTTGGAGGTTAGATAGCACAGTGTCCAAGGACGGACAAGGAAGTATATAGAATGGTGTCATCTGCGTAGAGGTGGATCAGGGAATCACCCGCAGCAAGAGCAACATCATTGACATATACAGATGGTCATTCACAACACTGCAATACATGGTCATTTAGAATACTGTAATACCTGGTCATTTAGAACACTGCAATACACAGTCATTTAGAACACTGTAGCACATTGTCATTTAGAACACTAATACATGGTTATTTAGAACACTGTAATACATGGTCATTTACAACACTGTAATACATGGTCATTTACAACACTGTAGTACATGGTCATTTAGAACACTGTAATACATGGTTATTTACAACACTGTTATACATGGTCATTTAGAACACTGTAATACACAGTCATTTAGAACACTGTAATACACGGTCATTTAGAACACTGTAATACACAGTCATTTAGAACACTGTAATTTAGAACGCTGTGTTACACAGTCATTTAGAAGACTGTAATACACAGTCATTTTGAACACTGTAATACATGTTCATTTGGAACACTGTAAATCCTGGTAATTTAGAACACTGTAATACCTGGTCATTTAGAACACTGTTATACCTGGTCATTTAGAACACTGTAATACCTGGTTATTTAGAACACTGTAAAACATGTTAATTTAGAACACTGTAATACCTGCTAATTTAGAACACCTTAATATATGATCATTTAGAACACTGTAATACATGGTCATTTAGAACACTGTAATACATGGTCATTTTATCGTACGTTTGTTTATGTATAACTCTTTGCTGTTGTTTTTGTCGCACTGCTTTGCTTCATCTTGGCCAGGTCGCAGTTGTAAATGAGAACTTGTTCTCTTCTGGTCTAGCTGGTTAAATAAAGGTGAAATTTAAAAAAGGGGGAAGAAAGAGTAGTATACTGTAATACACGTTCATTCAGAAAACTAATACATGGTCATTTAGAATACATGGTCATTTAGAATACTGTAATACGTTGTCATTTAGAACGCTGTAATACACGGTCATTTCGAACACTGCAATATATGGTCATTCACTACACTGCAATACATGGTCATTTAGAATACTGTAATACCTGGTCATTTAGAACACTGCAATACACAGTAATTTAGAACACTGTAGCACATGGTCATTTAGAACACTAATACATGGTTATTTAGAACACTGTAATATATGGTCATTTAAGACACTGTAATACATGGTCATTTACAACACTGTAATACATGGTCATTTAGAACACTGTAATACATGGTCATTTAGAACACTGTAATACACGGTCATTTACAACACTGTAATACACAGTCATTTAGAACACTGTAATGCGCGGTCTTTTAGAACACTGTAATTTAGAACGCTGTAATACACGATCATTTAGAACACTGTTATATACGGTCATTTAGAGCGCTGTAATACACGGTCAATTAGAATGCTGTAATATACAGTCATTTAGAACGCTGTAATAAATGGTCATTTAGAACGCTGTAATACACAGTCATTTACAACGCTGTAATACATGTTCATTTGGAACACTGTAAATCCTGGTAATTTAGAACACTGTAATACCTGATCAATTAGAACACTGTAATACCTGGTCATTTAGAACACTGTCATACCTGATCATTTAGAAAACTGTAGTACATTGGCACGTAGAACACTGTAATACACGGTCATTTCGAATGCTGTAATACACGGTCATTTAGAACATTGTAATAGATGGTCATTCACAACACTGCAATACATGGTCATTTAGAATACTGCAATACCTGGTCATTTAGAACGCTGTAATACACGGTCAATCAGAATGCTGAAATACAAGGCAATTTAGAACACTGTAATACACGGTCAATTAAAAGACTGTAATTTAGACCGTGGTAATATGCATAATTTAGAACACTGTAATACACTGTCATTTAGAACACTGTAAAACACAGTCAATTAAAAGACTGTAATTTAGAATGCTGTAATACACGGCCATTTAGAACGCTGTCATTTAGAACGCTGTAATACACGGTCATTTAGAACACTGTAGTACACGGTCATTTAGAACACTGTAATTTAGAACGCTGTTATACACGGTCATTTAGAACGCTGTCATTTAGAACGCTGTAATACACGGTCATTTAGAACACTGTAATACATGGTCATTTAGAACACTGTAATTTAGAACACTGTAATACACGATCATTTAGAACACTGTTATACACGGTCATTTAGAGCGCTGTAATACATGGTCAATTAGAATGCTGTAATATACGTTCATTTAGAACGCCGTAATACATGTTAATTTGGAACACTATAAATCCTGGTCATTTAGAACACTGTCATACCTGATCATTTAGAACACTGTAATACATTGGCACGTAGAACACTGTAATACACGGTCATTTAGAACACTGTAATACATTGGCACGTAGAACACTGTAATACAAGGTCATTTAGAACACTGTAATAGATGGTCATTCACAACACTGCAATACATGGTCATTTAGAATACTGCAATACCTGGTCATTTAGAACACTGTAATACATGATCATTTCGAACGCTGTAATAGACAGTCATTTATAACACTGTAATACATGGTCATTTATAACACTAATACATGGTAATTTTGAATACTGTAACACCTGGTCATTTAGAACACTGTAATACATGGTCATTTTATCATACTTTTGTGTACGTGTAATTGTTTGCTGTTGTTTTTGTCGCACTGCTTTGCTTCATCTTGGCCAGGTCGCAGTTGTAAATGAGAACTTGTTCTCTTCTGGCCTACCTGGTTAAACAAGGGTGAAATAAAAAATAAATAAAAAATGTAGTTTACTGTAATACATGGTAGTTTAGAACACTGTAATACACGGTAATTTAGAACGCTGTAATTTAGAATGCTGTAATACACGGTCATTTAGAACACTGTTATTTAGAATGCTGTAATACACGTTCATTTATAACGCTGTCATTCAGAATGCTGCAATACACGGTCACTTAGAACACTGTAAAAGACAGTAATTTAGAGCGCTGTAATATACGGTCAATTAGAGTGCTGTAATACACGGTCATTTAGAACGCTGTAATACACAGTCATTTAGAATGCTGTAATACACTGTCATTTAGAACACTGTAATGCCTGGTCATTTAGAACACTGTCATACCTGGTCATTTAGAACACTGTAATACATGGTCATTTAGAACACGGTAATACATGGTCAATTTGAACACTAAGACATGTTCATTCAGAACACTAATACACGGTCATTTATAACACTGTAATAGATGGTCATTCACAACACTGCAATACATGGTCATTTAGAACACTGTAGCACATGGTCATTTAGAACACTGCAACACCTGGTCATTTAGAACACTGCAATACGTGGTTATTTAGAAGACTAATACCTGGTCATTTAGAACACTGTAATACATGGTCATTTAGAACACTGTAATGCATGGTCATTTAGAACACTGTATTACATGGTCATTTAGAGCACTGTAATACATGGTCATTTAGAACACTAATTCGCGGTCATTCAGAACACTAATACACGGTCATTTAGAACACTGTAAAACATGGCCATTTAGAATGCATGGTCATTTAGAATACTGTAATACGTTGTCATTTTGAACGCTGTAATACACGGTCATTTATAACACTGTAATAGATTGTCATTCACAACACTGCAATACATGGTCATTTAGAACACTGTAATACCTTCGTCATTTAGAACACTGTAGTACCTGGTCATTTAGAACACTGCAATACATGGTTATTTAAAACGCTGTAATACATGGTCATTTAGAACACTGTAATACATGGTTATTTAGAACACTAATACCTGGTCATTTAGAACACTGTAATACATTTTCACGTAGAACACTGTATTACATGATAATTTAGAACTTGTGCTTCCGGGTTGGAGCGAGCGGTCGCATCTACACTTCGGTCCGCAGGTAGTATAACTTTTCATTACATTTCATTATAGTACAACGGTTTGATTTGTCTAATCTTAGCAATTTCTTCTTAGCTAGCTACATAGCCGTCTTTGTATCAAAGATAATTGCGTAATTATCGTATTTCGTCGTCCTAACGTAGTCTACACTGCTATCTGCCCAGCAGCTAGCTAACGTCCACCGTCTACCGAATACCAGCACTGTAGAAACTATTACACTCAACTGAACGACTTGATTCGTGTAGTGTTAGCTAGCTACATAGTTGTCTTTGCTGTCTTCATATCCAAGATAATTGTGTAGTTTAGAGTGTGTAGACTTAGAGTGATTATCTTAATTTACCGAGGCTAGCTAGCCAGCTATTTGTTGTCCTCAACGTAGGAGATACTGCTAGCTAGCTAGCCAACAGCTAGCCAACGTCTTCCGAATAGAACTTCAACAACCCGGTCAACATTCCGCTTCGCTCCACAGGTAGTATCACATTTTCATTTCACTTCATTACAGTACAACGGTTTGACTTGTTTGATCGTAGCTAGCTAGCTACATAGCCGTCTTTGTATCAAAGACAATTGTGTAGTCTAGAGCGATTTTCTAGGTTAGCTAGCCAGCTATTGTCGTTCTTTTAACGTAACGTAACGTAATCAACACTGCTAGCTAGCCAGCTAGCCCCCGAATAGCAGCACTGTAGAAACTATTACACTCAACGGAACGACTTGATTAGTGTAGTGTCAACAACGCAGCCACTGCCAGCTAGCCTACAAAGTCAACAACGCAGCCACTGCCAGCTAGCCTACTCCAGCAGTACTGTATCATTTCAATCATTTTAGTCAATAAGATTCTTGCTACGTAAGCTTAACTTTCTGAACATTCGAGACGTGTAGTCCACTTGTCATTCCAATCTCCTTTGCATTAGCGTAGCCTCTTCTGTAGCCTGTTAACTATGTGTCTATCTATCCCTGTTCTCTCCTCTCTGCACAGACCATACAAACGCTCCACACCCCGTTGGCCGCGGCCACCCTAATCTGGTGGTCCCAGCGCGCACGACCCACGTGGAGTTCCAGGTCTCCGGTAGCCTCTGGAACTGCCGATCTGCGGCCAACAAGGCAGAGTTCATCTCAGCCTATGCCTCACTCCAGTCCCTCGACTTCTTGGCACTGACGGAAACATGGATCACCACAGATAACACTGCTACTCCTACTGCTCTCTCTTCGTCCGCCCACTTGTTCTCGCACACCCCGAGAGCTTCTGGTCAGCGGGGTGGTGGCACCGGGATCCTCATCTCTCCCAAGTGGTCATTCTCTCTTTCTCCCCTTACCCATCTGTCTATCGCCTCCTTTGAATTCCATGCTGTCACAGTTACCAGCCCTTTCAAGCTTAACATCCTTATCATTTATCGCCCTCCAAGTTCCCTCGGAGAGTTCATCAATGAGCTTGATGCCTTGATAAGCTCCTTTCCTGAGGACGGCTCACCTCTCACAGTCCTGGGCGACTTTAACCTCCCCACATCTACCTTTGACTCATTCCTCTCTGCCTCCTTCTTTCCACTCCTCTCCTCTTTTGACCTCACCCTCTCACCTTCCCCCCCTACTCACAAGGCAGGCAATACGCTCGACCTCATCTTTACTAGATGCTGTTCTTCCACTAACCTCATTGCAACTCCCCTCCAAGTCTCCGACCACTACCTTGTATCCTGTTCCCTCTCGCTCTCATCCAACACTTCCCACACTGCCCCTACTCGGATGGTATCGCGCCGTCCCCCGCTACTCTCTCCTCTTCCATCCTATCATCTCTTCCCTCTGCTCATACCTTCTCCAACCTATCTCCTGATTCTGCCTCCTCAACCCTCCTCTCTTCCCTTTCTGCATCCTTTGACTCTCTATGTCCCCTATCCTCCAGACCGGCTCGGTCCTCCCCTCCCGCTCCGTGGCTCGACGACTCATTGCAAGCTCACAGAACAGGGCTCCGGGCAGCCGAGCGGAAATGGAGGAAAACTCGCCTCCCTGCGGACCTGGCATCCTTTCACTCCCTCCTCTATACATTTTCCTCCTCTGTCTCTGCTGCTAAAGCCACTTTCTACCACTCTAAATTCCAAGCATCTGCCTCTAACCCTAGGAAGCTCTTTGCAACCTTCTCCTCCCTCCTGAATCCTCCTTCCCCCCCCCTCTCCTCCCTCTCTGCAGATGACTTCGTCAACCATTTTGAAAAGAAGGTCGACGACATCCGATCCTCGTTAGCTAAGTCAAACGACACCGCTGGTTCTGCTCACACTGCCCTACCCTGTGCTCTGACCTCTTTCTCCCCTCTCTCTCCAGATGAAATCTCGCTTCTTGTGACGGCCGGCCGCCCAACAACCTGCCCACTTGACCCTATCCCCTCCTCTCTTCTCCAGACCATTTCCGGAGACCTTCTCCCTTACCTCACCTCGCTCATCAACTCATCCCTGACCGCTGGCTACGTCCCTTCCGTCTTCAAGAGAGCGAGAGTTGCACCCCTTCTGAAAAAACCTACACTCGATCCCTCCGATGTCAACAACTACAGACCAGTATCCCTTCTTTCTTTTCTCTCCAAAACTCTTGAACGTGCCGTCCTTGGCCAGCTCTCCCGCTATCTCTCTCAGAATGACCTTCTTGATCCAAATCAGTCACGTTTCAAGACTAGTCATTCAACTGAGACTGCTCTCCTCTGTATCACGGAGGCGCTCCGCACTGCTAAAGCTAACTCTCTCTCCTCTGCTCTCTTCCTTCTAGACCTATCGGCTGCCTTCGATACTGTGAACCATCAGATCCTCCTCTCCACCCTCTCCGAGTTGGGCATCTCCGGCGCGGCCCACGCTTGGATTGCGTCCTACCTGACAGGTCGCTCCTACCAGGTGGCGTGGCGAGAATCTGTCTCCTCACCATGCGCTCTCACCACTGGTGTCCCCCAGGGCTCTGTTCTAGGCCCTCTCCTATTCTCGCTATACACCAAGTCACTTGGCTCTGTCATAACCTCACATGGTCTCTCCTATCATTGCTATGCAGACGACACAAAATTAATCTTCTCCTTTCCCCCTTCTGATGACCAGGTGGCGAATCGCATCTCTGCATGTCTGGCAGACATATCAGTGTGGATGACGGATCACCACCTCAAGCTGAACCTCGGCAAGACGGAGCTGCTCTTCCTCCCGGGGAAGGACTGCCCGTTCCATGATCTCGCCATCACGGTTGACAACTCCATTGTGTCCTCCTCCCAGAGCGCTAAGAACCTTGGCGTGATCCTGGACAACACCCTGTCGTTCTCAACTAACATCAAGGCGGTGGCCCGTTCCTGTAGGTTCATGCTCTATAACATCCGCAGAGTACGACCCTGCCTCACACAGGAAGCGGCGCAGGTCCTAATCCAGGCACTTGTCATCTCCCGTCTGGATTACTGCAACTCGCTGTTGGCTGGGCTCCCTGCCTGTGCCATTAAACCCCTACAACTCATCCAGAACGCCACAGCCCGTCTGGTGTTCAACCTTCCCAAGTTCTCTCACGTCACTCCGCTCCTCCGCTCTCTCCACTGGCTTCCAGTTGAAGCTCGCATCCACTACAAGACCATGGTGCTTGCCTACGGAGCTGTGAGGGGAACGGCACCGCAGTACCTCCAGGCTCTGATCAGGCCCTACACCCAAACAAGGGCACTGCGTTCATCCACCTCTGGCCTGCTTGCCTCCCTACCACTGAGGAAGTACAGTTCCCGCTCAGCCCAGTCAAAACTGTTCGCTGCTCTGGCCCCCCAATGGTGGAACAAACTCCCTCACGACGCCAGGACAGCGGAGTCAATCACCACCTTCCGGAGACACCTGAAACCCCACCTCTTTAAGGAATACCTAGGATAGGATAAAAGTAATCCTTCTCACCCCCCCTTAAATGATTTAGATGCACTATTGTAAAGTGGCTGTTCCACTGGATGTCATAAGGTGAATTCACCAATTTGTAAGTCGCTCTGGATAAGAGCGTCTGCCAAATGACTTAAATGTAATGTAAATGTAGAACACTGTAATACATGGTCATTTAGAACACTGTAATACATGGTAATTTAGAACACTGTAATAGATGGTCATTTAGAACACTATAATACAAGGTCATTTAGAACACTGTAATACATTGTCACGTAGAACACTGTTATACCTGGTCATTTAGAACACTGTAATACATGGTCATTTAGAACACTGTAATACATGGTCATTTAGAACACTAATACACGGTCATTCAGAACACTGTAATTCATGGTCATTTAGAACACTAATACACGGTCATTTAGAACACTGTAATACACGGTCATTTAGAACACTGTAATACATGGTCATTTAGAACACTAATACACAGTCTTTCAGAACACTGTAATACATGGTCATTTAGAACACTAATACACGGTCATTTAGAACACTGTAATACACGGTCATTTAGAACACTGTAATACATGGTCATTTAGAACACTGTAATACATTTTCACGTAGAACACTGTATTACATGATAATTTAGAACACTGTAATACATGGTCATTTAGAACACTGTAATACATGGTAATTTAGAACACTGTAATACAAGGTCATTTAGAACACTGTAATACAAGGTCATTTAGAACACTGTAATACCTGGTTATTTAGAACACTGTAATACATGGTCATTTAGAACACTAATACACAGTCATTCAGAACACTGTAATACATGGTCATTTAGAACACTAATACACGGTCATTCAGAACACTGTAATACATGGTCATTTAGAACACTAATACACGGTCATTTAGAACACTGTAATACACGGTCATTTCAAACACTGTAATACATGGTCATTTAGAACACTGTAATACATTGTCACGTAAAACACTGTAATACATGGTCATTTAGAACACTGTAATACATGGTCATTTAGAACACTGTAATACATTGTCACGTAGAACACTGTAATACATGGTCATTTAGAACACTGTAATACATGGTAATTTAGAACACTGTAATACATGTTCATTTAGAACACTGTAATTCAAGGTCATTTAGAACACTGTAATACATTGTCACGTAGAACACTGTAATAACTGGTCATTTAGAACACTATAATACATGGTCATTTAGAACACTAATACACGGTCATTTAGAAAACTGCAATACATGGTCATTTAGAACACTAATACACGGTCTTTCAGAACACTGTAATACATGGTCATTTAGAACACTAATACACGGTCATTTAGAACACTGTAATACACGGTCATTCAGAACACTGTAATACATGGTCATTTATTTTCCTGACACCACACTCCGAGGGCCCTCACCTCCTCCCTGTAGGCCGTCTCGTCGTTGTTGGTAATCAAGCCTACCACTGTTGTGTCGTCCGCAAACTTGATGATTGAGTTGGAGGCGTGTGTGACCACGCAGTCGTGGGTGAACAGGGAGTACAGGAGAGGGCTCAAAACGCACCCTTGTGGGGCCCCAGTGTTGAGGATCAGCGGGGTTGAGATGTTGTTGCCTACCCTCACCACCTGGGGGCGGCCCGTCAGGAAGTCCAATACCCAGTTGCACAGGGCGGGGTCGAGACCCAGGGTCTCGAGCTTGATGAAGAGCTTGGAGGGTACTATGGTGGTCGTGCATACAGTGTGTGGAACCTGGCTTGATTTGTTTTTAAAAAGTCTGAATAGCGATCCTCCCTTTATTTATAACAATATGCATTCTGGCTTTGGCCTCTATGTTATTGTCTGGCTAATATTGTACTGTAATTCAAAATCAAACACGAGGCAATACAAACCTCTAAATGTGACTTTCGTCAAAGAAACTGACACATTACATTTAAGCAATAACGATAGTGACTTGCTGTGCTAGCCAGAGGCTGAACAGTACACATATATTGTTGTTTGTCATGCATTGTCATGCTTGATGAGGCTGCTACTGCTTCTGATTATTATAATGAGTCACCAGATGAACTGGGGGTAATGATACACGCATTCCAAAGTAGGCCTTTTTAACCTTTTATAGCTATAGTAATTCAATGGAAGCCTTTATCTTCATAAGAAACCACTTAAATTGCTTGCATTTCAATTTCAATGACATTTAGTCGGGTTACTCAGGATTTGCCCTGGGCAATATTCAAGAATGGGGTAGAGCGCCTCAGGACATTAGTGTTGACTGTGGTTGTGGTTGACTCAGTGAGTGGTCATCAGTGAGTGGTCAGAGCCCACATCAATTCTATGACCTGAGAACCTCAGAGTGAGCAGCAGCCCCTGAGTCCAAATCCTAACATTGTCAAGCATGACATGGCATTATTCTGAAATGATTAGCTGTCATACACCTGTCCCTTTTCTATGGCTAGTTCAGCATAACCCTACAATGAGCTACGTCAGGTCTTGCAAGGACTTCTGCTAAGTGAAGTAATGGCTTGGGCAGGAATTTTGACATTAACTGCTGTTGTAAATAAAACCAGACATAGCTTAAAAACACCAGCTGTGAGACATGGTCAAAATAGCCTGACTGTGTTTGCCTATCAAACTATCCGGGCCAGACAAAAGTCCCCTTCCTAGGGCCTTGCAAAACCCTATTAAGCATAGTTAGTAGCCTCTCCACAGCTGGCTTTAAGAAGAGAGAAGTATGGATTTTCTGCATCAAGAACTATCTGGATAAGTGTTTAATAAGTCATGCAGCAAACATTTCAGTAAGAATACAAATGATTCAGCTAAGATAGATAATTGCAATAACACTAAACATTGTATGTGTATCTATTCTCACAAAATTAACATTTTACTTTTGGGGACTCACCAGTTGAGAGGCACTCAGATCCAGTCAAAATGAAGGGTGAGGTCCATACAGTGTTTTGTGTGTGGGTTTCTATGTGAATTCCTCCAGCAGTAAATGTGATTTAGGATGTCCTTCCCTCTAGTTCCTTGGTGTAGCAGCAGCAGCCTGGTGGTAGGGGTCTCAGGGGAGTGACTAGGCCTGCTCTGCTGCTCACACAACCCAACTAAGGAGGCTGGATTTAACTTGCTAATTAGTCACCTATCTCCCACCCAGTTATCAAATCTGTCCTCTGAGCAGCCATGTATCCCATCATCACAGTGGATTACTTGTTACTATATCAGTAGGGTCAGACTGGACCTCCCTCGGACAATTAAGAAAATATGATGTTAAAATTAAGATTCTGGCTGATACAACATGACAAGTAGCTATATCATTGTGGGCGTTCTCAATAACAGAACAATTCAAGAACATCCTCCAGTTAGAGAATGTAATAATTTCATTTGAATAATTAAGATATATGTGGCCACATCAAATATGGTGAATTGAGTTAGTTTATGGCAGTTTGACAATGCAGCTCGTTGCACAGTGTTTGCTCCTTTAGCCTCCAGCAAGGGCTTGTGTAGAGCAGTATACTCAATGAGGAATTGAACAATTTTATGGTTGAGGGATGAGGCAAAAGTCTGGCTGCACAACCGATTGGCAAACGTACTGCAAATTGAGAAATCATGTGACTAAACGGAATAAAAAAGAAGAAACTACACTATGAGACAAAGATAAAAGCTTTGGAGCACCTTCAACAAAATTGTGGGAAAAAAGGCACTCACCTCCATGATTCATTGAATCAGATTGCTCATTCATCACAAAAACAACTGATATTGCCAACTACTTTATTGATATTTTCATTGGCAAGATTAGCAAATTTAGGCATGACATGCCAGCAACAACGAACACCCTCTTGCACTACACATCCAAGTATATCTGACCAAATTCAGAAAGACAAAAATTGTAATTTTGAATTCCATAAAGTGAATGTGGAAGAGGTGAAAAAAATGATTGTTGTCTAGCAACAATGATAAGCCAGCGGGGTCTGACAACTTGGATGGAAAATTACTGAGGATAATAGCGGACGATATTTCCATCTTCAATTTAAGCCTACGACATGCCTACTGCGCTCAGGCCTGGAGGGAAGCAAAAGTCATTCCTCTATCTAAGAATAGTAAAGCCCCCTTTACTGGCTCAAATATCCGACCAATCAGCCTGTTACCAACCCTTACTAAAATTTTAGAAAAAATGGTGTTTGACCAGATAAAAAGCTATTTTACAGTAAACCAATTAACAACAGACTTTCAGCACGCTGATAGGAAAGGAAATTCAACAAGCACAGCACTCACACAAATGACTGATGATTGGCTGAGAGAAATTGATGATAAAAAGATTATTGTGGCTGATTTGTTAACACTTTAGTGCGGCCTTTGACATTATCTGCTAAAAGAAAACACGTGTTATGGCTTAACACCCATTGCTATATTGTGGATAAAGAGTTACCTGTCTAACAAAACACAGAGGGTGTCCTTTAATGGAAGCAAATAGAATCAGGAATTCCCCAGGGCAGCTGTCTAGGCCCCTTACTTTTTTCAATCTTTACTAACGACATGCCACTGGCTTTGAGTGTCGATGTATGCGGATGACTCAACATTATAAACGTCAGCTACTACAACAACTGAAATGACTGCAACACAGAACAAAGAGCTGTAGTTAGTTTCAGAATGGGTGGCAAGGAATAAGTTAGTCCTAAATATTTCAAAAACAAAAAGCATTGTATTTCGGACAAATCATTGACTAAACCCTAAACCTCAACTAAATAATGTGGAAATTGAGAAAGTTGAGGTGACTAAACTGATTGGAGTAACCATGGATTGTAAACTGTCATGGTCAAAACATATTGACACAACAGTAGGCTAAGATGGGGAGAAGTCTGTCCATTAATAAAGCACTGCTCTACCTTCTTAAAAAGCACTATCAACAAGGCAGGTCCAACAGGCTCTAGTTTTGTCACACCTGGACTACTGTTCAGTCGTGTGGTCAGGTGCAACAAAGAGGGACTTAGGAAAATTGCTATTGTCTCAGAACAGGGCAGCATGGCTGGCACGTGGATGTACACAGAGAGCAAACATGAATAACATGCATGTCAATCTGTCCTGGCTCAAAGTAGAGGAGAGATTGACTTCATCACCACTTGTATTTGTGAGAGGTATTGACATGTTGAAAGCACCGAGCTGTCTGTTTAAACGACTACCACACAGCTCAGACACTCACGCATACCCCACAAGAGGTCTCTTCACAGTCCCCAAGTCCAGAACAGATTATGGGAGGCGCACAGTACTACATACAGCCATGCCTACATGGAACTCTATTTCACACAGGTAACTGATGCAAGCAATAGAATCAAATGCACCTTATGGAAGAGCGAGGACTGTAGAGCAACACAAACATAGGCACAGACACATGCATACACATGATAATATATGCACTATACACATGCGTACACATAGATTTTGTGTCGTAGATATGTGGTAGTGGGGTAGGGGCCTGAGGGCACACAGTGGTGTGAAATCTGTTATGAATGTATTGTAATGTTTATGAAATTGCATAACTGCCTTAATTTTGCTGGACGCCAGGAAGAGTAGCAGCAGCTAATGTGGATTCATAACAAATAAATACAAATACTCATCTCATATTCAATTGGAGGTTCAAATAACCTCAGTTGAAAAACATGCAAAGTAGCCCATATTTGAACTCTGCGCACTAGAACTCCTCATGCATGCCCTCTACTGACAGTGAGTCATACGACAGGCTCCAGTTCATCAGGCAACAATTATCACAAGACTCATCATAAACACATCACAAGACTGTTCACCCCGCTATCATCCAGAAGGCGAGGCCAGTACAGGCGCATCAAAGCAGGGACCGAGAGACTGAAAAACAGCTTCTATCTCAAGGCCATCAGACTGTTAAACAGCCACCACTAACATTGAGTGGCTGCTGCCAACATACTGACTCAACTCCAGCCACTTTAATAATTGAAAAATGTATGTAAAAAATGTATCACTAGCCACTTCAAACAATGCCACTTAATATAATGTTCTCATACCCTACATTACTCATCTCATATGTATATACTGTACTCTATACCTCAGCCACGCTCAAGGTCCTAAACGATATCTTAACCGCCATCGAATAGAAACATTACTGTGCAGCCATATTCATTGATCTGGCCAAGGCTTTCGACTCTGTCAATCACCACATCCTCATCGGCAGACTCGACAGCCTTGGTTTCTCAAATGATTGCCTCGCCTGGTTCACCAACTACTTCTCTGATAGAGTTCAGTGTGTCAAATTGGAGGGTCTGCTGTCCAGACCTCTGGCAGTCTCTATGGGGGTGCCACAGGGTTCAATTCTTGGACCGACTCTCTTCTCTGTATACATCAATGATGTCGCTCTTGCTGCTGGTGAGTCTCTGATCCAACTCTACGCAGACGACACCATTCTGTATACTTCTGGCCCCATCTTTGGACACTGTGTTAACAACCCTCCAGTCAAGCTTCAATGCCATACAACTCTCCTTCCGTGGCCTCCAATTGCTCTTAAATACAAGTAAAACTAAATGCATGCTCTTCAACCGATCGCTGCCTGCACCTGCCCGCCTGTCCAACATCACTACTCTGGACGGCTCTGACTTAGAATACGTGGACAAATACCTCGGTGTCTGGTTAGACTGTAAACTCTCCTTCCAGACCCACATCAAACATCTCCAATCCAAAGTTAAATCTACAATTGGCTTCCTATTTCGCAACAAAGCATCCTTCACTCATGCTGTCAAACATACCCGTGTAAAACTGACCATCCTACCAATCCTCGACTTCGGCGATGTCATTTACAAAATAGCCTCCAATACCCTACTCAACAATCTATCACAGTGCAATCTTATTTGTCACCAAAGCCCCATATACTACCCACCATTGCGACCTGTACGCTCTCGTTGGCTGGCCCTCGCTTCATACTCGTCGCCAAACCCGCTGGCTCCATGTCATCTACAAGAACCTGCTAGATAAAGTCCCCTCTTATCTCAGCTCGCTGGTCACCATAGCATCACCCACCCGTAGCACGAGCTCCAGCAGGTATATCTCTCTGGTCACCCCCAAAACCAATTCTTTCTTTGGCCGCCTCTCCTTCCAGTTCTCTGCTGCCAATGACTGGAACGAACTACAAAAATCTCTGAAACTGGAAACACTTATCTCCCTCACTAGCTTTAAGCACCAACTGTCAGAGCAGCTCACAGATTACTGCACCTGTACATAGCCCAAACAACTACCTATTTCCCTACTGTATTTATTTTGCTCCTTTGCACCCCATTGTTTTTTATTTCTACTTTGCACATTCTTCCACTGCAAATCTACCATTCGTGTTATTTTACTTGCTATATTGTATTTACTTTGCCACCATGGCCTTTTTTTGCCTTTACCTCCCTTATCTCACCTCATTTGCTCACATCATATATAGACTTGTTTATACAGTATTATTGACTGTATGTTTGTTTTACTCCATGTGTAACTCTGTGTCGCTGTATGTGTCGAACTGCTTTGCTTTATCTTGGCCAGGTCGCAATTGTAAATGAGAACTTGTTCTCAACTTGCCTTCCTGGTTAAATAAAGGTGAAATAAATAAAAAATATATAATCTACTGCATCTTGCCATCTTTAAGTAATACATTTATCACTAGCCACTTTAAACAATGCCACTTTTATATGTTTACATACCCTACATTACTCATCTCATATGTATATACTGTACTCGATACCATCTACTGCATCTTGCCTATGCTGTTCTGTACCATCACTCATTCATATATTTTTATGCACATATTATTCATCCCTTTACACTTGTGTGTATAAGGTAGTTGTTGTGAAATTGTTAGGTTAGATTACTCGGTTATCACTGCATTGTCGGAACTAGAAGCACAAGCATTTCGCTACACTCGCATTAACATCTGGTAACCATGTGTATGTGACAAATGAAATTTTATTTGAACCTTTATTTCTAATTTATTTAAAAAATTGTCACCAGAGCTGTGGGGGTACATTTTAACCGACAGAATCAGTCAATAGTTTGGACATGCCTACTCATTCCAGGGTTTTTTCTAGTTTTACTATTTTTTACATTGTAATAGTGAAGACATCAAAACTATTAAATAGCATCCCGGAGTCACCGCTTCACTGTTGACGTTGAGACCGGTGTTTGGCAGGTACTATTTAATGAAGCTGCCAGTTGAGGACTTGTGAGGCGTCTGTTTCTCAAACGAGACACGAATGTACTTGTCCTCTTGTTCAGTTGTGCACCAGAGCCTCCCACTCCTCTTGCTATTCTGGTTAGAGCCAGTTTGTGCTGTCCTGTGAAGCCTGTAATCGAACCCACAAATGCTGATGCTCCAGATACTCAACTAGTCGAAAGAAGGCCAGTTTTATTACTTCTTTAATCAGACAAGTTTTTAGCTTTGCTAAAATAATTGCAAAAGGGATTTCTAATGAACAATTAGCCTTTTAAAATGATACTTGGATTAGCTAACACAACGTGCCATTGGAACACAGGAGTGATGGTTGCTCATGGACCTCTGTATGCCTATGTAGATATTCAATGTTAAAATCTGCAGTTTCCAGCTACAATAGTCATTTACAACATGAACAATGTCTACACTGTATTTCTGATCTATTTTATGTTATTTTAATGGACAAATAATGTGCTTTTCTTTCAAAAACAAGGACATTTCTAAGTGACCCCAAACTTTTGAACGGTAGTGTATGTTGATTTGTTGTGTATGTTGACCTTTTAGGTTACTACATGATTCCATGTGTTATTTCATAGTTTGTTGTATTCAATATTATTCTACAATGTAGAAAAGCGCAAAAATAAACAATAACCCTTGAATGAGTAGGTGTGCCCAAACTTGACTGGTAATATATATATGGGACAGCAGGGTATCCTAGTGGTTAACGCTTTGGACTAGTAACCGAAAGGTTGCAAGTTCAAATCCCCAAGCTGACATGGTACATATGTCGTTCTGCCCCTGAACAGGTAGTTAACCCACTGTTCCTAGGCTGTCATTGAAAATAAGAATGTTCTTAACTGACTTTCCTGGTTAACTAAAGGTAAAATAAAAAAAATACACAACAGTGACAGCTATGCATCGATATGAATTGAACCGTGTCATTCTCACACCCTGCCTACACCACTGAAAGGTTAATTACACTGGGAGGTTACATGAAGCAGGCAAATAAATAATAAAGAGGAAAGAAAGACAGATACATAGTGTGTTATTAGTGGTCCCGTCTGGCTCAGTTAGTAGAGCATGACCCTTGTGGGTTTGACTCCCACAGTGGACAAGTTTGGAACTTTTTATATACACAAACTCTAAAATACATACATGATGACACTGATAGTCTCCTACCTAATAATAAAACACTGAACATGTCCTTGTTGAAATGTGTCAGTTTGGAAGACCAGAGCCCGCTTGCTCTTCCTTGCCACTGCCCCCTGACTCCAAGGCCTTCTTCTGTCGGTAGCGCTCAGCCCGCAGTTCCTCAAAGCAGAACTCGGAGGCGCCACTGAGCAGTAGCTTCTTGCAGTACATGCTCTGCTCCAGAGCTTTCCCCTCTTCCTGCTGCTGTTGCTGCAGTCTCTTCAGAGGAGTCTCATCCCCACAGGGCTTCCGTGCAGACAACACTGAATTCACCGCTGGGTTGATCTTACACGGTGTCCTGGAGGAATAAGGTGTCAGAACAAATAATTAAAACACAGCTGGAGCAGAAACAAACTATGCCAAAGGCATACAGCTCAGGGTTACTGCTGGGTTTAAGTCACAATTTATTGCTCGACCTACATTTCTTTGAATAGAAAAATGGATCTTTGCTGTTCCAGCCGCACTAGTTAATTCAGTTAGTTATGATTAAGATGATCTCAGTTTACACTCACATAGCTGGAGGCTGATCCGACTCCTCCACAAAGGGCTGGAAGTTTGGCTTGCTGGGCAGAGCCACAACACTGTGACCAAACCTGGACTTCATTGGCATCTACAATATAGCACACACAAATTCAGTCATAAATTATAACAAGCCTTAAGTCCCATTACTGTGTCTCTCATACCTTTACGTCGCTCCATTTCTCAGGCCTCTGCTCGTTCTCCTTGAATCTCGATGGGGGTGGGGCCATCCAAGATTCCAACTTTGGTTCAGAGGGCTCAGCACTGACAGCCTTGTTCTCATC
The DNA here is from genome assembly GCF_036934945.1 of Oncorhynchus masou masou. Taxonomy (NCBI): domain Eukaryota; kingdom Metazoa; phylum Chordata; class Actinopteri; order Salmoniformes; family Salmonidae; genus Oncorhynchus; species Oncorhynchus masou. The sequence goes on along the minus strand of NC_088232.1, from coordinate 36,851,355 downwards.
AAAGATCACAAGGCAACTGTTTTGACCACTGCTGGCCAGAGCTGGTGGGCCTTGTAACTGTAGGCTTCGTGAATTACCTGTGAACAAACAAGTAATATAGTCAAAAATCATAAATATATTCTTCTTTATGACACTACATAACCCAACATGACACTTTAACCTGGAATGATTTATCATTTTGAAAAGAGACCTGTGCTTACTGCTTAGTGCTGCACCAACTCTACTAATGGGTGCAACAGCCTTTTTCTTCCCCCTGTGTTTTAGATCCACCAGAGAAACCCGCTCAGGCTTTGCTGCCTCAGCTTCCTCCTCCTCGTCATTCACCATTCCAGACATCACCTGCCGGGACACACGCGCCTGCAAAGCCCTGCAGCAGGTGACACAAAATATTGAATTATGCTAGGAAAACTAAAACCTCCTCAAACAGCATGGAAGTCGATCCAAGTAAAAAAAATAATTAAAGTAGATCCATACTTGTGGAACTGTAGGAGTTTCTCCAGAGGTTCAGCCCCACGCTTGAAGCCCTCCTGGTAGACACTGTCTGCTGTTCGAGAGTTACCCTGATGCTCATACTCCTCAGACCAGGCAATGTAGAAGGAAGCCTGTTGTACTCCTATTCCCTGGGCTCGCATATATCTGTAGATATCCAAAGGCTCGTGACCGCTCTCTGCCTAATACAGGAAGACAGAGTACATACAGTCATGAATACAACTTGTTTGATTGACACTTGTCACATGATAAAGCTGTATGAACAAAGGACAAAGGTTACTTACAAATTTGATCCATAGGTCAACATAACGGCTGTCATTGTGATATTTATTTTCCTCTGTAAAGCACATCACAGCTCTCTCCAAAAGCACGTTAAGGTTACTCTCCTTTCCTCCCTGTGGATAGGTCTGCTCTGTCCATTTAACATACCTGTTCAAAAGGCACCATGTTATCTGGCTACAATAATGACATTATCAATGAACATTAAGGACATTCACACTGCAATATTCATTCATGTATGATCACAGTTTTGGCCAGAGTAATCCTTTTCATCTTACCGATCCCAAACATCAAGGGGGTCATCTCCATCATACACTCTCAGTTCAGACTCAAAAGCCCTGAAGACAACAAACACATTGGTTGAACACAAAACAATAGGCCTTTTTGCAGATTTGTCAACACTAAACTCACACCATTCAGTCAAGCCAAGAACCAGAATGCCTTGTGGAACTGCCCCAAAACTGGTTATTTAATGTTAGATAGCTAGTAAGCAAAATTCCCACTTTATGCTGTCTCTTCCTCCCATCCCAAGCACGGCACTTAAAGCCCTGTTTGTAGATAGTTAAGTACTTTAATAAAGGCATCCTTACTGTTTGTGTTGGATGGTGGCAGAGCTCGAACCCTCTTGCTGTTGACTGAGTGCCTGGTGTAAAACTGATATGGCCCGACCTTTCTTCAAGGGCTGGATGTTCTCTTTGCAAAGTTCCCAGTCTGCCTCTCCACCTTCTGCCATGTTGGTTCTGTAAGTCAGCTAGCTAGCTACAATAACAGCAGACACAAACAATGACAAGCCACACAAGTACATCTCTTGGACAACTTGTAATATTTTACAAGGCACGTAACAAGCAAGGTATCACGCTTTGAAATGTGTTTGCAAAATCGCAAGCTACAGTAGTTACATAACAATAACTAGCTCGGTGGCTAGCGTTAGCCAAGTTAGCCACAGTAGCTAGCTGGTTAGCTAGCGACTACAAAGCTAGGTTTCCAAATCGTATTAGGCTAACGTTATATCAAACATATCTTACCGTGCTAGATATATATATATTTTCTTCAACAACTTTCTTGATAAAATATGTATATTTTTTGTGAAAGTTAAAAAACACTGGACTGGGTCGTTGTCCTTTTCATGCTGGTTGCTCTGTGTCTTTTGAACTCGAACCGCGAGAAGATTTGGACAAAGATGATTGGATGGTCACACCCAACGATGTTAGTAAACGAGAAACTCGTTTGAAAAAATCTATGTGTTTTTCGCCGATAATATATTATTTCCGGTGGATACGAAAACCATTCAGATATAATATCTTCCATAAAAAAATATGTTTGCTTTACATTTATATTTTAGGACTACATTTATCATGTGGCTGCACGCTCACGGAATACTTGGTTGAAGATGGCCAGTTATATTTTGAACCTAGACTTAATGTACATGCAACTTCCGGTGGACTTCCTGATTGATCAATGGATTTTTCTTGGATAGTCTAAACAAATCTAGCTATGAAGTAGTTAGTTTTATGTTTATTTGACAAATAACTGTATCATACGTAGATGGCATGACGATAGCAGTAGTGGCAGTTCAACCAGATTACATTACTCTAAATGCGGCGAAATGGACAACCGTTGCTATTGTTGTGCATCAAAGTTCACTCTCTTCAGGAAGGAGGTTTGTTTCTACCCCCTAGTAACGTTACTCATTTTCAGTTGCTGTAGTTACCTGAATATTTGACTGCCTATAATTGTCAAATCATCTGGTACAGGTTCGAACTGTTTTATGTTTTAATTGTCATCTTTTACAGCTGGGCTGTAAGAACTGTGGGCGTTCATTTTGCTCGGGTTGCCTGACTTTCAACGCAGTGGTGCCTCGCTGTGGCAACACCCAGCAGAAGATCTGCAAGCAATGTCATGGGAATCTCACAAGGTGGAGTGTAGTTTTGCTTTTCTACCAAAACATTATGCCTATTCAATAACATGATATTTGATGCGCTGGTTTTGCTTGCTCTCTGAATATTGTTTTGGCAGTGGAGAAAACCAAAATAATGCCGCAAGATGGTCCCCTCCTGAAAACTACAAAAAGTGAGTACAGGTGGTTTGATGAGTCAGTCGACTGTTCACTATATGTTGCTTATCGGTAGATATCATAACGCCTTTTATATTGTGTTCGCGCAGACGTGTTGCTGCTCTTGAGGCCAAACAAGGACAACCGATACCACCCCCTGAAACAGGGGGCAGCAGAAATGCCAAACTAGGCCTCATTCCAACCAAACATCTGAGTAAAGAGGACCTGGCCATCGCTGAGAGGCTGCAAAAGCTGAAAGAGGACACCAAACCAAGTGAGCATTGTCTAACACACTATGTTCCAATAGGCCTATATCTTTACTGATACCTGAAATGATATCTGTGGCCAACCTTTGTTTAGAGTCCATCCCGTCAGAAAAAGAGATTGAATCCCGTCTGGCTGCCCTGAAGGCTCCTCTTCAGCCTGTACCCTCTGCAGGGGAGATGGAGGACCGCTTGGCAGCCTTACAGGGAAGACCTCCTCCCTCCCAAGCCCTTGTACCTGTGAGTCTGAGCATTAGACTACACATATTAAGCAAACACTTTGTGTTGCTGCTATTTGACCTCATTCATACTGTATCCAAATTCTTCAGGTCTTACTGAAGTCCCATTATTGCAATAAGTTAGTTTTGTGGCTCTGTGCAGGTACACCAGCCCCCTGATGTTCGGACCTCAACAGAACAAGCCAATGACCTGATCACTCAGTTGTCAGAGGAAGTTGTCATAGACACCCAACAACCAAATCCTGAAGGTATTTGGATTCTTCCCATTTGTAACTGTATCAACTTTAATGAAAAGTGTTATGTGTTATGTGAGATATTACTGTAGATTAGTCTTTATTCAAAGATAGCAATTAAATGGCTTCCTACTCTATCAAGCTGTTGTAAATGCTGAATCTATTTTCCAACCATGTTTCCATTCAAGGTGTGGATGGCCCCATGAATGACTTGAATAAGCAGGAGGGGGATAGGCTGGAAGAGAACCTGGATAATGGGGGTGGGCTGCAGGATGCAGCCAGGCAGCTGGAGGATAAAAGAACCGCCTGCTGGCCGACGCCATGGAGGACCTGAGACGGGACCGCTGCTCCCAGGAACAGGTTCTACAGATGGCCAAGAGGCTGGCCCAGCTCAAGGGACAGGACCCTGACAAGGGTAAATTACTAAATGTAGATATTAACCCCCCCCCCCTCCCCCATATAAATACTTCATACAGAATCACATCATAGCTATGAGAGAAAGAGAGGAGAGGAAACCATATTTCAACAGTCACTGGAATGCTTCAGTGTGGTCAAATCTGTGTTCTTGTTTATGTGATGTGTCATCTGTGTTGTATTGTTGTGCTGTAACAGTGTTCTGTCATGTTGTTTCAGTCACAATGGAAGACTTCCAACACCCTGACAGCGAGGACGAGACTGAGGAAGAGGCCGTGACGAGGATACTGAAAAAGGTCTGCAACTAAAAGCAGAACCTACTTTGAATATGTACTTTATTTCAACGGAGTCCTTGTTCTTTTACATTCCTACCCATAGTGGCGATGCATATCAACCTCTCTTAAGATAGTGCTACTTTTCATAACCACATGGGACTGCTGTTTTGCCATTTTATTTATAATAGTCATAAATGAAAGAGACAATTGAAGCTGTGATCTGGTAAAGGTAAATATGAATGATAAAGCAAACTGTGGTCATTTTTTACTCATTCCCAGCTCACGGAAGAAGCTGCATTAGATGAGGCCAGTGGCTACAACATACCTCCTGAGCACAGTGGCCCTAGGAACATAGAGAAGACAGACACTCGCATGAAACCGGTAATAAACCTGCAGTCCTCCTTATACACACTTCATAGAATTCCACAAGTAAATTGCAGATAGTAAAAGAACAAAATTAAATATATATTTGTTTAATCTATGTTATAGACACCAGTTCCTTCAACGTCGTCGAGAACCCCAGCAGCTGTCGTAACCTGTCAGGATTTAGACAGTGATGAGGATGAGCTTCCCTGGTGCTCCATCTGTAACCAGGACGCCTCCATCCGCTGTCACACCTGTGATGGTGATTTGTACTGCAACCGCTGCTTCAGGTACTGCACAATACTACTACTATGGCCACATAACTCAAGCAAATCATTGCATTAACATCATTGCAGTAATTTACGAGAAAGTTAGATTCCCTGCGATTCATCCTGGTGTTTTTGTAATGTTTTTTTCCTAGGGAGGGCCATGATAAGTATGTCAGGAAAGAGCACCACACAGCTAGTTACACGGCACCTAAGAAGAAGACGACGTGAGACTGCAGGGGCTGGCACCACTACTATCTGGATGGTCACTCCTGAGAGATGTGTACTATATCTTTAAGGAGCTGGACAGTTTTCTTGGAATTCCGCAAGATCACAAAGCGAAGGCTGATCCAAACATTACTACCTGTCTTACAAAGAGACCAAGAAGAAACCCTGCTTATGTTGCTAATCTAGTGTAATATGCAGCAATCTATCAAGTGTCGTTAAAGATTGCTTCAAAGTGGCTATTCTAGGGGGTAACATTATGGGGTTGCAGCAGCATAATTCAATGCTTAAGATAGCAACAGAATAACTATTGTAGATTCACATGATGTAATGTGGACTGTTGCCAATAATATGTAGTATTTGTGTAATATCAATTTCCCTTTAATATGTGGTGTAAGTCTAACTTACTCTCACAATTGTTAAACATTGTATTTTAATGTTACCCTAACCCTTTGGATTTTGGTCCAATTAAATAAAGGTGTCTGGGCTATTTGATGTGCTACCTCAATTGTCTCAGAGGCTTAGTTATGAGCAGTGTGGTTTGATTTGATAATGCACTTTAATTGGCTTGCAGATATCTTATTTGTTGTCATGATACTGAGATAGATGCTGAGTTGGGGACAATAACAACAACATGCACACATGTCACAGAAACACAAGTTTCTCATTTGGGATGATGTCAGCTTCTCACTAGAGGCCCATAGAGGTGCTAGTATAAAAGGATTAGTGAAGGCTTTGTTTTCTTTTGGCAGGCAGGGTAGTCTCGGACATTATTGTTGTTTCCTGTAGCTGCGTGTAATGTAGATATAAGGGATGTAAACAATGTCTGAGAGATTTGAAGTGAATTACCTCGGCTAACTTGTACATCCGCACATAGACTCGGTACTGGTACCCCCTGTATATAGCCTTGTTATTTTACTTTTAATTATTTTTTACTTTACTTTATTTGGTAAATATTTTCCGAACTCTTACTTGAACTGCACTGTTGGTTAAGGGCATGTAAGTAAGCATTTCACGGTAAGGTCTACACTTGTATTCGGCGCATGTGACAAATAAAGTTTGATTTGATGAAAAGTGATTTCCTGTTGGCTTTTTTTGCTGTGTGGCAACCACTAATATAACAACAAAACATTTTCACTCTTTTGGCATACCCATAGAATTAGGAATTAGAATACTGAGTATACAAAACATTAAGAACTATTTCCATGACAGACTGACTGGGATGAATATTAGGAAGGTGTACCTAATGTTTGGTATACTCAGTGGAATTTAATAGGATCTCTTTGGACATACCCCTCTAGGGGCTCTCCAATCATACACTAGGACAGCCACAGTTTCAGAAAGGTTGGAAAGGAGGATGAAAAATCAGGAGAATTACTTTAATGGAGCTCTTTGCCAAATTACCTTTAGTGTATGACAGACAGAGAGAAGGGCAGAGTGCAGTTTTATCAGGGTACATTACTGTCTGGCTCACTCTGGAGAGCCATAATGAAGCTCACCTCCAGGGATTTAGTCCATTAAGGCCCAGATAAAGGCCCTCTCTGTGTTTGCTTACCTTGGTTATCCCACACAGTGACCACAGGAAGGAAATGGACAGTCATAATGGATGCATATAGAGATAATGGACCACGTATATGCTATAGTTGTTGCCTGTGCTGCTGACATGCTGTCATTTTCAGTCAAGTCATATGTTTCAATTAGACACTACCTCTGATCACAAATAAAAGGAATTTCAGACTCATAGTGAGAATGAGAATATGTATGACTTCATAAGCGTAGGAGGGAGAGTGATGTAATTTAACCAAAAAAACATGAATTTATGTGTTTTATGTGTAATATGTGTAGAAACATCTGTGTGTTGCAAACATGCAGAAACAAGGTGCAAACATGCAGAAACAAGGTGCAAACATGCAGAAACAAGGTGCAAACATGCAGAATTGTTAGAGCGATTTTAGAGTGCTTAAAACGTAACATTGCCCCTCAATAATGCTGATTTATCCACTGGTGTTGAGTGGAATTATATTTTGAAGGGTGAAAACAGTATTGGAAAGGTTGGCAGTACCATTGTGTAGCAAAACTGCCTTAGGGCTGTGGGGGCTGCCATTCCCGTTGCCCTACTTCTGCTGCCATTGACTATTCAATCTCTTCCTCTCGTCTCTTATAGAGTTTTCAATGTGAAGCGTGTAGCTTTAAGAACAATGCTGTTTTGATGTTTATTATACACTGACTAGCTTTATCCTTCTACAAAATGACAAGTCAGCCATATACAATAGATAGACATCCCAAGCCTTGTCTTGAAAATGTTAAGTTTTATTGACATACAACACTGTTAACAGAACAAAAATATATGTACATAAATACACAAAAACTTTCCACGTGGGTAATAGACAATACATTTAATTACTGGTGCATTATTTGTATTGAGGGGAATCAAAATGTTAAAACGGTCCAAAAACAAAGTAATATAAAACACTAATCAAAACCCACTGTTCTCTTTACAGACCAACATTGACCCACGTGTGCAGAGAGAAGGTCCCATTAACATGTAACTGCACAGACAGACATCCAGAATACAAGGTAATGGCGAGGGAGCTTTACATTGTCTTGATTCTTGATTTGACCTCTCATTATTTCTTTAGGGGTCCTGACATTTTGCGTAGGCCCTTAATCCGATAAAGCAGCCCATCAATAAAGTCCTGAGAGGGAAGAAGAAAAAACTAGATAACGCTACCTGTTTAAGCAGTTGACTGTAAAACTCTTTCTGAGTCTGTGTAGGAGCAGTGAACCATTGAATTGCAACCATTTCTTTGTAAAGAACAAACACTTAGCAGACTTTTGTTTCGTTTTCGAGTACATGACCAAGGCTATAGCGATTGCTTGTTGTGTCTCACCTCTTTAGGCTTGCCACATTCCTGCAGTAACTCCTGTAAATGGTCAGAAACAAACAAGGCCTCAGTAACTGATGTGGACATTGCTCTTTCACATCAAATATTGTGCAAGCACACCAACTGGGGTCAAGTGCTTGTAAAGCAATTACCCTACTTCGTTGAATATTCCTGGGTTTATGTGTAAAGTATAAACAAGGGCATGGCTGAAGTATAAGTATTGGCTCATACTGTGACCCACAAAATGGCCTCTTGACTGGAAAATGTCTACAGTATGTTTTCCCTGTCTATGTTTTTCTTTTAATGAGATTGTTTTATACGGCTCAAGATTGTCAGACTGGATGTCTCTGTGTTCTGGAGTAAATGATGGGCAAGGCCAACTGACAACACTGTGTTGGTGCCTGAGCTGAGCTCCTCCCAGGGGCAACCTGTTTGTAGTGTACTAACCTGCAGTCTGGATCTCTGCTCCACGTCTGACAGCTCCAGCAGCTCATCTATGTCAATCTCTAACTCTGGCATCTCCTCCTCCTGGACGGACGGACAGACGGACAGACGGACGGACGGACGGACAGACAGACAGACAGACAGACAGACAGACAGACGGACAGACAGACGGACGGACGGACGGAGGGAGGGAAGGAGGGAGGGAGGGACAGAAAAAAGTGGTCAGAGACAATGGACCTCTTTGGAGCCCAATACACACAACCATACCACCACAGGCAGACACTGGAACATTGTTTTTTTACCAGCCATGCAGACATAGATGACTGGCGCTCTCTGCCAACCCACAGTGTTTACAAACCAGTTTAACATATTTAATTCATAACGGTACCAAAGAGAATGAGTCTCCAAGTACCACGTTTAAAAGCCATGCATGATGTACCACTACAACAATAATTTACGTGTAACCTAAAATGACGTCAAATTGTAATTTTTCCACATTAAAAGGTTGTCGATGTATTCTAACTTATGTATTCTGACTACAACTTAGTTGTGGATGTTATTATATTTGCATTACATAGTGGTATAAAAATAATAATAATTATATTACTAACAATGATGAGATTGATGATAGAAGCATTCAGGCAAGAACGAGAGACCAGGGGCGAAGGATAGGCAACCGCCATTGTGGGAGAAAGATGTACATATAGGGAGGAACATAATACTGTAACACAAGAGAAAGATACACTTAGAGTGCAGTTGCCATTCTGGTAAAATGCATTGGCTATTGTATAGGACAGGAGGCCAGAGTAAGGCCATGAGAGCATAGGACAGCTGGACAAACCAAGGTCAGAGGGACATACAAAGGAGGGGGTCAGCCAAATGACCAACTGATGGACTATAGACATAGGCCATATATTTTTAGGACATGAAGATGCTGAAGGAATGTCAGAAGAGACACATAGTCTACTAGTCCTAATAACGACAGACATACCAAAGAACACACCAGGCTGAACGTAAGGGGGCCCATAGCATAAGATAGGCATGTATTATTTTTGGGTTGAAGAGGTCTTGTCACCATTATAACTTGACTGAAAGCAGATATGGGCATTATCGAGCTGAACAAGCAGGATGCACAGATTGGGATATAATGGTGGCAGATGGACTGAGGGAAGTAACTTCATGTGCATGTGGGATGGACTCATATGTTGTATGTGTATAAATCAGAGCCAGTGCTCTGAAAAAGTGTGTGTTCCGCGGACCATCTAGGCTTCTGATATGTTTGTATTAAAAGCCTATATTGAATTCACAAGTTCTTGTAAGTGTTACATTTTGTTAAGATTCTCCACGACATCATCTAATTTCATGGATGATTTACCCAGCTGGCATTTTGCATAACCAATAAAGTAAGAATCACTCCGGTTTAAATGTTTATGATATAAGATTGCAAGAGTTTCAGCTTCCTTAAACAGGGCTCATTCCTTTATATAGCAAATGTCCTGCGCAAGATTAGTCTCTAGGCCTAATGTGCCTTCAGGAAGTATTCATACCCCTTGACTTATTGCACATTTTGTTGTGTTACAGCCTGAACTCAAAATGGATTAAATATATTTTTTCTCTCACCCATCTACACACAATACCACATAATGACAAAGTGAAAACATGTTTTTAGAAATCTTTGCTTTCCACACCTGGATTGTGCAACATTTGCCAATGACTATTTTAAAAATAATTCAAGCTCTGTCAAATTGGTTGTTGATCAGGTCTTGTCATAGACTTTCAAGTAGATTTAAGTTGAAACTGTAACTTGGCCACTCTGGAACATTCTTGGTAAACAAGTTAAATAAAGGTTAAAAAAACAACAACAAAAAACAACTCCAGTGTAGATTTGGCCTTGTGTTTTAGGTTATTGTCCTGCTGAAAGGTGAAGTGTGTGGTGGAAAGCAGACTGAACCAGGTTTTCCTCTAGGATTTTGCCTGTGCTTAGCCACCACTATGCATGAAAATATGAAGAGTGGTTCTCAGTAAGGTATTGGATTTGCCCCAAACATAACACGCTATATTCAGGACAAATAGTTAATTGCTTTGCCCCATTCTTTGCAGCATTGCTTTAGTGCCTTGCTGCAAATAGGATACATGTTTTTGGAATATTTTTTATTCTGTACAGGCTTCCTTCGTTTAGTATTGTAGAGTAACTACAATGTTGTTGATCCATCCTCAGCTTTCTCGTATCAGAGCCATTAAACTCTGTAACTGTTTTTAGCAAATTACTAGTTGCTAGCTTAATTTACAAACACAAAGTTGGAATCTAGCTAGCTAGCAAGTGATTTTGGGCACTGATGAACAGGGTTGGGGATCCCAGCTAGCAATGAGGAATTGACCCAGAAGCAGCCCTCTTCCAGGGGACAGGGACTGATTGAAATCGACCCGGAATTGGGTGTCGGACTCGGCCTGGAAAGAAAAATGAATGACTGCCCAGAATCGGCCCAAGTACATCGGGTCCTTTCAGCCTACTGGAATTCAGCCGACTTTGCCGGCATCTACCAGAATCCCCCCAGAAGCGGCCCGATGCAAATTTAAATAAATGTATACAAAATTACCCGGTTTAGTCATTTTAAATATTACTATTCTATATTTATACATAAATATTATACCCATTCACCCCCAAAAAATGTTAATGTCAGAGGAAACACTGTACACATGGTGCCCGTGTCAGTGTGAATGTGTCTGGCCCGCCACAGGAGTCGCTACCCAGCTAGCACAGTGGATCTGGGCCAATTCCGGCTGAGTCAGGCCACTCGGGTGAGAATCAGAGTTTGGGCCACCTTCAACAGTATTACTTATGGCTAGGATGCGGGGATTGAGCTCGGGCCGATTCCGGTGTGAGTTATCTGGCCCAAATGTATTACTTGGGGGGGCTCGGGCCGATTGGGGCTACTCTCTGGCAGATGATTACATGGGCTGCTTTATATAATTAACATTTAATTATTTCATTATTTTTTTCCATATTTTCCTCATTGTTTCTGTGATAAAAAAAAATCATTCACATTTAAATTATTTAAGAGTCCTGTGTAGTATTTTAGAATTTTCATACTTTGCGCAAGGCAATTAATAAGCATGAAAAACTTTGTGGATGAAACTTTCCGAGTGGCGCAGCGGTCTAAGACCCTGCATCACATTGCAAACTGTCATCAAGGCAAAGGGTGGCTACTTTGAAGAATCTAAAATATGAAATATATTTTGATTTGTTTTACATGTTTTTGATAAGACGTGATTCCATATGTGTTATTTCATCATTTGGATATCTTCACTATTCTACAATGTAGAAAATAGTAAAAAATAAAGAAAAACCCTGGAATGAATAGGTGTATTCAAACTTTTGACTGGTACTGTAAATATACATTGATTCTTTAGAATATAACTTATAAATGCCTCATGAGCATAGTTCAACTGTCACACTCCATGAGAACCCAAAATATAAGCTTGTTTCCCCCCAATGTTTGTAAACATTGTAAATGTAAACAAACACGGTATAGCCTTATACCATGTTTAAAACAATACTTTTGATATCATGGATGGGCAGTCCTTGCATCCATAGTTCTGTCTATTAATATGAGCGTGGTTACATTTATCGAGTATCATCCCTCAGCTTTTTACCAAAACGGAGGCGGGGCGACCGTTTTGTTATTGTTTCATATGTGGAATTGCCCTTTAAACAGCTGCACATTTTCAAGTTATCAAAGTGTCACCGACAAAAAGGTAAACAATAGGCCTATAGCAAATGCAACATATGGCATTCCCTTTTCACATATAAATAGCACTTTTCAGTAATGTTCAAAGCAAGTCATTCCATGAACCCAGTCAGTCCTCCATGACAACAAAATCATAATCAGCAGAGTAGGCCTGGTAAATAAGTCTTTAGTTTTGGGGTTGTGCTCAGGTAAAACAATTTGGATGATCTATACTTCTATATTTCGAAGTCCTATTCTTGAAGATCAAGGGCCATGACATTTATTGGAATGACTTGGAATTCTGATAGACTTTGGTTTTTAATGTAAAAATAAAATGTTATCATATTATTAAATGTAGTAGAAAGTGATGGGTTAGAAGAAGCATCCATATTTTGCCAGCTACAGTATGTAATCTTTAACATTGATTTATCCTGCAATAGATGTCATTCAATTGGTAACATACATTTTTGTCTTCTTCTAATGCCTCTTCAGGGGAAAGTAATCTAAAAGTAACTTAATGTAATCAGATAACGTTACTGAGTTTGGGTAATCCAAAATTATGTTACTGATTACAATTTTGGACAGGTATCTCGTAACTGATTAGATTTAGAAAGTAAACTAACCAACCCTGCTGATAATTAATTTTAATTTAACCTTTTATTTAACTAGGCAAGTCAGTTAAGAACAAATTCTTATTTACAATGACGGCCTGGGAACAGTGGGTTAACTGCCTTGATCAGGGGCAGAACGACAGATTTTTTATCTTGTCAGCTCAGGGATTCAATCTAGCAACCTTTCGGTTACTGGCCCAACGCTCTAACCACTAGGCTACCTGCCGCCCCTGATAAACATTGAGCACCTTGTGCTTTATTTAAGATAGACTGCTTGCAATTTTATGAAGTTGTAGACATGTTATTGTTTTTCGAAATCAGTCCTGAGTGCACAGCCAGACTTTCCCGACTCGAGAGGATAGACTATGCAGTGCACTAATTAGTTTTTCATGCATATTTTTTTACTTGAGAAATACTGCACAAACACCTTAGCTAGATGTAAGATTGCACGAATATGTTCTCCTCTGCAAAAACATCTACATTAATTACAGATTTCTTGATTTGTCTTAGATTAATGTAACTTGACGCTCATCTGTAAATATAATTATCTTATTAACTTAGTAGGCTGTGTTAACAGATTCCAAAGTAATTCAGTAATCTCCTAGCAATGCAAATTACATACCCAATATATACTGTACATGAGTGTCTGCCAACTTTGAGAAACATTGCAAATCCACTCCCAGACCAAAATAACTAAAACAAATACTAATGTAACGGTAATCCATCTATATTCTGGCTGATATCTCCCCTTTGAAGACCATTTACTGAGAGGAAATGATGATGGCTCACTTCAGACCACAGATGGCTGAGCAAGAAAATATCTGGAGTCAGCAGGTGGGGGCCCTTTGTAATTTTCCAGTTGGGGGTTTTAAAGCCAGGTCTGTTGAGGATGGCAGGTTTCTGGATGAGGAGAGAGATCATCAATGAGGCTATTGCTGAGTGGTGGAAGAGACCAGGGTCCCCTGTGTGTCCCTCTAATTGATAAATGCTGCCAGGTCTGACTGTTTTTGATTCTGCTGCGGACTGGCATTATTCAACAAAAGCAGGGCCGTGCCGTGCTGGGCCTGCAAACCACTGATGCAGTGATCCTCCCTCTGTCTGACTGCCTTGAGATGAACAGTACAACAGAATATCAATGAGTGCAACAACGTCAGGTGGAAGGAAGAATTATGAATTTGTTATTGTCAGGAGAATGCCTTTGCAACCCTTCTAGTAGTTCTTTAATGTTTTATATTGTGTGTTGTTGATGCTTTTCGTTTGAGAATTTTTTTGTGGTCAAAGAAATGTTTTATCTGGAGCTGGGACTGAAAATGTCCCGACAGCGCTTTTGAATTTAGTAAAGCTAGTCTGACAATAAAATTAATGTTGACAGCTACATTGTTCATGAAAAAATGTGTGGAATTGAGGATTCATTACCATATAAAGTAAACATTGACAACAGTAATCACATCATAGTCCAGTAGTACTCATTCAAGCTACATTTTCCACTTTGCTTGTATCCCAGAAACACTATGACCACATCACAAACCAATGTTCGTATTGTTATTGGACAGAACTAGGTTACCTAAACCAATCAGTGTTATTGGTTGATAATACTCTGAGATCTATAGGAAACCTTTCCCAGGAACCAATCAAAATGCTACCAACCAATCAAAATATACCAAAACAGAAGGGTCACAGGTCATACGCATATTGATAATCTGAGGTCATCTGTATTGTGCAGAGGCTGTAACGAGTTAAAGAGGCATCAAGCATTTAGTACTGTATACATTGAAATTCAAGCCTTATTGACTTACATTTGTAAATTAATAATGACCTAACTGCACTCTGAATTATATTTATAAAGAGTAAAGGACAATATGTTCTTTTGAAGTGTGTTTAAGTATCTTTTTCCCTACTCTTGAATGAGTGTTTTGTCACACCTATAAGAATAGCAACTATTTTCCTAAAAAGTGTGAAGTCGGGGGGTGGCACTGTTGGAAGCCAAGGATGTAGAACGCGTTTCCCTATCGTTCCTGAGTTAGTGACCAAATGTATATATTTAACCTTGCAAAATTGTATATATTTCTGTTTGGTCAGGTGTCTGAAGAGACCTCTAAACAATTCAGATCAAGTCTGAGAAATGTAAGTTTGTAATGTCATCTACCTGGCCAAAAACGGAGTATGCAAGAGCAGGCAAGCACGCACCCTCTCCTGATTCACCTCCGCCACCGGATGCTACGGCTAATGTCAGCCCCACGGGAACACTGACTGGGGAGCTGCTACACTCCGTGATGGGCAGCCTCAAAATTGACTCTCTCTACCAATCTCAGGTCAGAGATATCAATGGTCAAAGACAAGCTTAAAAAATCTATAGAGAGTAAACAGAATAAGCTTGACGCCTACGGAGCTGCCTTATTGGAGCTGGAGTGCGATGCTACAGACCACAGCATTGCATTAGCGAGCTAGAGGCTAATGTTGGCTCATTAAAAACTAGGGTGGCATACCTTGACAATAGATCCGAAGATATGGAAAGTAGAATGCGGAGGAACAACATTAGTCTTAATGGAATACCAGAGGGAGTGGAGGGCCCAGGACCGACGGAGTTCATGGCCCAGCTGCTTCAGGAGCTGCTCGGCCTGGAGGAGAAGCCGCTGCTAGCCCGGGCCCACCGCACCCTGCGTAGCCAACCTCGGGATGGAGAACCCCATGACCATTTGTCATCAGGGTGCACTTCTTTCACGTCTGCAATGACATACTTTGTAGATCGAGAGAAGCATATCCTCTCCTCTACAAGGGTAAAAGAGTCTTGATATTTGCAGACTACACCACGACTGTGGCTAAGAAGCGGGCTAACTTCGGAGCTGTGAAGCGCCAGCTGCAAGCCTGCCCAGGCATGAAATTTGGCCTCATCTACCCTACAGTTCTGAGTGTGACTTTACCGGACGGCTCCACGAACAGATTCGAGGACCCGGCTCTAGCGGCCGATTTCATCAACAAGCACGTGAAAGCGGCTGTTGTACCGCATTGTATGGTACAAATGGTTGGTTAGCTGGTCTTGTTAGCAGGCTCGTTAGCAGGCCAGCTGGCAGACTGGTTGGCTAGCGAAGCCAACTTTGCTGGGTTCATTGACACTTGAATGTCGTTCTTTTTTTCTTTTCATAACCAACCCACGTTGGTGAGTATACAGTTGACTCCCCACTATAATGTGATACAATGCAGATATGCATATACATATTCTTTATTCCACTCACATTATTGCTTTTAATTTGTATCATTACTGTTTTATTTTGATCTAAGCCCTAAGCCTTGATCTTGTTCTTTTTTTTAATCTATTGCCAATGTCTGGCTGTTTTCATGGTTCAGTCGCAGTTTTACCAATTTTATTGATCTTAAACCTCTCTTAACCAAGGTGAGTTTTCCTTAGACTCTACTGGGGACCAATCTATGCATGTTTGGTTTACTCTGGTTAAATGGTTTACTCTGGTTAAATTATCATGCTTTGCTCTAAACTTTTTTTGTATTTAAGGTTTTGCTTGCATCTCAGTTGGGGAGATGCTTTGGCAAGGGAGGTTGTGAGAGAAGGGTTTTTTCCCTCTTTAGTTGTATATAGTTTTTAATGTTTTTTTGCACTTCGTCGCTTGTCTTTGTTTTTCAAATTTGAGCTATTAGGGTCAACTACGATCTTTAGTTTACATTGTACTTTGCCCTTTACACGTCCTCTCTCTCTTGAGACATAACTCAGCCTAGTGTAGCCCATCCAGCTGGAGGGAATGGTTTTAATTTTCTTACTTGGAATTGTAGGGGCATCAATAACCCAGTTAAACGTAGTAAGGTGCTACACCACCTTCATTAACTGAAAGCTCACATCATCTTTCCCCAAGAAACTCATGTGAAGGCATCACAACAGTCATGTCTTAGGTGCAGATGGGTGGGTCAGATGTTCCATTACTCATTTCAGAATAAGGCAAGAGGGGTGGCTATTTTACTTCACAGATTGGTACCTTTTACAAGTTCTAATGTGATCGCAGATCCACATGGTAGATACATAATTGTCAGTGGTACGCTGCTCAATACGAATGTACTTCTTGTTAATATTTATGCTCCTTGTTGGGACAATGGTGATTTCTTCAAATCGTTTTTTTCTACACTCCCGATATGCCCTCCCATATGTTGATCTTAGGTGGTGACTTTAACTGTTGGTTAGACCCACATTTTGATCGATCCTCCACTAAACCTATTACCTTGTCAACATCAGATGGAGTTGTCCGAACAGTTATGTCTACATTTGAAGTTTCAGACCCTCGGAGAATGTTTAATCAATTTGGAAAAGCATACTCTTTTATCTCATCGGTTCACCACACTTTTACGTGCATAGACGACTTCCTTGTAGATGACAGACTTCTCCATTCCATGTCTTCATGTTCATATAATCCAATGTATCTGACCACGCCCCTGTTACTATGGAAGTGATCTTTCAAACTGTTGACAACCTGCGGCCGCCTTGGCGGCTAAATACTCCACTGCTCAGTAATGAACACTGTCAATTTTGTTTTGTGTCAAATTTACTTTTTCATAAGTACAAATAGAACCCAAAACATCTATGTGTCTACTCTCTTGGAAACTTTGAAAGCTTACTGTATATCAGAGGTAAAATTATTTCCTACACCGCACATGAGAACAAACACGCTGTATTGCCCAATTAGATGACATTTAAGTCGTTTCACCATCTCCAGATAGTTATAAGGAGCGTTTAACTTTGCAAGCAGAATTTGACACATTTTTAATAGACCAGGTTACTGAACTGCTTGTCAAGTCTAGGAGCACTACGAGCAAGGAGATAAAGCCAGTAAATTATTAGCTCACAAGTTACGCCAACGATCATCATCACACCAGATTCCTAAAATTCGTAAATCGTCTGGGATAACATTAGATCCTAGGGGGATCAGTGATGAGTTCAAGAGATTGTACCAGTCTTTATATACTTCTGAAAGTAAAGTGGATATGTTGGAATTGGATGATTTCTTCCATTCACTTGCTGTGCCTTCTGTCAGCTGGGATTTGGTCAAAAGAAATTAGAGCAGCCGATCACTGTTGAAGAATTGTCTAAAGCTGTCAAATCCCTTCAATCCGGAAGAAGCTCAGGGCCTGATGGCTACTCAGCAGAGTTTTAGAAAAAAGCTTCTCTCCAAAATAGCCCCTATTCTAATTGAAATGTACAATGAAGCATTTTGAAATGCTGCTCTCCCACAGACTCTCTCACTCAGGCAACCATTTGTCTTTTCTTTATAAAAACAAAGACCCTCTTGACTGTGTATCATACAATCCAGTTAGCCTGATAAATGTCGACAACAAAATTCTAGCCAACTTCTGGCAATGAGTCTGGAAACAGTCCTCCCATCAATTATCTCTCTGGGTCAAACAGGATTTATTAAAAATAGACACTCATTCTTCAATCTTCGACGATTATTTAATATTATATATAATCCCTCTGTCACCAATGACTCTGAAGCCATTATATCCCTGGATGCAGAAAAAGCCTTCGCCCGGGCGGAACGGAAATTAGAGGTCGACCGATTAATTGGAATGGCCGATTAATTGGGGCCAATTTCAAGTTTTCATAACAATCGGAAATGGGTATTTTTGGATGCCGATTTTGCCTTTTTTTTCTTTTTTTCCGCAAAACCTGAACCATGCAACTCCCATCCACGGCAACCCTACTTAACAACACGGGACAGAGGGGCAGCTCGGGACAGGGGGGCAGCTCGGGACAGAGGGACAGCTCGGGACAGAGGGGCTCTTCAGACTCCGGCAGCAGCGCCGGACAGGCGGGAGACTCCGGCAGCAGCGCCGGGCAGGCGTGAGACCCCGGCAACAGCGCCGGACAGGCGGGAGACCCCGGCAGCAGCGCCGGACAGGCGGGAGACCCCGGCAGCAGCGCCGGACAGGCGGGAGACTCCGGCAGCACAGGAGAGGAGGAAGGCTCTGGCAGATCCTGGCTGACTGGAGGATCTGGAAGAGTCTGGCTGACTGGCGGATCTGGAAGAGTCTGGTTGACTGGCGGATCTGGAAGAGTCTGGCTGACTGGCAGATCTGGAAGAGTCTGGTTGACTGGCGGATCTGGAAGAGTCTGGTTGACTGGCGGATCTGGAAGAGTCTGGCTGACTGGCGGATCTGGAAGAGTCTGGTTGACTGGCAGATCTGGAAGAGTCTGGTTGACTGGCAGATCTGGAAGAGTCTGGCTGACTGGCAGATCTGGAAGAGTCTGGCTGACTGGCAGATCTGGAAGAGTCTGGATTACTGGTAGATCTGGAAGAGTCTGGTTGACTGGCAGATCTGGAAGAGTCTGGCTGACTGGCAGATCCTGGCAGACTGACGGCTTTGGCTGCTCCATGCTGACTGGCAGCTCTGGCTGCTTCATGCTGACTGGCGGCTCTGGCTGCTCCATGCTGACTGGCAGCTCTGGCAGCTCCTTGCAGACTGGCAGCTCCTTGCAGACTGGCAGCTCCTTGCAGACTGGCAGCTCCATGCAGACTGGCAGCTCCGGCTGCTCCATGCAGACTGGCAGCTCTGGCTGTTCCATGAAGACTGACAGCTCTGGCTGCTCCATGCAGACTGACAGCTCTGGCTGCTCCATGCAGACTGACAGCTCTGGCTGCTCCATGCAGACTGACAGCTCTGGCTGCTCCATGCAGACTGACAGCTCTGGCTGCTTCATGCAGACTGGCAGCTCTGCCTGCTCCATGCAGGCTGGCAGCTCTGGCTGCGCTAAACAGGCAGGAGACTCCGGCAACGCTGTAGAGGCGGAAGGCTCTGGCAGCGCTAAACAGGCGGGAGACTCCAGCAGCGCAGGAGAGGAGGAAGGCTCTGGCTGCGCTGAACAGGCGGGAGACTCTGTAAGCGCTGTAGAGGAGGAAGGCTCTGACTGCGCTGAACAGGCGGGAGACTCCGGCAGCGCAGGAGAGGAGGAAGGCTCCGGCAGCGCTGGAGAGGCGAGGTGCACTGTAGGCCTGATGAGTGGTGCTGGCACTGGTGGTACTGGGCCGAGGACACGCACAGGAAGCCTGGTGCGGGGAGCTGCCATCGGAGGGCTGGTGTGTGGAGGTGGCACAGGATGGGCTAGACCGTGAAGGCGTACTGGAGATCTTGAAAGCAGTGCTGGCACAGGACATGCAAGGCTAGGGAAGTGCACAGGAGGCCTGGTGCGTGAGGCTGGCACCAACTTCACCAGCCGACTAGCACGCACCTCAGGACGAGTATGGAGCACTGACCCAGGTGTCATCAAATCCCCGTCGGGCGAATTCCATATTTAAAGCACCAACACAGCAACTCCCTCATTACTCTCTCCTCCAATTTCCCCATTAACTCCTTCACGGTCTCTGTTTCGCTCACCTCCAACACCGGCTCTGGTTCTGGTCTCCTCCTTTGCTCCTCACGATAAACAGGGAGAGTGGGCTCAGGTCTGACTCCTGACTCTGCCACACTCTCCCTGAGCCACCCCCCAATACATTTTTGGGGCTGACTCTCGGGCTTCCATCCGCTTCGCCGTGCTGCCTCCTCATACCAGCGCCTCTCCGCTTTCACCGCCTCCAGTTCTTCCTTGGGACGGCGATATTCTCCAGGCTGATCCAAGGGTCCTTCTCCGTCTAATTCGTCCTCCCATGTCCATTCCTTCTTTTGTTGCTCCTGCTGTTTCTTTTGCCTGTTACCACGCCGCTTGGTCCTGTTGTGGTGGGTGATTCTGTCACGGCTTTCGTTGTGGGAAGGAGGAGCGGACCAAAATGCAGCGTAGTTGTGATTCATTTTATTTGATACGGAAACTATACACGACAAACGAACAGTTATGCGAATGCAGTAAGAAGCCAAGGTAAGTTGCTAGCTAGCATTAAACTTATCTTATAAAAAACAATCAATCAATCAATCATAATCACTAGTTATAACTACACATGGTTGATGATATTACTAGTTTATCTAGCGTGTCCTGTGTTGTATATAATCGATTCGGTGCACATTTGCGAAAAAGGACTGTCGTTGCTCCAACGTGTACCTAACCATGAACATCAATGCCTTTCTTAAAATCTATACACAGAAGTATATATTTTAAAACCTGCATATTCAGCTAAAAGAAAGGTTAGCTGGCAATATTAACCAGGTGAAATTGTGTCACTTCTCTTGCATTCATTGCATGCAGAGACAGGGTATATGCAACAGTTTGGGCCGCCTGGCTCATTGCGAACTAATTTGCCAGATTACGTAATTATGACATAACATTGGAGGTTGTGCAATGTAAAAGCAATATTTAGACTTAGGGATGCCATCCGTTAGATAAAATACGTAACGGTTCCGTATTTCACTGAAATAATAAAGGTTTTGTTATCGAAATTATAGTTTCCGGATTCGACCATATTAATGACCTAAGGCTAGTATTTCTGTGTGTTATTATGTTATAATTAAGTCTATGATTTGATAGAGCAGTCTGACTGAGCGATGGTAGTTACCAGCAGGCTCGTAAGCATTCATTCAAACAGCACTTTCGTGCGTTTTACCAGCAGCTCTTCGCAATGCTTCAAGCATTGCGCTGTTTATGACTTCAAGCCTATCAACTCCTGAGTTTAGACTGGTGTAACCGATGTGAAATGGCTAGCTAGTTAGCGGGGTGCGCGCTAATCGCTTTTCAAACGTCACTCGCTCTGAGACTTGGAGTGGTTGTTCCCATTGCTCTGCATGGGTAACGCTGCTTCGAGGGTGGCTGTTGTCAATGTGTTCCTGGTTCGAGCCCAGGTAGCGGCAAGGAGAGGGATGGAAGCTATACTGTTACACTGGCAATACTAAAGTGCCTATAAGAACATCCAATAGTCAAAGGTATATGAAATACAAATCGTATAGAGAGAAATAGTCCTATAATTCCTAGAAGAACTAAAACCTTAAACTTCTTACCTGGGAATATTGAAGACTCATGTTAAAAGGAACCACCAGCTTTCATATCTTCTCATGTTCTGAGCAAGGAACTTAAACGTTAGCTTTCTTACATGGCACATATTGCACTTTTACTTTTTTCTCCAACACTTTGTTTTGCATTATTTAAACCAAATTGAACAGTTTCATTATTTATTTGAGGCTAAATCGATTTTGTTGATGTATTAAATTAAGTTAAAATAAGTGTTCATTCAGTATTGTTGTAATTGTCACTCTTACAAATAAATAAGAAAATCGAACGATTAATCGGTATCGGATTGTTTTGGTCCTCCAATAATTGGTATCGGTATCGGCGTTGAAAAATCATAATTGGTCGACCTCTAATGGAAATACATTTTTTGCACCTTAAATAAATTTGGCTTTGGCTCCAAATTCATTACTTGGATAAGACCTCTGTAATAATCCCCTCAAGCCTCTGTCAGGACTAATAACTCTCAATCAGATTGCTTCCCTTTGCAATGATCGACACGCCAGGGTTGCCATTTATGTCCCTTACTGCTTGCCCTCGCCATAAAACACCTTGCAGCAGCACTTTGCTCCAACCCCCTCATCAAAGGTATAGTCAGATACTGACACGAACACAAACTCTTTATATGCAGATTATTTACTATTATACACATCCGACAGTCATGTTTCTGTTCTTGCTGCCCTTGCCACTTTCACATCCTTCGGTCACTTATCAGGGTATAAACTGAATCTCAGTAAAAGCGAATTGATGCAGCACAATGTAGCCGTCAAAAATGTCCCTTTACATAACTTCCTATTTAAAATTGCTCACAGTAGTTGTATTTATATCGTGCTGCACTTCACAATCAGATTTGAAAACCTTTATCAGGCCAACTTTGCTCCTCTTTTAACCCGTAAGGGCGATTTGGAACGCTGGTCTTTGCTACACCTCTCCTTAGTCGCAATAATTAATTATATTGAAATGAATACTCTCCCTAAATTCTTTTATCTCTATAAGTGCCTACCTATTTTTCTTCCCAAAATGCTTTTCAAAAAGATCGACGGCCTAATTCTTCCTTTTATATGGGACAAAAAGCTTTTACGAAAACAGCTTTTGCAGAGGCCCAAACCAGATGGCCGTCTAGCGCTACCGGGTTTTAGATCCTATTATTGATTCTATTATTATTATCTATTAACCTTAGGATCATTCAGTACTGGTTGCAGAGCAGAGAGATACCCCCACCCCCAATTTGGCTAGAGATGGAGGCCGCCTCATTTATACCGGCATCATTGTCTTCCCTCGCTCCTCCATAACAGGCCCTTACTCCTCCTCCACCGAAAATACATGTGTCAAAACAACATTGAAGATCTGGAATCAATTTAGACGCCACTTTGGGTTTCAGACAACCTCTTATTTCGCTCCGGTAGCCACAAACCCAGCTTTTCCCCCATCTATGGTTGATGGTGCTTTCACAACATGGTCTAGTCTCTGTATTAAAATATTTAGGGATCTTTATATTAACAATACATTTAGTACGTTTGAACAATTATCAGCTGAATGTGGTCTCCCCAGACATAATTTCTTTAGGTTCTTACATGTCCGGAGTTAGGTCCAAAGCAAAGATCCCCGATTCCCCACACTTCCTGGTGAAACACAGTTTGACACATTTCTTATCCCACTTCCTACTCTGAAAGGCACCTTGTCAATAATCTACAGTCAAATTGGCTCACAACAAACCACCTCATAAAACAATATTAAATACTCATGGGAGGAGGAACAGGGTGAGGAAATATCAGATGAACTATGGGAAGGGGCACTCAAAAGGGTACATACCTCTTCTATTTGTGCTCAGCACGGTCTTATTCAATGCAAACTCATTCATAGGGCTCACTGGACCAAAGCAAGATTATCCAAAATTTACAAGGATGTGAACCCTAATTGTGTATGATGTAACCAGTGTCCTGCTAATCATGTACACATGTTTTGGTGTTGCCCATCTCTTGTTGGTTTCTGGAAAGACATCTTTAACACACTTTCAGAATTAAGCGCCACACAGAACGAACCAAACCCTTTTATTGCATTTTTTTGTGGTTTCCTTACCCACATTACAACTGACCAAAATGAATAAGGATGTAATTGCCTTAGTCACTTTGTTAACGAGACAATTAATTTTACTTAGATGGAAATCCTCTGTATTCTCATGCGGTTTGGATTAAATCCGTTTTGAATTGCATAAAGTTGGAAATGTTAAATGACTACATTTCCCTGCAGTTTCAGAGTGATGTATATTTATATTTATAAATCGGTGATGTAAGAGGCCTAGTATGTGTATATATGGTATCTCGGATGTTAAGGAGGACTGTATTATCTGTGCGAGTTGACCTGTAACAACTGTATCAAAATAAATATGTTATTGTCTTAGTTTTTTGTGTTGTTATATTTCTGTCTCACTCTTTGTTTTGCTGTATTGTTGTCTTTGATTTGTTGTTTTATATTACTACCAAATAACTTACAAGTTGTCACGCCCTGACCTTAGTTATCTTTGTTTTCTTTATTATTTGGTTAGATCAGGGTGTGACAAGGGTGGTTTGTTTAGTTTTGTATTGTCTAGGGGTTTTGAATGTCTAGGTGTTTATATGTCTATGGTTGCCTAGATTGGTTCTCTATCAGAGGCAGCTGTTTATTGTTGTCTCTGATTGGGAACCATATTTAGGTAGCCATATTCCTTGGTAATTTTGTGGGTTGTTCTATGTTTAGTTGCCTGTTCTGCACTAGCCATATTGCTTCACGGTTCGTTTTGTTCAGTGTTCTCTCTTTTATTAAAGAGTTATATTCGCTTATGACGACCATGACAGAACAACCCACCAAAAAAGGACCAAGCAGCGTGCGAAAAAAGGAGTGGACATCTTGGACCCGGGAGAAAGCGGAGTGGAAGACATCCTGGACCTGGGAGGAGGTAATGGCAGGGGACAAGACCCTGCCATGGAAGCAGGTGGAGATAGCGCAGGAGGAACGGCGTCAACATGAGGGTACACCTCCTCTCCGCACTCGCCCTGAGGTACGTGTCCTCAGCCCGGTACCACCAGTTCCGGCACCAGGCCTACACTGCGCCTCGGTAGCCCAGAGCGTCCGGCGACAGTACACAGTCCAGAGCGTCCGGCGACAGTACCCAGTCCAGAGCGTCCGGCGACAGTACCCAGTCCAGAGCGGCCGGCGACAGTACCCAGTCCAGAGCATCCGGGCAACGGGTCACAGTCCAGAGCGTCCGGCGACGGGTCACAGTCCAGAGCTTCCGGCGAACGGTCACAGTCCAGAGCGTCTGGCGACGGGTCACAGTCCAGAGCATCCGGCGACGGGTCACAGTCCGGAACCTCCGGCGACGGGTCACAGTCCAGAGCGTCCGGCGACGGGTCACAGTCCAGAGCGTCCGGCGGCGGGTCACAGTCCAGAGCTTCCGGCGAACGGTCACAGTCCAGAGCGTCTGGCGACGGGTCACAGTCCAGAGCATCCGGCGATGGGTCACAGTCCGGAACCTCCGGCGACGGGTCACAGTCCAGAGCGTCCGGTGACGGGTCACAGCCCAGAGCGTCCGGCGACGGGTCACAGTCCAGAGCGTCCGGCGTCGGGTCACAGTCCGGAACCTCCGGCGACGGGTCACAGTCCGGAGCGTCCGGCGACGGGTCACAGTCCGGAACCTCCGGCGACGGTCCCCAGCCCGGGGTCTCCAGCGATGATCCATGCAGGGAGGGTCCCCAGCCCGGGGCCTACGGCGAGGATCCGCAGTGCAAAGCCTCCGGCGATGATCCACGGGTCAGTGCTACAAGAGCGGACTCAGTGTAAAGAAGGGGGGCGGAGTCCAGAACCAAAGCCATATAGGTTCAGGTTCAGGTCTGCACTAGCCATATTGCTTCATGGTTCATTTTGTTTAGATCCGTTCAGTGTTCTCTCTTTTATTAAAGAGTTATGTTCGCTTACCACGCTGCGCCTTGGTCTCCATATGACGGCCGTGACACAAGTACAATTTTGTTGAAAATCCAATAAACAAAGTAAAAAAATATATATATATATCTCTTTTTTAAAGGTGTGAAGTCAGCGATATGGTTCAGTGCCACTGCTACTCAGACCCAACCAGCTGGCTACTTGTAGACATTAGATGTCTCTAAATAACTCAGCTATTGACATAGGGTGTCATGACTTTTGCCGAACACCCTCCTTGTTCGGGCGGTGTTCGGCGGTCGACGTCTCCGACCTTCTAGCCATCACTGATCAATTTTTATTTTCCATTGGTTTTGTCTTGTCTTTCACACCTGGTTCCAATCCCATCAATTACATGTTGTGTATTTAACCCTGTTTCCCCTCATGTCCTTGTCGGAGATTGTTTATGTGTTGGTGCATGACGGGTATTGTGCCCACTTTTATGATTTTGTATGTTTTGGAGTTTTGTGAAACATTTATTAAACAACACTGTTTATACCAAGTTCAATTCTCCTGCGCCTGACTTCCGTGCCATCAATACGCACCCGTTACACAGGGGGCTGACAGTAAATGCTTCTTCACGGAAGAGTCAGAGTACCCAACCACAGCTAAACTTACCTTCCCCTGAGTTCATGTGAAATTAATGCCATTAACCAAGGCTCATGGACCAACCATGTCTCCCCCGGCCACAGCAGTGGGTGGTGTCTACCAAACAACTAATCCACCTCAGACTGGAGTTTGTCAAGACACCACTGAAATCTGACATGAAAACAATAGCTCCTTAAATCCTCAGCGTTAGGACATACTTAGGGCCATGAGGTTTTTTTTCTGACTGATGACCTGCCCAGGAAACCTTGCTGGCCCTAGTCATAATGTTTTATCCATACAGGGCTGTGCTACAATTGAAATACAAAGACTGTATCTACCAGACAGCTACAATAACAAAGGAGTACTGTCGAGGTACTGTTACTGCTACTGTCTTATCTCATCAATCATGCAGGGATCCCATCCCTCTGTCATGAAGGGCCTTCTCTCTCCGGGATTCCCCAAGACGAATTAGTGCAGTCTGGAACTCAAACAGTTGAGCCTAATAACATTAGTCTTGTACTGATTATATGTTCATAACGTCTGCTGTACTGATACTTATGATAATGGTATGTCAACTCTATACATTGGCATGAAAATTGTAAATAGCAAGCAAGACTGACTTCATTGAGATTCCACAACAGTATACCATGATGCATTTCAGGGATGTTTGTATGTATGTGTGTGTGTATATATATATCTATACTACCGTTCAAAAGTTTGGGGTCACTTAAATGTCCTTGTTTTTGAAAGATAGGCCATTTTTTTATCCATTAAAATAACATAAAATTGATCAGAAATAGTGTAGACATTGTTAATGTTGTCAATGACTATTGTAGCTGGAATTGGCAGATTTGTAAAAACTGGAATATCTACATAGGCGTACAGAGGCCCATTATAAGCAACCATCACTCCTGTGTTCCAATGGCACATTGTGTTAGCTATTCCAAGTTGATCATTTTAAAAGGGTAATTGATCATTAGAAAACCCATTTGCAATTATGTTAGCAGAGCTGAAAACTGTTGTCCTGATTAAAGAAGCAATAAAACTGGCCTTCTTTAGACTAGGTGCAGATGGGTGGGTCAGCATTTGGGTGAGTGGGTCAGATGGAGCATCAGCATTTGTGGGTTCGATTACAGGCTCAAAATGGCCAGAAGCAAAGAACAAGGAACACCTGGTAATTGAAATGCATTCCTCATGAAGCTGGTTGAGAGAATGCCAAGAGTGTGAAAAGCTGTCATCAAGGCAAAGGTTGGCTACTTTGAAGACTCTCAAATATATATATATATATATTTAGGAATAAGGGTAATGCAAACCTTACAAAATGCCAACCGCTATTACAGTGGTTTTATTAAAATCCCCCAGGCTTAGCTCACATGCATGGGCTCTCTACTGGCCAGATCTGGTGGAGACACTGGGAGGAGACGCTGGGTGTCTGCCACCAGAATGGCAGTGGAGGCTGGAATAATGGACGGCTCATAATAATGGCTGGAACGGAACAAATGGAATGGCATCAAACACACGGAAACCATGTGTTTGATCTATTTGATACCATTCCACCTATTCCACTCCAGCCATTACCATGAGCCAGTCCTCCCCAATTAAGGTGCCACCAACCTCCTGTGCAGACTGGGTGTAATAAATGTCTCTCCCTCCCATATCAGTGTTTTTTAATTTATTTTATTTCACCTTTATTTAACCAGGTAGGCCAGTTATTTGCAAATAAATTCATAAAAAATCCTACAATGTGATTTTCTGGATTTCTTTTTCTCATTTTGTCTGTCATAGTTGAAGTGTACCTATGATGAAAATTACAGGCCTCTCTCATCTTTTTAAGTGGGAGAACTTGCACAATTGGTGGCTGACTAAATACTTTTTTGCCCCACTGTAGCTATTCTCAGGAACTAAAACTTTCATGAGGACACCACTCACATGTGATGCTCTCTCATGCCCTGAAGTATCAGTAAGCCATATGCAGAGTATTTTTTGGCAGTGGAGGAGAATGTTTTGCTTGGAGGCACTCAGACCATCTGTGGTCACTCATTGCCCCAGCCTAAGTTTCTCCTCCATCAGGACAGTAAAATGTGAAACATCACCCTCCTCCACCCCCACCTACCCCAATCCAGCTTCAAACAGAGGCTGTTACAGTGGTGTAAAGTACTTAAGTAAAAATACTTTAAAGTACAACTTAAGTCGTTTGTTTGGGGTATCTGTACTTTACTATTTATATTGACAACTTTTACTCCATTACATTCCTAAAGAAAATATGTACTTTTTACTCCCATGCATTTTCCATGACACCCAAAAGTACTTTTGAATGCTCAGGCAGGACAACAATATGGTCAAATTCACACACCTATCAATGTAACACATTGTCATCCCTACTGCCTCTGATTGGGCGGACTCACTAAACGCAAATACTGCATTTCTAAATTATTTCTGAGTGTTGGAGTGTGCCAATGTCTGTTCCTAAAAATATATACATTTGTCTTGTCTGGCTGGCTTAAAGGTCCAATGCAGCTAATTTTTTTTTATCTCAATATCAAATCATTTCTGGACAACAACTAGGTACCTTCCTGTGATTGTTTTAAATTAAAATGCTCCAAAATAAACAAAAATAGCTTCTTAGCAATCTTAGCAAAGAGTAATTTCTCAAGCCAGAATTTAGCTAGGATGGTCTGAGAGTGGTCTGAGTGGGGAGGGTATAACTGAAAACTACCTGTCATTGGCAGAGAGGTTTAAAACTAATTAACTAATTTACCACCTGGTGAAGTCCCACCAAAATAGGTTGACATTTCAGGTGGTCTTTTCAAACAGCTCTTACACAAAAAGGGCATTATCATAATTTTCACAATTTCACAGTATTATTCCAACCTCATATTGTGTAAATATTTCTAAAACTCATGAATATCACATTTTGACTGCACTGGGCCTTTAATATCCAGAATTTAATGTATGACAATTGAATTAACTTTTTCTACCACTGTACTTAAACACATTTAAAATCAGATACTTCCAGACTTTTACTCAAGTTGTATTTTACTGGGTGATTTTCACTTTTACTTGACTAATTTTCTATTAAAGGTATCTTTACTTTTACTCAAGTATGACGATTTAGTACTTTTTCCACAACTGCTGTGTTGTCATATGATCTCCATCATTAGGTGGACGCCCATGCTCCTGAAGACATCCCTCTGACTCCGCTGTGCCATCCCTCTTCATGTGGGAGCCAGACTTCTGTTGCCATAGCATTCCCAGCAAATTGTTGCAGCCTCTGAATAGCAGTGCAGTTATGACACGGGGGTCCTACGATCTCCACACAGGGGTCCCAGTCATAATCTATTAAATCAATTATGCAAATGCACAGTGTCTCCATTTGTGGTGTGCAGTCCTGGCCTTAAGTAGATAATTATATAGGCAGCCTCCCTGTCGAGATCTAGGCTGTAAACCTCAAGTTCTTAGATGTGTTCTGATAGCAAACTGTCCAGAGGCAACAGAGATTTGCCTCCCTGTCTGAACCCATGTCACAGGGGGGTTGATGCTCATCTTGTGAGGACAGAGGTTGCTGCCACAATAGTACTGTCTGTTTAGTGTTCATTAATAAGGAAAAGGGTGATTGTATCAGCCAATCACTATATTTATGTTACATAATATTTGGTTATCTCTTGAATACTGTATGTATGTCCATTCAGCGATCAGGAAAGGGTATACAATCATTTAATATGATGTATAATCATCCTAATATGATGGTAATATAATGCGTATCTTATCACTTGTTTGTTACACAACCCCCAAGAAAACTACCAATCAGAGCTCTATTTTCTGTGCTTAACATCAAAGCACTGTGGGGAAATAATTTGCTGCCAGTAAATGAAGCCTGGATCAATGCACACACAGCCACACCTCTGTTCAGACACTCCACTCTCCCTCTCTTTTTGCTTCACATGTTGTGTAACCCTCCTCAGGCACCTGTGCTGCTCCGTACCTCCCCTGCGTTCTACCCACACAGCCCGTGGGACCTAGGTAACTGTGCCTGTAGCAGCCTTGTACGACCTACCTCACAGTCAAAGAGCAGGTGCAGCTGATCGTCAATCCACTCCTCGATATCCAGCCTCCTCTGCAGGTCCTTACGGTTGTATTTGACGGTCAGCTTGCCCAGTTTGCGATGTGGAGGCTCCTCTGTTTTGTCTGCAGACTGGAACATCACCCTGGACTGGGTGCCTGGCTCCGACGCCATGCCTGCCATGGCCTCGGGAAAACAGCTGAGGAAACACAGAGCTGTCTCTCCCGTTCTATATCTCCCTCTGTCGCTGGTGCTCTCACTCCCACCCTCTCTCTTTGCTGTCTTTCTTGTGTGCTCGCTCTTTTTCTTCTTCTCTTGCTCTAGTTCTCCTACCTATCTATCTTACTTGCTTGCTCTGTCTATCTCTGTCTGCTCGTCTCTCTCTCTAGTTCTTTCCTTCCCTCTCTCTCCCTCCCTCGCACCCTCCCTTGCAAGCTCGCTGCCTGTGGAGGATGGTAATGAAATACTCCTCTGTGTGTGTGTGTCTCAGTAGGTGTGTATCTGGGTGTGTTTGCTATCCTTCTCTCTCAAGTGGGAGAGCATAGGTCA
This sequence comes from Oncorhynchus masou masou, assembly GCF_036934945.1. Classification (NCBI taxonomy): domain Eukaryota; kingdom Metazoa; phylum Chordata; class Actinopteri; order Salmoniformes; family Salmonidae; genus Oncorhynchus; species Oncorhynchus masou. The sequence goes on along the minus strand of NC_088232.1, from coordinate 36,820,514 downwards.
ATTACAGAGTGATAAAGACTAAGGGTTGAGGGTGGAACCAAAGCTAGGAGTATGGCAGCTGTTAGCAATAATTATATTTTCATAATTTTGTATTCCAGAAATTAATTATTGACCCAAATTCTAACAAGTGATTTTTGGTTTCAAATGTCCCCATGTGTCCTAATCAAGAAGTGACTGCATTACTCTGTGGTTTATCATCTCTACATCACAGCATATGTTCAAACTATGGGCCCCTGTTTATCCACACTTATCACAATACCTGGGTCTCCCTGACAGGTGATCCAGACTTCATCAGTGTTCATTAGCTCCCCTCCATGTCATTTATAACAGCTATTATCAGGTGTACGTTTAATCAGCCTTGAAGCCAGTTTGGCATCCTCAGTTACACCTCCATCAATGATGGATGAAAAAAATAGAGAGCCGGTAAGTGCTATTAATGATCACTCATAGGGTAAAACCCAAAACCCAGTGATAAGGCTCTGAACTAACCCATTTCATTTGACAAGGTCAAATATCACCAGCAACTAAATTAGTCAAGATCAAAACTACGTAGATGTCCTTTCTGTGCCAAACTAGTACAGTTGAGACTAGAGGGCTAACAAGGGTACACCGTAGAGTTTCCACTGATCCTATTACAGTATTAACAATGAGACGCTGCTTTTATTTTTGGCAGTGTATCAATCAGCCATAGCGTTATGTGTTCGCTTGCTGATGCACAGTCTGTTACAAACACTGAATTATTGAGCTCCTCTGGCAGCTCACCTATCCAGGCAAACATATTCATTCATCACATCCACTGCAACCTGGTTCTGCATTGCCAGGCTGGCTGAAAGGGGACTGGGGCTAGGGACCAATGGATCAGAAGACCAAGGCTGGCCGTCTCTTCATTTTAGACACACCACAAATACGTGCTGAATCTCACATGAACTTGGCTGTTGATTGGTTATCTTTACACTGCAACTAGTGTGTAAGCCAGTATGAGCTAGTAAAGGAGTTTTTAAGTCAAATCAAATTTTGTTAGTCACGCGCCGAATACAACAGGTGTAGACCTTACAGTGAAATGCTTACTTACGAGCCCCTAACCAACAGTGCAGTTTCAAAAAATATACAGATAAGAATATGAGATAAAAGTAACAATTAATTAAAGAGCAGCATAAAAAATAACAATATATACAGGGGGGTACCGGTACAGAGTCACTGTGTGGGGGCACCGGTTAGTTGAGGTAGTTTATACACCTGCTGCTCTTGTGTTTTTACTGGTTTACTAGACGTGTGGATATAACGGTGAGTCACTCATAACACTTTGCCAATAACAAACATAATGTGTGCGCGTGTTCGTTTGTCTTAAAAGGTTATTGACTTTCACATTACTTGTTTCAGGCAGCAGCAATGACTCAGTACAGGAGTCACTATGCAGCATCAGCTTCATGTAAAGAGGAATAAGACAGTAGGTGCCCTTTAGTAATTGACATTCTGACAACAATATTTCAGAACACACACAAGAAACTGATCATTCAGATGATCTGGACAATCTTCTGTCTGACACTGCCATCTTGTGGATATAAACAGGTAGCATTTGGTAAAAGTGAGAACATTTTGACTGAGATATAATGTTATCATAGCAAAGTTTGTAATAAAGTCAAAGTATTCTTACTAGCTTATTATAAATATAAGTATACTTCCGTTCACATCTTGGGTTTTACATTTTATTTTGTTAGTTAAGAAAAAACATTTTTTTAATTGTCTGTAAATTTACATTTGTGAATACAAAATTTGGCCAAAAGAATAATGAAATGAATGACGTGAAATTGTTTCAAATTATTTATGTTAATATTTAATAAATAAACTGAACACTGAAAATACAAAATAACAAAGTGAAAGACAGAAACAAAAATTAAACAGTTCTGTAAGGTGACATACACACAACAGAAAATAAATCACCCACAAAACACAGGTGGGAAAAGGCTACCTTAGTATGATTCTCAATCAGAGACAAAAATCGACAGCTGCCTCTGATTGAGAACCATACCAGGCCGAACACAGAAATACAACAAAGAAAAAAGAACATAGACTACCCACCCCAACTCAAGCCCTGACCAAACTAACACAAAGACAAAATAAAGGAACTAAGGTCAGAACGTGACAACCTGTGTGTTGTCCTTGTTAATGCAGACAGAGCAGACAGAGCAGACAGAGCTCCAACTTCTTAATTATAGCCTCAATTTTGTTCCGCACATAGAATATAGTTGTGGAGAGTCCCTGTAATCCTAGATTCAAATCATTCAGGCGAGAAAAAACATCACCCAGATTGTCCAGTCGTTTGAGAAACTTGTCATCATGCAAGCGGTCAGACAAGTGAAAATTATGGTCAGTAAAGAAAATTTAAGCTTGTCTCTCAATTTAAAAAAATGTGTCAATACTTTGCCCCTTGATAACCAGCGCACTTCTTCTGTATGTTGTAAAAGCGTTACATGGTCGCTGCCCATATCATTGCGTAATGCAGAAAATACACAAGAGTTCAGGGGCCTTGCTTGAACAAAGATAACAATTTTCACTGTCCAAAACGTTTTTCAAGCTGTCAGGCATTGGCAGCAAAAGCCTCTGGGTGGATGCTGCAGTGTACCCAAGTGGGGTCGGGAGTAACTGCGCGTTACCACTCCACTATGTGTTGGTATATGTGCCATCAGTACAGATACCAACACACCTGTATAGTTTTTTTTGTGCCTTTTCCCACATCATTGTCTCAGCCATATCTGCGGTAGCAGGAAAAATTAAGTCCTCCACGATAGTATGGGGCTTGCATGTCCAAGCCACTCGGTAGCTCACCATATAAGATGCTTTTAGCCTTTTCTTAATAATGGTATATGTTGCTTTTATACATGTCTTACTACTCAAAACCTGTCTTAATTCTTGATCAAAAAACTCCCATGGCTTATTTTTCAAATGGTCATGTTTCATTTCTAAATGTGTGTGCAAGAGTGAAGGTTTCCTGCAAGAGAGTAACGGTTAATTTGATTGGATGTTAATTATTTGACTAGGCTACCTGTATTTGACATTGTGTTGTTATTTCGCTGAACACTAAATGGTTGAATTTTATTTGGGTAGTGAAACGAGGCTACTCAGGCGAGAAAAAAACAACACCCAAACATATAGCCCTGTTGAAAAATCTAAATGTGATTCACATTTTTATTTGGAGTACTACCGATGGCATTGCATATACCCCTTGGGAATAGCCTCTTTACATGAACACAATGCCAAAGATATAATGACACTGTTTCTGGGTGGTCATTACAGAAGGTACTATTTTCTGTTTAGCTTTTTAAACTTCTTAATGTAGTGGTTGGCAGGATAATATTTATGAATAATTTAAAAATAAACTTCCTTAATTTTGTTAATATGTAGGTACAGTGGGGCAAAAAAGTATTTAGTCAGCCACCAATTGTGCAAGTTCTCCCACTTAAAAAGATGATAGAGGCTTGTAATTCTCATCATAGGTACACTTCAACTATGACAGACAAAATGAGAAAAAAAATCCAGAAAATCACATTGTAGGATTTTTAACGAATTTATTTGCGGTGGTTTTATGGTGGAAAATAAGTATTTGGTCACCTACAAACAAGCAAGATTTCTGGCTCTCACAGACCTGTGAGATATCAAAATATCAAAATGTGTCCAGGCTGTGTAAGGGCTATTTGAACAAGGAGAGTGACCAATTTATGCAGAAATCCAGATAAGGGTTCACATAATTTTTCTTGCCACTGTATATACAGTACCAGCTAAAAGTTTGGACATACTTACTCATTCAAGGGGTTTTCTTTATTTTTACTATTTTTCTGCATTGTAGAAGAATAGTGAAGACATCAAAACTATGAAATAACACACATGGAATCATGTAGTAATCAATTTTTTTTTTAAACAAATCAAAATCACAAATAAAATTTTAGTTTCTTCAAAGTAGCCACCCTTTAACTTGATGACAGCTTTGCACAATCTTGGCATTCTCTCAACCAGCTTCATGAGGAATGCTTTTCCAACAGTCTCAAAGGAGTTACCACATATGCTGAGCACTTGTTGGCTGCTTTTCCTTGAACCTGCTGTCCAACTCATCCCAAACCATCTAAACAGGTTCCAGACAGTCCCGAATAGATTTAGGGTTGAATCTGTAGGAGTGCTGCATCAGATGGCCTGGCCTCCACAATCACCAAACCTCAACCCAATTTAGATGGTTTGAGATGACCTCAACTGGACTGAGATGCTGTGGCATGACCTCAAGAGAGCAGTTCACACCAGACATCCCAAGAATATTGCTGAACTGAAACAGTTTTGAAAAGAGGAATGGTTTAAAATTCCTCCTGACTGTTGTGCAGGTCTGATCCGCAACTACAGAAAACATTTGGTTGAGGTTATTGCTGCCAAAGCAGGGTCAAACAGTTATTAAAACCAAGGGTTCACATACTTTTCCCATCCTGCACTGTGAATGTTTACATGGTGTGTTAAATAAAGACATGAACACTTATAATTGTTTGTGTGTTATTAGTTTAAGCAGACTGTGTTTGTCTATTGCTGTGACTTAGATGAAGATAAGATCAAATGTTATGACCAATGTATGCAGAAGTCCAGGTAATTCCAAAGGGTTCACATACTTTCTCTTGCCGCTGTATACATTTTTAATCATATTATCATATTTGCATATGTTTTATCATAATTTTATTGTGTAATAGATCATAACGGGTTGAACAGGTTTTTTTCTCTCAGACATAAATAAACAATTCCAGGTTAAAGCCAAAGGTCATAGCTTTCTAGGGGGGGAACACTACGACATCAATAAAATATTGCCCTTTTGTTAGATTGATGACTTAAGCCATAGTGAAATAGTGAAAGCTTTCAGCTCAAATCTGTCGTTCTGACCCTGAACAAGGCAGTTAACCCACTGTTCCCCGGTAGGCCGTCATTGTAAATAAGAATTTGTTCTTAAATGACTTGCCTAGTTAATTAAAGGTTAAATGTAAAAAAAAATAAGAAGTCCTGGATGCAATCAATGATGAAACACAGTCTGGCTTCATAAGAAACAAACATATCTCTAACGATATCTCTAAACTAACATACACTGCTCTATCTTTTTCATCTTGACAGTAAAATAAACAAAGAGATAGACCAGATGCTTTTCAACTTTCTTTTGAGAAACAGTACCCATTACGTTAGGGAAACTGTTATAATGAACACTTATGAGTATGGTGTGCTTAATTTTCTGGACTTTTCTACTTTTAATAATACTATTGAGATCAATTGGATAACACAATTCCTAACACCCACTTCTATGTGGAAATGTATTCTTCATCATGTACTCTCTACTTTTGGTGGCCTTATCTTCATGTTGGTTTGCAATTATAATATTGACAGTTCCAGTGAAACTCTGCTTTTCATTGGCAGGTTTTCTTGTCATGGTCCTTAATTTATAAGCATAATTTCTCTAGACACAGATATTAGCCTATATCTGGAATAACCAGGAGATATTGTATAAAACATTTAAAAATACATTGTAGAATATTGGTTCCAAAATAATATCCTATTGGTGAGCCAACTCGTAAATGCAGAGGGTCTTTTACTTATGTATGAGGAATTCTTATCACTTTACAAGATCCCTGTAACACCTAAAGATTTTGCAGTCATTTTAGATACCATTCCCTCAGGTGTTGATTTATTATTCAGGAACATGTCGAGACCTGACCCTCAGAATTTACCTTTGATTACCCCTGTTTACTCATCAGTAGGAACGATATGTATTTCTTTTGGTCCATACAACAACAATAGAACTACATGTGACCTGTTTCAACATGATGTTGTATCTATCTATATCTCATGTCATGCCTTATTGGAATCATTTTTTAATAATATCTGTTGGAAAAAATATTGGATGTTGCCTCCCACATATAGTGGGGGAAAAAAGTCTCGGACACAGTCTGGAAGCTGTCTTATTATTCCAAGTGAATGATCTGTCACCCGGAAACTTCTTTCTCCATATGTCAGTAAGATCAAATTTATCCATTAAAAAAATATTTAACCCAAATTCTGATTCGTTGGCCTACCTGGGGGCCATCTATCAGTTGAATTATCTATAGTAATGTTAAAGTCCTCTCCTATAAATAATAACGAATTGGGAAATGTAGATAACCAATGAAATATACATTACTCTACAGATTCAAGCAACTCATTACTCCTATGTTTGGTGAAGTCTTCTTCTACTCCGACACATCTCGAAATGGGAGTGCCAATGTGCTTTGCGCCTCCGGTCACCTCTTTGGGTAGATGGGAGTAGAATTTCACTTCCTGTATGTAACAGGTACCCGAAGAGAGAGAGAGTGACACACCTGTGAATTGTAAAGATATTCGGTTGTTTCTTTATAATCGACGACAGATACAGAATTTACAGGTGACACGTGTTAATTTCTAGTGCTGTTTTGAACAAATATGAATCTATAAAGTTACAGAAGAGTTGGATCTTGATTATTTATTTGTATGTTTGACGTAATTCTTACCTTTGAAATCAGAGGAACATAGAGACACTGCGATATACAAAAGTCCTGAACGTTTCTATATAATTGATTGGTGTGTGTATAGTATAAAGATAGACTGCATGGCGTTTTGTATGTTATTTAGATCATGTTACGACTATTTATTTGAATGATAATGTATATTTAATTAATGCATTCCATGATATGTTATTTGAAGTTTACTATATATCGCTCTGTTTTCAGGTCATCTGTTGGATTATCCTATATTTGTGGGAAATAGTTTTCCTGGACTGTTTTGTAGAATGACTACTCTCCCAATTGGATTGTTATTGGGCGCTTTGGTGTGCTTTATTGATTTCCTGGTGCGCGCGGAGGCCCAGCCATTCGGGGAACAGTGTTTGGACAGTTTCGAAAAGGGCAGAGAAGATTTCGTTCTCGACACGGATGACTCTGTGAAATACGGTGCGACTTTCATCATTAAACCGAAGGTTGAGAGCACCAATGACTGTATACGCTCGTGCTGCAAAGATCCCAAGTGTAATGTCGCTTTCATGGAGAATGGGTCCGGTGAGGGCATGATCAAGTCATGCTTTCTCTTTGACTGTCTATACAAGCAGCAGTACGTCTGCCGATTTGTCAGGAAGAAGGGATTCCTGAACTACATCAGAGACGTGGTGTATGAAAGTGATCTGGCCACAAAAAACCTCCCAGGTAAAACAGGCAGACTACCATTACCTTAAGGTCAAAGGACCTTACATGCTATTTTCAGAGGTAGACTGGCTCTGGCAACCAAAACAGCCAAATACTCCATATAAACGTGAATCTATTTTCAAATGCATATGGTTCAAGGAACCTAAAGCTTTACTTCATATCACATAATCATTTAACAAATGCTACATTTACTGCACTGTTTAAACTGTCTTTTTCACTGTTGCAGCCTGTGACAACACGTTTCTGCCTGCCTTCAGGTACACACACACAGGTGTTCACATGCTAAATTAGCACAGGTGGTCCCTTCTGTTAATATACAAAGTAACATGGAAATATGGTGGTGTGGGTACACTAACCCTAAAAAGGTGTTTAGGAATTTAACCTTTTAGCTATTTGAAAATTATTTTTTGCTGGTATGAAAGACCCTTTCCTTATGCTTCCAAAAGCGTCAGGGCTCTCAAGAAAACTCCCCCTGGTCAGAAGATGTACTACAAAAGTATGTGGATTCTGCTATTTAAGCCACACCCGTTGCTGACCGGTGTATACAATCGATCACACAGCCATTAAATCTCCATAGACAAACATTTGAACATTGGCAGTAGAATGGCCCATACTGAAGAGTTCAGTGACTTTCAACGTGGCACCGTCATAGGATGCCACCTTTCCAACAAGTCAGTTCTTAAATTTTTTACCCTGCTAGAGCTACCCCGGTCAACTGTAAGTGCTGTTATTGTGAAGTGGAAACATCTAGGAGCAACAACGACTTAACCGCAAAGTGGTAGGCCACACAAGCTCACAGAACAGGACTGCCGAGTGCTGTAGTGTGTAAAAATTGTCTTTCCTCGGTTGCAACACTCACTACTGAGTTCCAAACTGCCTCTTTAAGCAACATCAGCACAATAACTGTTTGTCAAGGATCTTAATGAAATGGGTTTCCATGGCCGAACAGCCGCACACAAGCCTAAAATCACAATGCCAAGCATCGGCTAGAGTTTTGTAAAGCTCTGCGCCATTGGACTCTGGAGCAGTGGAAACACGTTCTCTGAAGTGATGAATCACGCTTCACGCAATGGGTTTGGCGGATGCCAGGAGAACGCTACTTGCCCGACTGCATAGTGCCAACTGTAAAGTTTGGTGGAGGAAGAATAATGGTCTGGGGCTGTTTTTCATGGTTTGGGCTAGGCCCCTTATTTTCAGTGAAGGGAAATCTTAATGCTATAGCATTCAAGGACATTCTAGACGATTCTGTGCTTCTGACTTTGTGGCAACAGTTTCCTTTCCTTTTTCAGCATGACAATTCTCCCGTGCACAAAGTGAAGTCAAAACAGAAATAGTTTTTGGGGATTGATGTGGAAGAATTTGACTGGCCTGCACATAGCCCTGACCTCAACCCTATCGAACGCCTTTGGGATGAATTGGAACTGGGATACTCAAATTAGTATGATATGTTATATTTGGTATTGTCTTTGCAATTTGTAAAATGGTCAAATTTCAATTCGTAATATGTCATACAAATTGTACTTCGTAAAACATACGAAATGGATAATGGACATCCACAAATTAATACATACCATACGGAGTGTCCCGGATTTACATTTACTATGTTATGTCTACCCCTGAGTCCAGGTTGAAACGGGAGACCCAGGTATCACTATCACACATCACAACATAGACACTCATCAAATTAACTAATTAAGTCTCCAATGAACTTCATGTCTCCATTGAACTGCTTACTAAAGGAACATGAACACACATACAATTTAGCTATATTATTATGAGCAGAGAAAGCAACGCACTACACTTGGACTGTCTGTGGTTTGAATCACAGCAGACAAGCCCTTTATCTCCAGAGGAGGTGAAACCACCTGCTTAGAGAAGAGCATTACCCACACGCCATGGCTCAATATAGGGCTTATTCTATGGCTCATTATAAGGCCCCTTGTCACAGTCTGGGGTTTCAGTTTTCACCTCATTGCTGCTGCGAAAGCTTCTTACAGGGGAGATTGGTATTGTGCTGTGAGTCAAGTAATGGATTGCAGACTTGAGTGAATAATGTATGTCAACAGGATGTAGTTAGCAACTGGGCATGAGCACCACCAAACAAATTGATTTCCTGAACCTTATGTTGTTAATGTGTTGACACTCAAAACCCTTCAAAAAATTCAACCTATTCAAATTTCAACCAGCCATATGATCTGTGTATCTTTAACCTAACGGGATATCTTAAAGCTGCATGTATTTTCAGTATGAATATGTTGTATTGAATGTGATGAAGGTTGTATTCAACTTCCAGGTGAAGTGGACAATCCTCCAGAGGCCAATGGAGGTCCGGACAGAGTGGTGCAGCCCCAGGAAAGTTTAACTCTGAATGGCAACGAGAGCAAGGACGACCACGATATTGTCACGTACCAGTGGCACCTAGTGTCAGGGAACACCTCCGCTGTCATTGAGGTGGGCGATGATGACTGGGGCATCAGGGAGCACTGGTCAGGCTTATTTGGGATGTTTGGGGCATTTACCTGATCAGAGTTAATGGTGATTGCTCTTTCACTGTGTAAAAATACATGAGAAGAACAGGTCACCCTGAGAACACCAGAGGATGAGGATCACAATTAAAGCTTCTCTATTTTCAATGTTCTGCCACATAAGAAAACATTGATACATTTTCTTTCCTTGTCTTCTAGAAAACTACATTTAAAGACCAGGTGATCGTGTCCAACCTGGCGTCTGGAGTGTACAAGTTCCAACTGACCGTCACAGACTCCAGTGGGCAGTCCGACCAAACCCAGATCACTGTCCTTGTGCTTACCCCTGAGCAGTCTGAGAGTGAGTATACTAAAGTATATGTGAAACACCTGCAAAGCAAACCTAGCTACACAGTTTAACACAATTGTTATGAGGGTGAAGGGACATGCTGTATTTATTGAATTTCAATGCACTTATATACAGTTCGTTGCCTGTGTATGAAATCAATCTAAAGTGACAATGATCTTTGAAGTGGTCTACATCCAAGTGATCTGTCATGTTTGGAGTAGGGACAATGTGGAAATACTATGAGAAACTTTGCCATTGATGTGAGAAGGACTGATGCCCTTCTGACCATATTGGTCACTGAACGCATAATGCAAGTGAATGCGATGTTAGGAATATAAATCACTTAAATGTTTTCCTTCTAAACTGAGGGAACTGTCTCTGCAGTTTGACTTTTTATGTGAAAAAGAAATACCCGATTACAAGTATACACTGAGTGTGCAAAACATCAGGAACTCTTTCAATGACAGACTGACCAGGTGAATCCAGGTGAATGCTTGATCCCTTATTGATATCACTTGTTAAATCCACTTCAATCAGTGTACTGTAGATGAAGGGGAGGAGACAGGTTAAAGAAGGAGTTTTAAGCCTTGAGTCAATTGAGACTTGGATTGTGTATGTGTGCCACTGAGTGTGAATGGGCAAGACAAAATATTTAAGTGCGTTTGAACAGGGTATGGTAGTAGGTGCCAGGCGCACCAGTTTGAGTGTGTCAATAATTGCAACGCTACTGCGTTCTTCACTCCTGGGTTTTTCACTCACAACAGTTTCCCGTGTATATCAAGAATGGTCCAACACCCAAAAGACATCCAGCCAACTTTACTCAACTGTGGGATGCATTGGCATCAACAACCTTGTGGAATACTTTCGACACCTTGTAGAGTCCATGCACCAACGAATTGAGGCTGCTCTTGGGGCAATAGGGAGTGCAACTCCCTAAAATATTAGGAAGGTGTTCCTAATGTTTTCTGCACTCAGTGTGTGGCATGTTAAGTTCATAACTCATTTTTATGACTTTCAAATGCTTACTGATGACTCTTATCGGTTGTACTGGTTTAAGTTGAGTTGATTACAACAAGACTTGATATCATAATCATCTACTTTTCATTATTTTTATTTTTTTTACCTTTATTTAACCAGGCAAGTCAGTTAAGAACAAATTCTTATTTTCAATGACGGCCTGGGAACAGTGGGTTAACTGCCTGTTCAGGGGCAGAACGACAGATTTGTACCTTGTCAGCTCGGGGGTTTGAACTCGCAACCTTCCGGTTACTAGTCCAACGCTCTAACCACTAGGCTACCCTGCCGCCCCATGCCACCTGACATGGCATGAGAATACTGTCAAAAAGACCTGTCCAGGCAAGCTCCTCTGATTCCCGTAGAACGAAATCAACATTTCCAGATTTAAGAAAGCACATTCATAAGTAGATTTGTCTCAGCTTGTACATCTCTATGGTGGCTCAATCACCAGAGACAACAGCTTAGTATTCTTCTTATCCTAGAAGCTGTTTACTCCATGGCTGTGAGTGACTGGAAAAACCCATATGTCCTCCAAGAATTACCGTTTTGGCTCATAACAGGATAACAACTCATTATCACACTTGGTAGATACTTGGTAGATCAACAGTGCTGCCTGGCTGTTCATTATAGGGTAGCAGGGAATACTTAGGAATCAGAGAGTGGAAGGGGTTTCTCTGCCCTTCCCAGTTACATGAGTGTGTATCAAATGGATAGACACTTTTCCTGGGCTATCAGCAGACACAGGAAGTCAGGAAAGCTGTGGTGATTTCCCTCCTTCACACTCTGCTCCCTCTTTCCTTCCTACCCTGCCCTCCCCCTTAACCTGTCTGTCTGGTTTCAGCTTGGGTTTCACAAACTCAAGCAAACTCCTTTAATGTCATGGCACTCTAAATACAGACTCTTGATACTCAAACACTTTGAAGTTATTTCTGAGTCAGTTACACAATTTGGAGCATGTTGGTCTCTCAGTCTTAAGACGGAGTAGAGACTATTAACCATTCATTGATCCAGTTACCCATTAACTAGTCTCTACTGAATGGTGTTAGGAATGTTCCTCTGTGGAAAGGCCAATGCATAGTGACCCCTGATCTGAGTCACACAACACGTACAGCTAAATGGCTGCATGCGTTAATGCTGTATGAATTGCACAATTAAAGATACCCTGACAACATGAACCCCCTCTCAGCAAAATATATGTACTGTGAATGGCTATTAGCATTTTACATTGACTGTGGTACACAAATGGTTATGTACCTAATGTTATTCTTAATGTCTCAATTAACCCAGTCATGTTGTAATGACGAAATGGCTGGGTAATGTAATGCAGGGTCGTCCCGATGCATCAACTAGCTTGTCGTGAGGCGTACAGCTTTGCGTTGCACAAGTGAAACCACTTCTTCTGACAGTTATGACTGCTTTCTTTGGGTTTACCACATGTCTGTTCACAAGCCAGACCATCCACATGTATTTTCAGTGGATAAAGTAGGCCTGGTTTTAGGGAAAGTTACTTAGCTTTTTTATATTTGACACATCAGGTCCAATCAAAAATACAATGTTATTTGTGACATGCTTTGTAAACAACAGGTGTAGAGTCACGGTGAAATGCTTACTTACGGGTCCTTTTCCAACAATGCAGAATTAAAGATCAAATAAATAAAATATTGACTGGCTCTCTAATATTTTAAATGTTTTATTTGAAGGTATGTTTAACTTCTATGTTATGAGTTATGTTTATAAGAGAATGTAAAAATATTTTTAAGTGTTGCACATGAGGTAATGAGCTGTTTGACGCAATGAATATGTAAGCAGTTTATAAGCACTGTAATAAGCAGTTTATAAGCAATGTTTTTCCCCAAAAAGTGTTACACATGATTCTGTCTGGGCTTCCACCACTGAACCACAACATAAAATTACATTCACATGACATGTGTGTATTGTTTTATTACATAATGTTATATCTAATCGGCAGTTATATCTAATAGCCGCTCTCTGATACTTCATCCTTCAGATCACTGCATGGTCCCCAAGAAGGTGGGTCCCTGTCGCGGATCCTTCCCCCGCTGGCACTACAATGCTGCCTCAGAGAGGTGTGAGGAGTTCCTGTTTGGGGGCTGCAGAGAGAACCTTAACAACTACCTCTCCCTCCAGGAGTGTGCCAACGCCTGTGATGGTGTGTCAGGTACTATACAGATCCCTCTTGTTTTTCTGAGAACAGTTTTTGGAGAAGATTGGTTGGTTGATTGGTGTTTCCTTTCTTGTAGTTATTCACAGAGGTAGAACTGGACCACTTCCAGCCCCTAGAGGTAAGACTGACTTACATTTATTGTCCTCAGGTGTATGACTATAGAAAGTAGCTGTACTTGTAAGCTCCAGCTTTTTGGCTATGCCTCTCCCAGTCATTGACATAGTTCAAATATACATATATTTGCCGTATCTGTTGACTGATGCATATCTATTGAGACTTATCAGTTACCTGTATTACTTCTGTATCCTATAAGGTGAATCTATGGCTAAAAGTCACTTTTACCAAACCTCTTCTGCTCACCTCTGTGTTGTTGTGTGAGGTCCCCTGTTCACCTGTGTATTATGTTTAGAGGTGTGAGAGGTCCCCAGTTCACCTGTGTATTATGTTTAGAGGTGTGAGAGGTCCCCAGTTCACCTGTATTATGTTTAGAGGTGTGAGAGGTCCCCAGTCAACCTGTGTATTATGTTTAGAGGTGTGAGAGGTCCCCAGTCAACCTGTGTATTATATTTAGAGGTGTGAGAGGTCCCCAGTCAACCTGTGTATTATGTTTAGAGGTGTATTATGTTTAGAGGTGTGAGAGGTCCCCAGTCAACCTGTGTATTATATTTAGAGGTGTGAGAGGTCCCCAGTCAACCTGTGTATTATATTTAGAGGTGTGAGAGGTCCCCAGTCAACCTGTGTATTATGTTTAGAGGTGTGTGAGGTCCCCAGTTCACCTGTGTATTATATTTAGAGGTGTGAGAGGTCCCCAGTCAACCTGTGTATTATGTTTAGAGGTGTGAGAGGTCCCCAGTCAACCTGTGTATTATATTTAGAGGTGTGAGAGGTCCCCAGTCAACCTGTGTATTATGTTTAGAGGTGTGTGAGGTCCCCAGTTCACCTGTGTGTGTTGTTGTGTTTTAGAGGTGTGTGGAGTACCCTGTGGGTCAGGCCAGTTCTCCTGCACCAACGGCTGCTGCCTTGACCGAGGCCTGGAGTGTGACAAGGAGCAGCAGTGTAGCGACGGCTCAGATGAGGAGAACTGTGAGGACTGTAAGTACAGGCTATGCAAATCAACCCTAATTTACATACAACACTGCATTGGCCTTACCTTACCACTGACCTTACATTACAAGTGCAGTCATGAAGTGAAACTATCGGGGTGCTCAGTTGTTGTCATGTGATGTTGCTTAAGGGATACTTCGGTGTTTTGGCAATGAAGCCCTTGATCTACTTCCACAGAGTCCGATGAACTTGTGGATACCATTCTCTGCGAACAGTTTGACGGAAGTTGCTAACTAGCGTTAAACGCTAACGTTAGTTAGAATTGGCTTGCAAAACTACCTCTAACATCCTTCATACTGGATGCAGAGACATAAAAATGGTATGAATGAGTTAATCTGACACTGTGGAAGTAGATAAATGTCTTTATTGCCAAAAACCAGAAGTAACCCTTTAACTCTTGTTTTCTTCCTTTCATCAGTGAATAAGAACTTCCAGATTCTACTGCAAATTCCTGTGGATGAACAGAAAGGTTAAGTTTTACTGTTTTGAGACATGTTCACAATAATAGGATCAATCTCGGATTTTGTTGTTGAGTGAACTGATCACATATGGTGCCTACCCCTACTCTGGCTCTCCTTACGAACGCTGATCTCTCACACACATGTTCTTTCAACCACAGTTCGCTGCACGGAGCACCCCAAAACAGGAAACTGTCGGGAGAGTTTTACCAAGTGGTACTACAACCCTGTCTACCAGAAGTGCTTCCGTTTCAACTATGGCGGCTGCTACGGGAATGAGAACAGATTTGACACTGAGGATGCTTGTATGAGTACCTGTAAACTGATAACAGGTAGGTTTTCATGCTTTAGCCATTACAACACTTTCAACTGATTTTCAAAATTGTTGCACTGTTATTAGGGATAAACCGATATGGAATTTTGAGCCGATACCGATATCCAATATTTTCCTTGCCAAAAAAACCGATACCGATATAAAACAAAATGTGCGGCCTTTTAGGCATTCTAGTACAGTTAAATAGTTGAAACACACACACACACACACACACACACTGACCACGTACAGTATGTCCCCATTACCAGTAAAACATAATCAAAACCAATTTCTTTCACTTACTTGCTCTGCTGTTTCGTTGATCATTTGTTCAGTCATTTCATTCTCAACCAGGATTTCATTATACATGTCAAGCAATGAAGTTTCAGCTCTGTCTGTCCGTGGCCTCTCTTCCTCGGTGCGCACTGTCACTGTGTCCATGTCCATCTTGTCCAGCTGTCTAGCATTTCACGGAAACCCTGTTTCTTGTCTGCATCGAAGTAGCGGTCCTTGTACCTAGCATGGTGGTGACACAGCAAAGAGGCTCAGAGTGAATGCCACCGAATCACTTGTTCACAGCCTCTAGTAGAGTACTTTTGTAAGTTTTAACCCCACGGTCTGTGTGGGCAGTTTTATTGAGCAGGCGTTTCAATGCCATGACAGAGGGTATCACGTCTGCTGCAGACGCAGTTTTTGATCTTATTTCTCAAGTCAGTTGTTTGAATGGAGCTAGCAGTGTATTCATGTTTTCAATGAGAGTGCACTGGTTTGTACTGATTGTTGCAGGTAACTCCTAGTCGGCTGCGTACACGCCAAGCACTCGTTTTTGTTCCAGCAGGCTCTCCATGTAAAAAGTGCTGATCCATCTGGTGGAAACGTTTTGCTTATGCCTTTTCGTTTTCACTCCAAGCTGCCCCTGTATTGCTTGCTGGCAGTTGTATGCGAGCTGTGTGTTTAAAATGACCCACTATCTTCCTACCTGTTGCCACTGTGTCAGATATGCTGTGTTGGGCCTAAACACCTTCGTTCACATCCAGTTGCAGCGTGTGTGCCATGCATGGCAAACTGGCGACTCCGCATTTTTCCAAAGCCTTTGTCATGTTCCGTGCATTATCACGTAGCACAGTGTGTACTTTGTTCTTGGGTATTTCAACCATTTTCTCAAATGCCATTGAAATAGCAGCAGTAGTATGAGAACCAGCACCTTCTTGAGCATGCAATACTGCTTTTCTCAGTACAAACTCCTTGTCGACCCACTGTGCTGTCAGACTCAGCATGCTCATGGGGCTGACGTCGCTGGTCCAAATGTCAATCGTGAAGCTAATAGCAGCCCATAGCAAGTAGCTCATGGATGTGCGTTTCAACAATACTGTGTAACACCGGTAGGGCAACATCTGTAGATTGGTGCCCACTTGGTAGTGTGTACCGGAGCTCGAGGTGCTCGACCAGTCGGCGAAAGCCAACATCCACTACAGAGATCAGTTTATTGTCATGGGCAATGAATTCCATTATCTTGGCGTTAATGGATTTCACCTTTGAGTTGTCTCGCGGAAATTTTCTTACTCATTCAAATGAGTGCTCGACTTGAACTTGTTTCGTTGTTGGAAAAGTGAGCTTTGTTTTTTTTCTGCCTTTGTTCTAAATAGTCGCTGAATGTCTGGGGGGTGATGCACTTTCTCCCCTCAGGAAATAATAGCAGCACAAACGTTGCATTTGGCCTTTTTTGTCATCTTCCTTTGAAACTTTAAAATACATCCACACAGCAGACATTGTGGGCTAGGTTAGGAATGCGTCATTACGTCATCTACCTACGTTATACAGGTATGCATGTGAGCTTTGACATCGGTTTTGCATATCGGCATTAAACTATACATAGAGCCGATGTTGGCATTTTTAGCTAATATTGTCTGATTCCGATATGCTTACTGATATATTGTGCATCCCTAACTGTTATATTACTCTTTTGAGATCATAATAATGAAATGTTTCAGAGATAGGAACATACTCTATGTCAGCACCACCACATTGTGTGTATCAACAATACTGTAGCTGTGTAACAACTGACTTGTCTCTTTTCCTTACCATGTGTTCAGAAAAGGACGTCTTTGAAATAACAAACCGATATGAATACCAGGACACCGACGGCCATGTAGGTAATTAGCTCTTCTTTATTCTGCAAGATGGAGCCTTCTGCCCATCAGGACTCCATGGAAAAGACACCCTGACTATAATCCTTTTTAAAACCAATTAGTGCACCCCGTCAAGTTTAAGGGCCTTGGGGGTGAAAGCTGGTCACAAAGATCTTGTGATGTGTTTTTCCCTGCACATTCTCCTCACTTTACTCAAACACTGTGAATGTTGCACATGATTGATTGTCGGTCTGTCCAGTTTTTGCTTCCCCACACATGGAGGATCCTTTCATATAGTTATTGACTTACTGATGTGTGTGTCTCTCTCTTCATGCCCATCCTCTCTCAGGAATCATAGTGATAGCTGCACTGCTTGGCCTGGCCATCATAATACTGCTGCTAGTTCTGTGTTACTGCTTCATGAAGGGCAAGAAGGAGCAGACTCAGCGCCAGCGGGTACCCGTCAACGGCTCCCAGGTCTACACCAGGGAGGACACGGAGCGCCTGGTCTACAACACCACCACCAAGCCCATCTGACCCCTAACCTCTGTCCACGGAAGCTGCCTAGGTGCAGGCTATCATCATTGCATGAATTCAGATCAATATTTGATTTTATGTGAACCTTTTATGTGAAAGCCTTTTTGTGTATCAGTATGTTTTATTTCCCCCAAATATAGGCCTGTTTGTTTGATAAGACCTTTACCTTGTTGTTGTAATATAGGCCTAAGAATTTTTATTAGAGTTTGACTTCCCTCAGGAAAGCAAAAGTGGCAGCAATTATTCAAACCTACACTTGCCTTTTTGTCTTCCTTGCAGTAACCTGTCAGAATTTAGATTGTTGGTCAGCAATCCTGCACTCAGGGTATAACGGTCCTACAATTAAATCCACAAATCTGACTTCATGTAAACTGTTGGAATAGTGTGGGAGATGAAAACCTTCCAATATTGATAGCTAACTATTGATTTGTTATTCTTCTTATCATGTTTTATCATATTTCAGGCATTTAAAAAGGATATGTGTTGCTGAAAATATATTGTACATTATTGACACCCTTTGTCTTAACTGGTAGAAGTTAGAGCAAGTTATTTTACTTTTATAGTTTATTTTGTGATTATTAAAACTGATATTTCAGAAGGAAACGGAAGAGGGGAAAACAGTGAGTTTGTGCCTCATCATGGTGGTCACATGTTATAGGAAAATATACTCTTTATATACTCAACTTTTTCATTAACACTTTTGTATGTAGTTCTCTCTTTTACCAGTAGTGCTCAAATCCTAAATAAAATGCTGTTCCCAGAATCAAATCACGAATACAACAGGTGTAGACCTTACAGTGAAATGCTTACTTACAAGCCCTTAACCAACAATGCAGTTTTAAGAAAATACCAGTAATAACAAATAATTAAAGAGCAGCAGTAAATAACAATAGCGGGGCTATATACAGGGGTACTGGTACAGAGTCAATGTTAATGTGCAGGGGCACTGGTGTCAAGGTAATTGAGGTAATTGAGGTAATGATGTAGGTAGAGTTATTAAAGTGGCTATGTATAGATGACAGAGAATAGCAGCAGTGTAAGTGGGGGGGGGGGGGGAGGGGGGGCAATGCAAATAGTCTGGGTAGCCATTTGATTAGCTGTTCAGGAGTCTTATAGCTTGGGGGTAGAACTGTTTAGACATGCCTCTTGGACCTAGACTTGGTGCTCCGGTACCGCTTGCCATGCGGTAGCAGAGAGAAAAGTCTGACTACGGTGGCTGGAGTCCTTGACAATTTTTAGGGCCTTCCTCTGACACCGCCTGGTATAGAGGTCCTGGATGGCAGGAAGGTTGGCCCCGGTGATGTACTGGGCCGTACCCACTACCCTCTGTCGGTTAGGGGCTCATAAGTAAGCATTTCACTGTAAGGTCTACACCAGTTGTATTCGGCGCATGTGACTAATACAATTTGATTTGCCTTGCAGTCGGAAGTCAAGCAGTTTCCATACAGGCAGTGATGCAACCCAAATCAAAGTTTATTTGTCACGTGCGCCGAATACAATAGGTGTAAACCTTTCAGTGAAATGCTTACTTACAGGCTCTAACCAATGGTGCCAAAAAAAGGTGTGTATGTAGGTAAATGAATAAAACAACAGTAGAAATACATTTGAAAAAAGAGTAGCAAGGCTATATGCAGACACCTGTTAGTCAGGCTTATTGAGGTAGTATGTACATGTAGGTATCGTTAAAGTGACTGTGCATACAGTATATGATTAACAGAGTAGCAGAAGCATAAAAAGAGGGGGTGGTGGGACACAATGCAGATAGCCCGGTTAGCCAATGTGCGGGAGCACTGGTTGGTCGGGCCAATTGAGGTAGTATGTACATGAATGTATAGTTAAAGTGACTATGCATATAAGATAAACAGAGTAGCAGCAGCGTACAAGAGGGGTTGGGGGGGTCTTATGGCTTGGGGGTAGAAACTGTTGAGAAGACTTTTTGTCCAAGACTTGGCACTCCGGTACCGCTTGCCATGCGGTATTTGAGAGAACAGTCTATGACTGGGGTCTTTGACAATTTTTAGGGCCTTCCTCTGATCCCGCCTGGTGTAGAGGTCCTGGAATGCAGGCAGCTTTGCACCAGTGATGTACTGGGCCGTACACACTACACACTCTTCACGACTGTCTTGGTGTGTTTGGACCAATCTAGTTTGTTGTTGATGTGGACACCAAGGAATTTGAAGCTCTCAACCTGCTCCACTACAGCCCCGTCACTGAGAATGGGGACGTGCTCGGTGCTCCTTTCCTGTAGTCCACAATTATCTCCTTAGTCTTGGTTACATTGAGGAATAGGTTGTTATTCTGGCACCACCTGGCCAGGTCTCTGACCTCCTCCCTATAGGCTGTCTCGTCGTTGATCAGGCCTACCACTGTTGTATCGTCAGCAAACTTAATGATGGTGTTGGAGTCGTGCCTGGCCATGCAGTCGTGGGTGAACAGGGAGTACAGGAGGGGAGTGAGCACGCACCCCTGAGGGGCCCCCGTGTTGAGGATCAGCATGGCGGAGGTGGTGTTACCTACCCTTACCACCTGGGGGCGGCCCGTCAGGAAGTCCAGGATCCAGTTGCAGAGGGAGGTGTTTTGTCCCAGGGTCCTTAGCTCAGTGATGAGCTTTGAGGGTACTATGGTGTTGAACGCTGAGCTGTAGTCAATGAACAGCATTCTCACATAGGTGTTCCTTTTGTCCAGGTGGGAAGGGGCAGTGTGGAGTGCAATAGAGATTGCATCATCTGTGGATCTGTTTGGGCGGTATGCAAATTGGAGTGGGTCTAGGGTTTCTGGGATAATGGTGTTGATGTGAGCCATTACCAGCCTTTCAAAGCACTTCATGGCTACGGACGTTAGTGCTACGGGTCTGTAGTAATTTAGGCAGGTTGCCTTTGTGTTCTTGGGAGTGGAGTGCAATAGAGATAGCATCATCTGTTGGTGTGGTAAGCAAATTGGAGTGGATCTAGGGTTTCTGGGATAATGGTGTTGATGTGAGCCATGACCAGCCTATCATTTCATGGCTAAAGATATGAGTGCTACGGATCGGTAGTCATTTAGGCAGGTTACCTTAGTGTTCTTGGGTACAGGGACGATGGTGGTCTGCTTGAAATATGTTGGTATTACAGACTCAGACAGGGAGAGTTTGAAAATGTCAGTGAAGACACTTGCCAGTTGGTTAGCGCATGCTCAGAGTACACATCCTGGTAATCCATCTGGCCCTGCGGCCTTGTGAATGTTGACCTATTTAAAGGTCTTACTCACAGGCTGCGGAGAGCGTGATCACACAGTCATCCGGAACAGCTGATGCTCTCATGCATGTTTCAGTGTTACTTGCCTCGAAGCAAGCATAGAGGTTATTTACCTCGTTTGGTAGGCTCATGTCACTGGGGAGCTCTCAGCTGTACTTCACTTTTGTAGTCTGTAATAGTTTGCAAACCCTGCCACAACTGACTAGCATTGGATCCGGTGTAGTACGATTCGATCTTAGTCCTGTATTAATGCTTTTCCTGTTTGACGGTTAGTCGGAGGGCATAGCAGGATTTCTTATAATCTTCCAGGTTTGAGTCACACTTTTTGAATGTGGCTGCTCTACCCTTTAGCTCAGTGCAAATGTTGCCTGTAATCCATGGGTTCTGGTTGGGAAATGTACGTACAGTCACTGTAGGGACGACGTCCTCGATGCACTTATTGATAAAGCCAGTGACTGATGTGGTGTGCTCCTCAATGTCATCGGATGAATTCCTGTGCTAGCAAAAAAAGTCCCGTGGTTCAGCATCTGCTTCATCTGATCACTTTTTTTATAGACCAAGTCACTGGTGCTTTCTGCTTTAATTTTAGCTTGTAAGCAGGAATCAGGAGGATAGAATTATGGTCAGATTTGCCAAATGGAGGGCGAGGGAGAGCTGTGTGTGGAGTAAAGTTGGTCTAGAGTTTTTTCCCCCTGGTTGCACATTTAACATGCTGATAGAAATTAGGTAAAACTGATTTATGTTTCCCTGCATTAAAGTCCCCGGCCACAAGGAGCGCTGCCTCTGGATGAGCGTTTTCCTGTTTGCTTATGGCGGAATACAGCTCATTGAGTGTGGTTTTAGTGCAAGCCTCGGTCTGTGGTGCTATGTAGACAGCTATGAAAAATACAGATGAAAACTAGTGTGGTATATAGTGTGGTCTACAGCTTATCATGAGATGCTCTACCTCAGGCGAGCAAAACCTTGAGACTTCCTACGATATCGTGCACCAGCTATTGTTTACAACTATGAATCGCCCCCCCACCCGTGTCTTACCAGAGGCTGCTGTTCTGTCCTGCCGATATAGTGTATAACCTGACATCTGTATGTTCTTAATGTCGTCGTTCAGCCATGACTCGGTGAAACATAAGATATTACAGTTTTTAATGTCCCTTTGGTAGGATATACGTGCTTTCAGTTCGTCCCATTTATTTTCCAGCGTTGAACGCTAGCTAGCAGAACGGAAGGAAAGGGCAAATTAGCCACTCGATTTTAAAACAGCTACAGAGCTCAATGGCTGTGAAGGGAGAAAACTGAGGTTGGATCAACATCATTGCAGTTACTCCACAGTAATGACCTAAATGACAGAGTAAAAATATTCCACAACATGAATCCTGTATGCAACAAGGCACTAAAGTTATACCACAAAGGAATACACTTTTTGGCCTAAATGCAAAGCTTTCTGTTTGGGACAAATCCAACACAACACCTCAGTGAGTAACTGCCTTTTCAAGCATGGTGGTGGCTGCATCATATTATGGGTATGTTGGACATCTGCAAAGACTGGGGAGTTTTTCAGGATAAAAATAAACAGGATGGAGCTAAGCACAGGCAAAATCCTAGAGGAAAACCTGCTTCAGTCTGCTTTACACCAGACACTGGGAAAGGAATTCACCTTTCAGCAGAACAATAACCTACAACACAAGGCCAAATCTACACTGAAGTTGCTCACCAAGAAGGCAGTGAATGTTCCAGAGTTGCCGAATTACAGTTAGATTTTTTTTTTATGTCAAGACTTGACATTTGCTATCTAGCTTGGACACCCAACACCTTGACATAGCTTGAAGAAATATTGCACAACACAGGTGTACAAAGCTCTTATAGACTAATCCAGGAAGCCTCACAGCTGTAATTTCTTCCAAAGGTATTTCTAACATGTTTTGACTCAGGGGGACAAATGCTTTTAAAATGTAGGTATTAATGTTTCATGTTTTATTATTTTGTAAGAAATGTTCCTCAAAAAATTCCACTTTGACAGAGTATTTTGTGTAGATGAAAAAAATGGGAAATCCATTTTAATCCCACTTTGTAACAATAAAATGTGAAGAAAACCAAGGAGGGGGGGGGAAATATATATGATGCCCACTGTATACCCTCCCTTTGCAACCCTGCTTGCAGTGCTCTCCAACCCTGTTCCTGGAGAGCTATCGTCCTGTAGGTTTTCATTTCAACTCTAATCTAGCACACTAATAATTAGCTGGTTGATAAGCTGAATCGGGTAAATTACAACTGGGTTTGGACCAAAAGCCTACAGGAGGGTAGCTCTCCAAGTACAGGGTTGGAGAGCCCTGCATTACAGCATATTGTTATTCCCATGCATTAGCCAACCATTACCAGCAGATGGAAATATTGACTTTACATTGACTACTGCTCAGCCACAGTGGAATAAAATTACTCTTTGACACTTCACTGCAAAACATAGACTTCTGATATTGCCTCATGCAGCACGACACATCTCTTTCGGATAGAGTTGATCAGGCTGTTGATTATGGCCTGTGGAATGTTGTCCTACTCCTATTCAATGGCTGTGCGAAGTTGCCGTCATACATGTCAATCCAGAGCATCCCAAACCATTTCCCCCATAATTATCCATGTAATTCAGTCCCTGCTGGCAAGATGTCCATTTTAGGACCGGCCAACCTCAGTCATCATCATGAAGGTTAGCTCAGCAGCAGCCTCTGTGATGTTTATCAATAGAAGACTGACAGGTGAGGTGACT
Source organism: Oncorhynchus masou masou (assembly GCF_036934945.1). Classification (NCBI taxonomy): domain Eukaryota; kingdom Metazoa; phylum Chordata; class Actinopteri; order Salmoniformes; family Salmonidae; genus Oncorhynchus; species Oncorhynchus masou. Next base: position 36,796,743 of record NC_088232.1, on the reverse strand, counting down.
GCCATTGATAGTAAAATGGGACTTCTGAGGGAAATACAGAGCATAGTAGTCTACCTTTATTACTTGCCACAAGTGAACAGTTCCTTCAATTAATTCACTCCTGTTATCTGTCTGTCATTCTTTGTAGGGACCTTTGACAGTGTAGTGGCTGGAGACCCTCATCAATAGATTGTAAGACTGTGATGGTGTGCGATAGCGGTTTATAAGCTTGTCATGTTGGCTGACTAGGCCCTTGGGAGAAATCCACACAATTGAGAGGAAGAAAGATTTTGAATTTGCTCTAAAGTTTGTCATTTTACAATGGTCTGATAAGGGCTGAGTTTAAATATTTGCTCGTGTTTATTTGAATAAAGGGGGTTGGCAGAAACTTGAATTTGGGACATTTTTCCAGATGCCCAGTGATGACCTGAAAAAGGACTAATTTATTTCAATAAAGCAAAAATTCAGAGATATTATTCACTCACCCTTTGAGGCAAATAAAGACAGTATTTGAGGCAGTATAAACCAGACAAACAGCACATTTCTGATACCCCCCCCCACTTATTGTTTTTTTGACCAATCAGATCTTTGTTTTGGAGCTAATCTGATTGGTCAAAATACCGATTAGTGAAATAAAAATCAGAATTGGCCTGCTGTTTTAAAGCAAACTTTAATTAGACAATTTGAGCTTGCAAATTCTCTCACTCTCAATTTAGATTGTGTGCTTTGGAAGTAGGCGGTCTTTGACCCATTGCTCGCTGTACTTTGATATGTGTTCGGCTCAGCTGTAGAGGACAACTGGGCTGTGCGGAGGATTTATGTGTTTGACAATGTGACTTAATCTATGGAAAACTAAAACCGAAATTATAGTCTACAGAAAAACTAGACCTACACTTTCGGAGGTTCACAGACAGACGACTACATACTCAAACATTTGGTAAGTGTTTGTAATGAACTCTAATAACCGGGGAAACATTCGTGAATTAGACGGTTCGACTCTCGAGTTTCCTTATGAAAAGCCTACACAACATAAAGTGCATGCATAGTCGATACAACACTGCTTTTCTTCAAGATTTCATGCCGCGTTGTGGTGTAGAGCCTATCAATTTATTCAGTCAAAGCCGTAATTGATTTGGTAAATCTGCGTCTCGAGACGTTCCTCACTGCTCTGAAACTCTTTTCACCCAGAATCTACCACAACACGTGAAATATGCCAACCTGTTTTGACAGGATGAGGTAAAAGAGCTATGTTGTATTATTTAGGCTATAAAAAAACACACCGCTCCTTTACTATTGAAATGACAAAAGTCGCCTATAGGTATATTAGGCTTTTTTATTTCTTTAACATGTTCAAGTTAAGGCTCCTGTCCATGATATGGCAGTGTCAAATATCCATTAAGCTCCCCTACTTCAACAGGGTAGCCTACTGTATTGCTAGGCAGGTGGCCCTGCTGTTGCATTGTGGAGATTTAGTCAAATTCCATGTGGATTAAATAACAGTGTGCTATCTGAGATCTTTAGAACTTCTCTACCCGTTTGAAGTTGAAATGTGTAACACGGAACCCAAACCGGCTGCGCGCGTGCGCTATCGTGCATACGTTTATTCTGTCCCCTTACACCAAACGCGATCACGACAAGCACGTTAAAATGTCAAAACAAACTCTGAACCACCAATGACAATAATTTGGGGACAGGTTGAAAAGCAATAAAACATGTATGACAATTTAGCTAGTTTCGTGTCAGCACGATCTGTGTCAAATAGAAAGGAGTTCTATTTTAGCCCTTGGCATCGCAGATGTTCGTTGGCCGCAGAGCAGTGTGGGTGCAATAATTGATTAACATGGATTTCTAAATTTATTTTGCGACGTGTCCGGTTTGGTCAGCATGTTGGGGTTTAGGGTAGGGATGTCCTAAGGATTCTGGATTGCACTGACCATTAAATGACCTATAATCTAAAACCATCATAGTTCTTTAACTCCACTGAGTCAGGCTAAAAGCTTAGATCCCTGCTAAGAGTACATTTTGGTACTGATAATTTATGTATGTTCTAAAAAAAGAACATTCTATGACTGAACTTTGAACAGCTGCAGAGATCACCTTTCCTGGATAGTTGCCTGGGAGACTAAATATGGCAAAAAAAAATAGATTGCTATTTTGAGACTTAGTGGCAGTATGTGTAACGGATGTGAAACGGCTAGCTTAGTTAGCGGTGCGCGCTAAATAGCGTTTCAATCGATGACGTCACTTGCTCTGAGACCTTGAAGTAGTAGTTCCCCTTGCTCTGCAAGGGCCGCAGCTTTTGTGGAGCGATGGGTAACGACGCTTCGTGGGTGTCGGTTGTTGATGTGTGCAGAGGGTCCCTGGTTCGTGCCCGGGTATGGGCGAGGGGACGGTCTAAAGTTATACTGTTACATATGCAACCTGACCAAATTTACACAGATCTACAGTATAACTAACATTCCTATCATTCTACTTGAAAGCAAGTCTGTTTCCCGTTCAGGTTTTTGCTTTTGTGTCTTACTTTCAGCTTGTACGCCAGCTTCAAACAGCTGAAACAACAATATTTTAGGTTATGGAAAATATACACTGAACAAAAATATAAACACCACATGTAAATTATTGGTTTCATGAGCTGAAATAAATGATCTCATGATTTCCATACGCACATAAAGCTTACATCCCTGTTAGTGAACATTTCTCCTTTGCCAAGATAATCCATCCACCTGACAGGTGTGGCATATCAAGAAGATGATTAAACAGCATGATCATTACACAAGTTCACCTTGTGCTGGGGACAAAAGGCCAATCTAGAATGTATAGTTTTGTCACACAACACAATGTCACACTGTACACAATTCCTGGAAGATGAAAATGTGCCAGTTCATACATGAACTGCACTCTCACCATACATGTCACCCGTTGAGCATGTTTGGAATGCTCTGGATTGACAAGTGACGGCAACGTCGCACAGCTATTGAAGAGTGCGACAACATTCCACAGGCCACAAATGATAGCCTGATGAACTCTATCCGAAGGAGATGTGTCGCACTGCATGAGGCAAATGGTGATCATCATTTTTCTGGTATTTTTTTTGTTTTTGTATCTGTGATTCATATCTGTATTCCCAGTCATGTGAAGTCTGTAGATGAGTGTCTAATCTATTTCAGTTGACTGGTTTTCCTTATGAACTGTAACTCATTTTTTTTTTTTTTTTTTTTTAATATTTGTGTTCAGTGTATTTCACAGCAGTTTCAGATGGTACAAAGATTCTCTATACTATACTAGCGTATCTAGTCACAAACTGAAATTAGGCTAACCTATTTGTTTTAGAAACCAGGAAATGGTGGTGTGATTTCTGCGTAGTGCAACTTTGAGATGAGTCTGAAATATTCCTACTATTTCTGGGTTGGTTGGTTGTGTAACTATGGGGCCAAACAAACTGCATTGGCTAAAATTGACATGTAAACTATATTGAGTACTTTCGGGAAGTATTTAGACCTTATTCCATTTTTCCCACATTTTGTTACATTACAGCCTTATTCTAAAATTTATGAAGATTTTTATGATTTAATCAAATCTACACCAATATGATAAAGCAAAAACAGGTTTTTAGAGTTTTTTTTGTGTGTGTGCAAATGTATAAAAAATAAACATGAAATACCTTAAGTATTCAGACCCTTTGCTATGAGACTCAATTGAGGTACGGTGCATCCTGTGTCCATTGATCGTCCTTGAGATGTTTCTACAACTTGATTGGAGTACACCAGTGGTTAATTCAATTATTGGACTTGATTTGAGAAGGCACACACCAGTCTATATATAAGGTCCCACAGTTGACAGTGCATGTCGGCGCAAAAACCAAACCATAAGGTCGATGTAGAGCTCTGAGACAACAGGATTGTGTATGAGGCACAAATCTAGGGAAGGGTACCAAAACATTTCTGCAGCATTGAAGGTCCCCAAGAATACAGTGGCCTCCAACATTCTCAAATGGAGAAGTTTGGACTCTTCCTAGAGCTGGCTGTCTGGCTAAACTGAGCAATCGGGGGGAGAAGGGCCAACCAAGAACCCCATGGTCACTCTGACAGGGCTCTGGATTTCCTCTGTGGAGATTGACGAACCTTCCAGAAGGGCAACCATCTCTGCAGCACTCCACCAATCAGGCCTTTATGGTAGTGTGGCCAGATGGAAGCCACACCTCAGTAGAAGGCACATGACAGCCCACTTGGAGTTTGCCAATAAGCACCTAAAGTATTCTGACCATGAAAAACAAAATTCTTTGGTCTGATGAAACCAAGATTGAACTCTGGCCTGAATGCCAAGTGTCACGTATGGAGGAAACCTGGAACCATCCCTACAGTAAGAATGGGGGTGGCAGCATCATGCTGTAGGGATGTTTTTCAGTGTCAGGGACTGGGAGACTAGTTGGGATTGAGGGTGTACAGAGATCCTTGATGAAGACCCAGGCTGAGGTCCTGAGCAGGTTAACAATTCAACTTCCAACATGACAATGACCCGAAGCACACAGTCCAGACAATGCAGGAGTGACTTCGGGACAAGTCTCAATGTCCATGAGTGGCCCGGACTTGAACCCCATCAAACATCTCTGGAGAGACCTACATTTATATTTTTTATTTAATTAGGCAAGTCGGTTAAGAACAAATTCTTATTTACAATGACTGCCAAACCCGGACAACACTGGGCCACTTGTGCGCCGCCCTATGGGACTCCCAATCACGGCCGGATATGATACAGCCTGGATTTGAACCAGAGACTGTAGTGACGCCTCTTGCAATGTGATGCAGTGCCGTAGACCGCTGCGCCACTCGGGAACCCACTGTGCAGTGACGCTCCCCATCCACCCTGCCAGAGCTCGAGTTGATCTGCTGAGAAGGATGGGAGAAACTCCTCAAATACAGGTGTGCCAAGCCTGTAGCGTCATACCCAAGACTCGAGGCTGTAATTCCTGCCAAAGGTGCTTCAACAGAGTACAGAGTAAAGGGTTTGACTACTTATGTAAATTAGATTATATTTTTTGTGTTATTAGCAAACATTTATTTTGCTTTATCATTATTAGAGGGGGAAAAACAAATTTTAGAATAAGGCTATAACGTAACAATGTGGAAAAAGTCTAGGTCTGAATACTTTCCGAATGCACTGGAAGTAAGGTTATAACTTCTCAATAGCCAATGAAGGAGATGCCACTTCACCTATGTATTTTAATTGACCATTCTAAATCACCTTTTATAACTGTGGGAAAATGTGCTTGCTTCTAGGGGGTGTAAACGTTTAAACGAAATTGGGATTGCTAATTCTCCCACAATTTTAAATCCCACTGCAGTTATGATAACTCAGATTCTTTGCCATGTTAGCCTAACTAGAAGATAGACTATAAAGGCACGGGGAAAGTTGAATTTGCGAGTCAGGCAAGACGACATTGAGAGATGCAGATTACCAAGAAATGCCCACGGTTCTTTCTGCCTGTCCCCTCTCCCTTACGCCGGGTCGCCTGCTCTTTCTCTTCGCTAATGATGCTAGTGTGTGTTCAGTCTTCGGTCTGTTGCGTGTAGAATATCCTAGCCTTTTCATTGATTAGGCCCTGCTTTACTGAAGTTGTGAGATATAGCATTCCATTGTGAGATACAGCTTTTACTTACCGATAGATGGGCCTAGTGCATGGTTCTGACTGTCTGCCTGGTGGCCGACCTGTCTATACTGTGCCCCTCCGCTATCTCTGTCCCTCACTAGCTCGATATGAAGGATGCAAGTGTTTGTGTTCTCGGAAGTGCAACAACTAATCAGTCCCCTCTCATTCTAGAAATACTTAAATCTCTTCGGAGTCTTTACACACAGAAATGGAAGTCGACACTGGGAGTGAGACGTGGAACGAGCCAAATCTATTTTTGAGTCTACTCCACTACTACTTAATCGTCATTAACAGTTGGAAAAATGGCAGAGAGGCAAGTGATAGTAGTGAAGTCTTGTATGGAAATACTTTGGGAGAGTGGTGAAATGCAAATGTGTAAGGTGGAATTGAGGTACAGTAATAGTGTGCAATGCTTAAGCATCTGAAAAATACACACTGGGACCCAAACCCTTTTTTTCTTATAGTTTTATCTGAATTTTTCCATTTGTCACATCACATATCACATCTACGATTATGATATGTTTCACGTAGCTAACTTAAGATGAATGCACTGGATCAGAGCATCTGCTAAATGACTAAAATGTGTAAGTGCTGTGCCCACACATTGCACGATCTTCACGGGCGTTGAGGGACCGATCTTTTATCGGCCCATTTCGGCAGCATGCTCTGAATTTTAATTACAAAGCTGCCCAAAGTGAAGAGTTCATATGTTAAATGTCTTGTCAGTCAGAGGTTACGGAGATGCTATTCTAGAATGAGCTGGTTTAATTGAAGTTGGAGTGTGGTTCATTGTGTTCTCCAATGAATGAAAGGGTGTTGGTTTCTTGTGGGCTATGTCAGGGTCATAGTGCAGGAGTAATGTGGGGAAAGGGGACACTTGATCCTAAGTGTTTTATGGTGCCTTTCTACAGTTATAGCACACTTCAAATTGAAATACTTCAGACTTTATGCACCATTGGGATTTTTCCATAGCGCTGACATCATCCACATATTCCTATCACTATTTACTGGTTTAATGTCTATGGCTAAGAGAGGTCGACAAGATGGACAGCCCTACCACTGTCAGACAAATGTTTTCCAGTCTATAGACCTCCTGGACGTCAGTCAGCTCAATTAGATTTCTATTATTCACTTTCTGAATATAAACACCTGACCGTGTCCTGTCTGAATGAGGACATCCCGGAGGCTTGTTTAATATTCCCAGAATCCCTTGAGTCTTGTTGGGTAGACTGTTTGGGGACGAGAATTTTATGTGGTCTCTCGCTGACTGTGGGGTGGAGCAGCTTCCATTCTACTACACTATTCTTAGCCTGCTCGATATCTAATGCTTCTTTGATTCATGTCGCACCCGGAAGCAGTTCATTTACCAAGTTAGCTGTTGCATGTAATGGGGAGCAGGCTTCTCTGCATGATTGGGCAGCTGAGTCAAGACGGGAATGACGAGGTACACTCATCATATGCAGCATGGAAATTGCTCTGATGCGGAGGTAGCAAAAAGTACAATCATTTCACCATCAGATTCAGCCGTCATTCACATTTTCATTATCTCTGATGGAAACCTCCCCCAAGCACTACTGAGTCAGTAAGGCATATCAAATGATTCCTTGGGGTTCAAATGCAATATAATTGTTATCTGTGGCACTCAATAGGAAATGCACTGGTTGGTTAAATGTCACTTCCTTTCTGTACCCTCTGTAACCCTCTCCAGAGGGTTTACTCTTCGCGTCCCCTCCGAGTCTTTCTCAAAACCCTTTGGCGGAGAAGGTCAGAGGGGAGGGACCTCTGGCTTTCTCATCCAATGGGTTTTGATAAGACTGTGAGGGGACTTGAAGAATATGCAATTGAGATCTTCCCAGAGTGTGGCTTGTCTCCCCAGAGGAGAGGTCTGGGCTTGTCTTACTACCCTCCATAGTCTGCCCTCTTAGTTCAAGGTTTCACTTCCCTAGTAACACTGGGAGCTGTCAGTGGTGAATTATATTCCCCAGATAGTAATCAAATCTCTCCCCAAGGAGCCGTTCAGTCAAGAATTCCAGGCTTTGGCTCTGCAGTACAGGGAGGACGGGGTCAGCCTTTTGTTATGGTTTGTGTACGTTTAGGGTGGGGCATTGGACACAATGACCCAACTTGAATTCCCCTTATCTCCCAATCTCTCTTCAACTGAGCACAGTCTATAATCTTATGGCAACATCTGCCTATAACAACTTTGTCATTTGTTAGAAAAAGGTTCCTGTTGGAATCTAAACTCTGGCAGTCTGGACCAGGAAAAACTCATACGATCACAGGAACAAGGGGTATCATCTGCTTCGCTGAAAGTGGTATTACAGACCAAGTGATCTATTGCAGCTTTAACTTAAACACCATCAGATTATCCATGATGGCATCTGTGTCCACTTAGAGAACAAGCTCCAGATCTCCAGAAGGGAGGTTCAGGTTGCGGCTAACACACTTATCAGCTGTGGGAACAAATGCTCTCCATTTGTGTGTAAAGAAGGCTGGCTTCAGCACAAATGGCCAACTCCACATAACTGTCCGCCTGGCTAGTGGTTACCTAAGGATTTCAAGGAAGTTTTGATTCTGACTTTACAGTTTTCATAACTCGGCAAATGTGATGATGGATAATGAGGTATAGAAGTTAAAAATGCAGTAAAGCTGTAGGTTGGGGGTGATAAATTACTGTGTTGACCTTGTTCTTGCTAGAATATCCTTTTATAAACATTATTTTTCCATTCGAGTGTGTTCTCTGATTTTGTTTTTTTTAATTTAAAGTATTTTGTGGATCTGGAATTTTAATGGACTACCTATTGATCCCTTATTTCTTGTCTAGTCACTCATTGACCAGTAAGGGTTCTGAGAGATTAGCAGTGGTGTAAATTACTACTTAAGTTGTTTTTTGGGGTATCTGTACTTCAATATTTATATTTGATCAATTTTACTTCACTACATTCCTGAAGAAAATGTTGTACTTTTTTCCCCATACATTTTCCCTGACAACCAAAAGTATTCATTACATTTTAATGCTTAGCAGGACAGGAAAATGGTAAAATTCACGCACTTATCAAGAGAACACGTGACCATCCCTACTGCCTCTGACCTGGTTGACTCACTAAACACACATGCATCTTTGTGAAATTATCTTTAAGTGTTGGAGTGTGAACCTGGCTATCTGTAAATTTTAAAAACAAGAAAATGGTGTCATCTGCTTTTCTTAATATAAGCAATTAAGTGATTTATACATTTTACTTTTGATACTTAAGTGTACTTAAAGCCACATACTTTTACTCAAGTAGTATTTTACTGGCTGACTTTTACTTGAGTAAATATCTATACTTTAACTCAAGTATGACAATTTGGGTTCTTTTTCCACCACTGGAGATTCAGTGTGCTCGTTCAGCTGGTACAGCTCTGAGGTCATGGTTCCAGATCTGTCTGAAGTGGACTTGCTCAGTGCACTGGGGGAGGAGTTCAAAGTCTTGCCTTTAGATATGAACAATCTTGGTGAAGTCCTCCACTTCAAAATCAATTGGCTGTACTTGTTCAAAAGGTATTTTTTTAAGAGGCTTGAAGCTTTAGGAACCTTTTATTTTAATTAATTACAGCCTTTCATTCAGTGAAATTATTTCTAGATGTAGCACCTGTTACCTAATTTGATAGCTGGCTGTAACAGCATGTAAATTGATTTATATTTCTTCGATGTTTTTATAGTTCAGACACCCCAGTAGGGTTGACATGTTTGCCTGTCGATAGTACTTAGGACAACTGAACGTTGCTGGCAGTCACACTTTTCTGTTCACACAGCAAAGAACTTAATCTCGTCAGTCTTGTTAAAATATTCCAAACCATAAGGTGGCAGTAGCGTTGTTTGGCAATGCATGTCTGTGTTGCTTAATTTATGGTCTCGATTCCAATGTTAGCTAGCTGCGCCAATGTTGCTATTTTGTAGAAAGTCCTTGTTGATACTAGCCAGATGGCCATGCCTAGATAACTACCTAGTAAGATGACAAAGAAACAATTTAATTCACTCTCTATAATCCCCCCCACTACCAGTGCCAGTTTATAACCAATTGTTTAGCTAGCTAACGTTAGCATATTCGCTAGCTAGCACAACAGCCTAGCGTCCATAACTAGTTAATTCCAGAGCTAACACAGGCAGCTCTTTCATGGAAACTAATCTATTGTGATCAAATTATGACTGTCAATACTGATTACAGTGGTTAGCTAACTTGAAGTATTTTGTTTTGTGCGCATTGTCAGTGCACTTAGCTAGCTACCATCTCAAAGTCTACATTGCATATAAAGTGTAACTGGCTCATGACAATTAACCGTGGATATAGAAAATGGCAGAATATATTACAATTCATTCACTCCTGATGGCTCCCCTACGTGGGGGTTTGTTCTCTGATTGGCTCAAAGTTGAGTTATTGGCCACTGAGTATTTCGATTCTATAAGTTGAAATGTCAGGTTCGTTGCTACCTGGTCGGCACTCAGCAGGTACTGCTTTTTTTGTTCTAGCCAGAGAAGGAACAGCCTCCCACTGTGATGAGTATCTATCATCAGTGAGATTCTGTGTTTCATGCTTTAGAACCAATAAAATGCCTCTGCATGGTTCCCAGGCGGCATGGTGTTAATACCCAACCAACTCCACAGCTGCAGGAGCACTGCTCGCTGTTAAACCAATGATCATAATGTGTTGAGCAGGGCTCTTGTTTTCACCCAGCGTTCCTGTGCAACTTAATTGACAAACCTTGTGTGGCAGTGGGCTTGGCTTGGCCTCAGCAAGCCAGCCTGTCAGCTCGTAGCAATGGCCACAGATTGCACTCGGGAACAATGCCCAACACTAATCCCTGAAGAATTCCTTCCTCTCTGATCTAGCTGTGTGAAGAATGCAACTGAAAGATGGAGGCTCGCTAAGAATCACAGGAGATGAGTTCTCAGGCCCAGTCATCACTATTAATTTAATTTTGAGGGAGATAAGCAGTGATGTGGGGAAACTGGCAGGGAGGCTGGGCCTGGAGGTGACGCACATCATTAAGACCAAAGTACTCTGGCATGATGAGGGCCAACCTAACTGCAGGCCACTGTTTGAACTCCCCGACCTGTCAACATGTGAAGCCTATGAAAAATGATGCCTCAGCTTCTTATTCAATTAAGCCCTTGTGGATTTGAGTTGGAAACTATTATAGAAGAGGGTAGCTAGCTATGGAATTTGTGTCGATTGTGGTAGTTTGGTTACTGTAAGGCCTGTTTGACAGGATTTCACCATTACCTTTACACACTCTTCAGGTGGCAGCAGATTTCGGATGTCTCATCCCAGCTCGGACCCTGTAGCTCTGTCATGTCACTGGTCTGATATAAGTCCTGAGATTACAACATGAGCTATCTACACAGGCCTATGGAGCCCCATATGTCGGCGAGTGGCTGGCGCGAGCTAACGCAGACTTACCATGCAGTCATCAGTGGAATGGGAGGAATTTATTAAACGCTGATAAGAATCCAGCTAGTTTCCCTCACTCATGCATACGCTTAGAGGAGTGAGGAATGTATCAGTTCCTTTAGCATGGTCTAGAATGTAGGCATAGAAGATGGTGTAACATGCACATTTTAATAATACACGGTACATGTGTTCACCGGGGAAGCTGAGCAATGGGAAAAGGAGAGGTTTAAAGCTGTGATGAAGCTAGATGTTCATATGCAGGTACTGCAGCTCAATACTGTACAGAATCTAGATTGAGTTGACAGACAACAGGGCATCACAACATTGTCTATACCGCAGTGGAACATGTGCTTTGTCCTCTTGCTGTCTTCAGCAGAGTTGCATTGTTATGTGAAAGCTTATGTATTGTTGATCGTACTGCAATGAGTTGACTTGAGACTGAACCTACTTTATATATTGTGTTGGCAGGTCCTGAGGCCTGAGTGCCATGCCAGAGGAGTCCCACAGTGCTCTCCATAAGGGCCCAATGGGGGAAGGTAAGACCAGCCCTTTTAACATCTTATTGACTTCATGTAGTTAGTCGTACAGTAGGCTATATGCTGTGTGATCTGATTTCTCCGATGCACTGGTAAACAATGATCACTTGGTAGTCTACAGCTGAAAGTCCATTACTAACCTCTGACTTTATTTTTGCAGTAATGTTTGTTTGGCATCCTACAGTCACATCAGCAAACTAATGTGACAGTGATGGGTTATTCTAATCCAAATGTACAGGTTATTTGCCTTCAGCCAGTGTCCTGCATTGGTGAGTGGAAAAGGGCTGGCAACTGCAGAATAAAGAACATCTGGAAAAGCAGAGCTCAAACTCATGAATACCCTGCCCACAGCCGGTCAGAGCTGGCCTGGCAGAAAGACTTTGATTCTGGAGCTAGACTGCCCCTTCTGCATTGCTCCGACCCTTTTAATGTGCAAACAACAAAGAAGGATCAGGATGTGTCTGAATCTAAAACCGTTCCTATGCGTTACCTTGCCAGTGTAACTGACCTGCACAAAATAGAAAATCAAAATGTGTTGGTTTCATGAGCTGAATGAAAAGATCCAAGAAATGTTCTATATGCACAAAAAGCTTGTTTCTCAAATGTTGTGTACAAATTTGTTTATATTCCTGGTAAGGAGCATTTCTCCTTTGTCAAGGTAATCCATCCACCTGACAGGTGTGGCATATCAAAAAGTTGATTAAACAGCATGATCATTACACAGGTTCACCTTGTGCGGTGGACAATTAAAAGGCCACTAAAATGTGCAGTTTTGTCACACAACACTGCCACAGATGTCTGAGGTTTTGAGGGAGTGCGTAATTGGCATGTTGACTGCAGGAATGTTCAACAGAACTGTTGCCAGAGAATTATGTTAATTTCTCTACCGTAAGCTGCCTCCAACATCGTTTCAGAGAATTTAGCAGCATGTCCAACCGGCCTCACAACCTCAGACCACATGTAACCACGCCAGCCCAGGACCTCGACATCCGGCCTTTTCACCTGCGGGATCGTCTGAAGAGGGGAGGGGGTCTGCTGAGGAGTTTTTCTGTTAGTAATAAAGCGCTTTTGTGGGGAGGAACTCTCTGATTGGTTGGACCTGGCTCCCCGGTGGGTGGGCCTATGCCCACCCATGGCTGCGCCCCTGCCGAGTCATGTGAAATCCATAGATTTGAAGCCTAATGAATTTATTTCAATTGACTAACTTCCTGTAACTCAGTAAAATCTTTGAACATGTTGCGTTTTATGTTTTTGTTAAGTATGCATTTCTCTGCAAATAATATTTAATAAGAACTCTACACAGTGCTCCTTTGTGCCTGTGTCCACATTGTCCCCCGCCCCAACCTCTCTTCTCCACTGAACACATTTGGCGCTGAGCTTCCACTCTGGCTGAAGAATGCAAATGTGTCAATGGCTCCATTTTTTTTTCTCTCCATCCGTCCTTTAGCCACCACCACGGCCAAAAGAGGCCAGTGGCTTGGAGGGGGGACGTGTGCTGCCCTCATGAGTTGTCTCATTTCCTCAGACTGTATAGTTCAGTCTGTATTCAGGTGCCTTGAGGCTTCAATTGCTAAAACAAATCTCCCAACTGTTTTCACCCTCAAATTGTAGTTAAACAAATTTTGTGGCTTATTTGAATTAACGCGTGAATCCAGAGGAGTTAAAGAAGCACGTTGTCAATTTGTCTCCTGTGGCTGGATGAATGTTAACAGGCAGCTGGGAATGTTGTCTTTTTGAGGTAATGATTGGTCGAAGTGAAGAACCAAGAGGAATGTGAGAGCGGGGTCTTCCTTTCAATGTGAAAGTAAACAAAACTATGACGTTGTCGTGACTTTCCAGCTCCAATGCATATCTGGGGTTAAAAGACCCAAACGTTTATGAAGTGACCACTCAGTTGAAAAAAAAAGCCAGGGGATATGTTTTACTGCCAACAGCGTTGCAATAACATCAGACACGGCTAACATGGGACAAGTCTTGTCTACCTATGGCTGTCATAGTCTGGCACTGCTCCAAGATGGCTTTATTTCATTTGATGTATCAGCTGAATTTTTTTTTTTTTTATAAAGACATGTACAAAAATTATTCTAAAATAAGCATGCTGTGATGGATTAGTACCCCCCCCCCCTTAGTCACTGTTGGCTGACTATTTGAGGAAGTAAATCCTTTCTTGGGTTTTATATGTTTATCTGTTTTTTTTTGGGGGGGGGATAAATGTTGCATTATCCCATTTTAGGAGTCCATTCATGCAAACTCTTCTAAAAATATATATATATATATATATTTTAAACTTAGTCAATGTCCATGCTTGTAGGAAAGCTAATGTACAGCTGTGTGAAGCTGTTGATGAAACGTGGCTGAACCCAGTACCAACAAACCTCAGGACCAGGGTGCCAAAGATCAGAGCTACCCCTGACCTACTTAGTAGAGTGTGCTGAAATTGGAAAGTAGCTGTGCTTGCGGAATGTATGGCGCTGTAAAGGGGTTGTACTAATTTGAGGGATCCACCCAGTCCCAGCAGCAGCTGTTCCAGCCAAGTATTGGCATGGGGCTCCAGACTATGGGGATCTTGCCAGGCAGTAGGGGCGATCTGCCATTTCTGGGTTAAAAATGTGATGGTGTGTTAGAAATGCCAGGGGTGATTTCTGGTCTGAGTTTGCCCCTGCCAAGCAGGAATGACTGGTCCTCTAAGTACTGCTTGTTTAACTGAACCTCCAGACCTTTTACTTTCACCCCTCATTCTGCTCCTCTATCAGTCATGGACTGGTTGGCTGCACCAGCTCCAGTCACATGCACTCTAGGTGCATGTGGAGACTGCTTAGTAAGGGTTTTAATGCTCTTGTCTTTTAGATCTATTGACTGCAACGCCGATCAGTATGTACCGTAAAACTTTAATAGCTCAGGCGTTTCTTTGCTTATCACTGAACACAACAGGCACTTTTTAGACTGCCTTCTATTTGAGCCAGGTGTCTTTCTTAATGCACACAGCTTTTGCTCATTTGCATAGTTAATTGTTTAATTCAAGCATTCACTTCTAGCATTTTAATACTTTTAATTTCCTGCACTGTCACGTTTATTTTGTCTTTAGTATGCCTCCTATTTAAGCTTTTTTTAAATCCTTGACAGAATTATTTTCCTTACTCATTTTTGGCAGTTCCTATTTTCACGACTAAAGGTCTGTACTCCTGAAGTTGTTGCCTGTTTATGTTTGCCAGTTAGCTAGCCGTTCTCAGCTGTTGGCAGCCAATCACTAGCAGTTTCTTACTACCATTTTTAAAAAAAAAGATATATTATTTTTTTCCGGGTCTATACTGGATTATGTCATGTAACACATTAAACCTCAAACAATTTTGACACAATGTTTATTTGAAACGGGTGTTTTATTTGCTAAAATGTCATTGCCTGGCTATTAAAAGGGAACAGCTGCTATTTGAGCCTCTGCGTTTAGGCATTATAATTGAAGTTTTACGGTATGTGTTAACTTCTATCGTTGGCTGAAGAACTTAGTGTTTTGGGACCAGGTTGAGCAAAATGTAGGATAGTCACTTGACTTGTCTTCAACATTTTCAGAAAACCTACTATTCTCATGTTTTTTTTTTCAACTTGTGAAGGGATTAGCTCTTTTTTTGCCAATGCCTTTATACATTCAGCCTTATACTGCATTGCTCAGTACCCTGCCTCCCACTCCCCACAGTCACATAGAAATGTGTCAATAGCTAGGTTAAAGAATCCGCATAAAACAATATGCTCATTTTCCCACCAGAGATGTTTCCGTCAAACTGACTTATTGCGGATAAAAGTTGGTGCGTGATGACGTAGTGCACATAAAAATAAATTTTACATTTTATTTCCATGTGCCAAATAAGTTAAGAGTTGAAAATGTGATTGAGACCCAAACGCACCAGTTTGTGACAACTGTTGCATCTATATGGCAAATGTGCCCACTCTAGTCTTGGCATGTGCGCTCTAGCCAACAGCTCGCAGATAGTGTGGGTAGGCTAATGATGATGAGATTATTATGGATAAGTGCGAGAATTTTTATTTTGTCAAACGGCAGCCAAGCATCAATCATGTCACTAGAATTTGGAAAGAATGACCCTCGGCACCCTGTCAAGTTCACATTAAATTAATGAATCTGTGGCTTAATAAACTGCATGCGTTTACCAGTCGTAATGGGAGGACCAGACAACCTATCGTTGCGTGATTCAAAGTTTACTTCGATATGACTTATATATATATTTTTTTTAATGCATTTCCACCGCCATTTCTCGCATAATTAATTTTACCAACCCACAGATCCCACCATGCCGAACGAACAAATTGTGTCAACATTTTATTAAAGTGTACTGGAATTTCCTGTTTCCATCAGCCTGGTTGCCATTTTTTTTTTATGCGTCATTTCATCAGCATGAAATGGTTGAATGGAAACCTGGTTAGCGTGAATGATTTTACTGTCTCTTACAATGACATTCCTCCCAGAACTCTTCGAGTGGATTACACACATTAGTCAGACTTTCTGCTGAGTCTGATTCCCAGATCTGGGGAGGATCCACTTATTGTGCTACCTGTCTAAAAGTAGCTCTTGATAATCTCCTCCTTCCATTTAGAAACCCCCCACATTAGTTTCCTCGGAAACAATGCTGCTTGTTTAAAAAAAAAAATGTTTCATGTGTCAGTGACCATCCTGGATGGACCCAGACTCACCACCGCCTCACTACCCAGCTGTCCCCCAGTTTTGCCCTCCCTCCTCAGTGGGACTCACTCTGCAGGGAAGTGCTAACGGGGCCCTTGGCCTGTCTGTGGACACACAGCCTGGTGGTAAAGTTTACAATGTGCTTGGACCGCTGTCAGATGGCATGTTGTCCAGAGGAAATGGACCTTTTTGAAGAGGCTCTTTGGGCGGTGTGTTGCATGGAGACTTAAGTGGATCATCACATGCCTGTGCATTGAGGTCAATTGGCACTGCTGGATCCTTCAGCACTCAAATGTTGCTTTGTAGAAACTTACATGATTAAATCAGGGTCTTTTGAAAAGATCAGCATTCTTAAAGACTAAGTCTTTTTCTCTCTTGTTCAACTACTTTCTTCCTCTCATTAGTATTGGAATGATGGTACAATAGGTTGTATGGGCAGATAAATGTTTCCCTTGCTGACAATTTTGTTTTTTAATCACAAAGTTTTTTCCCTTAAAACAATTGTTGATCAGGTCTCTAAAACTAAATGGGGGGAATTAGGAATTCCTTTTCAGAAACAAGGTAACGGAAATGGCAGAATGCACATTAAGCAAGTGCACAGCTGAACTTGCATATTTTTATTTTTTTAACCTTTTATTTAACTAGGCAAGTCAGTTAAGAACAAATTCTTATTTTCAGTAACGGCCTAGGAACAGTGGGTTAACTGCCTGTTCAGGAGCAGAACGACAGATTTGTACCATGTCAGCTCGGGGGTTTTAACTTGCAACCTTCCGGTTACTAGTCCAACGCTCTAACCACTAGGCTACCACTAGGCCACTACCACTAGGCTACCCTGCCACGTCTATACACAACAATCACATTTGTCATTATGGCAACTAAGCTGTGTCTATTTAGAGAAGTCAACCACAAACAGTTTCCCTTGTAAGCACAGGACCCCTAGCTAGATCTTGATGTATCTTGTGGAATGCAGGTTCAGGTTGTGTGCTCAGCCTCATTCACTGCTGCCATTCAGGTTACTGGCCTCTAAGCTAATCATTAACATTTCTTTGACAGTTTTGAACATTGAAGGCAAAGTGTAAATAAAACAAACAGGCTAGAAGCGAGATTCTTGTAATCCCATAATCAGTGTTTTGTCGCTAGCGACGATTCATGGCTGAGAAGCTGGTTTTCCTGACCTTGTGACTAGGGGCAATGGTTGGTTGTAAGGTGCATGATAATGAAGTCTCTGACTTGTTAGCGTCAGCCTCTGCCTCCTGAGGAGCAGTCTTTCCCAAGGGGATAAACTCCAGACTACACCCTCTGTTCCTTTTATATTTTATCTTAAGGGGAAAGAATGGAGGGGATGTTGGGAAGAGGAAGCTCTCATTTGAGATGTAGAGCAAAGTGCAAGTCCTGGCTTTCCCCAACGGCATGACGCCAAGCCTTTGGCTCAAAGTTAACTTATTAAGGGGTGCCTTCGCATCCACAGGAGTCTGATGCAAGTGAAGAATGTATCCAAAAAGTACTAATCATCCAATTAGAGCGGTGTATTTTCCAGCTTGTGTGCCTTTAAGTATTTTTTTTAAGTCAGCTTTATGGCTAGAAGGAATATTTAGGTTTGTGGATGCACAGTCGAGACATACAGAAACCAGGAATGCCCTGGTAGCAGTTAATCAGGAAAGTTAATAGCGTGCTCGTAAAAAGGTGACAATATTTCTACGGGTTGCTAAGTATTCCTACGGGTTGCTTTCAAAATGATATTTTGATTATACCTATTCTTATGAATCAAGGCAAGACAAAGGGAATACAATTGTCTAATTCTTGGGATTTTACAATAAAAGGCTAAATACCTTCTTTTTTTTGACACAACAGTATGAATAAGATCCAAGATTCATACTGTGTCCAGCAGAGTGCTCTGTAGTTGATCATGTGTCTGAGAATCATTTATATTTTAAGTAATCACTCAGCTTCATTTGTTGCATGAGTCTGTGTGAGTAGTACTGCTGGACATAGTATAGCCCCACCCATTCTGTTAGAACAGCTATGCTGGTACCTGCTTAGGAGGAAGGACACTGAAGAACTTGATACATGTTTAATTTTCATCCTGGTGAACACATGCCACTTGAATGCCAATATCAGACCTGCAACAGGAAACAAGTCCAGGGTTCAGGAGAACTGTGTGGTCTTTCAGCCTCTAAAAGAGGATGTATTCACGATCCTTTGTTTTCATAAATGTCCATGCAACTATAGGAGGAAGAGGAATTTGCATGCTGGATGTTAGACAGGTCGTCTTGTTTCTCTGGGCTAGTTCCTGATTTGGTTAGAAACATTCAAGGATAATTTAAAGGATAAAGACCGGTCACTTTTTAATGGAGAGGGTTTCATATCAAACAGATGAGGATTATGATGAGACTACCAAGTACCCTTGATACGGTCCACCTTTTGTTCACAAGGAAATGTCTGAGGGTATAAGCTGCAGCAGGAGGAGTCACAGGTGCCTGTTTTGCATGTTATTTTGGCATTTTAATGTGTCCGATCAGAAAAAAATAAAGGGAACACTTAAACAACACAATGTAACTCCAAGTCAATCACACTTCTGTGAAATCAAACTGTCCACTTAGGAAGCAACACTGATTGACAATACATTTCACATGCTGTTGTGCAAATGGAATAGACAACAGGTGGAAATTATAGGCAATTAGCAAGACACCCCCAATAAAGGAGTGGTTCTGCAGGTGGTGACCACTTCTCAGTTCCTATGCTTCCTGGCTGATGTTTTGGTCACTTTTGAATGCTGGCGGTGCTTTCACTCTAGTGGTAGCATGAGACTGAGTCTACATCCCACACAAGTGGCTCAGGTAGTGCAGCTCATCCAGGATGGAACATCAATGCGAGCTGTGGCAAGAAGGTTTGCTGTGTCTGTCAGCGTAGTGTCCAGAGCATGGAGGTGCTACCAGGTGACAGGCCAGTACATCAGGAGATGTGGAGGAGGCCGTAGGAGGCAACAACCCAGCAGCAGGACCGCTACCTCCGCCTTTGTGCAAGGAGGAGCAGGAGGAGCACTGCCAGAGCCCTGCAAAATGACCTCCAGCAGGCCACATGTGCATGTGTCTGCTCAAACGGTCAGAAACAGACTCCATAAGGGTGGTATGAGGGCCCGACGACCACAGGTGGGGGTTGTGCTTACAGCCCAACACCGTGCAGGACATTTGGCATTTGCCAAAGAACACCAAGATTGGTAAATTCGCCACTGGCGCCCTGTGCTCTTCACAGATGAAAGCAGGTTCACACTGAGCACATGTGACAGTCTGGAGACGCTGTGGAGAACGTTCTGCTGCCTGCAACATCCTCCAGCATGACCGGTTTGGCGGTGGGTCAGTAATGGTGTGGGGTGGCATTTCTTTGGGGGGCCGCACAGCCCTCCATGTGCTCGCCAGAGGTAGCCTGACTGCCTTTAGGTACCGAGATGAGATCCTCAGACCACTTGTGAGACCATATGCTGGTGTGGTTGGCCCTGGGTTCCTCCTAATGCAAGACAATGCTAGACCTCATGTGGCTGGAGTATGTCAGCAGTTCGTGCAAGAAGAAGGCATTGATGCTATGGACTGCCCATTCCCCAGACCTGAATCCAATTGAGCACATCTGGGACATCATGTCTCGCTCCATCCACCAACGCCACGTTGCACCATAGACTTTCCAGGAGTTGGCGGATGCTTTAGTCCAGGTCTGGGAGGAGATCCCTCAGGAGACCATCCGCCACCTCATCGGGAGCATGCCCAGGCGTTGTAGGGAGGTCATACAGGCACGTGGAGGCCACACACACTACTGAGCCTCATTTTGACTTGTTTTAAGGACATTACATCAAAGTTGGATCAGCCTGTAGTGTGGTTTTCCACTTTAATTTTGAGTGTGACTCCAAATCCAGACCTCCATGGGTTGATATTTGATTTCCATTGATAATTTTTGTGTGATTTTTGTTGTCAGCACATTCAACTATGTAAAGAAAAAAATATTTAATGAGAATATTTCATTCATTCAGATCTAGGATGTGTTATTTTAGTGTTCCCTTTATTTTTTGAGCAGTGTATATCATTGAGTTAATAAAGCTGCACACAAACATGGTCTCCAAAATGCATGTGTTTCAGCCTAGCTCAGTGCTTTCTATGGTGGGGCAAGCCAGCAGAAAATACGGAGTGTTGTGCCGTGATTGGCTCAGTGTTCTGTCACTCATGGGGACACTACGTCACCGCCAAGTCTAAGGGTAGAGCTCAAAATCTAGCGTCTTGGGTGCTGCATAGAGTTACATTTAAAAGTGCCCATCCAAGAAGGCTAAAGGTCATTGGCAACAGATAAAATTACTCCAAATCACATTATCTACAGTAGCTTTGATTGGACTGATCATGCCAACATCATACTTTCAATCTTAGCTAGCAAGCTATACAAGCAGCCATCACAAATCACATTGACAATCTACTGGCAAATCCTTTTCAATCATTGTCCTATGAAGAGAAATTATAGATAAAATGTATCTGTGCTCCGACTGGGAAAATATGTTTTGAACGGTTATCCGACTCTGAATTCTAAGTCTGGAACTCGTGCCTCTTTTTTTTTTTTTTTTTGAGTTCTGACCTGAAGATCACTGACATGATTCAACCTTGTTTTTTTCCATAGTTCCCAGTTGTGAGTCACTATAAATCCAGAGAATGCCAGACTGATGACACAGTTTGACACAATTTTCCCACAAGAAGGACTGCTGCCCCACCTTCCTATTCAAGTGAGCACAGCACATAAGTGAATCATACTGCATAAATGTAATATGCCAGGGAGATATTGTTTACTGTAGTTAAAGTAATAGTAAGTGTATGTTGTGTAGTAAGCTGTTAGTAGCCTATGTGCCTCATCCTAATATTTTGGTCCCGTTCCCCCTCATAACTACTGCCTACTGTTCTGACTTGGTAGGGCACAGCCTAGCCTGTTTTAGGGAAATGTTATCATTGACTATTGTAAGAGCTTTCATTGTCTGCTTATATGCCCGCATTATTTATCCTACGGTTCTGACTTGGTGTACAGAGAGAACACTAAGAATGGCCCATGTTCTGAATTCTGTTGCGGTACATTTCAAAAGTGCTTAACATAGACAATATAACTATGTTCATCCTAGGTCGTTCTTAATTTGAAATTACGGATATTTTATCCACTTGTCGTCCCCCTATGCCATAGTTTACCTCTCAATTGTCAGTAGAATCCACATTTTATTTAAGCAAGTCAGTCATATCAGCAATGTATATTTTATTTTTTTAAGCCAGTAAATGAGGCTGAATTAACTGTTTTGCTGCCAGAAAGGCTCTGCTGATAGTCAAGCCTAGCAGTGGTAAGGACTCACTCAATGGTGCTGGAAAGGAAGCTCTGCTGTTGGGACAGCTTTATTTAGGCCCTAACAGTTTGTGGGCACTATTTGTCATTGTTATAGTGCAATTCATGTGTTGTGTAGTGATTTTGCTGGAATGCATCTAAAAAAATCTGAGTTTCTTAAACTGTACTGTGGGTTTGTAGATTGTAGTTGAGAAGGTTTATACGTTAAGTACATCCCAAGGGAAGGATTTCTCAGACCCAAGAGAATATCTGGAATTTCTCACCTTCATCATAGTGAGCACCTAGGTGGCGAAGACCATGTTCATCACTGCACTCTTGTTAAAGGTATGGGTGAGATTTAAGAAAATAAGTTTTCTTATTGGAGTATTCCAAGGTGTAGTTTTCATGTATGGTAGTATAACCAACCTTTCAACACATTTGATTTGTTGCTGGATTTTCATGTTTCAACATCTCTATGGATGGATTTAGATCCTTTGCTGTTATGTATTACTATTATTTTAAACTTGGTTTGGATTCCTTAGCTCATGTAGTCAGTTCCTCCTATTGAAATCAGGATGTGTTGCGTTAGACAGAACCTGTTAAGCACTGAGTCTCTCCATAGCAACTGCTTTGACTGGGCCATAAATATTTCCTAGGACAAAAACAACAACCCTTTTATCCAGTGTCAAATTTACATATGAACATGGAAGCCAGGGCAGGTTGGTTTGCATACCCCCCACCTGAACATGTCAATCTTGCAACATCTCTCAATGCTTTGCAACTGACAAGTTACACAATTCTGTGGCTTGCTTGTCATGTTCTGTCTTATGAAGGAAAGTTGATGTTGGAAAAAGTATATAGCTTCCTGATAAAGAGATGTATCATAGAGAACACGAGACAATGGTGGGGAAATGCGAAAGATTATTTGTCTTTGATTTGCCACTCATTGACCACACAAATGTCATGTTGTCAGGAAAAGGTCCAGTTGGATGTCTACACAATATAGTTTTGATCACATGGACTGGGAAATGTTCCAGGTCGCCTGAGAATAGTATTGACGTATACACTGACTTGGTGACTGGGTTCATCAGGATGTTCCCACTGTTAAGATTTTAGAACTTATCCAAACCAAAAGCGGTCGATAGATGGGAGCTTTTGTGCAAAACAAAGTGGGAACCACCACATTTAACCATGGCAAGGTGACTGGGAACATGGATGTGTACGAACAGACCAGCTACGACCTCTAAGGCAATGGTGGAAAAATTACAGTACAGGGACAAGGATTTGAGAGGTATGTGTCAAGGACTACCAGACAATCACTGATTACTAAGGGAAAGCCAGTCATGTCGTGAACACCCACTCCTCGCTCCCGGACGAGCTAAACACCTTCGACCACTTAGAGGAAAATTACATTGAGCTGCTGACGCTAGCCACCGCCACTCATGAGGACTGTGTGCTCCCTGGTTCTCCGTGGCCAACATGAGTAAGTCATTTAAGAGAGTTAACCCTCGCAAGGCTGCCGGCCCGGACGGCATACAAAGCCGCGTCCTAGGAGCATGTGCAGACCAGCGGGGTGGAGTGTTTACGGATATATTCAATGTCTCCATATGTCTGGCCTCACTTCAAGATGTCCACCATTTGTTCCTGTACCCAAGAAAGTAATTTAGTTCAGTTACCTTGGCTATTTCCCCATAGCACTCACTTCTGTCTTCATGATGTGCTTTGAGAAGATAGTTAAGGACCATATCACCTCTACCTTACCTGACACCATAGACTACTACAATTCACATACTGCCTCAACAGATTCACAGATGACTCAATCGCCATTGCACTGCACACCGCTCTATCCCACCTGGACAAGAGAAATACCTATGTAAGAATGCTGTTCATTGATTACAACTCAGCCTTCAACACCATAGTGCCCTCCGAGCTCACCACTAAGCTCAGGGACCTGGGTCTGAACCCCTCCCTGTGCAACTGGGTCCTGGACTTCATGACGGTCCTACCCCAAGTGGTGAATGTAGGCAGCAATTCCTCCACCATGCTGATCCCCAACATGGTGGCTCCATGGATGAATGCTCAGCCCCCTCATGTACTCCCTGTTCACCCATGAATGTGTGGCCACGCACGTCTCCAACTCAATCATCTACTGGCTGAATATACAAGGGGTAGGCCTGATTACCAACAATGACAAGACGGCCTACAGGGAGGAGGTGAGAGCCCTGGTGGAGTGGTGCCAGAAAAACCTCTCCCTCAACGTCAACAAAACACAGGAGCTGATCGTAGACTACAGCAGAGTGCACACGTCCACATCGTCGGGGCTGCAGTGGGTGTGTCAAAAGCTTCAAGTTCCTCTGCATGCAAATCACTGACTACCTGAAATGGTCCCATCACACAGATTGTGGTGAAGGCTCAAGAGCACCACCTCTTCAACCTCAGGAGGCTGAAAAGGTTTGGCTTGGGCCCTAAGACCCTCACAAACTTCTACAGATGCGTCCAGAGAGCATCCTGTTTGGGCTGTATTACTGCCTGGTACGTCATTTGCGACGTCTGCAACCACAGGGCTCTCGATGGTGGTGCAGTCAGCCTAACGCATCACCGGGAGCACACTGCCTGCCTTCTAAGGACATCTACGGCACCCAGTGTTACAGGAAGGCCAAGATGATCAAGGACCTCAGCCACCCGAGCCATGACCTGTTCATCAAAGCTGGGACCGAGAGTCTAAGAGTCTGATGGCCTGGAGATTGAAGCTATTTAACAGTCACGACTAGCTGGCCTCCGCCCTGTACCCTGCCTGAACATGAATCACTGTTACTAGCCGGTTGCCACCCGGTACTCTACTCTACACCTTAGACTGCTGCCCCATGTACAGAGCCATTGAATACTGGTAATTGTAATGTTTACATACTGTTTTACCCCCTGTGTGTGTGTGTGTGAGTACTGTTTTCTAGTCATGGCTCATCCTATATAACTACTGATGTACATGCCTTTTTTCTTGTCATCTACTATCTATACACATTTGTTTGTGTGTGGGTGGTACCAATCAATTTGGACACCTACTCATTCAAGGGTTTTTCTTTATTTGTACTATTTTCTAACATTTTATAATAATAGTAAAAACATCAACTATGAAATGGAACATATGGAATCATGTAGTAACAAAGAGTTAAACCAATCAAAAATACATTTTATATTTGAGATTCTTAGTAGCCACCCTTAGCCTTGATGACAGCTTTGCACACTCTTGGCATTCTCTCAACCAGCTTCATGAGGTAGTCACCTGGAAAGTGTTTCAGTTTACAGGTGTGCGGAATTTCGATCAGGAATTCCGCACACACTATGCGTTTTGAGCCAATTAGTTGTGTTGTGACAAGGTATGATTGGTATACAGAAGATGTCCCTATTTGTAAAATACCAAATCAATATTATGTTGAGAACAACTCAAATAAGCAAAGAGAAACGACAGTCCTTTACTTTAAGACATGAATGTCAGTCAATCTGGAACATTTCAAGAATTTAAGTTTTCTTGAAGTGCACTTGCAAAAACCATCAAACGCTATGATGAAACTGGCTCTCATGAGGACTGCCACAGGAAAGGAAGACTCAGAGTTACCTCTGCTGCAGAGTATAAGTTCCAGCCTCAGAAATTGCAGCCCAAATAAATGCTTTTGAGTTCTAGTAACAGACACATCTCAACATCAACTGTTCAGAGTAGACCGCATGAATCGGGCCTTCATGGTCGAATTGCTGCAAAGAAACCACTACTAAAGGCCACCAATAATAAGAAGTGACTTGCTTGGGCCAAGAAACACTAACAATGGACATTAGACTGGTGGAAATCTGTCCTTTTGGTCTGAGGAGTCCAAATTTGTCTTTGTGACGCAGAGTCGGTGAAGCATTCCAGGTGACGCTGGTTGAGAGAATGCCAACGGTGTGCAAAGCTTTCATCAAGACAAAAGGTGGCTACTTTGAATTGTCTTAAAGACATACAAATATATTTTAAGACTTATTTTTTGGTTACTACATGATTCCATATTGGTTATTTCATAGTTTTGATGTCTTCACTATTGTGTATATTTTTTTGGGTGCGGGGCTTTCCTGTTTTTGCATGTTATTTTTGCAATAATACGTGTCGCATCAGTTTGCAAACAATGTTTAATAAAATATATATCATTGAGTTAAAGCCGCATACAAACCACAGTGTCTTTTTGTTTTCTTAAGGCAGCTCCAAAATGCAGGTGTTTCAGCCTAGCTCAGTGCTTTCAATGGTGGTGGGGCAAGCCAGCAGAAAATACAGAGCGTTGCGCTGTGATTGGCTCAGTGTTCTCACTCATGGAGACACTACTTCACCGCCAAGTCTAAAGGTAGAGCTCAAATTCGAGCCTCTTGGGTGCTCCATATTACATTTAGAAGTGCCCATCCAAGAAGGCTCAAGGTCATTGGCTACAGATGAAATTACGCTAAATCACATTTGTAAAGTAGCTTTTATGGAACGGATCATGTCAACATCATACTTTGAAAAGCTTAGCTAGCAATCATCATGAATCATGTCGTCAATCTACTGGCAAATAATTTTTAATCCTTGTCATATGAAGATAAATTGTAGATCAAACGTATCGGTGCTCATCGGCCATTGGACATAAATCGCAAATTCAACAATAAGTTGTTATTGCAAACAATCATTAGCCTGCTATTCAGTAGAGTGGCTGTGTGGTCCCAAGTCTAAGATTAAGGCTCATTCGCCATGCTGTCAATGAAGCATGATTTGTGCCGCACTCAAAACAACTGGTAACGCGGAACTGCAAAATCTGACTTTAGTGAGTTCAAGACAACTGGGAACTCAAAAAAAAGCTACAACTGGGGAAAATACATTTTGAACTTTCTTCCAACTTGGAATTGTACATTCAGAACTCGGCCTCTTTCTAGAGCCCCGACCTGAAGATCACTGGCATGATTCAACCTGTTTTTTTTCCATAGTTCCCAGTTGTCTTGAAAGCACCATAAATCCAGAGAATGCCAGACTGATGAAAGTTTGACAATTTGCCCACAAGGACCTCCGCGCCACCTTCCTATTCAAGTGAGCACAGCACAAGGCGAGTCCAAAAATGTTTTGTATGCTGCTGCATAAATTATGTAATATGCTAGGGAGATATGTGTACTGTATCTAAGAAAGTAATACTAAGTTTATGTTGTGTAGTAAGCTGTTAGTAGTCCATGTGCCTCACCCAAATAATTTGGTATTTTTTTTCACCTCTTAATTTCACCTAATGTTCAGACTTGGTGGTTCACATGTAGCCAATAACCTGTTTTATGGGAAATGTAATCATCAAATATTGTATGAGCTTTCATTGTCTGCTTATATGCCCCCTTTATTTATCTTACGGTTCTGACTTGGTGTATAGAGAGAACACTAAGAACGGCCCATGTTCTGAATTCTGTTGCTGTACATTTCAAAAGCGGTGAACAAATAGTCAATATAGCTATGTCCGTCCTAGCTCGCTCATGAATGTCTTATTTGAAATTATGGATTGCCTCTTATCTGCTTGTCGTCCCCATATTCCATAGTCAGTACATCTCAATTGTCAGTAGGAACCACATTTGTTTAAGCAAGTCAGCAATTTCTTTTTTTTTGTCAATTAGGTTGAATTAACTGTTTTGTTGCCAGCCACATTTTATTTTTTGCCCCACCAAGATTTACACGCTAAAATCGCCACTGGGTGCACCCATCTAGTACCGGGTCAGACACCTTTGCTTACAGAGTGAATTCTTAGGGTCAGGAAACGTTGCTCAATTTATCAACGGACCTAACGTGTGCCAGGAAAACATTCCCCACACCATTACATCACCACCTGTACCGTTGACACCAGGTAGGATGTGGCCATGGACTCATGCTGCTTACGCCAATTCCCACGTCCGCATGACTCAACACCAACTGCGATTCATTGGACCAGGCTACGTTTTTCCACTCAACTGTCCAATGGTGATCGCGTGCCCATTGGAGCCACTTCTTGTTTTTAGCTGTTCGGAGTGGAACCCGGTGTGGTCGTCTGCTGCAATAGCCCATTTGTGACAAGGATCAACAAGTTGTGTTTTCCAAGCAATACTTTTACTCAAGTATTTTACTTGAGTAAAGGTAATGATGCCTTAATAGGAAATTACTCAAGTGAAAGTCACCCAGTAAAATTCTACTTGAGTAAAAGTATTTGGTTTAAAATATACTTAAGTATAAGCCATTTCAAATTCCTTATATTAAGAACCAGACGGCACAATTTTCTTTTTATTGAGCGATAGCCAGGGGCACACTCCAACACTCAGACATAATTTACAAACAAAGCATTTGTGTTTAGGGAGTCCTCCAGATCAGAGACAATAGGGATGACCAGGGATGTTCTCTTGATAAGTGTGTGAATTGGACCATTTTCCTGTCAAAATGTAACAAGTACTTTTGGGTGTCAGGGAAAATGTATGGAGTAAAAAGTACATTTATTTTCTTTCAAAAATGTAAATTGTTAAGTACAGATACTACGATACCGGTCTGCCTGCTTCTTTATATAGTAAGCCACGGCCACTTGACTCACTGTCTGTAGGAGCTAACCATTTCAATGAATGTGGTGGTGTACCTAATAGACTGTTCACTTGGTGTGTATGGAAAGCCTTTCTAATATTGTTGCCCTCAACAGTCTTAATTCGTCAGGGCATGGACTTTACAAGGTGTCTAAAGCGTTCCACAGGGATACTGGCCCATGTTTTTATGCCAATGCTTTCAACAGTTGTCAAGTTGGCTGGATGTCCTTTGGGTGGTGGACGATTATTGCGCCTGGCACCTACTACTATGGCTGTTACGGTGACAGTATTAACGCCCCCCCCGGAGGACACAAGTCCTGATTGCAGTCAAATTTCACATGACTGTTTAGTCACGGTAATTTGGCTTATCCAAGCTCTGATGCTGCTGATGGTCAATAGTAGCCTACCAAACTTGCACATTAATTTGCTTTACAGCGGATGTAGAGTCTAACTGGCATGCATACATACATACATACCCAGCGCTTGAGTTTTCAAGTTTGGGGAAGCTCATTTTCACCATAAAAATTCACCTTTATAATAAAAGCATTACATACATAATCACGTTTGTGGTCACTTTTGACAATGTTGTTTTCCTGCTAATGGACATTCTGGCTTATAGCCTACTGCAATGTGAAGAAATTAACATTTTTTTAGCTTGAGAAAGTTTATCAACATTTTATCTGTTGCGTCAGGCTCATTGCTTAAAACAATTTATTTTTTTTGATGCTCGTGGTTGTATTAATTTGGGATCTATTGCATCCCACAACTGAATGTTTATTTCTCTGACAGAATCGAATAGGTCAATTTTTGTACTATGGGGGATAGTAGATTGACATAGGTTAGTGCTTTTGCTGTTCGTTAGGCAGTTGTGTCTCCGTTGTCTGTCTTCACTTGTAGCCTGTGAGAAAAGACCCGATCACTTGACAGAGCAGTGCGACTGAGCCATTTGGGTGAGTGGTGCTTTGGCACTCAGCCAGGAGAATGGGATTATAATGATTCTTTTCAGGCCAAGGGCACATAGACCACTGGACGCAGAAGGCATGGCTTGTTTTAGGGGCATTACGGCCACACGGGATACAGCCGGGAAATTTAAGGCATTATCAAGTGCTTGTCAAATTATGAATGAGGGATTTCTGAAAAAAAACTATGCAGAGCTTGTGCGTTTCATTGAACTTTTTTCAAATCATTTGTCGCATCATGCGGCCTTAGAATGTATTACAAATGTTGTGCTATATGTTTAGATTTGTATCACAACTAAAGTCACACAAATAATACTAAATTAAGCGCATGGTAGTACCTGTTTTTTTTGTTAACCGCTCAACACAGAATACCCGCATTTGCGCACTCCCTCATTGTTTGGAGAAAATGTCCTTTCCATTTCATTCAGCTACAGTCGGAACTTTACATACACTTAGGTTGGAGTCATTAAAACTTGTTTTTCAAAAACTCCACAAATGTCTTATATACATTGGGGCAAGAAAGTATTTAGTCAGCCACCAATTGTGCAAGTTCTCCCACTTAGAAAGATGAGAGGCCTGTAATTTTCATCATAGGTACACTTGAACTATGACAGACAAAATAAGAAGAAAAAAATCCAGAAAATCACATTGCGGGATTTTTAATGAATTTATTTGCAAATTATGGTGGAAAATAAGTATTTGGTCAATAACAAAAGTTTATCTCAATGCTTTGTTGGCAATGACAGAGGTCAAATGTTTTCTGTAAGTCTTCACAAGGTTTTCACACAGTGTTGCTGGTATTTTGGCCCATTCCTCCATGTCGATCTCCTCTAGAGCAGTGATGTTTTGGGGCTGTTGCTGGGCAAAATGGACTTTCAACTCCCTCCAAATATTTTCTATGGGGTTGAGATCTGGAGACTGGCTAGGCCACTCCAGGACCTTGAAATGCTCCTTACGAAGCCACTCCTTCGTTGCCCGGGCGGTGTGTTTGGGATCATTGTCATGCTGGAAGACCCAGCCACGTTTCATCTTCAATGCCCTTGCTGATGGAAGGAGATTTTCACTCAAAATCTCACGATACATGGCCCCATTCATTCTTTCCTTTACACGGATCAGTCATCCTGGTCCCTTTGCAGAAAAACAGCCCCAAAGCATGATGTTTCCACCCCCATGCTTCACAGTAGGTATGGTGTTCTTTGGATGCAACTCAGCATTCTTTGTCCTCCAAACACGACGAGTTCAGTTTTTACCAAAAAGTTCTATTTTGGTTTCATCTGACCATATGACATTCTCCCAATCTTCTTCGGGATCATCCAAATGCTCTCTAGCAAACTTCAGATGGGCCTGGACATGTACTGGCTTAAGCAGGGGGACACGTCTGGCACTGCAGGATTTGAGTCCCTGGCGGCATAGTGTGTTACTGATGGTAGGCTTTGTTACTTTGGTCCCAGCTCTCTGCAGGTAATTCATTCGGTCCCCCCGTGTGGTTCTGGGATTTTTGCTCACCATTCTTGTGATCATTTTGACCCCACGGGGTGAGATCTTGCCCCAGATCGAGGGAGATTATCAGTGGTCTTGTATGTCTTCCATTTCCTAATAATTGCTCCCACAGTTGATTTCTTCAAACCAAGCTGCTTACCTATTGCATATTCAGTTTTCCCAGCCTGGTGCAGGTCTACAATTTTGTTTCTGGTGTCCTTTGACAGCTCTTTGGTCTTGGCCATAGTGGAGTTTGGAGTGTGACTGTTTGAGGTTGTGGACAGGTGTCTTTTATACTGATAACAAGTTCAAACAGGGGCCATTAATACATGTAACGAGTGGAGAACAGAGGAGCCTCTTAAAGAAGAAGTTACAGGTCTGTGAGAGCCAGAAATCTTGCTTGTTTGTAGGTGACCAAATACTTATTTTCCACCATAATTTGCAAATAAATTCATTAAAAATCCTACAATGTGATTTCTGGAGTTTCTTTTTCTCATTTTGTCAGTCATAGTTGATGTGTACCTATGATGAAAATTACGGGCCTCATCTTTTTAATTTAATTTTTTATTTTTTTATTTTACCTTTATTTAACCAGGCAAGTCAGTTAAGAACAAATTCTTATTTTCAATGACGGCCTGGGAACAGTGGGTTAACTGCCTGTTCAGGGGCAGAACGACAGATTTGTACCTTGTCAGCTCGGGGGTTTGAACTTGCAACCTTCCAGTTACTAGCCCAACGCTCTAGCCACTAGGCTACCTTGCCGCGAACTTGCACAATTGGTGGCTGACTAAATACTTTTTTGCCCCACTGTAGTTTTGTCAAGTCGGTTAGGACATCTACTTTGTGATTGACATGTAATTTTTCCAACCATTATTTACAGACCAGATTATTTCACTTTTTATTCACTGTATCACAATTCCAGTGGGTTGGAAGTTTACAAACACAAAGATTGTACTTTTTGGAGAAATGTCCTCGGGTCTGATGACACAAAAATAGAACCATAATGACCAACATTATGTTTGGAGGAAAAAAGGTGAGGCTTGCAAGCCAAAGAACGCCATCCCAACCATGAAGCACGGGTGTGGCAGCATCATGTTGTGCAGGACTGGTGCACTTCACAAAATAGATGGCATCATGAGGGAGAAATGTGTGTGTGTGTGTGTGTGTGTGTGTGTGTGTGTGTATATAAATATATATAATATAATAATAATATATCCCATTTAGCAGACGCTTTTGTCCAAAGCGACTTACAAGTCGGCTGGGGCCACTACTTTTACATATGGGTGGCCCTAGCGGGAATTGAACCCACGACGCTTGGCGTTGCAAGTGCCATGCTCTACCGACTGAGCCACACAGGACCCCAGTATATATATATATAATATTTATTATTATATATATATATAATATTTATTATTATATTTATTATTATTGAAGCAACATCTCAAGACATCAGTCAGGAAGTTAAAGCTTGGTCGCAAATGGGTCTTCCAAATGGACATTGACCCCAAGCATACTTCCAAAGTTGTGGAAAAATGGCTTAAGGACTACAAAATCAAGGTATTGGAGTGGCCATCACAAAGCCCTGACCTCAATCCTATAGACAATGTGTGGGCAGAACTGAAAATGTGCGCGTGAGCAAGGAGGCCTACAAACCTGACTCGGTTACACCAGCTCTGTCAGGAGGAATGGGCCAAAATTCACCAAACTCATTGTGGGAAGTTTGTGGAAACCTACCCAAAATGTTTGACCCAAGTTAAACAATTTAAAGGCAATACTACCAAATACTAATTGAGAGTATGTTAACTTCTGATCCACTGGGAATGTGATGGCTGAAATAAATCATTCTCTCTACTCTTATTGACATTTCACATTCTTAAATAAAGTGGTGATCCTAACTGACCGAAGACAGGGAATTTTTACTAGTATTAAAATGTCAGTAATTGTGAAACTGAGTTTAAATACATTTGGCTAACGTGTATGTAAACTTCTGACTTCAACTGTATGTTCAATTGTATTCTTCATACTACAAAATATTGCCATGGAATTCTAAGCAAATCTTGTCTGCTAAATTAATTAGTGTAGGACAGATCAGGGCCTAACATAAGGACAAAGAGTATGCTATTCTGTTCTTCTGAAATGGACTACATTTTCTAATAGTAAATTACTGTGAGACTGGCAGTTATTTGCTTGACAATCACTGGCGGACACAATTTTGACTGTCGCAGTCCATATCTACTACCATGTCCCATTCAAAGAAGCTTAAATCTTTTGTCTTGCCCATTCACCTTCTGAATGGCACGCATACACAATCCATGTCTCCAAGGCTTAAAAATCATTTTTAACCGGTCTCCATCTACACTGATTTTAAGTGGATTTAACAAGTGACCTCAATAAGGGATCATAGCTTTCACCTGGTCCCGTGTCACTCAGTTGGTAGAGCATGTCACTTGCAATGCCAGGGTTGTGGGTTCAATTCCCATGGGGGACCAGTACAAAAACTCACTCATGTAAGTTGCTCTGGATAAGTGTGTGTGCCGGACTCTGACATTGCTCGTTCTGATAGTTTGGGATTTTGTGTATTGCTAGGTATTACTGCTCTGTTGGAGCTAAAAGCAAGCATTTTGCTGCACTTGCGATAACATCTGTGTACGCGACCAATAAACTTTGATTTGACATGTCACTTATTCCACTAGGCTGTCTGAGATAGACATGATGGTCGTTGTGGAGAAGACGAGGTGTTTTCTGATCATGAAACATCCTTTACATCAACAGTACCTTATTTGGTTCTGTACCGTATGTAGTTCACATCAATCATGTCATCATAGGCAGACAGGGTAATATCAGTTTTATGTTGTCAACTTCAAAAGAATTATGGCTGAATTGTAAACGTCTGTAGATGACATCTGTTCTAACCTGTCTGATTACTCAGCGACCCTTTAGAATGTCTTGGCTTCCTTTATCTCAGGCTGTGGAAATACTATAGTATTGCTCAAAGCCAGGGGATGATGTACTCTGTTAATTACCTGAGCGGTTCTTCCAACTAGACCTGGCTTGGCTCAAGGGAAGTCCCATGGACCTGGAGTTCTCATTCGTTTAATTTTCTGACACTGTCTGTTCAAAGTGGCCCAAAACATGCAGATCCCAATCACATTGAAGAACATTGTTCAACAGTATAATCTAAGATGATCTATAGCTACCCAGGGGGCCGGAGGGCTGTGAACTAACAGAAGTTGTCAGGCTTGTGGAATTTACATTGTCTGTGAAGTTTAACAGGCAGCAGCGACCAGGAATTCAAAGAATTACAATTAAGGGTTCAGAATGAATACAGCAGGAATCCCAGCTATTCTTCCTAAACAACGTGATTAATGAAACAGCCCATAGTACTGTGTTCAGACATTAGCAGTTGATCTGATGTAAAGTAAGGTACATGCTCAGGGATTACAATGTGACTTTATTTTGAACCTATTCCATTGTCATACTGTAACTATTTGAAACAGAAAACATAATTTGTAACACTAAGTTATTGAAGTTGCAGTGTAGGCTAAAATGTACTCCAAATACTATGGTCTTTGTAACCTTGACTTGGATAATAGTTCTGTTTGGCTGGGTTAATGATTGTATTGACATGGCAGCCGCAAAAAGAGCTTGACATAGGACTAAAACAATTTTACCAAACCTTTTAGTATGTGACTTAGATAAAACTGGAGGGTTTGCGTTTTGATTGTGTTGCTGTCACTCGGATTGAATAATATTGTGGATATAAAGTAGGTCTAGATCTTTTCTGTTTTGTTATTTTGTCCGTCATGGTAAATGACTGACGTACCGTACTTTCCTCTCTGCTTATCCTGCGTCTGACTTCCTTGTCCACAGAGGCCCAATGGAAACTCTGCCCTGCAACACAGTAGGCTACCTAACTTAGTGCTAACCTTATTGCCAGTGCCACATGTTTACCTAGGCCTACAGTAGTTTCCCGATAGTGATGGAATTTAGGCTTACCGGTGTTTTAACGATGCATCTTTCCTGCACCGGCGAAGATGTAACATGCATTTCCCAAAACACCACGAAAAGCGAATTGTCGCTAAGTGCCTTGTTGGAGGATGTTGATACTAAAAGGATCAAAAACGGGAGCGCTGCTCTCGGATCAGCTTTCTCCATTCAAATCTTTCCTTAACAGTTAATTATTTCACAATACTGACAACAGATCAGCTCCTATAGAAATATTACCACCTACGGCTGCTTAAACCAATAAAAATTCACAAAATCACCAATTTGGCACGTTAGGCTACACACATGTTGAGACAAATTAGACAATAGCCTACAAATAGCCAAATAGAACTCAATTGATTGAACAAGAAATTGATTTTACGGCTTGAAATAGGCCTATAGCGTACCGTTTATTTTAATGGAATCATCTCAGTTTTCATTTTAAGCATATTTTTTATATGTTGCTTGTTTTGTTTCAATTGCTAAGACATTGACGACTTTGTAGTCCGCTTTGTTCTGACGTTATCGGTGGTCGCAGAGACAGAATTACATGGTTTATCAATGTTTAGCTGGAAGCTTGTGTATAAAGTGACACGGGAGGGCAGAGAAGCATCTAACGATGCACTTGGTCTGAGGCAGGTGTTAGATTATGACCATTTTCAAGTGCAACGTTAATAAGGATGGTTTTCCCCAAAGAAACACTCCCACGAAGGTTCTAACAATGAACTTAGCCTTAAGAAGCTTTTGGTAAACCTGGCCCAGGGCATTTAATTTGCATTCGTTAGCATTGCCTGCTACATCAAATCAAATTTTACTGGTCACATACACATGGTTAGCAGTTGTTAATGCGAGTGTAGCAAAATCCTTGTGCTTCTAGTTCCGACCATGCAGTAATATCTAACAAGTAACCTAACAATTTGCAAGTAATCTAGCAAAGCCACTCCATGTGTGTGGACAAAATCGTACAGAGGATCTCAAACCAATGGAGTGAGGTATCAGGCAAAGAGTACTTTCTCTTCAGTGGGTAATCGGAGTAAGGCAAGGGGGTGGGGAAGTTGCAGTAGAGTTGGTTTACGATTGCTGTTTTCTCATATCATGTCTGGTCTGGGTGCTAGTGCCTTAGGCCTTCATGAGTTATGTTTCCTGCCTTACCCATCCAGTACAGCATTTGGATTAGGACCAATCTCACTGCCATGACTTGTCCTGATGGTGGTGATCCTAATGTTGAGTGAGTCACACAATTTATTTCAGATTTCTGTAAAAATCATATTACAATTTTATTATCCTAGATCAGGTTATATCATTTGCTCTCCACTTGTAGAACTGAGCGCCTTTGAGACTTCATTAGGGTTTGTTAGGAGACCGGAAGATTAGGGTGTATGTTTGGACTGTCCTTACTCCCCCAGTATCACCTCCCAATGGCTGGGCATTGACGTCAGCACAGCGGTTCTAGGAAGGGAGGGGGAGGCCTTGGCAGTTGGCGCTCAGAACAGGCGAGGTAGTAATTTTCACAGCCAAAAGTAAATGGGGAAAGGAGGAGCTTCTGTCTAAGCAGATACTACAGCAGAGACCAACGGCCTACTGTGCTATTACTCCCTGTAAGTAGTACTATTACATGGTTTTGGAACTACTTTAAACAGCTTTTAAGAAGTGGTCAAGGTCAACCTTTGCTTGCAGGCTCATCCCTTGCTTCCTCTGACTTGACATGCGTGAGTCTGGTGTTGTTGCAGACGAGCTCTACAGTGGATTGTAGAGGCTGGATTGTAGCCCAGACTGAGATCACTGACATCATCCTGTCTATAAGTCTGTAGAGGGAGAGACACTTGTTTTGTTTCCTGTATCTGTTGACTCTACAAATTACTGACCAGTGACCTCAAATCTTTCATCTACAATTTCTAATCATTTTTGTTTTACATTCATTATACCTAATCACTAGTGTGATTCTTTACTATATAGAAAGGGCCTCAGTTCTTCTGAAGTCATTGCTGACAGATCACATTTCTGTCCCGCTTTCCAAGTCCAGTCAAATGGCCAACTGGCCAAGCTGCCTAGTGACAGGTCCATGTTATTAGTTGTGGGATGTCTGCTAACGACGCACATTTTATGACTGCGTTATTGATTTCATTAAGAATGTGTCAACACTGCTGTAGTTGGAAACAATTTCAGAGTGCTCCATGAAATGTCTACCATCTCTCAAACTCTCTGTTCTCACTTGGCAATATCCCTGACCTGGCTTAGTCACTGCTGTGGCCAATTAAGGGATTTGTTCTTGAAGGTGCAGTTTATTGGCAAGAATGTGCATTTTTAATAATGCAAAATGGGTTTGACCTTTGACCTTCAGAATACTTTCTGTGACTTCATATATTTGGAACATTCCCCGTCTGGGCAGGAAGGATGTGAAACTGAATATGTAATCAATTTCTCTTGATTTGAAAAGTAGCTCAATAAATTAGATGTATAAACAGGACTCTGGTTCCGACTCCCCTCTCTTCTCCCAACCTGTCTCCCCCTCAGTTTTCCTTCTGTTTTTCCAAGACTTCACCAGTACCAGTAAGGGAGGTTGGAGGAAATGGCTGGGTTTTCCAGAGAATGTGGAACGCTGTAATTGGGGCATGTCTGTAGGATTTGAGAAAGCCCTTTTTGCAGTAGAGCACTCTATCTCAGGCTGGGACGCTGAATACTGGGTTCATACTGTCATATCATCTGACTACAGTATTTGATAAATGGATCTAAAATGTAGTGGAATGTGCCAATTTTAACAATCTGTTTCTGCCCATGTGCCCTGAGACTCTATTCTCATTCTCATCTCTCTCTATCAGAATCTCCTCGGTTGTACTCTGCCCTCTCCATCAGTGGTGGCCATGAGCGACAAGACGGCTACAGCCAGCTCTGTGCTGACCCCTCAGCGGGAGGGGCTGAGCGTCCAGTGAGCCTGGTGTCCACTCTGTCCTCAGTCTCCTCCCAGGACAGCCACAGCCTCTACGGCAGTACCTCAGCCCTCCCCTCCACACCACCTCCCCCCAGTGGAGCGGACATTGACCTGGAGCTCAGCCCTGCAGAGGGAGCCAGGGAGCAGCCACAGATCAAGACGCAGGGCCTCAGCCAGGGGGGGACCAGAGACCAGTGGCTGAACCACAGTCAGACCAGGTCCCAGTGCAACAACAACGCCACCACCAACAGGAGGACTAATGCACCTCAGACCCATACCTCGCCCTTTGCCACTGAAGCCATGGCGCCCAACCCTAAGCTCAGCTACGTGGACCATGTAGTCATGGAGATAATTGAGACTGAGCGCATGTATGTCAGGGACCTTCGCAGCATCGTGGAGGTGAGTTGCCTTGAGGGTTACATCCAATCAGTTCTGGTTATTAGGACGTCATCTTAATCAATGCAATCTTTTCACTATAGGCCATATGATTAGTGTAATTTAATAGGTCATTTCAGTGTTTCTTTTGGAATGGTATGTAGTTATGACTTAATATCTGTACCTCCTTATATAGAGGTGATTTATTGGAGTTGGCCAGTAATGAGACAAAGGAATGGGCTTCATGGGTTTAGGTTCTCAATTTTCCAAGTGACTGCTGGCCTTTGAAGCCACGTGTCTCTGGTACCTATAAAATATTCTAGGGTTGATTGTTTTACCAGGATCTAGTTTGATTTCCTGGTTGTTTTTTTTAAAGATGTGGTTCAGACAAATGTTCCCTGTGTATTTCGTAACTCACAATAGCAGTTGCATTTCTTCTCCAAATGGCATTCTCATATCAGATGGAAAATTCCATAGTATGTAACCATTATAGCCTGTAAAACCAGCGGATTAGAATTATAGAGTAGCTGTTGTGTGGTTAAGCTTCTGTATGTACGTTAATGCTTTCTGTATGTTTACATTACTGTGAAAGCATACAGAGCTGAGACTGGGATCTTTTCACGTATTTAGTTCTAAAGCAGAATCAGGGCCAGGACACAGCATCTCAAGGCAGAAACTTCTCCCCTGATGATCTTGGTCAGAGATTTGAACAGCTGCTACTGATTTCATCTTCTGGTTGTGGCAAATGGGACAGAGTTGATTCATCCACTCTGCAATCAAGTCAACTGGTCTCTTATGGCTGCTGCCTTTGTAGTCAAACAACTACCAACTGTGCAGATTGATCAGCCTCCCCTATTGCAGCCTTCAGGTTGGAATAATTATCCTCTTTGGATGAGTACTGCCAGGAGTATGGTGGCGTACGTCCTGTTAAGTGCAGGTTATAATGTCTTTAACACATGATGCAGACAGGTCAGAGGTAGTGTGTTACGGGCACTCCTCACTGAGTCTCTGTGTCTGACTGGGCTGCTGGCGCCTTCCCTAGGTGTTGAAGAGAGATCTGCCCTTACCGAGCCCTCGCTACAGCATCCGCCAGAGTAATGACAGTCCTGCTCCCCAGACACTCTCACACTTCCACTGGACTTCCATCTTTTCCGTGAGCACTGCCTAGCTGCCTGCTGCACTGCGACCCAAACTAGGATACGGAGCCCTCCGGGCCCTAGCAGGCAATGGCCAACAAAAACACAGCCATCACAATGCCAACTGAAGAAACATAGCAGAGTAGCAACTGTTTTTTTTTTCCCACAAGCTGTTGAGGTGGGAAAAAGCTGGCCCATTTTTCAATAACAAAATCTACAATTCTCTCAACCCCCAAAAAGTTCAACCTCTCCAATCTAAATGCAGCATTTCAATGACTTGCTCTGCAGTAGCATCTTATTGTGCAAAGTTACAGTAGCAGGGATGTTAAACTTGTCATTTCAGTGATGTATTTGATGATTCATCTGTTTGGTTTTGTCCTGCTACTGTTAGTGTCTGCTCTACACATAAACTATCCAGGAACATGCTCCTCCACACCATATCATAAAGCATGAGCCTCTTAATCTCAGCTCTAAGACAGGTGGACTCACACCTCCAATTCCGCCTTGACAGATGTCCTGAAATTCTGAGGGTCAATATCTGTTTACTGGGTTCCATAGCCTTCTTCCCAACCATTTCTCACTAGGCCATCTCTGTCACTTGACTGCCCAGAAGTATTGCAACCCTTTAAATGCCTCTTCCCCTCCCATCCCCTAGAGGGCATTACCCTTTATGGGTTACCCATCCATAACCACAAGCCTAGACCTAACCTTGAGCTGACAGTCTAATAGTAGGCTGTACATACAGCTAACTGCCCAAATAAAGGAAATGCCAACATAGTGTCATAATAGGGCGTTGTGCCACCAGAACAGCCTCAATGCACCTTGGCATAGATTCTACAAGTCTCTGGAACTCTATAGAGGAATGCAAGACTTTCTTGTGTGTGAGGACTCTACTTTGCACTGACTGGATGTGTGCATGTGTTTGTATACAAACATGAGTGTAATTAGGTGAGAGGAGCAACTGTGCCTATGTTTTTAGTTGATATTGTCTACCCCAGAGTAGTCCTGCAGCCTGATGAGAGAGAGGGGTCATGGGAGGAGAACACTGGGCTGGTCTGAGACTGTTTTTTACAGAGCTACTGACCTCACAGTAACAAGTAATAAATCCTTAAAATAACAATTTGAACCGCTTAGATTTGAACACACAAATCATGAGTCATGCAGTTTTGTTGTAATAGACAGCGGATAGACTTCATCCTATGTGGTCTTTTTAGCCTGTGAACAGGATGTGTAATAACTTGAAACAACATTGAAGCGGAATCCACCAAGGAGGCAACCGCTTGAGCATGTTCAACTTTATCTATACACAAGCTCCCTCTACTGCAAATAATCAGAAATTGTATTTTAGACAGAGCACTCACTCCAGGATGGTTCTTCATTAGGCAGATTGTCGGGGCAGTATAACCAGTGTTATTGTTTCTCTAGGATTACCTGGCTCACATCATAGACATGGACAACCTTCCCATTCGTCCAGACCAGGTTTCTTTCCTGTTTGGGAATATAGAGGACATATATGAGTTCAACAGGTAAGCTGCAAATGTAATTGTTTTATTTTTACAGACAGTCTTCACACAAACAACTCAACCTAACACTCAAACCTTTGAGCAGATGTTGAGAAGACATATTGACCTTTTTAGTGGAATGTTCTTTTGACAAAGATTCAAAGGCTTCCCGGCAGGACATCTGTTGTATGGCTGTGTTGGAGAGTTTATCCATCTAAATCTGTTTTCAGGACAAAGACAAAATGACTGACTAACCAACACCAAATGCAGATTGACCTAGAACAACACAGCAGATTGGGATGAGTAAAGAATGAGACAAATCACACTATGGCTGTATATGTCAACTCTGCTCCAGACGTTATCAGGACGATCACCTGCTCTGTGCACCCATTTGGATGTTTAGATGGGAGATATGAAGCTGTTGTGCAGCATATGCTCACCAAGCCTCATGCCAAAAGAGAAAATAAAACATCCATATCCTCTCAGAGTAAGGCTCCTCCCACATGATTCCCAATGATGGCGTAATGCCATAAAAACCCAATGGTTGAAATAATGGTTCTGGTGCATTTACAGTTGATGTCGGAAGTTTACATACGCTTAGGTTGAAGTCATTAAAACTCGTTTTTCAACCACTTCACAAATTTCTTGTTAACCAACTATAGTTTTGGCAAGTCGGTTAGGACGTCTACTTTGCATGACACAACTCATTTTCCCAACAATTGTTTACAGACAGATAATTTCACTTATAATTCATTGTATCTCAATTCCAGTGGGTCAGAAGTTTACATTCACTAAGTTGACTGTGCCTTTAAACAGCTTGGAAAATTTCAGAAAATGATGTCATGGCTTTAGAAGCTTCTGATAGGCTAATTGACATCATTTGAGTCAATTGGAGGTTTACCTGTGGATGTATTTCAAGGCCTACCTTCAAACTCAGTGCCTATTTGCTTGACATCATGGAAAAATCAAAAGAAATCAGCCAAGCCCTCAGAACAATTTGTAGACCTCCACCAGTCTAGTTCATCCTTGGGAGCAATTTCCAAATGCCTGAATGTACCACGATCATCTGTACAAACAATCATACGCAAGTATAAACACCATGGGACCACGCAGCCGTCATACCGCTCAGGAAGGAGACACGTTCTGTCTCCTAGAGATGAACGTACTTTGGTGCAAAAAGTGCAAATCAATCCCAGAACAACAGCAAAGGACCTTGTGAAGATGTTGGAGGAAGCGGGTACAAAGGTATCTATATCCACAGTAAAACGAGTATTGCATCGACATAACCTGAAAGGCCACTCAGCAAGGAAGAAGCCACAGCTCCAAAACCTCCATAAAAAAGCCAGACTACGGTTTGCAACTGCACATGGGGACAAAGATCGTACTTTTTGGAGAAATGTCCTCTGGTCTGATGAAACAAAAATAGAACTGTTTGGCCATAATGACCATTGTTATGTTTGGAGGGGAAAGGGGGCCAACTGTGATGCACGTGGGTGGCAGCATCAGGTTGTGCGGGTGCTTTGCTGCAGGAGGGACTGGTGCACTTCACAAAATAGATGGCATCATGAGGTAGGAATATTCTGAGGATATATTGAAGCAGCATCTCAAGACATCAGTCAGGAAGTTAAAACTTGGTCGCAAATGGGTCTTCCAAATGGCCATTGACCCCAAGCATACTTCCAAAGTTGTGGCAAAATGGCTTAAGGACAACAAAGTCAAGGTATTGAAGTGGCCATCACAAAGCCCTGACCTCAATCCTAAAGACAATTTGTGGGCAGAACTGAAAAGGCGTGCGTGAGCAAGGAGGCCTACAAATCTGACTCAGTTACACTAGCTGTCAGGAGGAATGGGCCAAAATTCATTGTGGGAAGTTTGTGGAAGGCTACCCGAAACGGTTGACCCAAGTTAAACAATTTGAAGGCAATGCTACCAAATACTAATTGAGTGTATGTAAACTTCTGACCCACTGGGAATGTGATGAATGAAATAAATCATTCTCTCTAATCTTTCACATTCTTAAAATAAAGTGGTGATCCTAACTGACCGAAGACGGGGAATGTTTACTGAGATTAAATGTCAGGAATTGTGAAAAACTGAGTTTAAATGTATTTGGTTAAGGTGTATGTACATTTTTGACTTCAACTGTATGAGATTTCCACCAGTGTAAAATAGAGCTTTTGATTAGTGATTGTTACATCTAAAGCAGGGAGAGTTTTCATGTGCATCCCTCTGGCTCAACTACAGCATCAATATACAATGTGTTACACTGGAGTGGGGAGTTTGCTGTTGTTTTATAAAGTAAATGAAGTTAGACTGGATTACTAAGATGTAGTCTGACCCAGACATGGCTGCTACAGCCTGGGGATGCGTGCCATTGCCCGCGTTACACTTTCCATCATCTCGGCTAAACCCTGCTAACTGGCACGACTCAGTCGCAGCAAGGGCCCAGGGTGAGCTGATCCGCAAGAGCAAAGAGTACTTTTAAAGCACTGGTTTGAAAACATGTGCAAATCAAATGTTATTTGTCACATACACATGGTTAGCAGATGTTAATGCGAGTGTAGCGAAATGCTTGTGCTTCCAGTTCCGACAATGCAGTAATAACCAACAAGTAATCTAACTAACAATTCCAAAACTAATATCTTATACACAGTGTAAGGGGATAAAGAATATGTACATAAAGATATGAATGAGTGATGGTGCAGAGCAGCATAGGCAAGATACAGTAGATGGTATCGAGTACAGTATATACATATGAGATGAGTATGTAAACAAAGTGGCATAGTTAAAGTGGCTAGTGATACATGTATTACATAAGGATGCAGTAGATGATAGAGTACAGTATATACGTATACATATGAGATGAATAATGTAGGGTATGTAAACATTATATTAGGTAGCATTGTTTAAAGTGGCTAGTGATATATTTTACATCCTTTCCCATCAATTCCCATTACTGAAGTGGCTGGAGCTGAGTCAGTGTGTTGGCAGCAGCCACTCAATGTTAGTGGTTGCTGTCTAACAGTCTGATGGCCTTGAGATAGAAGCTGTTTTTCAGTCTCTCGGTCCCAGCTTTGATGCACCTGTACTGACCTCGCCTTCTGGATGATAGTGGGGTGAACAGGCAGTGGCTCGCGTGGGTGTTGTCCTTGATGATCTTTATAGCCTTCCTGTAACATCGGGTGGTGTAGGTGTCCTGGAGGGCAGGTAGTTTGCCCCCGGTGATACGTTGTGCAGACCTCACTACCCTCTGGAGAGCCTTACGGTTGTGGGCGGAGCAGTTGCCGTACCAGGTGGTGATATAGCCCACCAGGATGCTCTCGATTGTGCATCTGTAGAAGTTTGTGAGTGTTTTTGGAGACAAGCCGAATTTCTTCAGCCTCCTGAGGTTGAAGAGGCGCTGCTGCGCCTTCTTCACGATGCTGTCTGTGTGAGTGGACCAATTTAGTTTGTCTGTGATGTGTATGCCGAGGAACTTAAAACTTACTACCCTCTCCACTACTGTTCCATCGATGTGGATAGGGGGGTGTTCCCTCTGCTGTATACTGAAGTCCACAATCATCTCCTTAGTTTTGTTGACGTTGAGTGTGAGGTTATTGTCCTGACACCACACTCCGAAGGCCCTCACCTCCTCCCTGTAGGCCGTCTCGTCGTTGTTGGTAATCAAGCCTACCACTGTTGTGTCGTCCGCAAACTTGATGATTGAGTTGGAGGCGTGCGTTGCCGCGCAGTCGTGGGTGAACAGGGAGTACAGGAGAGGGCTCAGAACGCACCCTTGTGGGGCCCCAGTGTTGAGGATCAGCGGGGTGGAGATGTTGTTGCCTACTCTCACCACCTGCGGGCGGCCCGT
This sequence comes from Oncorhynchus masou masou, assembly GCF_036934945.1. Taxonomy (NCBI): domain Eukaryota; kingdom Metazoa; phylum Chordata; class Actinopteri; order Salmoniformes; family Salmonidae; genus Oncorhynchus; species Oncorhynchus masou. Next base: position 36,752,350 of record NC_088232.1, on the reverse strand, counting down.
CAGGAAGTCCAATACCCAGTTGCACAGGGCGGGGTCGAGACCCAGGGTGTCGAGCTTGATGACGAGCTTTGAGGGTACTATGGTGTTAAATGCCGAGCTGTAGTCGATGAACAGCATTCTCACATAGGTATTCCTCTTGTCCAGATGGGTTAGGGCAGTGTGCAGTGTGGTTGAGATTGCGTCGTCTGTGGACCTATTTGGGCGGTAAGCAAATTGGAGTGGGTCTAGGGTGTCAGGTAGGGTGGAGGTGATATGGTCCTTGACTCGTCTATCAAAGCACTTCATGATGACGGAAGTGAGTGCTACGGGGCGGTAGTCGTTTAGCTCAGTTACCTTAGCTTTCTTGGGAACAGGAACAATGGTGGCCCTCTTGAAGCATGTGGGAACAGCAGACTGGTATAGGGATTGATTGAATATGTCCGTAAACACACCAGCCAGCTGGTCTGCGCATGCTCTGAGGGCGCGGCTGGGAATGCCGTCTGGGCCTGTAGCCTTGCGAGGGTTAACACGTTTAAATGTTTTACTCGCCTCGGCTGCAGTGAAGGAGAGACCGCATGTTTCCGTTGCAGGCCGTGTCAGTGGCACTGTATTGTCCTCAAAGCGGGCAAAAAAGTTATTTAGTCTGCCTGGGAGCAAGACATCCTGGTCCGTGACTGAGCTGGATTTCATCTTGTAGTCCGTGATTGACTGTAGACCCTGCCACATACCTCTTGTGTCTGAGCCGTTGAATTGAGATTCTATTTTGTCTCTATACTGACGCTTAGCTTGTTTGATAGCCTTGCGGAGGGAATAGCTGCACTGTTTGTATTCGGTCATGTTACCAGTCACCTTGCTCTGATTAAAAGCAGTGGTTCGCGCTTTCAGTTTCACGCGAATGCTGCCATCAATCCACGGTTTCTGGTTAGGGAATGTTTTAATCGTTGCTATGGGAACGACATCTTCAACGCACGTTCTAATGAACTCGCACACCAAATCAGCGTATTCGTCAATGTTGTTGCCAGACGCAATACGAAACATGTCCCAGTCCACGTGATGGAAGCAGTCTTGGAGTGTGGAGTCAGCTTGGTCGGACCAGCGTTGGACAGACCTCAGCGTGGGAGCTTCTTGTTTTAGTTTCTGTCTGTAGGCAGGGATCAGCAAAATGGAGTCGTGGTCAGCTTTTCCGAAAGGGGGGCGGGGCAGGGCCTTATATGCGTCGCGGAAGTTAGAATAACATTGATCCAAGGTTTTGCCAGCCCTGGTGGCGCAATCGATATGCTGATACATTTTAGGGAGTCTTGTTTTCAGATTAGCCTTGTTAAAATCCCCAGCAACAATGAATGCAGCCTCAGGATGTTTGCAAAGAGTCAAATAAAGTTCGTTCAGAGCCATCGATGTGTCTGCTTGGGGGGAATATATACGTCTGTGATTATAATCGAAGAGAATTCTCTTGGTAGATAATGCGGTGTACATTTGATTGTGAGGAATTCTAAATCAGATGAACAGATGGATTTGAGTTCCTGTATGTTTCTGTGATCACACCACGTCTCGTTAGCCATAAGGCATGCGCCCCCGCCCCTCTTCTTACCAGAAAGGTGTTTGTTTCTGTCGGGTGCGATGTGTGGAGAAACCCGCTGGCTGCACCGCATCCGAGAGCGTCTCTCCAGTGAGCCATGTTTCCGTGAAGCAAAGAACGTTACAGTCTCTGATGTCCCTCTGGAATGCTACCCTTGCTCGGATTTCATCAACCTTGTTGTCAAGAGACTGGACATTGGCGAGAAGAATGCTATGAAGTGGGGCACGATGTGCCCGTCTCCGTAGTCTGACCAGAAGACCGCCTCGTTTCCCTCTTTTACGAAGTCGTTTTTTTGGGTCGCCGGCTGGGATCCATTCCGTTGTCCTGGTTGAAAGGCAGAACACAGGATCCGCTTCGCGAAAGTCATGTTCTTGGTCGTACTGATGGTGAGTTGACGCTGATCTTATATTCAGTAGTTCTTCTCGACTGTATGTAATGAAACCTAAGATGACCTGGGGTACTAATGTAAGAAATAACACGTAAAAAAACAAAAAACTGCATAGTTTCCTAGGAACGCGAAGCGAGGCGGCCATCTCTGTCGGCGCCGGAAGTAACTCTTGCACATTTCCCAGGTGATGGAGGACATTAATTCAAGCAGAAACTGTATGAACCTCTGAGGAGATGTGAAATGGCATTCTCATTTGTCATTGTATTGGAGAATGAATGTCTCACGCAGCAGACTGTAATACAGTTCATTTTCATACGCAGGGTTTTCAGATGGTCCTAGACTTGTCATTCAGTTTATAGATGTGCATGACTGACTAGTGACTGCATCTGAGTCATGCTATTATTAAAGCTACAGTACTGCTCCCGTTTTAGGGTCCGGTCACTGTAAAGGTCATCACACTGAAATCTTCTTGTACCCCTGAAACAGAAACAATGTTTCCCTGCCACTATAGGCCACATTGGCTTGATGAAAGAATGTCTTGGAACATGTTCATGATTTGTCAAGAAAATATTTGTCTTCAGGCAAAACAAAAAAGTATAAAGACATACCATTGTACTCAGCATATTGACATATTGCTATGTTGTTCCTTTATTTCGTCAGCCCATGCAGCTGAAGGGTGTTGTAAGTTATGGAAGTGTTTGATTTTGTGTGTGACCATGAAAAACAACTTTTGTTGGTTTTGTACTCCTTTTATGTTTTTGCATGGTAACCCCTCTCTCCTTGTGTCCACTCTGCTGTGGGAAACCTGACCCTGTTGAGTCTTGGGGCAGAATGAGGTTAACCAGAACAAATGCATTCAGCCATGCAAAACATAAACATGTTTTCATACTTAACATAGTACCTGGATGTAGTTTACACTGAATTTCTTTTGTGGTCTCCGACCTAAACCTTATTCTAGTCTTGCGTCGGTCTGTCTTCCTCTACAGTGAGCTGCTGCAGTCTCTGGACATGTGTGAGAATGACCCGGTTGCTGTGGCCAGTTGCTTCGTAGACAAAGTGAGAGGAGGCCACTCGCACAGACTGAATTGATACCTATCATCGGGAAGCTGGACAGGCTGGAGTGTTATTGATCTGGTTTTGTGTTTTTCCTCCCTTTGCTATTTTATAGAGTGACGCTTTTGAAATCTATACACAGTACTGCACAAACTACCCCAAGTAAGTAGAAGAATGTAAAGGTTTTCTGGAACCTTTTGGGGGACATATTAAGAATCTGTGACCTTAAATTACAATGGAAGTCATATGAAACGATGCATTGACTTGTGTTCCCTCTAGCTCTGTGGGTACACTGACCGACTGCATGAGGAGTACGACTCTGGCCAAGTTCTTCAGGGATCGCCAGGCCTTCCTCAAGCGTTCTCTCCCCCTGGGTTCCTACCTGCTCAAACCTGTCCAGAGGATCCTCAAATACCACCTGCTTCTGCAGGTACCCTGGTCCTCACTGCATACTACCTTTTCTATGGGTAGAGATGGTCCAAGTAAGCTGTGTAGAATTGTACTTCTGCAATTGCAGGTTGATTGTGGGTTCCCTTGACAGGAGGCCAATAAATGTTTAACCTGGTAAGATGGCAATGGTAGAGCATTATATAGCATACAACAACACATTCAACTTCATTCCAGAGGTCTTGATTCCTCATGTTCTGGCTGTTTTCCCTCTAACAGGAGATCGCCAAGCACTTTGACCCTGAGAAGGAGGGCTATGAGGTGGTGCAGGAGGCCATTGACACCATGACCGGGGTGGCCTGGTACATCAATGACATGAAGAGGAAACACGAGCACGCTGTCAGGCTGCAGGTCAGTATGTCTACTCTCAGGGAGAGGTGAATGGAATTTGACCCGCCCCTTTCCACCTGCCACTATTGTGTTACACTATATAATGATGCAGGTGTATCTAATTTGTCTAATTTTGTATGTGATTTTTTCTCAATAGGTTTTATATCAGTTAATGAAGTGTAGCTACTCTTGCTCTGCTCATAGTTTATCCTGTCTGTCATGGCCATAGCTTTAGTATGCTGTTTCACTGTCTTGCTGGAGGTTGTGTTGATGGGGAATCCTTTTAGTCACCCAGCAACTATTCCAGGTTGCTCTCCTGCTGCTCCCACAGTAACTCCCTGACTGAGTTTACTGTACTGTGTGGGGGCAGGCTATTTAATTTTTTTTGTTTAGTTGCACAGTCTTTGTTGTTCCAATAAAGCAGCCCATTAACTTCCAAAATCAACCTTAAGACATTTGCTGAAACCTAAACCTTTAGGAAAAAAATGGCCAAAGCAAATGTGTAAACCTGCTCCGAGTGGTATTGATCAGTAAGCCTCCGAGGTGGCTCAAAGCTCCATGTCTCCCCGACCTCTGTTTAGTTTGGTCAGGGATTTGGGGCCTCGTAGGGACTCAATAAATCTGCCACAGTGTCTGCTGGGTTTTCTATTTGTTTCAATTTATGCCTTTGATTAGATGGTGAGTTCACTGCCCATTGGTTCCTGGCCTACCTGTTGTTGTTTTCTGTTGTCGCATTAAACAAATACTGTTCTCTTCAGACTTTTCACCTCTTGTGCATCCTTTTATGTACAGTTTTGTCAGTGTTGTGTACACAGACTAGGTTTACGAGACCTAGATACAATCAGGTGTGTGTGTGTGCAGGAGATCCAGTCTCTCCTGATCAACTGGAAGGGTTCTGACCTCACTACGTATGGAGAGCTGGTGCTGGAGGGAACCTTCCAGGTCCAACGTGCCAAGAACACCAGGATGCTGTTCCTCTTTGACAAGATGCTCCTCATCACCAAAAAGAGAGGAGAGCACTATGTCTACAAGACACACATATTGGTAATGAACAAAAAGTAGAGGAACCTAACCCAAATGCCATGAGCTAGCTCTGTTGGGTTGGCGTAACGTTGCTTCCTGTGGTTTCAGTGCTCAACCCTGATGCTGCTTGACAGCGCCAAGGACCCCCTGCATTTCAGTGTGATCCACTTCAAGCATCCCAAGCAGCCTCACACTGTGCAGGTGCGTGTGGATCATAAGCCCGTCCTCTCTTGTCATAAGAGTAGTTCTGTATGAGCTCAGTATAATTGACAAGTGTCTTTTTCAGGCCAAGACTGTAGAGGAGAAGCGCCTCTGGGCTCATCATATCAAGAAACTGATTCTAGAGAACCACCACACCATTGTCCCACAGAAGGTAAATCTATAGCGACAAGGGTTTCCTCTCCACTCCTGTCAAGTAGCCCACAATCTTGCGCCAGCCAAGTCTAATCCCTTCCTCTAAACAAATGTTCTGGCTTCCGGGTTAACATGTGAATGAAGGTTGTATGTGAGGGTGGCTTCTGTTCTTTTCAACTAACTTAAAATATACATTTTCTAGTTCACTAACTTTTTTTCTTAAGTCTAACATAACTTCTTACTTGAAAATAGCTCATAAACTGCGTCCCAACAACAAGAGAAATCGGAACGAAACTCACCCACAGTACCTATGGCGGAAGAGACTAGGATGACTGAAAACTCTGCACCAGGCCTACCTACCGTCTCTGCTTCAGGCCTACCTACAAACTTTGCTTCATGATTCTCAGAACTCAAAGGGACAATGAACACTGCTTTTGCCCCAATATCCACTACTCTCGATAGCGTTGCAAAACCATAGATGGATGGCCATGGCCAACAGATTTTGCTCAACATCCATTATCCATCTGGCTACAGTGACAGAATTGTTGCACTGGAAGAAAGGTGCACATCGCTGGAGAAAAACTAGCTCCTTTCCGAAACCATAGATGGTATAGAATTTTTCACAGCGTTCAAATATACGAATCACAAATATTGAAAATATTCAGAGGGCTCTGTCATTAAATTAATGTCTGAATTTTTCACTAAGAACCTGGGGCAAGACGTTTTCCCCTAACTACCAGTTTTAGCCTGGGCACATTGAATTGGCAAGGTACGTACCAGGCCGAACGCTAAGAGAAGGCAGATGTCACGTTCTAATAGACATACTTTTTGAGGTTTGGCCTAGTTATTTTTTTGTGAAATACATCACATCTGATTGTGAGACATCTGATAATTCAAATTCACTATCATCAATGAAAGACTTATCACTCTACCAACACAAAAGGGCTCCTGAGTGGCGCAGTGGTCTAAGGCACTGCATCTCAGTGCTAGAGGCGTAACTACAGACCTTGGTTAGATTCCAGGCCGTGATTGGGAGTCCCATAGGGCGGCGCACAATTGGCCCAGTGTCGTCCGGGGTAGGATGCCATTGTAAATAAGAATGTGTTCCTAACTGACTTGCCTAGTTAAAGGTTCAATAAAAAACATTTAAAAAGTGGTGCCTCAGTGAGGCTCACCTCATGGAATGTCGAAGGGCTAAATGGACCAATCAAGAGATCCAAATTATTCTTCCATCTTAAACATCTACAGACCAATATATAGACTCCGTAGCACATGGGTGGTTCAGTTTTTATCATTCAAATATCAACACTAGGGCCAGATGGCCTGCCTTTCTTATTCATAAGAAGATACCCTTCATTCCGTCAGACGTCATAACAGATTCAAAAGGAAGATGCATTATTGTAACCTGTACACTTTGTGAAACACCCATGGTATTGCTGAATATTTACGCTCCCAACGGGGACTATGTAATCTTCACTAACAATCTCTTATCCATTTGGACAGTCACTATTTGAGCTTCGGAGTAGATATTAACTGTCATAGATTGAAAATTAGATCGCTCACATCCTAGAACCCATCAGTCAATGATGTCCAAAGCTTTCTCCATATGTATTCAATGGAATGGTTGCACTGACCCCTGGATATTACAAAACACTTGGGTTGGCGTAACGTTGCTTCCTGTGGTTGTGTAGCTTTGGTTGAAAATCATATTTTGAAAATCTGAGATGACAGTGTTGTTAACAAAAGGCGAAGCTTGTGTTTGAATATATTTAATTTCATTTGCGATTTTCATGAATAGGAAACTTTGTGTTATGGTAATGAGCTTGAGGCTATGATTATGCTCCCGGATACGGGATTGCTTGACGCTAGAGGTTAACATACAATTTCAATCTATCGAATAGAATCTACAGAGTTCAGGTTTAATTAGATACGTTTACTAAGAGGATTAGTATATCATTAATTGACTGACCCGGTCTCTCAAGATCTCCCAACAGTACGATTTCTAAGGTCAATTTTAGATCAATGTTCTGCATTTTCAGATGTACCGATTCCATGGTACAGGGTGTAGCCCGTTTCTGGTCTCAGATTCAGGAATGCTCATCCAAAAAGCTCATCCCAACTATTTTGCAATCTGTATGGCACAACTGTCAACATCCTGGTCCTCATATGAAACTTGCACACTTTCATATTTATGCTATTTTTATTCCTCTGCCAGTTTTGATCCTTTACATTGGGAAGACAGACCAGCTCCCTGTCACCTGCCTCCTCCATTTTTGGGGTCATGCTGCAATCAATTGGTTGTACTCTTGGAATGCGCAGACCTTCCCATACAATTCTGGACTTAATATAAAACTTGAGTCATTGGCATACATGGACACCATTTGTTTTAAAGCCTTGGTTTTCTAATCCTCTATTGTTATTTGATCTGATTTTAATAGCTAGCATTTTGATGGCCATAAGGAATAGATATGGTGACTGCAGACTCCCTTGTTTTAACTCCTCTTGACAATTCAAAACTCTCTTGAGAAATATCCTATATTTACTATTTTACACTTGGGGTTGTTATACATTACTTTTACCCATTTTATAAGAGAATCACTGAAATTTAAAAATTCAGGCATTTTTACAAATAAAATCCGGTCTTTATCAAAGGCCTTTTCAAACTCCGCTTTAAATACCAGGCCTGTCTTAGATGTTTCATGGTGTTCTATTATTTCTAGTAGTTGTCCTATATTATCTCCAATGTATCATCCATGTAAAAAAAACTGTCTGATCAGGATGAGATGCTATTGAGCCCACACTACTACACTGTCTGAGCCAAGGACTACATGCTTTCTGGTAAGTTTTGATTTTTTAAATTTAATTTTACCTTTATTTAACCAGGCAAGTCAGTTAAGAACACATTCTTATTTTCAATGACGGCCTGGGAACAGTGGGTTAACTGCCTGTTCAGGGGCAGAACGACAGATTTGTACCTTGTCAGCTCGGGGGTTTGAACTTGCAACCTTCCGGTTACTAGTCCAACGCTCTAACCACTAAGCTACCCTACAATACTGGGTGGGGTGAATATATTTTTTACATGATTTATACATGATTTTTTGTTAACTAGTAAATAGTTGCCTATAGCAAAGTGTGTTTAAATAATTTCTAACTTGTTAACCATTTCTGCTAGTTAGTTTTTGCCACCTGTTTTTACAAAACATTATCTGATTAACTTTTTTGTAGGTGTTTAGCGATTCCATAGAAAATGGTTCCCTGCCACTTATACAAGCTTCTATATTGCTTATACTTTAATTTATTTTGTATTTACTTAACTTTTATTTTGAAAGAGAAGACATTGAGACTTCCAAATGTGCCCTGTATAATACTATTTTTAAATAATTTGTGTACATTTATAATCATGGTAAGCACAACAAACATCACAAATCAACCAGAAAAACAGTTGCATTCCTCCGTAAATAAGTCCCCAATCAATACTTTAAATTGCACCAGATAAAGATCAAGATGAAATGTATTTTGAATTGTGTTCCGGCAATACAGTGCATTAAATTTAAAAGCAAATTTACCTAGCTCTGTGGAGACCCTAGAAACCTTAACCAATCCTTGAAATAAGAAGATTCAAATTACTACGATCCCCGCCCTATGGCATGGTGGCACGAGGTGATTTAAATACTTTTGGAATATTTCCTGAAAACAATGTTAAATAACAAATTATTTTTTTATTTTATTTTAAGGCAACAATGATGGGCGCTGCACACTTAAGCAGACCAGAATCCAATTGCCGGCTTCAGTGGATTTCTTGTCTATTGCTAGCATCACTTGTCTATTGCTAGCATAATTTCTCTGATCATTCAGCAAGTTTTCCCTATCAGCATTCAGCCTAATATCATTGTAAATAGGCTTAGAAGTTCTATCAAAGAGAGCCCGCTGATTGAAATGCATCAATTACGGCATTTTCTTCCCCTGTAATGAGGCCAGTGTATGAATGAATTTGTTGTGGCAGAGAGGAGGCAGTTTTCCAGAATTTAGCCGGGCTCCCATTTCAATATGAAAGAGCAGTTTTGTAATAATCAGATTTAGCCTTTTAGATTTAGATTTTACACAATGATTCCTCAGTTGCTTAAGAACTTGTCTGACAGGCCTAAGCCGGTGTTTCTGGCCTTGACCCAAGCATCATCCCTTTTATAAATGACATTTGATAATTCCGGTGTGCACTAGGCATTGAATCAACCTTTTTAACACTTAATATTTTGAAGGGAGCATGATTATTCACAATGGTATAGAAGACATCTGCAAAGAAGCGCAAAGCTAAATCAGGTTCAGGGATAGCTGAAATACAATCAAGGTCACTAGAATAAAGATTGTGTTGACTGACGTTCCTCTTTGTAATGGCGCGAGGCTTAGATTTTTGTATTCTCCCATCTCTAACACAACTGGGCAATGATCACTAATCTCTTGGACGAAGACGCCAGTAGAAACATATTTATCTGGCGTAGTCGTTAAAATAAGATCAATCGGAGTTGACTTTGAAGGATCTTCCCCAAACTGCCGGAGGCATTGCCATGAGACAAACTGCTTTAACATTTTAAATCTAGCCAGAAGAGGTTAATCTCATACATTTTACTTGTATGTTATGTGCTTCGGCAACACCACCCTTAACAGAACTATGGAGAAGTGGGAACATGAGATGAATATAGAACTTAAACTGGTGGGAAAGCGCTATTAAAAAGGGTAAACTCGTCTTCTTTCTGTGCTTGGCTCCGACTCATCCAGTTCAAGGTGCTCCTTCGAGTTCATTGTGAGCAAGTCCAGACAGGCAGACATATACCCTGATATATAGAGGACAAATGTGAATGCTGTGCTCAGTCACCTGCAAACCTAACATGCATCCTGGTCTTTCTCCAAATGGATAAGCTTTCTGGACTTCTGTCTTTTGAAATCTTGTCACTGTATCTTAGCTATTCAACGTCAATCATCTCCCTATGTTGCTATTTTTGGAGCTGTAGAAGACCCCCCTCGTATATTGTCTAAACACTCATAGTATTGCATTCACAACTCTTCTGGCAGGATTCTACTGAATTGGAAATCCGCAGCCCCTTCCTCTCTAGCTGTATGGCTCTAAGATATATTTTTTCTTAAATTGGAAAATATCAATTTCACCTTTTAAGAGGATTAACAGATAAATTGTACTCCCTTTGACAACCCTTGATTTCATTATTTGATGATTTCTCTACCCTTTCTACTGAATGAACAATTACCCGGCTTAAATATAAACAATTACATTTAGCTTGAACCTTTGACTTGACTCCCATTCAGTTTTACGATGTTGACCTAGACTGCATATATGGCGCTATATACTATTCCTTCTAATATGACTAGTAAGATTACCCAAATAAATGATTCTCATTCAATCATCTACTACAGTTCCCTTCTTATTTTTCATTCCTACATTTTTACATTTTTTTATTATATATTTATATTATGACAAAGAAATACTATTAGTCTTAACACACTTCTGCATAAAATAAATGTTTTTTGTGTGTATCTCCATGTAATCTCCTTTATGACATGCTGATGTTCGTTGTTTACATGTAGACCTATGCACCTTATAGGAAGGGTGGGGGGTGGAGATGTTCTTTGTTTTAACTAAATGTATCAATGCTGCATTTGAAGTCTAATAAAAATGACACCGTTTTCTTTTGATTTCTGTCTTCCAGGTAAAAGAGGCCATCCTCGAAATGGATTCTCTCTGTGAGTATTCCAGATAAATATGGTTAATATGAATAAAAGATAAAGGCACTAAACATAAACAATGTAATAGCTGTGGCTGTTAACAAAGCAACAGGAAAGGATGTCATTGAGTGCAAGAGGATGACTTCACTGGAAATGTGGAACAATTATTAACTGTTGTCCCCATTTGAAGAGTAGAGAACGATTTCTTTAATTCACTGACCTGGTTTTGACTGAGTGAGCGGTAGTGCCTGAGTGATGGTGTTGCTTGCTGTGCTGTGTGCAGACCCAGGGTCTGGGAAGTACCGCTACAGCCCAGAGAGGCTGAAGAAGGCTGGATACTGCCGGGCTGAAGACCTTTCCCCAGAGGGGAGTTCCGGGCGCAGGACATCAGGTGAGTTAGTTGCCTCCCCCCTGCACATAGTAAAACAATGTTTTGTTTTATGGAAAACAACACCAAAGCCAAGCCATCTCTTCAGGCTTGATTGGTTCCACTTACCCCACAGTTCTACAGTATGAAACTATTCTTACGAGGCTCCCTGGTTTTTGGTTGCGTCTCAGAAGCTCATTGCTTGTGATATCAGTCCATGAGAATTCTGTATGTTTGCCACAAATATATTCACTATGCTTCAACTGTCTTTTTTACATTTTAGAACCAGGGAAACAGATCGTAAGGACAACCAAAGGTAAGGCAACAGGGATGCCACTAATTTACTTATCACTGCGATCTTGTTAAAGAGGTCCCTGTTAGAGGCTTTTCATTATCATGAGGAGATTTGTATGTTAAATGAAGATTGAGACCAGATTAACATTCTGGCCTGGCTCATAACCCTGGAGCCACTGCTGCCATGATTCAGGTTCCCTGTCGCCCATACTGAGTCTCAGTATTCACCCCATGCTATCATTCTGCCGTAGATGGACCCCTGGACAGATGATCAAAAGGCCAGACCCCTACTCCTCTCTCAACCCCACAACCCCCTCTGCCCTAGATCACCCATAATGATGTTAATTATGGGCCATATTACTGAAAGGCTTTGTCATGCAGGAGCTCTTTTCAATAGTCAAATTCAGTCCTGGCTTTAGATCTGTGGCTTGCGCTGCTCTCATGCATTCTAATTGACCGGCAATGAAAGGGCAGTGATGGGAGAGAATGGAAGGGGAGATAGAGGTAATTATGGTTATATGAACAGCAGTAATAAGTTGGGAAATAAATAAGTGTGGTTAGGTTATATTAAAGACAAATGGGTTTTGGAGGAAATTGTCTCCGTGTGACTTCCCCAGTCAGTCTGCCATGGCTGTGCAGTCAGCCTCGTTATCTCTGCTGATTTTTAAATATAGAGCAACAAAGGGATAAACTAAGTTCCTCTGTCTTGTCTCTGTGGCGTCTTTACGCCCTCTCAAATCAATTTAGCTACAAACCTAATGACGTAATTTTCTTGTTCTTCATATTCCTCAGTCAGAGAGGACTGTCCTTGTGAATTGCCTTATTTCTGAGTCTCTGAAAGGAGGCATTTCTCATTCACAGTTTATCCAATTAACTTGCCAGTTTTCAGATATTATTAGTGTGTTTACAGTATGATATAACTCTACTTTTTTGTTGAGGCAGCATTGTTGACATTCTCTTATTTTCTCCTCTTCATTATCTTCTCCTGACTTGCAGCCATTCTGAAGGTAAGCTTCCCAATGATGAAAGTACATTTTTCCCTGCCATGTTTTTTTCTCCTCTGTGCAGAAAAGAGAAATCGGTTGACTCCGTTCAATGTGGATCAGTGAGATGTTGTTCTCACAGGTTTGACACTGACTCTGAAAGGAAATGCAGAATAAACCTTGCTGAGAGAAATTAACCCCAATAGAGGAATTGCTACTCTAAGCTTATTGGGCTGAACCATATTGTGTTAATAAAGGCAGAGGTTTCTGGCTCAGGGTTTTGTTGATTAGTGATGTGTCCACAATGTGGGGCGCACAGCATGCTAGCTTGGCATGATCACATGATGTACCTTCATATCTCACGCCGTGCTAAAGCAGTCACATTTATACCATTATTTTCACCTCCTTGCAATTACATTAAAAAGGAACATCTCTATGCTGGCCTTGCAATAACACCTCAACTCTCTGTGACTTCAAGCTACAGCACACAGACAGTGAAGGTGCTCTTCTGGGAGACAGGCGTTCCCTGCAGCCAACTGCTAGTGTCAGTATGCTGGGCTCCAGTCTAGGTGAGGCTGAGAGGCCTGGTGTGCTGGAAGCCCAGGAGAAGATAGGCCGCGGGAGGGCATCTCTGGAGCAGCTGAGCCCCAGTGAGGACCCTAAGCCAGGGTCCTTACCCTGCCAGGGGGGCACTGAGCAGCAGGAGGAGGAGACGGAGGAGAAGGGGGAGATAAACACAGATGATATTCTGATGGAGGATGACCAGGTAGCCGACTTTGCCAGCTCCAAGCTGGCAGCCATCTCTTGCTGGCACTATAGGGCAGGGCTTTACTTTCTGCTTGGTTCACAACGGTGAGACTCACTGCCACTAATGGGTTTCCTATTTCCTCTGCAATTTCACTAGCTTTCCAATCAACCATCTCCCTCTCTGTTTACCTCAGCCTTGATGCAATTCACTAAAAGGCCTGTTATTGTTTGAATTTGAGGTTTTTAGAATGGAATGGTTAATAGTGATGGTGGAAAAAAAATCAAAAGTTACATTATAATAGAATTTTGGATGATATTATATTGATACTTGACTCAGTATCGATTTAATTAAATTGTTTTGTTGCTAGGTATCCTTAGCTAGCGCTAGTCGGCTGTACCTGCGCCAAAACTCTATCTTTCATCCTATAGCTTGTTCTCCATCTCTTTTTTTAATAGTGAGCCAACATGTTATCAGCACGTTTATTACCATGACTGATCAAAACTAATGTTCTCATGCTCTCTTGTCTCTCTGCAGCAGACATATAGTGAGCAATATGTTTGGAACATCATATCACAATATTGAATCGCAATACATATAGAATCGTGAGAATTGCAATACGTATTGTATCGGCATCTAAGTATCGTAATAATGTCGTATCGTGAGGTCTCTGGCAGATCCCAGCCCTAATGGTTAACACGCACACTACCATGCTTTTCTCTCATGTGTTGCGGAGCATTACAGACCCCAAAAATTGTCAAGTCATAGACTGTTCCCTCTGCTACCGGGCGCAAGCGGTACTGGAGCGCCAAATCTAGGTCCAAAAGGCTACTTAACAGCTTCTAGCCCCAAGACATAAGAGCCATTTTCTACCCTGCTGCTATTTGCTGTTAATTATCTATGCATAGTCACTTAACCCCTACATGTACATATTACCTCTGCACATTGACTCTGTACTGGTATCCCCCGTATATAGCTTAGTTGTTATTTTATTGTGAGACTTTTTTTACTTTAGTTTATTTAGTCAATCAAATGTTATTTGTCACATGTGCCAAATACAACAGGTTACCATGAAATGCTTACTTACAAGCCCTTAGCTATTTCTTGAACTGCATTGTTGGTTAAAATATTTACTAAATTAAATAAAATGTAACGCAATAAAATAACAATAATGAGACTATGTATATTTTCTTAACTGCATTTTTAAATATACTTTTTTCATTTTATTTCACCTTTATTTTACCAGGTACTCCAGTTGAGAACAAGTTTTCATTTACAACTGCAACCTGGCCAAGATAAAGCATGGGATAAACAAACATACAGTCAATAACACAATATAAAATATACAGTGTGTGCAAATGAGGCAAGGAGGTAAGGCAGTAAATAGATCATAGTGGCAAAGTAATTACAATTTAGCAATTTACACTGGAGTGATAGATGTGCAGATGAGGATGTGCAAGTAGAAATACTGGTGTGCAAAAGACCAGAAAAGCAAATAGGAGGTAGGTAGGTGGTTGGATGGGCTGTGTACAGCTGCAGTGATCGGTAAGCTGCTCTGACAGCTGATGCTTGACGTTAGTGAGGGAGTTAGTCTCCAACTTCAGTGATTTTTGCAATTCGTTCCAGTCAATGGCAGCAGAGAAGTGGAAGGAAAGGCGGCCAAAGGAGGTGTTGGCTTTGGGGATGAACAGTGAGCGATACCTGCTGGAGAGCGTGCTACAGGTGGGT
Source organism: Oncorhynchus masou masou (assembly GCF_036934945.1). Lineage (NCBI taxonomy): Eukaryota > Metazoa > Chordata > Actinopteri > Salmoniformes > Salmonidae > Oncorhynchus > Oncorhynchus masou. Next base: position 36,737,350 of record NC_088232.1, on the reverse strand, counting down.
GCTGCTATGGTGACCAGTGAGCTGAGAGGAAGCAGGGCTTTACCTAGCAAAGACTTGTAGATGACCTGGAGCCAGTGGGTTTGGTGACGAATAAGTAGTGAGGACCAGCCACCGAGAGCATACAGGTTGCAGTGGTGGGTAGTATATGGGGCTTTGATGACAAAACTGGTGGCACTGTGGTAGACGGCATCCAATTTGCTGAGTAGAGTGTTGGAGGCTATTTTGAAAATGACAACGCTGAAGTCAAGGATTGGCAGGATAGTCAGTTTTACGAGGGTATGTTTGGCAGCATGCGTGAAGGAGGCTTTGCTGCAAAATAGGAAGCCGAATCTAGATTTACTTTTGGATTGGAGATGCTTAATATGAGTCTGGAAGGAGAGTTTACAGTCTAGCCAGACACCTAGGTATTTGTAGTTGTCCACATATTCTTTGTCCGAACCATCCAGAGTAGTGATGCTCGTCGGGCAGACGGGTGCGGGCAGCGATCGGTTGAAGAGCGTGCATTTAGTTTTACTAGCATTTAAGAGTAGTTGGAGGCCAAGGAAGGAGTGTTGTATGGCATTGAAGCTCATTTGGAGGTTTGTTAACACATCTAAGACCCAGTGTTCACCCTAAGCATGCTGCAGTCCCTTTCATGTTGTGTTCTGCTACCCCAGGATGAAGAACACTATGAGGTTGTAGTTAAGAAGGGACCAATGGGGGAGAGGATGGAGACATCAGCCCAGGAGATCAGCGAGTTGGCTACAGAGGAGACCTTCACTGACCAGGTATGAAGAGTTTGGACTGGCTGGGTCAAGGTGCGCTTGGCACCCAGAACCAAATCTGTCACATGAGACTAAGCTTGAAGAGATTCTGAACAGATGAATGTTTTGTTGTACTGTATATCTAAAATATAGGGGATACTAACAGAAAAGTCTTCATCTTTTGAGGGGATGGGAATTTGGGAAGACTGGTAGGTGGCCCAAAATGGTTCTGATCTAATACAACTAGGGGGTTGTGTATTTATACCCTGTAAATTAGAAAATTAGTCCCCTCCTACATGCTGTTGCCCCCTGTCATCTCTCATGGACAGAGAACATTTTTAATAGATCCTGGGTCCTCTTGTCTGTTGTCTGCTTCCAAGCCGAGTGTAACAAGTTGTTTTGGTCCCTCCCTTATTTCCTACCCGCAGCTCCTACTGCATTCCCCAACACACACACACTCTGCCACAACCACACTGCAGCTGGAAATTAGTTTGTTATAACTGCACACTGGGGTCAAATCTGTGAAATTAAAACTGTTAAACTAAAGTGCTACATTTTACAGCAGAGTTCAGCAGGTGCATATGAAATGGATGGTGGCAATTGTGATGAATTAGCTATAAAAATGGAATCAAAATGCTCATCTGATCATTTTATTACACATTCTACTGTGATTCTGTCTCTGTCATGTTGTCAGAATATTCGATGCCATGCACTACCAGACGTGGATCAGAGATCATGGCTGCTGTAGCAGATTTAACCTGATCACTTGACTTGGCTCATTGATCCAATATCAAATAATGAATAATGATTTTTAACTACCTGTTGGCTTATCATATCCATATTGCTTTATTCCATCCTGATGTTAATATTCACGCTTCCTTCCTCCTTATCCAGGTGTATGTGGAGGAGGTTCCTCCTCAAAGTAGTGCTCCTAAGGTAGTAGTGATAGAACAGAGTGAGGCGAACCCACCCCTATACACAGAGCCTGATGCTTCGCCAACTCTGCCTCCCAGACAGCCTGAGACGTCTCCGACACTGGAGCCTGAGAGGGGTATCGGGGGAGGAGTAGAGGAAGAGGGAAGGTACAGGGCGGGAGGGGAGGAAGAGAACAGTGACTGCTCTGTCCAACAGGACGAGATGAACTCATCAGTGACAAATGGAGAGTGTTCAGAGTTTGGTGCGGTGGTGGGAACTGAGACCAGCCGCATCCTGCCTGCCTCTGTGTTGGACCAGGGCAGTGTAATCACTGAGCATTTTGTCGGCAGCCTGGTGGTCTCAGAGGACCTGTGTTCCCTGGGCTGCCCCTCACCTCAGTTGGGCAGCAAGAGCAGCAGCACACCCTGTCTGAACACCGAGCTCGAGGAGAAGGTCCAGACCCTGGTTAACTCCACCCCAGAGCACCCACTGCTCCTGAAAGGCAACACCTCTACGCCTGCCCCTAGACCAGACCACCACCTCATGGAGGTGGAGTGCAGATCTACTCTCTCCAAGCAGGACCGGATACTCATCCACAAGATCAGGAGGTACTATGAGCATGCAGAGCACCAGGATGCCAGCTTTAGCATCAAGCGCAGGGAGAGCCTGTCCTATATTCCTGCAGGCCTGGTCAGACACCTGAGCCGGCAGCTCAACAGCAAACCCCAGGACCAAGCGGTTCCAGGGCACGGGAAGGTCTCCCCGAACAACCGGCCCACATCCTGGTCAGTGTTCGACCTTCCTGGCTTAGAAAAAGAGCAGAGGACTAATAATACCCCTGTGCTGGAGCCACAGAGAGCTGGAGACCCAAAGCCCAGGTCCCAGAGTGTCAATGATGCTCCTGTTGGAGACGAGGATGAGTTCTTCAGACCATCCTTGGACATGGTCCAAGTGTGGCAAGACATAGAGATGGAGGAGGTTTATGGGTGCCTTGGGAAACCCAAGGGTATCCAGGGTACAGAGGACATTGTCCATCCCAGATCACTTCTATCCCGGAAGGGGGGAACCAGCAGAGAGATCCTTGAAGCTGAGTATATCAAGCCCCTGAGGATCCTGGAGGAGTCGGACATGGGTGCTGTCTCAGAGGAATCCCCATCACCCATCACAACTTCCCCAGACCCCTTCTCAGGGCAGGAGTCCTGCCAGAATAAGACTCCCAAGTCCTGGGAGAAAGGCACAGTCAGTAGATCTCCCCTCCCCAGGATCATCAGCCTGCGTTTAGGGGTGGAAGAGGACCTGATTCTGCAGGATATGGAGAAGATGAAGAACAAGGTTTTCCAACTGGCCCGCCAGTACAGCCAGCGCATCAAGAACAGCAGGCCCGTGGTGAGGCAGAGAAACATGGTGGCTGAGAACCACCTTGCCTTTAAGAACCTACCAGCTGTCTATGAGGAGAAGGTCCAAAGAAGAGACTGGGGTAAGCTGTCAGGGATCTGTTTTAATGTTTTTGTGATCCATTATGATTTGATATGATACTCTAATCTGCAAAGCTAAAATGATCAAACTGATGTCCCTTATCTCTGCCCTGTCTTTCTGTGTATGCAGGTAGGCCTAACCTGACACTGCCACTCAAATCCTATGAGCAGGTGGTCGTGCATGAGCGGAGGACCCCAAGCCCAGTCCCGAGTCTCAACTCTGGGGCTAGCTCACGCGTCACGTCCCCCTGTCCCAACAGTCCTCACAGCCCAGTGCAGACACAGAATTTCCACTGGCCAGATGTCCAGGAGCTGCGCTCCAAATACACTAACCACAGGCTGGACCTTGGTTCCTCCCACCCATCACCTGTCAGCCATAGCTGCTCCGTCCCAGAGAGGATGCAGAGTTGCACTGAGGTCTTCAGTACCTCATGGAGCCCCGATGGCTACTCATCCAGCTGCAACTGCTCCACAGACACTAACAGTGGACTAACAGACTCCCTTGAGACTATGTCATCCATGGACCACCAGGGTGGGGGTTCTGTTGGAGAGGCTCAGCCCCAGCCACCACTTTGCAGGTGGCACTCTTTTGATCAATTGCTAGGAACACTGCCTCTACAGGAGCTGCAGAACCTTCAGGAGACTATGAGGAGCTGTTACATGGCTGGTCAGGCTACCCTGCCCAACGAGCACAAGGTTATTATAGTGGAGAGGGTTGCTAGCGATGGGCCAGAGGAGACTGGAGGGAAGACGAGAGTGGAGGAACAAGGAGCTAAAGGAAAGACCAAACTTAAAATCTCGAAAAGCCTCGATTACCAGTACTGTGCCAAGAGGTCTGCACTGACTTCAGGCAAAAAGATCGAGAGTAGTCTGGTAAAAAACCTACGAGCAAAATTCCAGAACTTGGGATCAAACACAAACACTGTAAATGCCCTGCCTTTTTGATCGCTTTCTGTAAATAATGAAATAAGCCTTTTCTTACCTATATATGCAATTGACGTCGAGGAATATGACTATAAATACTGTCTATTAGGCAGTAACTACTGCTACTGTGTTAGGAGTACCATTTTCATTTTCTACTTTTTGTCTGTATTATCACCTTCTCACATCACTCTTTTCTCACTTCTGGTGTTACCTACTAGGGATATTGAACAATCAAGGGCACCCCATGGGAAAATATGTTGTGACTTTGTAAAATGTGTAAATAGTTGTAAATGTGTCTTGTTCTTAGACCATCATGAAATGTGTTTACATGAAGAGAATGACTCTGTATATAAGGAAAATGGTTTTGAGAAAAAACGTCAGCATATTGAAGTAGATCCAGTCCAGATTACCCTTTTATTTTTCCCCTGTGTAACGATGCAATGGTCATCCTCTATTTGTGAATCAATTGTGAGGGTCATAAGCAAGGAAATAGTGTAAAGAGATGTGCGACTTAATATATAAATGGGAGTAAATCTGGAAGGCTGGGCCACCATTTTTAAGTTATTTATTGCGGATTTACAGCCATTAGGATTCACTCAATCCTATTTGACCTTTGGTCAAAGTGTTTTTCCTTCAGTTGTTTAAAAATGGGAGATGTATGGTCTGTGCTGTCTACTATTCAGCCAAATGCACCACATTTAGCTACTACTCAATACTATGATCGTTTTCATACATCACTGGAGTTGTTTTCTGATCTATTTCCTTGTTATTTATAAAATGATCCTCATCTTCCTAGACCTTTTAATTCCAGAAACGGCACAGAATAATTTCATACCTGAAATGGCATATATGCTCAATAAAATCTGAGCTATTGAAATTACAATACATCATTTTTTTTGTGGTTAATGTCAGTAGGAAAAATAATCAAATATGAAAAATGTATTTCCATGTCTTGCTGAGTTAAGTTATTCTGAATGACTGGGTCTTACTATTGCAATATCCTAACATCCCTTTGCAAAATCCTTTTTAGGTCATAACTGAGTGACGGAAATAATGTAACCATATTAGGGGGGAAATTCAGGCAGAGATGTTTACAGAGGATCCATTATCTGATAGTGACCAACAGTAAAAGTTTAACAGACTTGGTAGCTTATGCTGTTCCTGATGTTTGAGCAGTAACACATATGACAACGGAACAACTAATGCTGCTCTCAGAAGAGATTTATAAACAGGATATATCAAACCCAATAGTTTATTACAGGACTACTGACTTAATGCAGTGTTCTTCAATCCTGGTCCAGGAGACCCACAGGGTGTGTAGCGTTGTGTTCCAGCACAGCCCCCACACCTAGGTGATGATCGATTCAACTACCTGATCGAGTCAACCAATCAGCAATCCCTTGGTTGGTTGAATTGAATGTTATAATAGCAAGTACCTGGCTGCCCTGAGGATGTAAAGACTCCCAGTTGGTGCAAACACAAGGTTGTAGTCTATTTATTGGACATTGGGACTGAAATATGATATACATATTATAAAACTTCATTTTGATGCCATTGTTTAATCATCTCTCCACATGGTTTTAATGGTCATTCACCTACATGGAAAATAGGTTAGATCTAGATGCATAGCCTACTACAGTAGGCCTGGGCAGCAATGCACTTTTAGCAATTGTTCTAGGAAAGAAATGGTTCCCCGCCCCTCAAGGTTACAGAGGATTAACTCTTATGACGCGCTCAGGCGTTCTGGATGTCACTGAATCCCATTCATGCCTGAATGTACATGTACAGCCGCGCAAGAGGCTGAACCATATCCCAGGTGCGCAGACGTTTCTTTCCGTGTGTTTGAACTACTTTTTAGTCAATTTTGCTGTAGCAAGAACAATGGGCTGCGCAATATCAGGTCTGGCACCGAAAACAGCTGGAGAATCTAAGACGGAGGATTCTGTTGCGCATCTCAGCAAGGAGCAGATTGAGATGATCAAAGAGTCGTGGAAAGTTATCCAGGAGGACATTGCAAAAGTTGGAATTATTATGTTTGTCAGGTGAGATGTTCTGATTCATTTTGTTTTAGTTATTTGTAAGCAAGATACATTTTTGCTTTATTAGACTGAATATTTTCATAAATATTTATGGTACCTCTCATAGAAAGGCAAAACATTATCTTCAACACTATTGCTCTCGACTTAAAATAACAGCGCTATTAAATTTCAGATATGATTGAATGAGTTGCGTAGACCAAAGACAGTTGATGACCACAGGGACTGCATGATGACTGACTTATAATAATGAATGACACGACTACAAACCAAAAAATGTACCAACAACTTCACATTATTCAAACTGTTATTACACAGTAGTTTGTCTTTTTGTAATTATATCTGCAACACATGTGACTGGAAACGGGATCAAATTGTAGGATCAACACATTATTATACATAATATAACAATTAAATGAGAACTGGCCCCCATCATCCTAATAAAATGTTGGCCCTCCGTGTGCTGCCTTATACAAAAAGCTCTCAAAACATTTTTAGGGAGAGACATTTAGTCCACAACCGAGAGGGCTCTTGGGGCTCAATGATTGAGTGTGACTGTGACATGGTGCTTACATCATGGTGTAAGTGACTGTTACATGGTGCTTACATCATCTTACATCATGTCTCAATATTACATGATAAATATACAGCACCAGGCCTATTGACAAACGAAGACATTCGCAGCAAAGAAAATACATATCAACAAACCCAATAGCCACCCTTTGAAATGTAATAGTTTGCAGAGTGAAACAAACAGATTGAACAGTTTATGCAGTCCTTGTTTGGTGCTAATGTAGTCTGACATTATGGCTGTTGATGGAGAGAGGGAGAGGGAGACCACCAGGCACAGCACAGAAGATGGCTCTAAGCCCAATCAGGGCAATATAGTGCCTTCAAAAAGTACTCACAACCTTCCACTTTTTCCACATTTTGTTGTTACAGTCAATTTAAGATGGATTAAATTTAGTTTTGTGTAGCCTTGTGTTCCAGTACAGCACCAACACCTAGGTAACATGGAAGTGGAATTTTGTTTTTACAAATTAATAAAAAATTAAAAGCTGAAATGTCTGAAGTCAATAAGTATTCAACCCCTTTGTTATGTTAAGGCAAACCTAAATAAGTTCAGCAGTAAATATGTGCCTAGCAAGTCACGTAGGTTTCATGGACTCACTCTGTGTGCAATAATAGTGTTTAACTTGATTTTTGAATGACTACCTCATTCTACTGCAAAAGAATGTACTTTTGTACAAAAGAATGTACAAAAGAATGTCCTTAATAAAAAGTGTTTTGTTTGGGGCAAATCCAACACATCACGAAGTACCACTCTTCCTATTTTTAATCATGGTGGTGGCTGCATCATGTTATGCGTATGCTTGTAATTTTTGGGGATAAACAGAATAGAGCTAAGCACAGTCAAAGTCCTATAGGAAAATCTGGTTCAGTCAGCTTTCCACCAGACACTGGGAGAGGAATTCACCTTTCAGTGGGACAATAACCTAAAACACAAGGCTAAATGTTCGCTGGAGTTGCTTACCAGGAAGACAGTGAATTTACCTGAGTGGCAGTTTTGACTTAAATCTATTTTAAAATCTATGGCAAGACCTGAAAAGGGTTGTCTAGCAATGATCAACAACCAATTTGACAGCTTGAAGAATTTTGATAAGAATAATGTACAAATGTTGCACAATCCTTAGAGACTTACCCAGAAAGACAAAGCTGTAATCGTTGCCAAAGGTGCTTCTACAAAGTATTGACTCAGGGGTGTGAATACTTGTATAAATGAGAGATTTCTGTATTTCGTTTTCAATAAATGTGAAAGAAATTCTAAAAACATGTTTTCACTTCATTATGGGGTATTGTGTGTAAATGGGTAAGAGGAAAAAAATTTTTTAATCCATTTTGGATTCAGGCTGTAACACAATATAATGTGGAACAAGGGGTATGCATACTTTCTGAAGGCAATGTATGTGAGAATGCTGTTCATTGACTACAGCTCAGTGCTCAACACCTTAGTGCCCTGACTGCCCTCCAAGCTCTGCAACTGTATCCTGGACTTCCTGACGGGCCGCCCCCAGGTGGTGAGGGTAGGCAACAACACATCCGCCACGCTGACCCTCAATCAGGGGTGCGTGCCAAGTCCCCTCCTGTACTCCCTGTTCACCTACGACTGCGTGGCCGCGGACGACTCCAACGCCATCATTAAGTTTGGTGACGACACGACTGTGGTAGGCCTGATCACAGACGATGATGAGACCACCCACAGTGAGGAGGTCAGAGACCTGGCAGTGTGGTGCCAGGAGAACAACCTCAACATCAGCAAGACAAAGGAGCTGATTGTGGACTACAGGAAACGGAGGGCCCATCACTCCCTCATTCACATCGACGGGGTTGTAGTAGAGCGGGTCGAGAGCTTCAAGGTCCTCGGTGTCCACATCACTAAGGATCTATCATGGTCCACACACACCAACACAGTGGTGAAGTGGGCACGACAAAACCTCTTCCTTCTCAGGAGGCTGAAAAGATTTAGCATGGGCCCTCAGATCCTCAAAAGGTTCTACAGATGCACCATTGAGAGCATCTTGATTGTCTGCATCGTTACTTGGAATGGCAAATCCTTGGAATCTGTCCTCAAGGCACTACAGAGGGTAGTGGATACGGCCCACTACATCACTGGGGCTGAGCTCCCTGCCAACCGGGGCCTCTATACCATATGTTGCTGCTACTGTTTTATCTATCCTGTTGCCTAGTCACTTTATTCCTAGTTATACAGAGGGTAGTGGATACGGCCCACTACATCACTGGGGCAAAGTATGCATACCCCCTACCTCAATTACCTCATAACCCTGCACATGGACTTAGTACTGGTACCCCTTGTATATATCCAAGTTATCGTTACTCATTGTGTATTTATTATTACGTGTTATTAGTTCTATTATTTCTCTATTTTCTTTCTCTTTGCATGGTTGGGAAGGGCCCGTAAGTAAGCATTTATTTCACTGTTAGTCTCGGTCCTGCAACAATAGGGCTCATCTAGAAATCTACTTATCTTGATATCCATCTCACCTAGTAACAGAATTATAATATAATGTATTCAGGTCTACATTCAGTGTGAAGTTGTTTTTGTTTATTTTCTTTTGCATTATTACTTTTCTTCTCTGTCATTAATTATATTATTTTAAGGTTCTAGTAATTTTGACATAATTCCATATAATGAATGTGTCATTTTAAGTGCCCTGAAGCATGTCTCTTGTATCATCAGCCAAAATTCAGAAAATAATTTATTCTTAATGCTAGGAAAACATAGCAACCATTCGGAGACCCATTTTGAAATCACCTCTCACACACCTCTTCTCTGCTCCTATTCATCTGTCTTTCATGGGCCTTGTGTTTATCACAGTGGCAATTGGCTGTGATACAACTGTGAGTGTGAATATAACAAGGTTATTTTCTCTCTTACACAGAGGCAGTAAGAGGTGGAAATTGAAGTGTATGTGCAAAGCTCTTATACCCCACTTCATAACATGATGGACCAGGGGGATGGGGGAAAACACAAACATGGGAAGGGGAGGAGATAATTAGCAATATAAAGGAAAGATATTCATGCATGGATCCTATAGATTCTACAGAGCTTTAATGGTATGTACCATATATAGTGATGTATGCATTATGGAACCCACAGCAGGGCATTGGGTTTAGTGATTACATGACTATTTTAGGAAGTACCAATTGGAGGTTTACTTAGTAGAAATGCAAAGATCATGGTACAGCGATATAGACACTCAATCATCATGTTACTTTTTAATGGCACGTTTACAAACATATATTTTGATCAAAATAATCGAAAGTTGTGTCTCATTATGATAGATGGTGAAATAAGTATAGCCAGTTACATTGTAATGGCCTAGCAGATAATAAGAAAAGACAATCAGTATTTACCTGGCGAAAAGAGAAGGAATATAATATCTATTGTTTACAGGAAACCCATTCAACAGTTTTAGATGAAGATTTGTGGAAAAAGAACTGGGGGGGCGAAATATATTTCTCCCAGGGGCAAAGACATTTCTCCCAGGGAAAATAAGTATTTGGTCAATAACAAAAGTTTATCTCAATACTTTGTTATATACCCTTTGTTGGCAATGACAGAGGTCTAACGTTTTCTGTAAGTCTTCACAAGGTTTTCTGTGTTTATAGAAAGTTAGCAAAAATAGATAAGATCGTGCGACCATGGAAAGGAAAATACCTGTCTATTTGTGGAAAAATCACCCTGATTAACTCCTCAGTTATATCACAGTTGACCTATTTGCTTATGGTTTTGCCTACACCTAGTGACCTGCTTTTTAAATTATATGAACAAAAATATTCAATTTTATTTGGAACGGCAAGCCAGATAAAATTAAAAGGGCCTATTTATATAACGAATATGAATTTCATGGGCAGAAATTATTAAATATTAAAGCATTAGACCTAAAGGCATCAGTCATACAAAAGTTATACTTAAAACCAAACTGGTTCTCTAGTCAATTGGTAGGAATGTCTCATCCTATATTCAGGAAGGGCCTTTTCCCTTTATTCAGATTACACCTGCTCACTTTCGGTTGTTTGAAAAGGAAATCATCTCCAAAATATCTTTATTTTTTAAACAAGCCTTAGAAAGTTGGTTGCAATTTCAGTTTAATCCACCTGAAAGGATGGAAAAAATAGTACAACAAATATTGTGGTTAAATTCAAATATACTAATTGATTTAAAAAAACTGTATTTATCGAAGAAATTTTCAAAAAAGGTATAATTTTAGTGAATGATATCATAAATAGGACTTGTGGAATTATGTCACAAATGCAGCTAACACAGACATATGGAAATGTCTGCTCTACCCAAAATTACAACCAATTAATTGCAGCATTACCACAAAAGGCAAGTAGAAGGGGAAAAAGTAAGGAACTTGTATGTCGGCCCTGTATTAAAGAACATAAATGGTTAAAGAAAAGTGTGATAAATAAAAACATATACCAATTTCATTTAAGGACCAAAGAAATGACTTATACTTATTTTCCACCATAATTTGCAAATAAATTAATTAAAAATCCTACAATGTGATTTTCTGGAGAAAAAAAAATTCTCATTTTGTCTGTCATAGTTGAAGTGTACCTATGATGAATGTTACAGGCCTCTCTCATCTTTCTAAGTGGGAGAACTTGCACAATTGGTGGCTGACTAAATACTTTTTTGCCCCACTGTATGTCTATATAGGTATGTGTATGTATATATGTGTATATGTATCCATGCGTGTATGGATATATATATTTACCCCAAAAATATGGGGGATTGGAAATGATGCAGACAATTACATTGGAAGCAACATTCTTTCCGCAATATTAAGCTGATCCTCCCTCTAGAAAAATAATAATAATAATAATAAAACATTTAAAAAGATAGACACCTCTGCTGGAATAGCTACCTGATAGGACTGCAGCATTAATTAAATATATTGGTAAACTGGAGCTGGAGGTGATTGAGGTAGAGGATGTGAGGAGGAGTGATGGGGCACACATACACATACATACCTATGCGCACACACAAACACAAAAACACACACATTCTGTGCCGGCACTGTATCTGCGCTTATTGTGGTCTTTTGGAACTTATGTACCATTTGACTCTAATATGAATGGGTCTGAGAAGGCAGGGGAACTCATTACAGCTCTGTAAGGGGAGAAGGAGAGAAGGCTCTACTGGTCACCCCTGACACTGAGTGGTTTGATGCTGTGTGTGAGTGCAGCCCGTAGTAGACCTGGAGTCCAGCAGGGAAGGACTGATGATGAGAGCGCAGCCAGGACTGAGAACTGCAAGGGGCTCAGTGTTACAATCAGATCTAATGGAGAAGTTCTTAAAATCACTGCGTGGCTCAGATGGGATGACTTGTAATGCCACCTTGAATACAGATATTTACAAGGATAGAGACAGGCAAGGCTTAACCAAATCACAAATCATGATTCAATACTTGCATTATAAAAAAACATACATAATTACTTTCAACACCTTATTTACAGCCTTGCTTGAACTCTGTTATGTAGTCAGAGGCAGAAGTTGGAGGATGGAGGGATGTTTTTTATGAGGGAATGAATATGTCAGTTTGGTTTAAGGCAGGCTTTATGAAGCTGGCTCTTGGAGGCTCACGAATGTCTGTTGTCTTGGTAACAGTTTGTTTGAGACCCATCCAGAATGCAAAGATGTATTCTTCCTCTTCCGAGACGTGGAGGACCTTGACAGGTTACGGACCAGCCGGGAGCTGAGGGCACACGGCCTACGGTCAGTCGCCACACTACACTGATTATTTTTCTGTCAATTTTGCATTGTTATCAATGTGAGGTTCAATGTGAGGTTCCTCTTTCATCCAGCTCTCCATTCAGCACTCTGTTGAAGCCTCTACACTGCACAACTCTCAAGTTCCATACACTACAGCCGTTGTGGTAAAATCTCACAATGGAGCATCACTGATTTTATTGAAACAAAGGAATTTATGACATACTGTACAATTTAAGTTTCCTATTTCAAAGATCGGTCAACACTGTTTGTGTCCCTATATGAGATGTAAAAACGACAGTAACATGAGAACAAACTACAATGAACATCACATAATCATAATAGTGTTAATGTCAATGGGAGCCTTTTTCTAGCTGAGACTGAAGAGCTGTCATATCCCATCTCTGGCTGGCTATTATCACACACTGCTGCCAGTGAAGAACACTCTTATCCTCCATATGCAGTTCTCCAATGGTGTGTTTACTCCATTCTGTTGTGTCACTGGGTATGCTGAGCCTCTTTGTTTCTCTCACCATGAAAGGCCAATAAACCTATTTACGCCTGAGGTCTCCACTTACAGTTTCTCTCAATCGCGTACAAGCAATTTTGGTATCTGTGTTGAAACGTACCAACAGCAGAACAGAAATGATCAAATGCTCAAATACATTTACAGAACTTCTGATCTTTTTCTTACCTTAGTAAGTGACTTGCATCAGACCACCTTTTGCAAAACTTTAAATACAACTGTCATCAGTGAATACAAAATTCTGTTCACAAAATATAACACATTGTTTTCATCAGAAGACAAATGTGTGCAACTGTGTTCTCTGTTTCGGGTAATCAATAAATACTACTGTACAGAATTCTATATCACCCCATCAGTGTCATACCATGTACAATATAAGGAGAGATCTTGGGTCGTTACATGTAATTTCAGCAAGCCATAACACCCACCATCTCAGATCGTTCTGAAATACTTTCTGTTGTTAGAAACAGATAAGATTAGCATTCCTGCAACATTATTGATCTAATTCATTGCACCCAAATTGGCCAATCCCACCCCAACATTGAGTATACAGTATCAGGTCTCTATGTCTGACAAGTAGAATGGAGCTGCAGCTCGAAGTATTGTTTCTTCATCCTATGCAATCTATTCTTAACGAAGTTGTTGATGTTTTTTTTCCACTGTTCAGAGAAATAAGTTATTGAATTTGTGTCCCATCCTACATCCTGATATTTGACCACTAGATGGTACTGTTCCTGATGTTAGAGGATTTTTTTAAGAACCCCCCAAATTGCAAAATTACATATTGGTTTCCTTACCCTGTAAGCAGTTTCTGTACAAGGTATGACAGCAAACCATGCTTTGGTTTTGTTTATCTTGCCACTGTTTCAAATACAAACTTTTTAGCATTTGTGCCACAAATCCAATGCAAGTCAATGGTACCTATATTAGCATTTTCACACTTCATATCCAAGTCATCCTAAAGTATCTAAAAATGCATTGTGTAACTTAATGATGTTACTTATAGATGATTTGAATATGAAGAGCAAAAAATGCTAATATAGCTACTGTTGACTTGTATTGGATATAGTTTTGAGGAATGTATTTATGTTCTGAGAAAGCAACTACATTTTAAAAACAAATTTACTGTTTGCAAAAAGCCACAGAGTTATGTGTCTTGTGAACTCTGTCTTCTGAACTCAACAACATTGTTCCAAAAAAACAATCTAAATCTAAGGTATGGAGGCTGCAATGGCATTACAGGAGAAGGCCAAGTGGCCCACAAACCACTCACACGGACATTAGTACAAATGTCCTCACCGGCGGACAGGCTAAGAGGGAGCGCACCCATTTAACCTTGTGCGTATTTATCATTCTGCATAAAACTCCCTAAATGAAATCAAATCAAATTGTATTTGTCACATGTGCCGAATACAACAGGTGTAGACCTTACAGTGAAATGCTCTTTAATGTAAAATACAGGCCTGTAGGCAACAATTAAACCATGTTCAGCGTTCAGTGTTGTAGAACAATTGTTGAGAGGATAAAAGAGGACAAAATAAATTGGACTGCTGTATGATCAGTGATGGTCCAAGGTATGCCTGTATGCTTGTCAGTCAGGCTGTCTTTCATAACCAAGCCTGTCTTCCTGTTCTCTCAGAGTGATGTCCTTTATTGAGAAGAGTGTGGCCAGACTGGAACAGCTAGAGAGACTGGGGGTTCTGGTTGTGGAGCTGGGGAGGAGCCACTACCGCTACAACGCCCCACCCAAATACTACAGCGTAAGACACACACACTGACAATGCATGTTAAGCTAAGTTACAGTTTGCATTTCTATAGATATTGATATAGATCATTTCCTGTTCTGATGTGATTTCTTTCCAGTATGTAGGAGCAGAATTCATCTGTGCTGTCCAGCCCATTCTCAAAGAGAGATGGACCCCTGAGCTTGAGAAGGCGTGGAAGGTACACAATTCAATCTTTTTCGGCAACTTTGATTTAATGCGTGAGTGTCAATCATGAGAATTACGTCTGAAACCAATTCTTGTCCAAGAGGTCCCTTGGCTTTCTGCAGTGCCAGAGTTTTCCACATCCAATGACACATGTCAAGATGGAAATGGTCATCAGTGGGAGAGAGGTGACTGACATGAAAATTAAAATGAACCAGAAATGACCATATTGAGAATGGCATGGCTCTGTCACATGATGGCTACTACAATATCTTTTACATGTTAGCATCATGTGTGGTAACCCTACTTGACATACTTTGCAAAGTATTACTACACTCATCAATTGAAATAACAGTTTCAGTAAAATGTAAAACTGCCGCTCACATAGATTTAACTGTGTGTTAGTGTGTATTATGTAAATAGTGTGTTTTAGACAGTCACTGTGTTTTTTAAATTGGTTTTCTGCACCACAGGACTCTGGTAAATCAGGGCAAGTTTTACTGAGTGCACTATCCAAGTTAAATATACTGAAGAAAAATCTAAACGCAAAATGCCACAATTTCAAAGATTTTAAGGAAATTTGTCAATTTAAATAAATAAATTAGGCCCTAATCTATGGATTTCACATGACTCTACAGGAGTGTAGCCATGGGTTGGCCTTGGAGGGCATAGGCCTGCCCACTTGGCAGTTAGGCCCACTCACTGGGCAGCCAGGTCCAGCCAATTAGAATGAGTTTTCCCCCACAAAATGGCTTTATTACAGACAGAAATATTCCTCACCAATTGCACGCTCACTCAAAACTTGAGACAAGTTTGTCATTGTGTTGTGTTACAAAACTGCACATTTTAAAGAGGCCTTTCATTGTCACCAGCAAAAGGTGCACCTGTGTAACGATCATCCTGTTTAATCAGCTTTTTGATATGCCACACCTGTCAGATGGATGGATTATCTTGGCAAAGGAGAAACGCTCACTAACAGGGATGTAAACAAATTTGCGCACAAAATTTGAGAGAAATAAGCTTTTTGTGCGTATAGATTTCTTTTATTTTTTTCAGCTCATGAAACATGGGACAAACACTTTACATGTTGCTTTTATACTTTTGTTTAGTGTAAATTAGATGAAATGAGTGGAAGCTCTGTAGTTTACCATTAATGTTCCAATGAAACTGTCCATATTGGCCTCTAGTGTATTCATGGAGAACTACCCTTATAACTCCAACCTTATTCCTGGGATCAGCTCCTGTGCCTAGGATAAACTACTGGCCCTACTCATTTATGTGGAGTGAGCAGTATTTCCTGACGAGGAACATTCCAGGCTCTACTTATTTCCTAGTATAATGCATTCCTGCACTCCCCTAAACCTAGACTGTTAATACATTGTACTTACAGCTGTAGTGCCAACCAAACACTAGACTATTAATACATTGTATTTACAGCTGTACCGCCTACCCTAACTATAGTGATGTAGCCTACTTAGACCAGTAGTGCTAACACTAACCTGGTACTAAACTCATCAAAAAAAGAAACGTCCTCTCACTGTCAACTGCATTTGTTTTCAGCAAACGTAACGTGTAAATATTTGTATGAACATAAGATTCAACAACTGACACATAAACTGAACAAGTTCCACAGACATGTGACTAACAGAAATTGAATAAGGTGTCCCTGAACAAAGGAGGGGTCAAAATCAAAAGTAACCGTCTGTATCTGGTGTGGCCACCAGCTGCATTAAGTACTGCAGTGCATCTCCTCCTCATGGACTGCACCAGATCTGCAGTGAGATGTTACCCCACTCTTCCACCAAGGCACCTGCAAGTTCCCAGACATTTCTGGGGGAAATGGCCCTAGCTCTCACCCTCCAATCCAACAGGTCCCAGACGTGCTCAATGGGATTGAGATCCGGGCTCTTCGCTGGCCATGGCAGAACACTGACATTCCTGCCTTGCAGGAAATCACACACAGAACGAGCAGTATGGCTGGTGGCATTGTCATGCTGGAGGGTCATGTCAGGATGAGCCTGCAGGAAGGAGGATGTCTTCCCTGTAACACGTTGAGATTGCCTGCAATGATAACAAGCTCAGTCCGATGATGCGGTGACACACCGCCCCAGACCACGACGAACCCTCCACCTCCAAATCGATCCCGTTCCAGAGTACAGGCCTCAGTGTAGCGCTCATTCCTTCAATGATTAACCCGAATCCAACCATCACCCCCGGTGAGACAAAACCACAACTTGTCAGTGAAGAGCACTTTTTGCCAGTCCTGTCTGGTCCAGCGACAGTGGATTTGTGCCCTTAGGCGGCATTGTTGCCAGTGATGTCTGGTGAGGACCTGCCTTACAACAGGCCTGCAAGCGCTCAGTCCAGCTTCTCACGGCCTATTGCAGACAGTCAGAGCACTGATAGAGGGATTGTGCGTTCCTACTGTAACTTAATTTTACAATGAAGATGTGTGAATTTAATTGGATTTTTACAAATGATCTTTGAAAGACAAGGTCCTAAAAAATTTACCTTTCTTTTACTGAGTTGACAGACACACAAACCTTGGTTATAATTCAACATTACAGGTGTCCTCATAATTCCCTGTTTTGTGTTTCTGAACCAGACCCTTTTCCTGTACCTAACCAGGCTTATGAACCAAGGCTACCAGGAGGAGAGGAACAGACGTCACCAGGTGGGAGCCTCCCCCAAGGAGAGGAACACTGCCTTATAAGAGACCTGGCTGGCCCCAACTCAAGAGATGGTTGAACATGCAGACATGTTGCTGAACTGTGTATATAGTGTATTTATTACTTAGTGACCATTTTCTACTTTGCTCATGTTATCAGCCTACAATGTAAAGTCAAACTGTCCATTCCTTATTTTATTTCAAATCTATTTCAGTCTTTAGATCAACAAACCACTGCCATATTGTCATTTATTTTGAAGAAAAGAAAAACAGATCAATTTACAGTAACATCAGCTGTATTTCTCAACAATGACATTCTGATACAGTAACAAATGGCAGATGAATGTCAAAAACAGCAGCTCTGCATTTGTCTGTCACATTCACTGGACAGTAATTATAATCCTTACAGAGCATTTCCATGGTTAGGTGTACACCCAGTAAGGTGTAGTGATAGTGTTTGATGTGGTTAAAAACAAGTTTCTCTCTGTATCCATAAATCAAATATGCTTTTCAGCTGCCAGTAAATATACTAAATCATTAAGTTTCAAAATACTTTCCCCTTAATCAATATTCCATCATGACACATCCAGCCCACAAATTAGATGATGAAACACAGGAAACAGCACATTTCTAAGTTTCAAAGCGGCCTTGTGTCAGCTAACTTTGGGACCCTTCCTCTACAGCTTGCCTTACAGATGAATTTACTGGACAGATACATGACTGTTGAAAAAAATAATTGGACCAATAAGGAACTCAACCACTTAATAATTTTGTCTTAAGAAATACCAACAAAAAACAAACTCAGGATCTCACTTTCCATCATTAAAATAATATCAATTTGAATAGCAAGAAAAAGCATTCGGCCCCAACCATAACAAATGTATATGGCATCTTCACTCATAGTATACAGTAATAATCTATCCACAAATGGTTAAGACAAGGTCCAATTGGAAAGTAAATCAGAACTTTAGTGAAAATGTAATCAAATTGGCAAGCAAGCCAAACTGATGGGTAATTCAAACATAAATAGACAGGGCCTAGTAGTTCAAATTAAAACGATTTGAAAGGCAATTTATCAACGTGCTCCATCCTTTCAGTGACTCCATAAATGAATGCAGCTCTGTGTAACTTTGATCCACACCATAGATGGGGGGGCATCAAAAGGCAGCCCACTTGTAGTATCCTCTGAGTGTTAAACATCCTCTGCTCTCCCTTCCTCCCTATATAGACCGATGCCATTCACTGGCCAGGGATGAGACATTGCTGTGACAACAATGGCATGATGTCAAAGCTGTCCCCAAGTGGAGGATGGTGGGCCTCAGGGAACATATCAGAGAAGGTAGGATGGAGGTAGAGATGATAGTTGGAGCACCTTGGAGGTGGTACAGGCCAGTGTGGATTCCCCCAGTACGCTATGACAGTACGTCTGTTGCTCATTGGGTGGCTTTGGTTTTCTTGCTTTTGCTTTTCTTGTCTTTCTTCTTGAGCCCATCCATGTGAGCTCTCAGGAGGTTAGAGTATGCCTGGCAAGTTGAGAAGGAGAGCAGACGTTTAGAGACATTTGTCAAGAGGAGAGTATTTAAGTGATTTGCATAATACCCTTTAAACATTATACATCTAAACAAACAATACAATGTGCATTCAGTGCTCCAATGACCCATTTGTTAGAAAAACCAAACCTCAATGTCCGAGTACCTACCATCTGGAACTTGATTACTTCTTTGCTACTAACCTGGAAATACAAGGAAACCCCTGATTAGCACATCAATATAATAATGTTTTAGTTAATTCCTTTATGGATTTTTTCAACATAGATAGCTACTCTGAGGAAAAATGTACCTTGTCTATGCCTGTGATGTGGATATCCCACCTAGCTATCTGAAGATGAACGCACTAACTAAGTCACTCAGGATAAGAGCATCTGTTAAATGGCTAAAATGTTAGAGCAATGGACAACCTTTGATTACTAAATAGAGACGGACTAATTGCATGACTAGGAAATAGTTGTATTGTAATGCAGAAAACATCATCAACAACTTCATTGCCACATGATGCTGTAGATTTACCACTGTGCTGATTTTCTTCTTGCCATCTGACGCTCTGAGTAGACACTTGTTGTCTGCTGGTTCATAATTCACTGGGTGACCTTTTCTGGGGACTGGTTTGGTTCTCCCATCATCTGTAAGGTTAGTGACAACATTACAGCCGGGCTCTCCAACACTGTTCCTGGAGAGCTACAATCCTGTAGATTTTTTTTCTCCAACCCTAATCTAGCACATCTGATTCTAATAATTAGCTGGTTGATAACCTGAATCAGGTTAGTTACAACGGGGGTTGGAGTGAACACATACAGGAGGTTAACTCTCCAGGAACAGGGTTGGAGAACACTGCATTACAGGTAATCAGAAATCTAAAAACAGGACATACACCGACTTTAACATATCCTTAAGGAGAGAACACCCAGTAGCCATCAAATAAGTAGGTTGACAAATGTGAGAACTTACACTTCTTTAACGTGATGGCAACACTGCCTGATGTCCTGCATTTCTGGAACAGCCGTGTCAGCTCCGTCAAAAACTACAAGGAAAATAATCCGACTGAGGTTTGTAGATAAAAGGATAAAAATGTGGTAGCCATCTGGCAAATGAGCGAGCTAGCTAGCCAACATGTCTCCGTTTGTGTAGTTCATAGATTTAAAAAATCTAGGTCGTATAGCTAACGTCGTCTTGTTAGTTACTTCTAAAGTGTTAGAAAAATATCCATCTATAAATATGCTATCACGCGGACCACAGAAGCAATTCAAACGAATAACGTTAGTTAGCAAATGCTAGCCGAATGTGCCTAGCTATCTAGCTAACGTTACTGGGTATGGTTAGCGAACAGGCAGCAGTGATTGATGCCAATGCACAATACCTAGCAAATTAAACCAGTCCTCTAATAATGTCAATTTGTAAGATATATTACATTAGCCGATAGGGTTTTCTAACTTACCGAGTCGTTTTCAAGTAGTACCATGATGTTCACTGCAATTATTCAGCTTGCTGGCTAGCCCGTCAAAAGCACACGTAGCTACTACAACATGAAACGCCGCCCCGTGACCTTTCAACTTGCAAAGTACAGCACTTCTTCTTCGATGAGGTTTAACGGCCGTTGGCATCCAATAAATGTTGCATTACCACCACCTACCAGACTGGAGTATAACTCCCTTATACTTTGCTTGAAAAAATAAATAAACACATATTCTAAATATCGTTCCATCCCTGCAGTAGAGGTGATAACCATTGCTATAAATGCAGAAAATCCATTCTTACTGAAACATGCATACCTTGTTGGGCTATCCCTCTGTACTGGTACAGATCTACTACGGACATCACTCCTCTAAGGATCCCTCCCCTTGACACATCTTCCTTTACGTTCTTCACTGTCTAAGCATATGACAACTTCTGCATACACTAACCTTGAAAAACTCAACCTGACTCTCCCACCGGACATTTCTGAACCCTAGCCCCATGGGCACCCCTACAATTAACCTCTACTTTCCTCAATGCTACACATTTCTTTGTCTCATGCCCTTCTGCACACTTCTCATACCTAGGAACCTCCCGCCTACACACTGCTGTCACATGCCCATAAGCTTGACACCTGTAAAAACAATGTATTTGGCATAAAAGCTTGGATAACTTATACATCCTAACATCACTCAAAGTAAACACAGAATATTCTTCTTCTAATTCTTCTTCTTCTATGATATCATGGCAGTCTGTAAATGGACTTTTAAAGTGCATGCCACCACCTACTTGGCTGGAATGTAAGATCAATCATGATCTACCCATGATCTATCTTAGATCATGATCTAAGATCAATCATGATCTTCTGAACTACCATGAAAATAAAATTCAACCTTCCTGGCCTGGCCCCAGCCAGGCCAGGAAAGGCATTGAAGTGCAACACTGCAAAGTTTGCAGTTCTTCCATTTCAACAGTAACATCTGTTACCGCCAATATCTCTTTTGCCGTCTCCACAATAACCTTCAACCTGGCATTTCTGCTTTCTTCAACCTGAGTCGTATTGATTACCTTACCAATAATTACCTTACCAATAAAATCTAAAAAGTCAACTTTATTCATTATCAAAGTGTCCTTTGACACCAGACATTCATGAGCACAATATTTCTACAGGTTCATGAGCACACTTACTACAGGTACATCCATGTCAGATCCATCAGTCAAAGTAGGTCCACTTACTACAGGTACATCGATGTCATATCCATCAGTCTGACAGTAGGTCCACTTACTACAGGTGCATCCATGTCAGATCCATCAGTCTCACAGTAGGTCCACTTACTACAGGTACATCCATGTCAGATCCATCAGTCTGAAAGTAGGTCCACTTACTACAGGTACATCCATGTCAGATCCATCAGTCTGACAGTAGGTCCACTTACTACAGGTGCATCCATGTCAGATCCATCAGTCTGACAGTAGGTCCACTTACTACAGGTACATCCATGTCAGATCCATCAGTCTGACAGTAGGTCCACTTACTACAGGTGCATCCATGTCAGATCCATCAGTCTGACAGTAGGTCCACTTACTACAGGTACATCCATGTCAGATCCATCAGTCTGACAGTAGGTCCACTTACTACAGGTACATCCATGTCAGATCCATCAGTCTGACAGTAGGTCCACTTACTACAGGTACATCCATGTCAGATCCATCAGTCTGACAGTAGGTCCACTTACTACAGGTACATCCATGTCAGATCCATCAGTCTGACAGTAGGTCCACTTACTACAGGTACATCCATGTCAGATCCATCAGTCTGACAGTAGGTCCACTTACTACAGGTACATCCATGTCAGATCCATCAGTCTGACAGTAGGTCCACTTACTACAGGTACATCCATGTCAGATCCATCAGTCTGACAGTAGGTCCACTTACTACAGGTACATCCATGTCAGATCCATCAGTCTGAAAGTAGGTCCACTTACTACAGGTACATCCATGTCAGATCCATCAGTCTGACAGTAGGTTCACTTACTACAGGTACATCCATGTCAGATCCATCAGTCTGACGGTAGGTCCACTTACCACTTACTACCCGGCATCCACCAAATGCTGCACTGTATTCTCCCCCACAATTACTGTACTTAACCTTCACATTGCTTCCACATTCACCATAATCATGTGCCCCTCCACACATCTTTTCTTTCCTTTACACTGAGCAGCTACATGTCCTATTCTTTGGCATTTAAAACATTGCAGTGCATATGTGACATATCCTCCAACATTGAAACTGAGGAGTCCTATCTGTACTTTTCCCAGCAAGACTTTCTCAAATCTCAGCATCACTGATAACCTTTCACTTTGACCCTCTTTCCTACTGATCAACCTTTTGGCCTCCATCACTCTGCCTCCCTTCACATTATCTTTAACATCATCTGTGAACATAGATATCGGGACATGACTCCCCTCAATCTAGCACCCGGGACATGGCTTTTAATCTTCTTCCCATTAAGCGTTTCCATTTGAAGAATCTTGAGCCTGGCTACCACATAATATTAACAATCTAACATTTCAAATAAATCAAGCTAATTTCACTTTTCTCTACAGCATTAGTTAGTCAGATAAGTGATGCCCTGCGGGCTAATCAAACACTATCACCACTTTCCCCTCCACACATCATTACTCTTGCTTCCTACCTTGGCCCTCTTAATGCTTTCTTTACAAGACACCCCAATTCTTTCTGTTTCATGACCTCTCTTCTTCCTGTCTTTCCACTACTGACCATTCCGGTCCTTGACCCTCATCCTCACCATCAGAACTGACACCCATATTGTTCGCATTCCAGCCTTTTCTCCATTTCCTCCATTTTGTCCACACTACTCGCAGCCATTTCCGATCAATGAAACTTCCTCATCGGTTTTGTCCTTAATCCAATGTCTTACGACGATGTCCTAATGTTACAGTATCCACGCTGAATATTTACATTACTACCATCGAATGTAGAGAAAATCAAACAAACACTTGAATAGACGAGACCGAGACCTGTCTTTTTCTGCTTTTATTTTAAATGAATTATCTTGTATAATAAAGCATTTTGTTGCAAAAATAATGAGCAATCAAGTATATATCATGAAATAGTATTTATTTGCTTGCAAAAGGTATTAAGGTACATTTTCCTCCAACGTACCCTAATAGACAGTGAAATATTAAACATTCAACATGACATTTTCACTTGGGAAAAAAGGTAACTAGTACAAACAAATAATGAAGCAAATGATGAGTGTTCAGTTGCAACGTTCCTCATAGACAACAACAAAAAAGCAGTCCAACAGGCTTACTGTTATCTCCCTAAGTCATAACTGCCATAACTGAATACTTTGGGGACTTTTCTAAAGTAAACGTTGTTATAAATGAGTGTACGGATGGTAAGTAGAGCGTCTATCCTTTTGAGAGGGCACAGTCAGGGTGATGACCCAAGTCAGCGAGACATACAGTAAACTGAGACTGCCAGTCCCTTTCAAATACTGCCCTGAGCTGCCCCTGCAGAGCCTGGGTCCTCCAGGCCCAGTGTGGTGCGTGCTGGGAAACCACCAGCCCCACTCCAGCTGTAGCGTTGAAGTAGTCAGCTGACCAGTTAGATGTCCCTGAGGGGCAGAAGGATTTGGAATTCAAGTTATTCATTACCTGTAATGCTTTCATGAAGACAACTGTGTCTGTTCACATCAAAGTATTACAATATTCAACTATTTTCTGTTGATACAGCTGTCTATCCCTTACCAATATATGCCACTCTATCAGTGACCATGTATTTATTATGGTTTACTCTAGAGTGGGGTATCTCTGACTGGTTCCCTACTGGCACAATGGACAGTTTCTGAAAAAGAGGACGATCTGGCATTACAGTACAGAAAAGAAGACCATCACATTGGTTGAATAATAATACCAGTGGGCTATGTGTGTCTTCCTACCACTTGAATGCTGATACGCTGGGCAGGGTAATTCAGGGAGGCTAGAGACTGAAGAAAAGGAAGCATGGCTGGATCAGAATCCCGCCCACAGCTCACCAGCAGACGAACCTTAACATTCCGCTCAAAAGCAGCCCTCTTTAATGCATCATCAATGGCTGGCCAGTACCTAAAGGATGAGTTAAAGAGGTACGCTACCAGTCAAACGTTTTAGAACACCTACTCATTCAAGGGTTCTTCTTTATTTTTACTATTTTCTACTTTGTAGAATAATAGTGAAGACATCAAAACTATGAACTAGCACATATGGAATCCAGCATTACATCACTTTCTTTCTTGGTCAAATAGCCCTTATACAGCCTGGAGGAGTGTTGGGTCATTGTCCTGTTGAAAAACAAATGATAGTCCCACTAAGCCCAAACCAGATGGGATGGCGTATCGCTGCAGAATGCTCTGGTAGCCATGCTGGTTAAGTGTGCCTTGAATTCTAAATAAATCACAGACAGTGTCACCAACAAAGCACCCCCTTATCATAACACCTCCTCCTCCATGCTTTACAGTGGGAACCACACATGAAAAGATCATCCGTTCACCCACACCACATCTCACAAAGACATGGCGGTTGGAACCAAAAATCTCCAATTTGGACTCCAGACCAAAGGACACATTTCCACTGGTCTAATGTCCATTGCTTGTGTTTGTTGGTCCAAGCAAGTCTCTTCTTATTATTGGTGTCCATTAGTAGTTGTTTCTTTGCAGCAATTTGACTATGAAGGCCTGATTCACACAGTATCCTCTGAACATTTGATGTTGAGATGTGTCTGTTACATGAACTCTGTGAAGCATTTATTTGGGCTGCAATTTCTGAGGCTGGTAACTCTAATGACCTTATCCTGTAACTCTGGGTCTTCCTTTCTTGTGGCGGTCCTCATGAGAGCCAGTTTCATCACAGCACTTGATGGTTTTTGCAACTGCACTTGAAGCAACTTTCAAAGTTCTTAAAATTTTCCGTATTGACTGACTAATGAAGGACTGTCGTTTCTCTTTGCTTATTTGAGCTGTTCTTGCCATAATATGGACTTGGTCTTTTACCAAATAGGGCTATCTTCTGTATACCCCACTACCTTGTCACAACACAACCGATTGGTTGTGTAGAGATAATGCAAAGAGTGTGCAAAGCTATCATCAATGCAAAGGGTGGCTTTGAAAAAACTCAAATATATGTTATTTCATAGTTTTGATGTCTTAGAAAATATTACAAATATAGAAAACCTTTGAATAAGTAGGTGTTCTAAAACATTTGACCGGTAGTGTATACTCAATTAGTCTTTCAATATTACAAGAAGTCAAAGTAAGTAAAACTCAATGGTGGATTGAAAAAGGCTATGAGTCTGGTAGGACAGTATGTTAACCTTGGAGGGTGTATGAAGCGTGTGGTGGGGAAATACTCCATGACTGCCACATCAATGTAGTGCTGCGCCCCTGAGATCACTGAGAGGATAGAATCAAGGTCCTGCGTCCGAGAGGCGGGGCAGAAAGTGGGAGGAGAGGCCTGGGAGTATAGACATCACATTGCAAGGAAGAGAGGGCTGTAATGAGTAGAACTGTGATGAGATGGTCATTAGATGAGAAAAAAATATCCAGTCAATGTGTTATGACAATAGACACACTCTTTAATTCTCTCAGGTTTTATTCAGATGCTAATAGTTTTATGGTTCGGGGCACTCTGAAAGCAGTGAATGGGAAGTGAAACAGAAAGGACTCACTGTGATGTAGATTTTGCTTGAAACATTATCAGTCTTCAGCAGCATGGGGTGCTCTTTGTTGATGGCAGTGTCATACTTGGAGGGCCAAGGGTTTGGGATGGAGCTGTTGCGATGACCCATCACCCAGTATGACTCAAAGATCTTATGGAGGTCCTCAGCCAGACGGGAGCAGTTATAGATCACCACTCCCAGTTCCTTTACCTAAGGTGATAGTGCATTGTGACCCGTCATGTAGGTGCAAAACGAGTGAGATTATTTAAGGTAGTTCTATTATATCATCACTAGACCTTTACCTGTGTAAGAGACCTCCAATCCATGTTGGCACTTCCCAGGAAAATGTGTTTCCTATCAACAATCCAGAACTTGCTGTGGAGTACACCCCCAGTCAAACGCCCAAAGGGAACTTTTCTTACTTGGACTCCTACAGTATAGATAACCAAGGAGAGAAGATTAGAGGATAAAACATACAGTAGGATAATATACTGTGTACGAAACATTAACAACACCTTCCTAATATTTCAGACCTTTCTGTCTCAGAAAATGAAGATCTGTGGAGTTTGTCAGCACAGAGGGAATACTTGTCACAACTCTCACTGACACATTTCTGGAAGGCAAAGCTCCAAACTGCTCCAGTATGTTCTTTCCCTGTTGATAACAGTAGATAAAGTGCAGGCAAATTCACAGGGATGACTAGTTGACAGCGGTTGTCAAACGTATTTTAAATGTCTTTTTTTAAACTCACAGGCAAGTCAGTGGAAGAGTTGATATTGATGTCATCACCGGTAAGAGTCCAGTAGAAGGAAGCCACATCGACTTGGTAGGTTGCCATGGACAGGAGATCTCTCCAGGCTTTGTCCACTGGGGTCCCAAAGGTTGCATTGTCGTCATATTTCATATACAGGGGAATGCTCTCTACAAGGATTATACTGAGAAATTCACAACAGGACCTGTTAAATGTCTAGTCTTTGGGGAGGATTACAGACTGGAGACAACAAAACTTAATTTGACTGTTTTATATTGTTAATTCTATGTATTTAAGTATTAAAGCAAAAACGTATACTATGTATACGACGCTCACCGGCTTTGCTCATCAGAAATGTTATTTTGATCAGTGTTTGTTTCTTGGAAGATCTTGTAGTTTTGGAAATGGTCTTCTGTGCTCTTCTCATACATAGAAAAGGAGAGCAGTGCCCCGAATGCAGTCAAACATCCCACTGCCACAGCAATTGAAACAAGCCGTTTGGATCCCTGGAACATGAACACAGCCATGTGATCAATATAACTGTGAACAGAAGTTCGAACAGACTTCAGTTGTGCCAACATAGATGGGAATCTACTGAAAAGTCTGACAAGCAATTCTTACCCTTACGTTGGGAACATCGCTATCATGTAAAGTATTGTAAGGAGAGGACATCTCTGGCATGGATGTTCCTGATGTTCTGCTGAAATCCAGACCTAAAATGTTATTGGTCATACATATCATTTTAAACATACATTTAACATACAAAAACAACTTACGGAAACAGAGTAAAGCGGCTCATCTTCTGCAAGTGATTTGTCGTTACAATAGCCTTCCTCCAAGTCCTCAGAAATTGATATGAAACTAGGTATGACATTTACTGTCCACCGGAAAATACACGGTTCCTGTTTTTTCTTTCATTTCCCTTTTTTGAGAGATCAGAATATACAGTATAAATAAAAGTACTTGTAAAACATGATTCTGTTGAGTGCTACAATATTAGGCTTATATCAAACAAGTGGCGTTGGAATAAAAATAATGAAGATGATAGTACAACATAATTGATTACAAATCTCTTTATTACAACATGTTATCACATTCTCTAAACTTTGCACAAAATGTATAACCTTTCCAATAAATTCATTCTGGAAAACATCATAAATAACAGATGCTGAAGGATGTGGAACTTAACATTACTTTTAGGGTGCAAGAGCCAACCAACCCAAAAAACAAACCATGATGACTGATGACTTTAAAGGGATATGAGCTAGGTATACAACATTTGACTCACATATGACATCAAGATATTTCTCAATTAAAGTGTTTAACTGGAGCTTTTGATGGAGAAATATAATAAAACTTCCACAAAGCAGAATAGCAGCAGCACTTCGTGTCACAGCAATCAAAAGCTCAGACAGATTTAACTTAGCCCATGGGTGTAAACAAGAACTGTACTTTGTGGTATGAAACATATCCCAAAAGGCTTTGTGGCACTGAGGGAAATTCCTTTTACAATTTCATATACAGCTACACAAACTGTTGGGAAAAGGACAAGCACTTGTGGACTGTAGTCCCTTTATTTTATTGCATTTTCAGTCTCCTTTCCTTCCTTCCGGACAGGATATCATTTATACAATCTAACAGAATGAGAGCATCCCCCTTAGTAAAAAAAGGTGGCTTGATGTGTAGCTTCTCAGCATAAGATTAAAAGGGTCTCAATGGTACTACACTAGTGCAAAATACAAGATGGTGTGGTCATCTCTAGATCATCAAGTCTTAGATATGTACATATAGCATGACATTTTGATTTAATGTATAACTGCACAACATTTCTGCTCACAATTATGATGAATGATTAGAACAAAACAAGAAACAGCAAGTGCATCTTGCTGTTGACACCTGATACAGTCCTTTAAAACTGGCATCAACATCACAGGAGTTCAGAAAGTACACTGCCCTGAGATACAGTGAGCTTCAATAGTATTGGGACAGTGACACTTTTTGTTGTTGTTTCGGCTCTGTATTCCAGCACTTTGGATTTGAAATGATACAATGACTGAGGTTAAAGTGCAGACTGTATTTTTGTTCATATCAGGTGAGCCATTTAGAAATTACAGCACTTTTTGTACATAGTCCTCCCATTTTAGGGGGCCAAAACCATTTGCTGTTTATTTTGGCTGCGTTTCAGATTATTTTGTGCCTAATAGAAATGAATGATAAATAATGTACGGTGTAATTTTATATAGTCACTTTTATTGTAAATAACAATATAATGTTTCTTAAACACTTCTACATTAAAATGTGGATGGGGGGGGGGGGATTTGTGCATCTGTAACTTTCCAACTCATCATTATTCACAATCCATTCAGGATTATCAGTAATCATAGTATCATCCACATTGAATGTAGAAGTGTTTGGAAACATTATGTTCTTAACGTACCTCCAAAATGACAATTCATTGTGTTGGGCACAAAATAATCTGAAACACAACCAAAACAAGCAGCAAATGCATCCAACAACTTTGTAGATTCACAAGCTTGATATAACCATTGTCATTGCGTGCGAGGAATACGGGACCAAACACTAAACTTGACAACTTTAATACACAAGTGAATTTGTCCCAACACTTTTAGTCCCCTAAAATGGGGGGACTATGTACAAAGTGCTGTAATTTCTAAATGGTTCACTCGATATGGATGAAAATACCCTCAAATTAAAAGTTAAGTGTGCACTTCAACCTCATAGTCATTATATCATGTCAAAACCAAAGTGCTGGAGTACAGAGCCAAAACAACAAATGTGTCACTGTCCCAATACTTTTAGAGCTCACTGTATGTCTGACCACATTATTGAAAGCTGTGCAATCAACTGACCAGTTATGACAATCAAACCTATCAGCAATACAAACACACTTTCCAAATGGCGCTAGCTGGTAGAAGCCCTGAATGAAAGTCTAAAATCTCTGGGCTGAGCTAAGCAGATACAGCAGTTGGTTGTTGCTAGGTGATTAAAACTAACTTTCTACCCCAGCACTAAACCCCCCAGCCCTGCCCACCCAACCATACATTCCACACAGACTTTCAGTTCTGAGAACAAGGAAATCTATAGTGTCAGATAGTGCATGAGGAAGCAGACCTGATGTCTACCTTTGACTCTAGAGAATACATACGCAACCGTTTCTACTGGCAACATGAGATACCTTGTAAAGCAATGACTCCTAGAGCCATTCTTACATTTAATTTAAAAAATGCCTCAATGTCGTTTAAGAGACCAGAAAAATAACATTCTATTTGCGCAAAAGCAAGTGTCCAAGTGCAAATGTATAAACTCTTTAATAATATATAAATCAGTACAATTAAATACTTTAGCCATTCTTCAATAGGTCTGGTCCATAGAGGGAGAAAGTGGTCAAAAGAAAGTGAGTATTCAAAGAAAGCAGTGATGAAGTCTTGAATAAACCTATCAAGGAATCCTGGAGAATATAAATTCTTTACTTATACATTTAATCAAGCAAAGTCAAAATATGCTTTAATTTTATTAGTTAATTACTTTAGTAATTATACTCAAGCTGTTTTTAAATATACTGTGCTCTAAGCTGATTGCGGCAAAATTTCCCCAATTAATACAATTATAGAAATCAATCAATCAAATGCAAGTATGCTTAAGTTTTCTGAGCGTGAGATCAACAAGGGTATATGGCAGAATAATGACCTCGTCTTAAAGGCCCAGTGTAGTCAAAATTCTGTTTGTGTGTTTTGTATCATATTGTTCAACAGCTGATGAAACTAACACTGATCCTGGAGTTGCTGGTTGAAAATACAATCTAGACAGGTCCTTCTAATCAGCATGTTTGCATGGGCAGACATTTCGGCTTTCCATGGTGACATCACCATGCGGTAAATTGGTTAATAGACCAATAACAATAACAAAGAGTTCCAAACCTCTGCCAAGAACAGCTAGTTTTCAGTTTTTCTTCTCCACTCAGACAGTCCTAGCAAAATTCTTGCTTAAGAAATAGTTTGTGTAAAAAGTTATTTTTGTCAATTTGAATATATATCTATTACAGTAAGGTGTGTGCACTACTAGTTAATTATAATATGTTATCCAGATTTTTTCTTATTGATATAAAAACAGTTGCAATGGGCCTTTAAAGGGATTTTCCCTCGACTGAACTAACCACTGCATGGCTTTGTGTCTCGTACAACCCTTTTCTCACACCATGGCAGTTCAATGCGCATTGCAGTTGTCTAGTAGTGCACACACAGTACAGTAGTGTCTTTGTGCGGTGGGGCCACAGTTCTCTCTAGCAGTGCCTATTTCCCCCTCTAATCCACTCTCTCAACACCTGGAATTGTGATGCAGCAGTGAAGGGGAGGCACTGTGTTCCAAAACCTCAGACCACGTAGCTCTCTGCCTCAGAGGCCACAACTGATCTCCTGACACTCTCACTGGGCCTGGAGCTGGAAGAAGGAACCACACCCCGCTGGGAACCCGAGGTTCTCCAGTATCTCGAAGGGGCCCTGGATGGCTTCAACCCGGCTGAGGAGGGGGCACTAGGAGTGGAGGCGGCACTAGGAGTGGAGGCTTTGGCTGGCTCAAGATTTCCACAGGGCTCAATGATAGTGTTGATGACTGTGGAGGGGACAGAAAAATCAGGCATAAATCAACACAACTAAAATGCTGAGGGGAAAAAAATTATTTAACAAAAAGCAAAAAAATATTTTAAGTGATGCTTGTTTACATGGAGGTTTTACTCGATTTTTGTGATGAATGTGCACTTACCTTCAAGTTGTCTCTGAACTCTTCTGAGCTCTTTCAGAATAGCTGTGATTTCCTGAAATACAAATAGGCATGTTACACACTGCTGATGGAAATAAACATTATACAGCAAATCATCACAAATAACTATAAACTAACTGGAGAAACTTGAGGAAATACCAACCTTGTTTGAGCCTTTCAGGACAGGGAAGTCATTTTCAGTATTCAGCTTTGATTCAATCTCCCCCCAAACGTCAGTTTTGTTGTGGAATAGTACCCTGCAAGCCCAAAAACACACTCTAGAGTACAGACAGAGCAACCACATATCAAATGAGGAATTCCTATACTGAATATTTAAGGACCTAAGGATAGGCTATCTGCCCAACAGCACAGTTCACTCAGTCTGAGTCCATTAGCCATGCTAAGTGGCTGAGCTCACTTAGAAAGTCACGCAGAGCTAACAAGATTACCACATATCAGAGGACTAATAAAACGTATCATCTGGTTCTGGTATGAGATGCGAGGGGAATGGACAGAAAAGGGATTGTGAACTTTTGAACATACTTCATGTCTTTGTATAAATTCATACTTTATTTTCTCAGCTAGCTGCTCTGTGTTTTCTCGAATAGCCAGAGAGATCTGGGAAACTGGATTCAACATCAGATCATCCACAACAACCTGGAGAGAGATCGCAGACAAAAATAATCAGTCAACTCTCAATTTCACAAAAACAAGGCTGAACAGCAACTTATAAAAAAGACAGAATCTATTTATAATGTTTAACATTCCCAAAATGGCTTGAAGTGGTATGATAAATAATAGTATGGTCTAACCACTTCCTGGTAGCATCCTCTGTGCTTAGAGTTGTATTCCTGGTCATTCATAATGGTTTGGTCGGGGTCCCTGGCTGCAGCGGATCCAGGAGGAACTCTAAGGTAGTTCACACCAGCCTCTGGGATGGGATGGACCAACTGCAATACAACAGGAGTCAGACAGTCTCAACAGTTAAGGATGGTTATCATATGTGCCAATCATAAGGTAGCTGATATGGAAACAGGGAAGAAACAACGATCAAGATGAATTGATGGATACAACCCCATTAACGACAGTCAAATTAATGTTTTGCATTGGCCACAGATGTGAGACCAACTCATTGATAAATCTGCAACTGAGAAGGCTGGGCAGCCCGAGGAGATGGCTGTGCTGTCTGACAGCATTGTCATGACGTTGGCCTGGAGGTAGGTTTATGACAGTCATAAAGACCTCTTCCCCCCTTTTTCCTCTCTCTACCCTACTGATGTTACATTTGCAAACCCCTTTGGTTAACATAGAGATTCTGGGAACATCAGAAGGTGGGGGGAAATTAACTATATTCTGGTAAGCCGACCAATTTAACATATGCGGTGGTACTTAATGAATATGATGTCAGTTCGGTTGTCATCTGAGACATTCTCATCAATGATAAGATGACAAACTCTACAGTGGAAAGTCTACACATCAGAGTTATCGGATTCACATGGAATTGTTGTTCAATTTAAATGTTTGAATATGAAATTATTCGTGATGGGATGAAATGTGATTTTAGCTTCTAAAATGTGAGATTTGGGTTTTCATAAGGTTAGGGCTATGCTCAATCAGTGGCCCGCCCCTGTGAAGGGACATGGGCTATAAAACTTTTCAAACACGCCCTTCTCTCCCTTCCTATATAAAGACTTGACGACAATGTAACCTCCTGTTCCGAGGATGTGAGGACGACGGTCCGATGTCAGAATGGTTCAGATAATAACTACAGAACGAAGCCAACATCAGTGTGAGCTTTGGTTGCGAATGGTATGAACTTTGAACTCTTATTCACTACAGAAGTGATACCTCCTAGCCGTTGAGTTAGCAACAGTAGCTGCAAACGAAGGTTAGGAAGGAACAGACAGAGTATTCTGTCTATCACACAACAACTTTATTACAACGTATCCAATTGACCACCAGAGACATTCTTCAAAGGACTCGGTTTGGCAACACGGCCTTCCATCTACCACCAACCTACTGAAGCGCAGCTCAGAGTAAATATTTATTGCATTTTCCTTTTCCAATGGGTAGCACAGCTTCGCCCTTTGTTCCGCAGTCTTCCCGCTCTTTCACTCAAACCCAGACCCTTTTCTTTTGTGTAACAAGCTGTCATATCTGTTCCGCCCACTAGGGACGTTTTCCTTTATGACGTAATTTGTAATCATGTTATGATTAATTATGTGTATGTGTAATTCTGTGTGATTAGTTAGGTATTTAGTAAATAAATAATTAAACTCAATTTTGTATTGCTGATTCAACTTGTTAGCCAGGGTTCGTGCAGATAACCAAGAATGTACAACTTTCAGATGAGACTGAATTAAGGTGACGATTAATATTGACTGCTATTGATGTAAAATATTACTAGGTCTTTAAGAGTTTATTCGGAAGATAACAGCTCTATAAATATTCTTTCGTGGTGCCCCGACTCTCTAGTTAATTACATTTACATGATTAGCTCAATCAGGTAATATTAATTTCGGAGAAATTATTTTATAGAATAGCATGTCATATCACTTAATCCGGCATAGCCAAAGACACGACAACATGGAGAAAATGAAAACTCTTGGTTGATATGTTGTTTATGTCTTCTCCAGCCATTGTAACAGGGTTCAGTGAACACAGGTGAGGATATACTGCATTGTGTGCTAAATAAAATATCAGTGTGACTGGGCAGTGTGGTTAACATACCACCTCCCTGGCGGTGATGGTAGAGACAGGTGTATTGGCCTCCACTGCAGAAGAGCTCTGAGGATCAGCATCACCAGTCACACCATGGATCTCCCTGGCCAGGACGGATAGATCTTTAGCCAGGTCCTGACTCAGTCTAGAAGGGGAGAACAGACCAACATAGGGATGGATACCTCAGGCAATCTACCAAGAGCGAAAAATTCAAGAAGTTTCAAATGATCTCACTACTGTTGTGAACTCAATAACCACTTCAATTACCGTGCAGATAATTAAAGCACTCAGCAATAGCATTAACTGGCTTATGCTGTGCCCTTGCCATTTCAATTCACCTTGCTATCTCAGCACTGTGAGAGGACCAGTTCTGGTAGGCGTCTCCCTCGTGACTCTCCTGGTCCGAGTCTTGTGAGCGGGGTTTGGGGCGTGGGGGGATGAGAGGCTGGGAGCGGGAAGCTGAGGGGGTGTGTGAGCGTTTGTGTTTAAGGGTGCTCTGGTTAGAGTCAAATTCCTCCTCGGAGGTGGAGGTGTAGTCAGAGCCTTTCTGTCGTCGTCTAGAGCCTTTCAGCCATGAATTGGTTTGAAGGGTGTTTTAGAAAGTTAGGACGATGAGGAGAAGGTAAAAACAGAGACACCATGAAAGGACACCATTAAAACACTATAAACCCTACACATCCCAAAACACCCAAATATACCCCATAGACCCATATAGAAGGGTTTTGTAGTTTTGTGCTCATTCAGATGGTAAATGAACTGATGCAAGATTTAAGTCTTGCTGTATAAACTATTCATTAGGATTGTCTTTGATTCAAAAACATTCACAACCAGAAATGAGCACTCAACCCAACAGTAATGGCTACTGTCACAAAGTCATGTTGTTGAAGACCATAGTCATATTGACACAATGTAGAAAGTGAAGTGTAGTTAAATCACAGATTATCGCTCAAAGGATAGAGCACGGTATTCCACATGTGACCCACAATATTCTCATAACATTGTTCTAGACAGTTATGTTATCATGAAGATTGCATAATGATTATGAGAACATTGTGCAGATGGTATCCACCTTCACCACAGGTATTCTAGTAGAAATGATTGAAATCAATTGCAAATAGCAATACAGCATTAGTGAAGTTAGTGGAGGACCTTAAAGCCAAATCTCCAGAAGAATAAAACCAAGGCTTGCACCTTCATAACTTGTTAGTTGAACTAATTATCTCAAACTCACTCAGAACCAATTCATTTAGATAATTGATAGGACGTGACACCTTTACGCAGACCTAAATTGTGATTTCTCCAATCCAGAAGAAGTAATTTTCATGGTTTATTACATTTCTGTAATATTTCAGGAATGGCAAAGACATATTTAGACAGTTTTACCTTTCAGGTTCTTACACCTGTAATAAATGATTACTAAGACAGTACTACATAAAATTACATTTTAAAGGCAAAGGGGAGACTGATATGCGTGTTTGTTACTCACTGGCTGTGCTGCTGGTGTATTTGGCACTGCTGGAGCGGACGCGGGTGATGAGCTTGCCTGGAGCTCCAGAGGCCCTGCCTAGCGCAGGCTTAGCGCTGGGCCCGGCCACGGAGGCCTTAAGGCCAGAGCCGCTGTTGGACTCTGTGCTGCGGTTGGAGAAGCCTGTCCTGGGTGCTGAGGACTCTGTATCACTGGGAGTGGTGAAGGAGCTAGTCCTCTTCCGGGGCAGAGCCAGCATGTCCAGCCTGGAGAGCTGCTTCTTACTGTCCTGGGAGGCCTTGGAGGTCCCACTAACTTCCTGGGAGTTCTGGGAGATTCTGTCTGTCTCTGTAACCTCGTTGTCGGATGCCTCGCCCAGGCGAGCCCGGCGAAGCATTGAAGCTCTTGTGGGCCGTGGGGCAGACATGCTGTTGGAGCGGCTTAGGGCCTGGGCCACTTTGGAGGACTTAGTGGGATCCTCCTTCTGCAGGGGGACGGTGTACTTCTTGCATGCAGCGGGCCGGGGGACCTCCTGGTCTGAGGAGATGGTTTCAGGCCAGTAGGGTAAGCTGAGGCTCTGGGGGTCGTGACTCAGGTCCATGGTGCCATGTTTTACAACACAGCATCTCATTCCCAGCCTCCTGTCTTGTTCAGGCTTCCTGCTGCTGTCCACTCTCTGGGACCGCCGCTTCTCGGACAGGCGATCGAAGGCTGACTGCTGGCGACTGGGCTCCTGGGTGAAGGAGCTGGCAGAGGACCTCTCCCTCTGAAGGCCACTAGTGAACAAGGGCTTCTTGGATCCAGTCTTGGGGGCAGTCTGGTTGTTGCGCAGGCTGGCAGTGCTCGCTGAGTCCATGTCAGACTCCCCAGACAGAGAGTAATCTATGGGGCGAGGAACAACATCAGGCGGCTGGGCCTGGAGCTTGGCCGCAAGGGCAGCCAGAGCATCCTCGGTCCCATTGAGGTAGGAGTGGGTGTCCTGGCTGCAAACACCCTGGAACACCTCAGCAGGGTCAGGGTCAGGGTCATTCAGAGCAGGCTGGCTGGAGATGTGTGGGAGTCTAGTGACCGCAGCATCACTTGGCTGGTCCTTAATGAAACTCTCCTGCCTGACCAGAGACACTGAGATCTCGTTGGGCTCAGGGCTGACTCTGCCTTGGTAGTCAAGCTTGGGAGCTGATGAGTTGAGCTTGACTGTCTTCTGAAATTCTTGTCCACCCTGTTGTTTGGTCAGGGTGGCTGTGGAGAACTGTGGTGTGTTGGGATGTGGTGGTGGTTTTCTCTCAATCCTGGGTGTATTGGGTCTGGATCCCCGCTCCTGTTTAGGCACAGTCTCCATAGAGCCAATGTAGAATGATGTAGACTTGGCTGGGAGTGTGGGCCTCTCCTTTTCACTGCTCTGAGATGTACTCTTGTCTGTCCTCTCTGGTGTGGGCATCTTCCTCTGCTCCACGATGGAGCCGTCGTCTGACTTACTGGCATCACTTAGGCTGTCTTGGTCAAGGTCGTCCTGTACAGACAGGTTGTGGAGGTCCTCCTGTGGTCCAAGGACTCTGGAGCTCCTCTCTTTGATATCATAGGTAGAGTAAGTGTCCTGATGGATAAGAATGCTGGGAGTTGGAGTCTCATTATTTTCCATCGATGGTGCCTGAGAAGGAATACGCTGTGTTTTGGAACTCGGGCCTTCCGATTCCACACTATTGATGTTCCGACTGAGCGTTGCCTGATGGACGGTCCTCCCACCAACTGAATGGAAACAGGAAGATACATTTTTAATCAAGTTGATAATCAGGACTATAACTCATTATCATTTCAAATTCTGTGCAAATTCCCATACCTCCTCCAGACAGGTCCATCTGTGAGGGGATTTCAAAGAGGCCTGAGGCAGGGCCAGAGTGTGTGTAGCTGTCTGCCAGGCTGGCCCAGCAAGACACCCACTTAGAGCCACCAGGTACCTGCAGGGAGGATCACACTAGTTATTCACATGGCTTGACAGCAGTCAATAAATAGAAATCAGGCTTAAAATAGAAGGAAAAAATTAACACAATCACATTCAAGAAATTTTATTTTGTTGACAAACCGATTGGTCGAAGAAACACATTCACAGCTTAGGATGTTGGGATATTTCTTATATCTGAAAATGACATTTTATGACAGCAAAAATCCAATCCATTCCACTCCTCAGGTAGAAACCAAGAACACCACCATTGAAAACCCGTTGGACACACCCAAACCCAGTCGGAAGTAAAGAACTACCACACCAACACCCCCAGAAACCAACAGAGACAACTAAAGATCTAAGAGGGATATGAGGTGAACCATGGAGAATCATGAGATCAGAACAAGTAGAATTGTGTTTCCAAGGCTGATAGCTTATTGAACCAACAGACTGGGGGGGGGGGGGGGGTTACCTGCACCAGATTCTGTCCCTGCCCTGGAGCTGGCATCAGATCCACCAAGCTACTCTCCCTATGCTCCTCCCTGTCCTGAAACTCAACAGGCTTACATGCTGCAGTCTGGCCGGGCTGTTCAGGCCCCTCAACAACACCAAACACCTGTCAGGAACAAAGCATGATGTGAGTGTGTGAACGCTGTCTCTGCAGGGCTGGAGGATGCCACATCCACTGGCTCTCCTATGTGCCACTCGCATTGGCTTGTGATAGATAGCATCATAGTCGCATACTTGACTACAGAGAACGACAGACGACTACAGAGAGTAAGGCAAAGAGACTTGCCTGTTCTATCTTGCTGCGTGCCTCCTCCACCTCTTTATCCTGGACATCTGTCTCAATGGTGTAGGTGCCTGCTTCACTCAAGGTATCATCCTCCTCATTCCCCAGGCCTTTGGGGCTTGTGGCCTCCAGGCTGCGTGGTATCTCCAGGCTGCGTGGGGCCTCCAGGCTGCGTGGGGCCTCCAGGCTGCGTGGGGCCTCCAGGCTGCGTGGGGCCTCCAGGCTGCGTGGGGCCTCCAGGCTGCGTGGGGCCTCCAGGCTGCGTGGGGCCTCCAGGCTGCGTGGGGCCTCCAGGCTGCGTGGGGCCTCCAGGCTGCGTGGGGCCATGGACATTAGAGGGGCTTTCAGGGGCACAGACTGGTGGGTACAGGATGAAGTCTGAGTCAGGTATGGCTGAGGGGGGCTTGATGTGGTCTGGTGGGGGTGGCAGTGGGGTGCTGTTGCCTCTACTGTTGGTGGGGGGCTGGTGGTAGGAGACACAGGAGACGTATTCTTCTCCCAGGTTGTGTTCATGCTCGGCCTAGACTCCTGTCTGGACTCACTCAGGAACTCAGCCGTGAAGTCCTGGGCCAGTTTGGACCTGCGTCCCATACTTCTAAACAGCCTGGGAGGGATGGAGCAGGAGGAGATGTCGTTACCGATCCGATCCTCCATCTTCTCCCTCCTCAGGGAGCCGGCCCTCTGGGGGCCTCCAGAACCCGGGCCCTTCAAGGGAATGGTGTACTGCTGGGTGGGGGTGCTGGGGTTGCACCTTTTCTCCGGCTTGTTCCTGAGGGCCGGGCTGTCGAGCTGGCCTGTGTTGTTGGTGAAGGACTGTGAGCGCTTCTTGCGTGGATTGTCGTCAAAGAACTCAATGACGAAGCCCTGCTGGGGGTCTGCTTTGTCCTGGCTTGGAGGAGGGGAGTGAGACTGAGGATCCGCTGAGTGAGGGTTGGTGAAGGGTCTAGGGAGGGCCAGCTGGGGTGGTAGAGATTTGTGAGGGCCCATTGGTGGCTTTAATTGTATAGCCTGTTTCCCGTTTACAACAGGATCCTCAGAGTCACTACGAGTCCCATCCTCATGGTGGTGGCCTGATGATAAAAACAGAAACACGTTAGCTCTGACAGCAACAGAGGATAGTAACCGTGGAGTCAGTGAATAAATGGTCAGAGTTCACCTGTGGAAGCCTCGTTGCAGATGGGCAGGCCACTCTTTGAGCTGAACATGTCCTCTGTCCGAGACCTACCCCTCATCATGCTCACATCGCTTTGGACCAGCCAATCAGCCACCTTGCACTCCGC
Source organism: Oncorhynchus masou masou (assembly GCF_036934945.1). NCBI lineage: Eukaryota > Metazoa > Chordata > Actinopteri > Salmoniformes > Salmonidae > Oncorhynchus > Oncorhynchus masou. The sequence goes on along the minus strand of NC_088232.1, from coordinate 36,697,378 downwards.
TGACATCACCTCAGTGGGCGCTGTCACCGCCTCCTTACCCGGGAGCTTGCATTGCTGGCGGAAGGAAAACTTTGTCACATGGTCCTTGATCTTGATCTTGCTTGGTGTGCATTCATCAAACTCAATGGTGAAGGAGGCGTGGCTCTGCACCACAGGGGGTGTGGAGGTGGAGACTGGAGGGAGAACAGGGACAGAAGGGGGGTCAGTGTCCTTAGTGGGAACCTCATGGAGCTGCTGCTGCTGGAACTCCTTGGTGGGTATCTCAAAGTAGCTTGGCTCCCTGTGGTGTGAGTAGATTGTCTTGGCCTGGCTGTTTGACAGGGAACCGCTGATGTCACGTCTGGAGCCCTCTTTAGTATTCTCTGTTAGGGCAGACACAGTGGGAAGACAGTAGGTCTATATAGATTAAAACTTTAAATTGCAGGCACAAAGGACATGCAGTATGTGAGGTGGGTAAGGGAAGAAATCACAGACACAACCGTAATGAAATATTACAGGGGAGTACTAACATCTGTGGCATACTACACCATTCAAGGAAAACAGAATTTTAAAACTCTGCCAAGTATTCACTCTTAAACTGAAGCCACAAATAACAACATTGCTCCAGCAGCTAGACTGAGCAAACAAACAGATACATCAGCCAATCAGTGGGTGCCAGGCCAGCTGGACATGTAAAAATGTCACTGTGGGAGCTTGGAGTCCCAAAGGAGAACGGCTGAGAGATAATCTGTTCCAGCCAGGCTGGGCAGCATGAGGCTGACAGTCCCCTGGGCTTACAGGGTAATCCATCACGAGGCGCTGGCTGCTGGCCTGACATGGCCCAGGACTGGCTTGGCTCAGTGGGACACTGACCGCTCCCTGTCCCCAGTGGGCACTACAGAGCTTGCCAGAGCTAAACACCATTCATCTCTTAGTACACTGCATCCAACACTGATGTGGTGCCATAACAAAGTGTTATGCTTGCCACTCTAATCAAATACAAGAGCAGTAACCTTTATGAGCCAGCACAGCTAATAAGAAAACTGAAATACAAATCCTCTTTCAAAGTGACACACTCACTCTCACATATCCTGATCAACAAATTCATTGATAGAGTAATAGTAGAGTAATGCTGGTTTCAGACCTGCAGGGTCCTCGTCTGCCCGCTGTCCTCCAATGTGTTCAGCATCATCCTCCCCCCACCACAACGGCTGCCCATACAGAGGAGTGGGTCTGGACACTGGAGTCTCGCTGGCCACTAACAAAAGCACACACATGGACAGAGAGTGAAAGAAATCAGAGAACATAATTAGTATAGCGCCAACTGAATGATGAAACTGTTATTCCTACTATTTATGGCAGAATGATTGCACAAAAGCTTTAGGCCTAAACACCATAACATCTGTACAATGCCAAAGCATTACAAAACAGCGTAGCAAAAACAGTCACAGTAGATAACATTAGGAATAATATAATGCATTTTGTCCACGAAAATGTTTCTAACTTTGATAAGAACGCGCTCAGCGTGTCATCTGGAAAAACGTGTAGCGCTGGCGGGGGGAGGGGGGGTGTCCCTCCTATAACTTTTATGTAGAAGGACTGTGAAGCTCAGTTCTAGTGGCTTTTTAAAAAGGACATTATTCTACAAAATGAATGGAAATAAAAGTATGCCGACACCATTTGAAATATAATTTCCACCTGAGCCCAATAACACAACGGTAAAATGAGCCCAATAACACAACGGTAAAATGAGCCCAATAACACAACGGTAAAATGAGCCCAATAACACAACGGTAAAATGAGCCCAATAACACAACGGTAAAATGAGCCCAATAACACAACGGTAAAATGAGCCCAATAACACAACGGTAAAATGAGCCCAATAACACAACGGTAAAATGAGCCCAATAACACAACGGTAAATGAGCCCAATAAAAATGAGCCCAATAACACAACGGTAAAATGAGCCCAATAACACAACGGTAAAATGAGCCCAATAACACAACGGTAAAATGAGCCCAATAACACAATGGTAAATGAGCCCAATAACACAATGGTAAATGAGCCCAATAACACAACGGTAAAATGAGCCCAATAACACAACGGTAAATGAGCCCAATAACACAACGGTAAAATGAGCCCAATAACACAACGGTAAAATGATAGATGTTTAATTATTTTAACATATTGGGCCAAGTAAATAACCTATGCATGGTCCATCTAAATCAGATATGCGTTTAGCCCAAATGATGCAGCAAAGTGAAAATAAATAGGCTGAAGCATGGTGTTGCCTATCTGCATTTACTGTATTTGGCTAATCATTAGCCAGATCCCAAATGTGATCTTTTAATTAGTTATTATCCTATTGATTCATTTTATGCCACAAAAAAAATGTGCATAAACAGTGAATATAATGTACTGTAGGCCTACCTGTTAGGGTAACACACCCCTGCCTGTACTTCTCACAGAAACCACTTAATGTCACAATTTCTCACAACACTTCCCTGGTTGCCACTACTATTGCACAACAAAAATATGTTTCATCAAAAAATGTTATGTCACTCCCCCCACCAAAAAAAAGTGTGTGGTAGGGTACCTAGGGCTGTGGCAGTCACACAATTTGGTCAGCTTGTGATTGTCAAGCAAATAACGGTCGGTCGGTCTCACGGTAATTGACCGTTAATTAACAAACAGATTTAGCATCTCCTGGCTTCCTCAAATAGCCTACAAGCCAATTAAAAGTCTAATAAATCCATGTAATATAGCCTACATCTTCACAATAAATCCATTATTTATTTTAGACAGAACTAAAGAAGCATGATATGAAGAAAATGTAGTCTATTTCTGAAGAAAAGAATAGCATACTCTGAGTTGTCCTTATGTTAGGTCCTGATGTAGCTATGCCAAATGGCTGTGGGCTACACTAGTTCATTTAGCAGACAAGATTTGATTATAATTCCATGGCATTATTTTATAGTATGAAGAATACAATTGAACAAAGCTGAATAAAATATAAAAAATTTCTCCAAGCGAATTCAGGGAGTGCGCACATGCAGCTAGCTATTCTGTGTTGAGCGGTTAACAAAGAAATAGGTAGTCTATGCTTAGAGTTATTAATGTAACTTTAGTTGTTCTACAAACGTTGGGCTATATGTTTTGCTTTTTAATACATTGTAATGCTGCATGATGATTCTAACAATGATTTGGAAAAAAAGTCGCTTGAAAAGGCATGAGCTCTGCTTAGTTTTTTTTGCACAGCTGTACACACTCCAGTAGTCTCTCATTCACAATTTGACAAGCACTTGATAATGCCTCGAATTTCATGATGGCCGTAATGCACCCTAAAAAAAAGCCATGCCTTTCGCGGCCCAAGAGTGCTGCACAATCCAAAGAGTCTCTCACTCACACAGCTCTCTGTCACGTGATCGCGTCTTTCTCACAGGCTACAAGTGAAGACCGACACATCGGGGACGCAACTGCGCACATCCTTATCCAATTCTGAGGTGCATATTGAAGATAATGGATGAATTGTCCACATTTACTTTTTGTCGTCAGTCAACAAGATGAGTAGGCATAAAGAACAGCAAAAGCAGTAGCCTATGTCAATCTACTATCCCCCATAGTACAGAAGATGACCTATTCTATTCTGTGCAAGAAATAAATATTCCAAATATAGTCTGGAACAGTTATGGGATGCGATAGATCCAAAATTAATACAACCACTAGCATCAATTATTTTTTTTTATTTTTTTAAATATGCAGTGTAGCTGACCCAACAGATCAGAACGTTTAGCATAAAATGTCGATAAACTATTAGGCTATTTCTTCATACTATAAGCGCAGCAATGCGCACATGGTAGTAGGCCATAAGCGGGAATGTTCCATTAAAGGAACACACCATTATCAAAAGTGACCACAAATGCAATTATGCATGTAATGCTTTTATTATAAAAAGAACATTTATGGTGAAAATGAACTTCCCCAAACTTGAAACTCACATGCTGCTTATTTATATATATATATATATCAGTTAGGCTCTACACCCCTTGTAAAGCGGATGAATGTGCTTAATTAAGAAGTTATTTGACCACTTTAGTTGTGATACAAAAATCATTAAACATATAGGCCTATGGGCTAGGCTACAAGAGCTGTGCGACTAGGATTAGAAAAGGTTTAGGGGGAAAAAGGCACTATTTCGCTTAAATGGTGAATGGAGGAAGCTTTTCCCCATGGTTTATGTTCATGCCTGCCAGGTAGGCTGTACTCCTGTTGTAAAGATAAGCAATGTGCTTAATACTAGGAAAGTTGAGAAATAAATATACTAGGCCTAGCCTATACAAAGCGGATGAGATCCTCGTTTTTTTATTAGCAGCCATCACACTCTTTTCTCCCACAATTACATAGCCTATAGAAATGTTGTGCAATATGAGCTCATGGGGTCTCATGAAGTGTTTGATTAGATTTCAGATTACATTTGGGTTGATGTCCGAGTGATTAGAGGGACAATAGAGTGCTGAGTACCAAGCAGTTAGCAAGTTTGGTAGACTACTAATGACCAACAGCAGAATCAGAGTTTGGAGAAGCCTAATTACCGTGACTAAACAGTCATGTGGAATTTGACTGCCTTCATGACTCGTGGCCACCGGTATGACGGTAATACGGTCACAACAACAGCCCTAGACATGCCTTTCTGTTTCTCCCTCTCTCTGTTGATGTCTTATTGTGTGTTCTGGGAAACAGCACTTTGGAGTTGTAGTGCTTTGTTTTATTTAGGCCAGTGTGTGAGCCCCAATGGAGCGCTTTAGTTTTCACACAGACACCAGGCATGTGGACATTCTGATTTATGCCACATAGGCTAGCATCCCGGGCTGGCCAGACAGCTGTTAAACGTCATCACAGCCATGAAGGTGACAAGAAACCTGCCCTAATGCCCTTACTGGTCAGATGGATAAAAACAATATGGATCAATCATGATTATGTGCAGTGCAAAAACATTTCCCTCCTTTCTGATTTTCTCAATTTTTGATACTGAATGTTATACTTAATATTAGATAAAGTGAACTTGAGTTTACAAATAACAAAAAAAATCTTACACATTGTATTTATTTTTAAAGTTTTCCAACACCCAGTTCCCTTGTGTGAAAAAATTAATTGCCCCCTTACACTCAATAACTGGTTGTGCCACCTTTAGCTGCAATGACTGCAACCAAATGCTTCCTGTAGTTGTTGATCAGTCTCTCACATCGCTGTGGATTCATTTTGGCCCACTCTTGCATGCAGAACTGCTTTAACTAAAGCAACATTTGTAGGTTTGCAAGCATGAACTGCTGTTTCAAGTCCTGCTGTAGAATTCTCTAATATAGAGCAGAATTCATGGTTAATTCTATTAAGGCAAATCATCCAGGTCCTGAGGCAGCAAAGCATCCCCAACCGTCACCGCCATGTTTGACTGTTGGTATGGAGGTTCTTACTGTGGAATGCAGTGTTTGGTTATCATCAGACATAAATGTGACCCATCTTGTCCAAAAAGTTGTCTTGTGTATGAGCAGGTGTTCCTAATGTTTTATACACTCAGTGTACTGTAGATGGAAGGTTATAGCAGTTTTTCTTAATGTTCTGCTCTGGAGAGATGGGTCACTAAACTCTGCAGGCCAGTGTTTTTATTTGAAAAACTTCACATTTTACTTTCATTACCGTATCTCCTCCCTTTATTGAAGATTAGGATTAGAGTGTCCAGTCGCATTCTCCTCCCAGAAGGATTGTGTATCACATGATCCCATTTATAACAGAAGGCCCCTCTCCCTGCTTGGTTTAGGGCCTGGGAATAACTGATTCAGTGTTTCTGCTGCACTCATTTTGGAGCATGAAAAATATTTCTGCTGAGGCGCACTTCGAAGATGCTAGAACATTCCACTTTTACTTTTCCTCTGCAAACAAAATTGACACCGGTCAATTCTAGGGTAGCTTGAAGTACAACGCCACTCTACCTCAAAATATTTTTGGGGGAGGGGCTTAACTTGTGATGAGATAGATATGTTTTGTTGCGCAAGAGTAGTGGCAACCAGGGAATTGTGACATTAAGTGGTTTCTGGGATCAATAGGATAATAACTCATTAAAAGATCACATTTGGGATCTGGCTAATGATTAGCCAAATACAGTAAATGCAGATAGGCAACACCATGCTTCAGCCTATTTATTTGCACTTTGCTACATCAGTTGGGCTAAAGGCATAGCCTACCTGATTAGATGGACCATGATTTGGCTATATACACATGGCCCAATATGTAAATAAATTTATACATTTTTGTTAATTACAATGTGTTATTGGGTTAATTACAATGTGTTATTGGGTTAATTTCTGGATGTGGAAATTATAATTTACATGGTGTCAGCATGCTTTTATTTTCATTCATTTTGGAGTAGAAAATTATTTTTAAAAGTCACCAAAACTGAGCTTCTAAGTCCATCTACATGAAAATGTTGACTCATATTTCATAGAAATCTGTAAACAGTGGACAGTTACTGTAACGTCTATGGTGGAAAGAATGAATAGCTCTAGGTCCTGTCAGGGTAGACTAGTCACACTCAGGCCTACTGTACACTCAGAGAGCCTGCAGACTGCTTTACAGACAGGAAGCAAAAGGAGAGGTCAGGCTCCACAGTCCACACCTTGCAAGGCAGCAGGAAAAACAGAAATATCCTGCTCACAGCTTCAGTGTCTGAACTGTCAACATGGTGCGGACCCTGCCACTGTACTGTCACTGTGGTCACCTCACCAGTCCAACTGCTCAAGTAGGAAATAAGGAATCAGTCAGCAGCTATATTAACCCATCACATACAGGCAGAGTGGGAGAGGAAGAGGCTGAATGTAAACCTCTAAAGGAAGTGTTCACTGCTGGTGTCTGCTGTTTCATAACCTTGTGACTGTCAGTAGTTAAAGCCACTAGTGATGGTCCACCTCTGCATTACCCTGCTGAGAACAAGCCTCAGTGCTTTAGGAACTTAACTGCACTGTAAATCCTATACAATCCCAAAAGATGTAGCCCTGAGCAGAACTGAGGACAGAGGGACACCTGTAACGGTGCGGTGTGTGAGACAGCAAATCCACAATCCCCCTAACAGCCGTGCCCGCTTGGCACGAAAAACACAGTCTCACTCTCACACACAGACACACAGCCTCACCCACACACACACACACTTCTAATCCTTCTAGTGCACATGCTAGCACCACCAGCAGTAGGTTCAGCACTACTGCCTATGTCTGGAGCCCCAGTACAGAGGCATGGCAGACAGACATAAGGCTTTGTGTGTCCCAGCTCAACAGGCCAATATCACTTCACTCATACTGCCAACTGGAGTTCCGCACAAGTAATGCTGCTCGTCTGACCCTACTGGATTGAACCTTTGACCCAATCCCCTCACAAGGTAACTTGATCATATACTAGGGGTTCGCTTAACAAGGAGAGCTGTGTGCATCTACAGATCCTCTAACACTTTTTGGTATAAAAGGCTTCTTCTTCCTCACGTAAATAAGATAATGAAACTGACATCAGCAGCAATATTTTACCTAAGGCATAACAGACTGGTATTTGCTGGTACTGTTTGTGGCAAGACAAACAGTTAAGTTCATCAATTGTAATTGCTATCCTTTTCGACCTTGCAGAGAAAATGCCTAGGCCTGGTCAATAATGTAGGATAGCACATATACTGTGGGCTCTAGAAGAAAAGGACAAAAAGAGGTGGACTGGGGCAGAGTTGAAGTTGCGAGTTAAACAGGGTTTTTACCTGTTGCGAGGGCAGCTTTATGCTCGGCTTTCTCCTGTTTGAAGCAGGAGGAGTCTCTGGTCTTCTCCTTAGCATGCTGCCTCTCCTTCTCCTTCTTCCTGGCCTCCAGTGCCTTCATACTCATCTGCAGCTGGCTGGTGTACTTCTCATGCTAAAACACACAAGAGGAAAGTAGGATATGAAGAAGCCTCTACCTGACTATCACTCATATTCATGGATGATATGTACATGTGTGGAAGTTCTCACTTACTTTGAGAGCCTCCTCTGGCACCTTGTGTTGACTCCTCTCCAGGATGTACACATGAGAATGTGGAAGCAGAGTTAAAGAAGGTTTATTCTGACAGGAGCCAGTGTCATAATAAATAATACATGCAACTTTTTTCCCCTGTTATTTCAACTCAATTTAACTATTCATGTTTTTCAGCTCAGAGGTTCACGAGTCCAAGAAATGTTCAGTCCAGAGTTGAACATAATCTAAAACCCCTGACTCAAACCACAAGGAATGAACATGCTGGGAGAGTTGGGTACATCAACCACAGAGGAAGAAGAAAATGTGTGTTTTAAATTGCAAGTGTAGACAAAACTTTCTGAAATCCAATTGTTTGTAAAAATAAAATAAAAATAAAAAAAACTATTACAACAACAAAAATATGCATCCGTTTGATCCAATCAAGAAAATCCCAAATCAATGAAGATTCAGTAAAACAATAAGAGAATTACAAAATCATAATCAGATAAACAAAAGGATATCATATCCAAAGCGGATGACATCAGAGAGCATCAGGGTAATGTAAGTCTCGTCTGGGATTCTCAGATCATTCACAAAAGTCTGGGGAGAAAATAAACAGTTTGTTTTTGTGTGTTTACATTGAAAGCATCAGAAAAATGTATACACAGGAATTATTTGTTTTCACAACAATCCTGATTAGTTCAATTCCATTGGAATAATAACAGATACGGATGATAAATGAGTTAGTTGTCACTCTGGCAACAGGTCCTTCCCTTCCACACACAGCCTCTGGGGTTTGCCAAAGCTAAGATGCTTTGCAGTTGGCCGTTTTACCAGTGAAAGTTAAGCTATCCTACCTGTACGTTAAGGCATTAATGAGATTATGCAGTTATGTAATGGCCATCTATGCTGAGTAGGGCTCAGGAAGGCAGTCAGGAGACACGTGGGTAAATAGCCTATCAGTGCGTGTACAGTAAAGTACAAATAAGAAACAGCCACCATGATACATGTCAGTAACATCTAATATTCTGGTCTGTTTAGATGGGGGTGTTCTAACAGATGGTGCCACAATACACACTTCAGGGAAAAATGCTGTCTTTCCCTCTCCTCATTCCTGTGGAAAAACAGTGCAATGTAGTGGCAATAGTACAAAGAGAGAGACCAGAAAAAGAAGACGAGAGAGAGAGAGACCAGAAAAAGAAGACGAGAGAGAGAGAGACCAGAAAAAGAAGACGAGAGAGAGAGAGACCAGAAAAAGAAGACGAGAGAGAGAGAGACCAGAAAAAGAAGACGAGAGAGAGAGAGAGACCAGAAAAAGAAGACGAGAGAGAGAGAGAGACCAGAAAAAGAAGACGAGAGACAGACACCAGAAGAAGACGACGACGAGAGAGACACCAGAAGAAGACGACGACGAGAGAGACACCAGAAGAAGAAGACGAGAGAGAGACACCAGAAGAAGACGAGAGAGAGACACCAGAAGAAGACGAGAGAGAGACACCAGAAGAAAGGGACCAGGACTGCAGAAAATGCAGCGCTCATTGCTGCTCTAACAACCATCTCTGGCACTGAGAGAGGGCTCTTTTGTGCTAGGGCTGGGGGACTGGTAGTGGGCCTCTGGACCCTCCAGGGAGGGATGTGGCTGACTGGATCCTTTATTCAACTTGTAAGCAGGGGACATGGACTCACCCCGTTCAGGCTGCCCAGGTCCTTCACCATGTGCTCGTCTGTGACTGGGTTGTAGTTGACGACAGCATGCTGCTTGTCCACACTGCGCGACTGTAAAACAATACAGAGAACAAAGCTGAGAATCTCATACTGATGGGCTAACAAACCTCAGACTGGATACTGTCATAAGCAGCGCAAAAAATATATTTGCAATGAAGGCTACATGCATGTACAGTAGATACAAAATATGCTCATAGCCAAACGAATAGGCCTTTGAGTTTGCTTACATTCCTGCAAATAATCACTATTAACCAATGCAAGCCTGGTGCTTATGTTAACCACTGTTGAAATCAAATAATATTTAATTTGTCACATGCGCCGAATACCTTACCGTGTAATGCTTACTACCCCTTAACCAACAATGCAGTTAAGCAAATATTTACTAAATAAACTAAACTATTATATATATCAAATAACAATGAGGCTATATACAGGGAGTACTTGTAACGAGTCAATGTGCGAGGTTCAGGTTAGTTGAGGTCATTTGTACATGTAGGAAGGGGTAAAGTGACTGTGCATAGATGATTAACAGCGAGTAGCAGCAATGTAAAAACTTCTTTATTTAATCCATTTTAAAATAAGGCTGTAACATAACAAAATTTGGAAAAAGTCAAGGGGTCTGAATACACTGTAAGCAATAGTTCCAATGATGCCTGAAAGTGTTGCCTGAATGTGGACAAGAGCAGCTTTTCAATTCTGCAAGCAGATGTGGTGGGAAGGACATTTTGAACAAACCACAGCCTGAGGAAGCATTCTTTTTTCCCAGTGGCTTAAATAAAGAGATAAAGCAAGACTGAGAAGTACACAGAGAGAAACTCCCAAAGAATTCCAAACAGTAACTAGAAGCAGGATGTTTTGTTGTTGAAAAACAGCAGGATGGAATGCATCACTTGCATTTTGCTTTGACATTGAACAGTTGCCAGAGGCAATTCTCCCAGCAGGCACTAATCTTATAAAACACTCGTAACACAAACACTCACAAACACACACCTCTCAGATCTCTAGTACATTAACCTAACTTGCTTTCTTTGCGTTATGACCCTAATATAGGCCACATTCTTTCACAAGAGGGTGAATGGACAGCTGATTGTGTAAGGGTCACATGATAGATTGATGGTGTCTGGTGTGTAAACATAAGGTGCTGTAGATGTCGTACACACCTGCAACATGAGCTCGCACTCCTCCCGGCCTACAAAGATCATCTCTGGTGGCAACCGATGTCTTGTACCTGAGCTGCTGACCAGGAACCATGACGTCACACTCATCTTGGAGCCCCGACTCAGAGCCTTCTTCACATCCTGGGAGGGGACAACACGCAGAGAGGTATATTATTGTTGTTACCACATTCACAGGAATTGTGATTTAAAATCGTAATCCAACGAATGGGATTTTGGTGGCTGCACAACTAACCAAGCAACTATTTATAAGATTAGATTACCAATTGGACAACCAACAACTCATCAAGTCTTTCCAGATCTATTTACACAACTCATTTGATCATGTGCTTTGACAGTTGAGTCCATTATTCTTAGGAATGTCACATTGCCATCAAGTGATACTCATGCACACACACCACACCCAAACGAAAAGGCATTCAAGCACACTGGGATTCCTTCAATACTGGCCCATGGAAAAGGATAAGGAGGAACCGACTACATTTTTATGCCCCAATTTATTTTCCACAAAGCTGAGCAAGACACTTAGTTAGACATGTTGCAAACACACCAATGTACAGTCTACAAACATGATTGGATCTTATCAAGCTCGACAATGGATTTGTTTTGGTGCCTGAACTAACTCATTCTCAGTATTGATCATCTTCGCTGAACAAATCATACAGTTTGGTCAACCTCAACTTCTATTTGCTACAATAATATTACCATACCACTCAAAGAGAAAATTGGTTTGGGTTGGAGGTGCAACCAACTACACGCATAACTAGGCCTATGTTAGAAATATTTGTGATCAATGGCTTTTACTGTGGTGGTAGTAGAAAGCTAAGCTAACTATATGCTCTCCAGTCACTTTACTAGCCAATAAATCACACATAACTATATGGAAAATGAATGCAAATCATATCTAGTTGTCAAACAAGCTAAAAGAATATGTCCGTGATGGTAATAGAAAACGATGCTGCTGAAGGTTCCAATGTAACAACACTTGCTGTAACGTTAGCCAGCAGTTGACATGTTAATTCTTATGGAGAGACTGACCCTCCACTTGTACTAAATTATCTTAATTCGAAAGAATTTGTCAATGACTGGTCTGCCACAGTAACTACGCTCAGTCTGTGGTTAACTTGTTAAATTTAGCTAGCTACCTATTTTAGCTGAAGGCCAAACATGATCATACAGGAAATAGGAAAGGTTTTCCCGAATCGACAAAAGCCGTTTTTACGAATCCCTCCCTTCACAAGCATACCTTTAATCCGGACCCTGCTTTCTTCAGAAGAGTAGCCAGCGTTAACACAATAAATACAAATGTACAGTTGTATCTGTGTCCTCGTTTTAGTAAAGTAGTCACAAGAGCACTGATGGCCGTCCAGGTAAATGGCGAACACACCCTCACTTCAACATTCACTTGACAAGCCGACAAACCCTGAGATTCCACTTCACTTTCTCTGCCGCGCACAAGGCTCGACTTCTTCCAGTGACGCTAACTATACCAGTCAGTACCATTATCAAATAAAATGTTTTGACACCTGCATGACAGACAATAATAACACAAAAAACGTGAATAAAGTATCGCAGTGCTAAATAAAAGTACAGGAAATTGTCTAACTTTGCTCTAAAATTTGGTGTTTGGAAAATAATACAAACCGTAAGTGATGGTTTTGTTTGTTTAAGTAATTACATCTGAATTAATAAACCATAAAGTAAATACAACTTTTGTAACAACAGTATTCGTGAAATTATGTTTCAGAAACGGTCAGTAGTAACAGTCGTAGAAACTCGTTCACATCGAGACAGCATTCCTTTAAAATTACCATATGCAGTGGATTTCATTATAATGACAGTGTTATTTCTGGTGGATACAGTGTTGCATACATCAGACAGGTGTGGAGTTATTTTCTGTCAGTCCACAGAAGACTGGAAATAATGTTATCTTTGGTTTACGTGCGATGCTTTAGTAAGTAATTATCAATCACTGCCTATTGGAAATTACCTGTCACCGATGTTCTACTACTATCCGCTAGATGGTGCTCTACCTACGACTAAATAAAAAATGCCAGTCTGAAAATTCTAGTTGATACCAAGCACTTGCAACTACTTTAACATACGGTAGTAAACAGATCACTACATTTACTTTCCCATGGCCTACATGCAGGTAAATACAACATAACTACTTACTGATTGGGCTGAGAACATGGCATAATAATAGGAGTTGGTTTAAGCACATCTGTTCCCAGACAAACTCACAATGAGACACCAAACTTTTCCCAAACCCAAAAGCCCTATTCGGACGGGATGAGTTTTACTGGGGTGGTTAGGTAATATACACTACCGGTCAAAAGTTTTAGAACACCTATTCATTCAAGGGTTTTTTTCTTTATTTTTTTTTATATTTCATAAATTGTAGAATAATAGTGAAGACATTAAAACTATGATAGAGCACATATGGTATCATGTAGTAACCAAAAAAGTGTTAAACAAATCAAAATATATTTTATATTTGAGATTTTTCAAATAGCCACCATTTGTCTTGATGACAGCTTTGCACACTATTCGCATTCTTTCAACCATCTTCATGAGGTAGTCACCTGGAATGCATTTCAATTAACAGGTGTGCCTTAAAAGTTAATGTGTTTGAGCCAATCGGTTGTGTTGTGACAAGGTAGGGGGGGTATACAGAGCATATCCCTATTTGGTAAAAGACCAAGTCCATATTATTGCAAGAACAGCTCAAATAAGCAAAGAGAAATTTACATTCCTTCATTACTTTAAGACATGAAGGTCAGTCAATACGGAATATTTCAGAACTTTGAACGTTTCTTCAAGTGCAGTCATAAAAACCATCAAGCCCTATGATGAAACTGGCTCTCACGAGGACCGACACAGGAATGGAAATCCCAGAGTTACCTCTGCTGCAGAGGATAAGTGAATTAGAGTTACTAGCCTCAGAAATTGCAGCCCAAATAAATGCTTCACAGAGTTCAAGTAACAGACACATCTCAACATAAACTGTTCAGAGGAGAATCAGGTCTTCATGGTTGAATTGCTGCAAAGAAACCACTACAAAAGGACACCAATAATAAGAAGAGACTTGCTTGGGCCAAGAAACACGAGCAATGGATGTCAGACCGGTGGAAATTTGTTTTTTGGTCTGGAGTCCAAATTGGAGATTTATGGTTCCAACCGCTGTGTCTTTGTGAGACGCATTCTGCAGGGATACGCCATCCCTTCTGGTTTGGGCTTAGTGGGTTTATCATTTGTTTTTCAACAGGACAATGACCCAACACACCTCCAGGCTGTGTAAGGGCTATTTTACCAAGAAGGAGCATGATGGAGTGCTGCATCAGATGACCTGGCCTCCATAATCCCCCGACCTCAAGCAAATTGGGATGGTTTGTGATGAGTGAAGGAAAAAGCATCCAACAAGTGCTCAGCATATGTTGGAACTCCTTCAAGACTGTTGGAAAAAGCATTCCAGGTGAAGCTGGTTGAGAGAATGCCAAGAGTGCGCAAAGCTGTCAACAAGGCAAAGGGTGGCTATTTGAAGAATCTCAAATATAAAATATATTTAGATTTGTTTAACACTGTTTTGGTTACTACATGATTCCATATGTGTTATTTCATAGTTTTGATGTCTTCACTATTCTACACTGTAGAAAATAGTAAAAATAATGAAAAACCCTTGAATGAGTAGACGTTCTAAAACGTTTGACCGGTAGTGTACTTCTGTGCACGAACACAAAATAACACATCTGTAATTGTAGTCCCGCCCAAATCTTCCATGGCAGTACTTTTTACATGTCAGGAGAGTAACAATTCCAGCCAGAATAATCTACTGTTTTTTGGAGAACTCCATGGTCCTCTGATAATACCAATCCCATACGAATCGATGTCTGCGTTTGACAGATGTTGCTCACGTTTTGAGCAAGAAAACAACAACTGATTCGATCAATTGAACGTAGTGTTGCGCATAGCCTTTATATGAAGGTCCTACATGTATCAACCTTCACAATGAATGCTTTTGTTCATATGTTTTGTGCGTATGAATTGAATATTGCCAAATGCATCAGTAAAAACTATTGCGCCTATTTAATGTAACCCTTGCTGTCAATAGATCTCAAAGCAGCATACAACTGACCTAAACGTTTGGAAATTATATGTTCACTTTCATATCCATAGTCTTAAAACGCATCTCAAGTGCAAGTGCACTGTTTAGCTCACATCGCAAGGCTGGGGGCGTTTAGGACGTCTACTGCGGATCGCAAAAATATCCTAATGATTGTGATCACACTTCTCCAATACAAATATTATGGCGACACAATGGTTTAGAAACGTAGAAACCAAGCTCGAGTGATCAGTATAGCCCTGTTATCGCCTGGACTTGTTGAATTAACTTCAGGCCTAGGAAAAAACTTGAGTTTTTCCGTCATAACTGTCAATTTATTTTCAAAGATATAAAGAATTACAGGGGGCAGTTTGGAAAAATAGTCCTCTGTAATAACAGACATTCTGGGGTAATAATTACATAACCAACGTTCTGCAGTAATACTAGTCCTGTGCAAATAGGGTTTTACTCCATTGTTATTGAGATACAGTATAATCCCTGTCCTGCTTTAACATTGGTTTCTCTGAGATTGTGACCTCTCTCTAAGAGCAAACCCTTCTGTTTCTCTGCTTTGCTTACTTTGAAAGTATCGACAAAGAAACCTGTCTTCCCAGTCAATTACGAACACCAGTTTATTTTCATCTTCCTCTCAACATCTTAACACACCCTCCTCTATTCTAGCCACAGGGCCTTACAGGCAGCCATGTGAGTAGTTGGGTATTGACAGTCATGGGTGTGAGGAGAGGAAGATGTATGCCTCAGGCCTTTTTTCAGGGCCTCTACTCGTGGTTGTCCTCAAGCAAACCTCACATGGAGGAAGACTTCAACTTTAGTGATATACACTCGTTTGTGAAAGTCCCCTTGCACAGTCTTCACATTCTTGCTGCCTTAATTAAATCTACAAAGGGAATACATTTGATTTTTTTCCTAATGATCTGCAAAACCAACTCCACATTTTCAAAGTGAAAGAAAAATTGTAGAACATTTTCCAAATTAATACAAATACAAAAATATGAAAATGTCATGATTGTGTATGTCTTTACATCTCAGAGTTAATACTTGGTGGAAGAACCTTTGGCAGCCATTACAGTTGTGCTTTATTTTGAATAAGATTCTACCAGCTTTGCACAAGTCTTAGGGCAACATTTATTCATTGTTTTTGTCACAATTGCTCAAGCTCAGTAAATTTGGTTGGGAGTCATTGATGGAATATTCAAACGTTGTCTCTCATCTTCAAGCAAATGTACGCCAGCAGTAAGACTGGGTCATTAAGGAACACTCAACATCTCTCTGGTGTGAAAAATTCAACTTTATCCCAGGGTTCAGAAGGCTGAGGCAGCGTTTCCTCTAACTTTTTATCTGGGCTTTTCTCCTTTCATATTTATTTTGATCCTGACAAATTCCCCAGCCCCTGCCAGTGACAAGCATACCCATAACATGATGCTGCCACCACAATACTTGAAAATACAAAGGGATCAACAACATTACGTACATTGAGCTCAGGGAAATTGGGCTACTTTGAAAACAATGTCGCTAGGGAAAATGTATTGGTCGCGGGTTGCAGGTTTTTGGGCTATTTCTAAGTTGCACCGCAGCTGCCATGTAATTTCTCTTAAAAAATATATATTTCACTGTGACCTGCAGTGAGGCAGGCTGTTACTAGTGACTGGTCGTTAGCCAACGAGTCGGCTGTAAGAGCTGGCTCTTGTAGGTGTACGTTGGGAGCCGGCTCGCATATCAGAAGAGCCAAATATATTTATAAGAAAATAAAGACATGAATAATCTAAATATTTAAATGAATAGAATTAATTAATTCAAAGAATGGAAAAATAAATAAAATAATATAGGCCTAAATGCTCAGGCGCACACATTCGTTTTGACTATCTGCTCAGACTAACAGCCTCACCTGTTGTTCCTGTCAATCAGACACGCAGTGTCAACCAATGAACCAAAGATGCGTGAGGGAGGGCCGAGCCAACTCACTCACAGTCACACACTTAGCAGCTGAGGAGAGAGGAAGGACAGCTGTGAAAAACAGCTAGAAAAGGAGTCGGAAGCACAGTAGCATTTGGATGCATTTTAATAACGTAGACAATGTTAGAGCACAGTGTAGAATTTTCCAAATCAAAATCTCATATAAATCCGGTTCTATGCACAACCTAAACCGGCATATGCGAACTGTGCACCCAACTGTGAAGCTAGCTGTAGCGGAGCTACGAGAAACTAGCGGGCCTGCTAGTGATAGTGGTGGAGCCAGCACCTCCACACGTGGAGATGTATCCACTCAGTCAAGTAGGCCTACTCCGCAACCCACAGCAACACAGTCTTCTATGGACCAGTTTATGCCAAAGTCTATGTCTGTAGCGAAACAAGGCCAAATTGATATTACATTGGCTAAAATGATTGCCACTGATTTCCAGCCATTTTCGATATTGAAGGACAGAGGTTTTTAGAAATTATAGCAATAGTCTAAATCTAATGTACACAATTCCAAGCAGGAAACCCCTATCCAAATCACTTATTCCACAACTATACGAGAGCACACATTCTTCAGTATGGGAAAGAGTCCATAAAGCTACTGCAGTTTTCCTTACCACTGACTGCTGGACATCAAGGGTAACCACTTCTTACATATTGGTTACATGTCAATTCATTGAAGATTTTTCGATGTCTAGCTGTCTTCTGGACTGCTTCTGGACTGCTTTGAGTTCAGCGACAGACACACCTCAGAGAACTTGGCAGAGGAACTGTTGAGAGTGGCCAGAGAATGGCAAGTAGATGGAAAAGTGGTTTGTTGTGTTAGCGACAATGCAGCTAAAATAACCAAAGCCATGAACATTTTAAAAAGGACTCATCCATGTCTTGCCCACACAATCAACCTGATTCTAAGAGATGCTCTGAAGAGATGCTCCTCCAAAGATCTGCAGATCCTCTGAGCTGGCGGAAGAACAAGGCCTCTGTCTACCCACGGCTTACTAAAGTCATGACAGGGACACTCTGCATAGTGGCCACATCCCTTCCCTCTGAGAACGTCTTCTCGAAAACGGGACAAATCATTTCTGAGAGAAGAAACTGCTTCAGCCCCTCAAGTTAGGCAGCTTGCATTTCTGAATGTAAATCTCTGATAAAAGCAAAATATGGTCAGTATTGCTGTGTGTTGCTGGTTATAACATGGCAATAAAGAAGAGAGAGAAAAGAGGGACCAGTTTAATGTTAAAGTGGGATGCTGCAGTTTTGCACATTGTTATTTATTTTTCTTTGATATGGTGCAATATTCTAGTATTATGTTGTTGAGATTGTATTTGTTTTGAATTGTTACATTTATATGTACTTTGTTTATATACACTGCTCAAAAAAATAAAGGGAACACTAAAATAACACATCCTAGATCTGAATGAATGAAATATTCTTATTAAATACTTTTTTCTTTACATAGTTGAATGTGCTGACAACAAAATCACACAAAAATGATCAATGGAAATCAAATTTATCAACCCATGGAGGTCTGGATTTGGAGTCACACTCAAAGTCACACTGGAGTCACACTCAAAAAGTGGAAAACCACACCACAGGCTCAAAATGAGGCTCAGTAGTGTGTGTGGCCTCCACGTGCCTGTATGACCTCCCTACAATGCCTGGGCATCCTCCTGATGGCAGATGGTCTCCTGGGGGATCTCCTCCCAGACCTGGACTAAAGCATCCGCCAACTCCTGGACAGTCTGTGGTGCAACGTGGCGTTGGTGGATGGAGCGAGACATGATGTCACAGATGTGCTCTATTGGATTCAGGCCTGGGGAACGGGCGGGCCAGTCCATAGCATCAATGCCTTCCTCTTGTAGGAACTGCTGACACACTTGCATTAGGAGGAACCCAGGGCCAACCGCACCAGCATATGGTCTCACAAGGGGTCTGAGGATCTCATCTCGGTACCTAATGGCAGTCAGGCTCCCTCTGGCGAGCACATGGAGAGCTGTGCGGCTCCCTAAAGAAATGCCACCCCCCACCATGACTGACCCACCGCCAAACCGGTCATGCTGGAGGATGTTGCAGGCAGCAGGACATTCTCCACGGCGTCTCCAGAATCTGTCACGTCTGTCACGTGCTCAGTGTGAACCTGCTTTCATCTGTGAAGAGCACAGGGCGCCAGTGGCGAATTTGCCAATCTTGGTGTTCTCTGGCAAATGCCAAACGTCCTGCACATTGTTGGGCTGTAAGCACAACCCCCACCTGTGGATGTCGGGCCCTCATACCACCCCCATGGAGTCTGTTTCTGACCGTTTGAGCAGACACATGCACATTTGTGGCCTGCTGGAGGTCATTTTGCAGGGCTCTGGCAGTGCTCCTCCTTGCACAAAGGCGGAGGTAGCGGTCCTGCTGCTGGGTTGTTGCCCTCCTACGGCCTCCTACACGTCTCCTGATGTACTGGCCTGTCTCCTGGTAGCGCCTCCATGCTCTGGACACTATGCTGACAGACACAGCAAACCTTCTTGCCACAGCTCGCATTGATGTGCCATCCTGGATGAGCTGCACTACCTGAGCCACTTGTGTGGGTTGTAGACTCCGTCTCATGCTACCACTAGAGTGAAAGCACCGCCAGCATTCAAAAGTGACCAAAACATCAGCCAGGAAGCATAGGAACTGAGAAGTGGTCTGTGGTCTCCACCTGCAGAACCACTCCTTTATTGGGGGTGTCTTGCTAATTGCCTAAAATTTCCACCTGTTGTCTATTCCATTTGCACAACAGCATGTGAAATTTATTGTCAATCAGTGTTGCTTCCTAAGTGGACAGTTTGATTTCACAGAAATGTGATTGACTTGGAGTTACATTGTGTTGTTTAAGTGTTCCCTTTATTTTTTTGAGCAGTGTACATTAAAAAAAGATCTACTTTAAATGCACATGTGTAATAGCATCCTTCTTTTTTACATTTATTTCAATTTGTGGGATGCTGCAGTTTTGTACATTGTTATTTATTTGTCTTTGCTATGGTGCAATATTCTATTATGCTGTTCAGATTGTATTCGTTTTGAATGGTTAGATTTATATGCACATTGTTTATATATATTAAAAAGTTATACTTTAAAGGCAAATGTTTAATAGCACTCTCTGTTCATCATATATGCATCGTCACTTTAACCATATCTACATGTACATACTAACTCAATAAGCCTGACTAACCGGTGTCTGTATATAGCCATGCTACTCTTATTTTCAAATGCCTTTTTACTGTTGTTTTATTTCTTTACTTACCCACCCACACACACACATACACACATACCTTTTTCCCGCACTATTGGTTAGAGCCTGTAAGTAAGCATTTCACTGTAAGTTCTACCTGTTGTATTCGGCGCACGTGACATACACTTATATTGTTTTTCATAACAAACCAATGCATTTTAAATACATTGTGGTAAAGGTAGAGTAATATTTAATGTAATAATTTAATTAGAATTGTTTTAACACCAATCATAGTCAAACTATCGCATACGGTTTGACTTGAAAAAATACCAAACATTTTTTTTTAAAGAGCCGTATGGGAGCCAAAAGAGCCGGCTCTTTTTGGTGAGCTGAGCTGAACGAGCCGGCTCACTGAAAAGAGCCGGAATGCTCATCACGAGCTATTACTGAATGAGTGAGTGGTAAGGGAGGCCCGGTGTGTGTGTGTGTGTTTGTGTGTGCGTGTGCGTGTGCGCGTTGAGAGAGCACTACAGCCAAATACTGTTATAACTAAACCAAGATAGAACACATCCTGTCATTTAAAATGGGATTTGTACATTTGCATATTTCCGTTAGGGAACACCTACTTGCGCGTGTGCAATAACTGAATTCGCCTTTTCACTTAATCTAAATAACGACATTTAAAAAAACTTTGGCTAAAGGTCATGTCTACAAAACTTAGTTCACTCTGTTCGTAACATATTTTAGTTTTGGAAACAAAACTATATTGATGTCAAATGTTTCATCGATAGCAGAATGTCGGCCAAAATCCATCTCGTTCTATCTTCTCCCACTGCATGCCACTGGGCTTCCTCTCACTATTTGGTAGGGAGTGGAAATGCCGAGCGGATGGTTCACATTTATACATCTGGTGAGCGCGAGGAGAACGAGCAGCAAGCGCTCACGTCGAGACAACTTTTTTTTTTTTTACCAGTGGTAGGCTGTTTAGATTGTTACTATGAAGGCACCTATTTCCAACCCCTTTATGCATGCTCAGTTCTTGCGTCTCGGGGGCTGCTAGAGTGGAAATTTGAAATGGAAGTTATGGAACTCGCGTGGTTCTTTTTATGGGGGAAAGTCCTCAATAAAACTGCCATTAAATGTGGAGAATGATACATGTGTCTCTGTTGGCCATCAATTAGCCTATTCATTTATATGATATTGTAGGCTACCATTTGATATAATAAATACATTGAAATGACGATATCACTGGAGTCATTGCAAATCAATGATTACCACTTGTGTCGCCTACCTGGAGCTGGCAAACCAATTTAATAAATAGACTATAACTTCAGTTTATTGTTGTTGTAGCCTTATGTTATTATGCAATTATGAATGGACATGTTTAGTTAATTGACGTTACATTGGAAGCTCTATCGCAGTTGTTAGAACGCATTAGATTGACGGTAACAGTAGTCAGATTAGGCTATAGGTAAAAACGTTTAATGTTGTTGACAAGCATATTCCGTTCATATACATATTATTCATATAGATTTTAGTCTGTAGTCTATGCCTATTGAAATGACAAATCAATCTCGCAAATGGGCCATTTATAACGGTTTGTAGTCTTAACATCTGGCATATTATAACAGCACAATTGCCAGAAAATAGCCTAACATTCGTTGTTTTATGATCGTCCAAGTGTTTCAAGAGATTCTCTGTCCAACTTCCATCACCCAAACTCTCCTGTCAGATGTATTTATAGTTAGGCACATGCACAAAGGGGATTTCTTAACAATTATTAACCTGCTTAGAGCCCTGAATGCTGAATGCTGATTGTCTGAAAGCCGTGGTATATTTGACCATACCATGGGTATGATACATTTTTACTGTTCAAATTACGTTGGTAACCAGTTTATAATTGCAAAAAGGTACCCCAGGGGATTTGTGGTATATGGCCAATATACCACGGCTAAAGGCTGTATCCAGGCACTCTGAGTTGCGTCATGCTTAACTTTTATTTTTATTTTGTATTAACCTTTATTTAACTAGGCAAGTCAGATAAGAACTGATTGTTATTATACAGCAAACCGTCATGGAACCCGGAAGACGCTGGGCCAATTGTGCAACGCCCTATGGGACTCCCGATAACGGCCGGTTGTGATACAGCCCGGGATCGAACCAGTCCTTAGTCGTGGTATATTGGCCATATACCATACCCCCTGGTGCCATATTGCTTCATCATAGCATTGAGCTATCATACCGTGAGAGTTTATACTTGTGTTTTGAAGCCAGAGGATGAGTCGTATTTCACTGTTAGTTTTAGTCAAATAATTGTAAATGTTCAGTTATAAAGGGACGATAATTGTTATTAAGAGAACGGATGATGTGAGAACTGTTGCTTCATGCGTTGTATGTGTATGCTTACTATGACTGTCACCCTGATACTAGGTAGTTACTTCCAATGCGGGACAGTAGTGCTTGTCAAGCGGGAGCAAACGGCACTGTGTCCCGGTGTTGTTACCGTTCATGCCCTCCCCATTGAGTAATCAATATGATGTATTTATTGTGTAGGCTGCTATCCTATATGAAATAAATTCACGGGAGGGGAAAAAATGGCCACGTAACTACCGCTGGCGACACAACCTTGATACCCAGTAGGAAGCTTATCACAGTCAGGTCTCAGGTCGGCATACATGTCCATACAACACCGGTGCACTGGTCCCCGGTATACCGACTCATTGTACAGTCCAATCAGTCACGCAAAACGGTATTGAGAGGCAACAAATCTGCCCAATTCGCTTTCCATACACCCACTCCGTTCGACACACCCACTCCTGTGGTTGTTAAGCAACAAACCGAGACGTGCGCAACTATGGGGAATAACAGACTGGGGATAAACAGACAGGGTTGGCTTGGATTGTTGATAATATGTCAACTATATTTAATCTCCGATGTTTATTGAAAACATGAATACATTTGCACAATGAGCACTTGTGTTTTTTTCTCTCACAATGAGCACTTGTCGCTCAAATACATAATTAGTTATTGGTTAGCTAGCTATTGCTATCGGTCTGGCCAACCAGAATCACAACAACACACAGACTTCTGCCCTTGGAAGCGCAACATCGTTTTCATGTCACCTCACCCAATTAATATAATTTTTCTCACTATGGAAATGTTTTTCTCATGTTGGAAATGTGAAGTAGAAAAAAACAAAAACTTAAATATGTTTTATTTTAAGGCAGAAACATGTGAAGATTGTGCAAGGGGTGTGTAGACTTTCTCTAGGCACTGTATGCAAAGCATAAGTGGTTTTCAATCTTCAGAGATAATAAGAGGAAACTTTGGTACAGTGAGGTGAGGGGAAAGAGGTAGAGACTGTTGAGTCAGTAATTGACAAGATCCCCACAACACATCCCCCAAGAGGGCAGAATATCACTGCTAGCGCAAAGGTGTTTTGTGGTTGTGCAGCTGGAGCCAGGTGAGGAACGGTTGTCAGGTGAGTCCCACGCTGGGCACAACCATGATCCTGCAGTGAAGAGCAGTGCAGCTGGCCACAGACAGACAAGAGCTCTGGCTGTCAACATCTGCTCAGGAGACTGTACCATCTGGGTCTGGCCCAGGGGAGCTTCTCCTCCATCTCTGACCAGCTGCAGAGTCACAGACAAACATAGGTATATTCCTATGTTTCAGACGTTCGCCTCGTTCAAGGATGTTTATTTTTTACTTCATTTTTTTTAAAATATCTCAGTCAGATCAAAGCATTAGCAAGTCAAGCTTGTGCAATGACTGTGGGTTAAAAGCATATCCAAGAAGTTCTTGAGGTCTGTAAGAATGGCTGAATGATCAACTGAACAAAATACAATGAAAGACTAGTTGGCAGGTTTAGTTAAGACCTTTTATTTAATCAATTTGAAAGAAAAAACAAAACAGTAAAAACAGTGTACAAAGTGGATATCATTTATTTACTACAGCTGGTGTCCTCAGTCTCGGGAATAGGAAAGAGGAGGTACAAAAAAAGTTTTAAAAAGTAAAGGTATAAAATGGGGCAGGAAAGTGCATATCATTGGCACAGTCAAATCCATTTTCATTGCTGGTTTTCTATAAATAACAACTCAGAGCCATGTACAGAGAAATGGAACACATCCCTACCTATAGAGATCAAAGCTGACTCAACTTGTTTCCCCCTGAACCACAGCCCAGTTTGTTTATGGAGTAAGTCCTACAGGACTATATTGTTATAGTGACCTCATTGAGGCTGCAGTGAGTACACTGGGAGAAAAACATCCAATACTGTAGAAGAGGAAAATCCAGAAGAGAGAAAAGATTCCCTGATTAGGCAGAAAGGATCAGTACCTGGCAAGTTCAGAGGGAAGCAGCCTAGAGTGTTTGGAATACAACATTCAGACAGGGAGGCACCACGATCCAAGCACATGATAGTCCAGGGTGGTTAGAGTAACTCTGTCTTTTCAATGGGACCACAGGAAATGGATATCTAATTGACCATGTGTACACAGTTCTGACATTCATTGACAGCAAGCTTTAATCTATTTAGATTATGCCTGCCCCCAGAATAAGCGTTATTTAAATATCTGCGAATCTCCTTTCTGCCACTCTATTACATAATTTCTCTATTAGACTGACAGTGGTCCATTGGATAATTCTCACCTTGTTCTCTAATGTTTTAGGGCTTTAAAATTCTGATAAGAATGTTTTTTGAGAATTGGAAGTCCTATAAGAATCGACCATGTTCTACTAACAGTTAGATATACAGAATAATACATTTTATTGATTAGGTATACTGGCAGCCCAAGGAGATTCAAAGTGTTGGTCAAATAGTGATAGTGTGAAAGTCTTGATAAAAAAAATCGATATCAGACTAATCTCCCACTTCATTGAAAACAAAGTCATTGGTCATCTATTGTTATTGCCGTTGGGCCACAATATTTATTGGTATTAAAGTGGAAATCAGCAGTTGAAACAAAGTGTTCTCCCCATCCCTGTTTATGTAAAAAGCTGAGGGATGGGTTGGAGAAATGGAACCACTAAAATTCATAGACAGAGCTATGGATGCCATAATATCCAAAATGATCATTTTAACCATAGTGTGAGGCTATATAGTGTTTGTTTACAAACTTTAGAGGTAAATTATCTTATATTTTGGGTTGTGATAGGGTATGACAGTTCAACTAAGTTCATTAGGCATTCATAAGATATATTCTTCAAGAATCAATGGGTACATATAATTTATTCATGAGTCCAAAAAAATGTATGTAACAACTGCAGATCGCCCCTTTAAACAAAGAACAGCAAAATATATTTCAATTTTAAATGGCTAATTCCAATATAGTCCTTATGGTCCCGTAACATTTTCGATGGCAAACGTTCACTTTGTGAATAGTATGTGACAAATATAACAGGTGCTGACAAAAGCAAGACAAAAGTTTAAGAACGTGTAGCCTTATCATTCTAAATTCATATACCACATCGCTGCATGACTACTCTTTTCCTATAAATTAGGTTTTATGAACATCAAGCTTGTCTGACTGCACACATCAAGACAAGCTGGAAATGCACTGTAGTGTTCTCTCTCACCATTAGAAAAGTCTTAAAAGGCCACAGAAACAAATCAGTGGTTTTTCATTTGTGTAGTATGGAGTATTTTTCCCATATAATTACCGAACCTGCAGATTGCAAATGTCTGTTCAACAATACTATCTGAAACACTGGTGAAGTAAGGAAAGGATGTGGCGAAAACCCCGGTAGTTGGATGTGCAGTCTGCTGGGGTGAGGGGAAATGGTGGGACCAGAGGAATAAAGGGGTGTGTTTAGGCTGTTCCACTCGCAGAGTAGGAAAACTGTGGGAAGTGGGGTCTCCGTTCGCTGTCAAACGACTCCATGCTGTCTTCTGGAATACAAAATGAGTGGGGAGGAAAGAGAGAGAGAGGGATGGCACAGAAAACTCCATTAGTATATACGTTCTGATTTCCACTCTAATACAAAATATATATTTTCCTCCCAGTGACAAAAACCCTTATGATTGAGTCCTAATGCATAATGTACCTAGTACTAGCCAGGGCGCAGTTTTGCACACACTGCTAGTGGTCTGGCACTTCCATGTGAGGTACACAGTGAACTATGGAATAACAGACATTACACACACGTTCCAGGAGAGGGCACAAATCCCCCAGAGGAATTGAATAAGCACTGTGTAATTTGACCTCACATTAATTGCACTGGGAAGATGGACCTTCCCCATTATCATTTCAATATTAGCCTTGGAGTGCAATCTATACCTTGAATGATGTTCAAAACTATCTATTATTTTTCTCTCGTGGGATTTAATTCTTTGAGTGCTACAGTACAGATATAAAGTTGCGACCAAATATATTGGCAGCCTTGCACTTTTCTTTAATTCCCTATGTCTTCTAAAATAAGATGAAATTGGAAAATAACTTTTGGTTTCCACACCTTATTGGATTGTTAACATTGCATAAGCAATTTTATTTGTGTAAATTTAAGTTTAGAATTTTTAATTTTGAAAGTAATGACAAACGGCAAAATGATTTGCGAGTTCTTGGTTGCACAGCCAAGATAACTGCAGACAAATGCTTCTTGTAGCCATCAGTGATCTTGCTGCACCTTGGCCCACTTTTCAGCAGCAAACTGCTCAAATGCTTCCATGTTTGAGGGGTGCCATCCACCAACTGCTGTTTTCAGATCTCACCATAGGTTCTGGATGTGATTCAGATCTGGACTCTTGGCTGGCCACTCCAGAACAACATCTCTTCTTGAACCATTCCTTGGTGTTTTTTGTATGTGCTTTTGGTGTCATTGTCCTGCTGGAAGACCCACAACTTCCAATGGAGACCCAGTCTTTGGACACTGGGTTGAACATTGGACTCCAAAACACCTGATAATCTGCTGATTTCATGATGCCTTGTGCAATTTCAAGGCCCCCAGTACCAGAGGCAGCAAAACAACTCCACAGCATTATCAAACCCCCCTCATGTTTGATTGTAGGGAGGGTGTTCTTTCCATTGAAAGTTCATTTGGTTGTCAGTAAACAAAGCGCTGACCTGTATTGTCAAAAAGCTCTGTCTCTGTTAAAGGTTGTGGGTCTTCCAGCTGAACAATGACCCCAAACACACATCAAAAGCACCCTGGACTGGTTTGAGAAGAAACACTGGACTGTTCTAGAGTGGCTAGTGTCCAAATCTGAATCACATCAAAAACCTATGATGAGATCTGACAAAAGCAGTTGGTGGATTTCACCCCTCAAACATTGAAGTATTAGAGCAGTATGCTGCTGAAAAGTGGGCCAAATTGCTACAAAAAGGGTTTGTCTGCAGTTATCTTGGCCAAAGGCTGTGCAACCAAGTACAAGGGGTACCAATACATTTGTCCATGCCATTTGTATTTAATTTCTAAATAAAAATTGTAAACGTAAGTTTACAAAATAAAAATTAGATCTACAATGATAAATTCAATATTGTGTGGAGAACAAATGCTTTTGTTTTCAATTTAAACTCATTTTAGAAATAGGGAATTATTTAAGAAATGTGCAAGGATGCCAATATATTTGTCCGCAACTGTATCATATACATCAAGGGCACGTGGAAATCTTACATTCTCTCATGACCATGACAACGAGGAAGAATATTTAAAATTCTATCTAAACCATGTAGATCAGCTTGTTTTTTGTTTGTTTAAGGCACTCCAATTATGGAACCCCAAAAATAAACATTGACCTTTAGAGCCAAATGATAATTTAAAGTTCAGTTAAAATCTCTGAAGAGGGGAGATGAATTTATGAGAGATTCTGAAACGCATTAGGTATTCTTTACAGTAATGACATTTAGAACCACTTGCGTTTCCAGTTCATCCTGAGTCAGACTGTGATCACCCCTACTAAACAAAAACATTTTGGTCCAAAGAGTCAGTGAAAAACAAAAGTATGATTGTCTGTCTGGGTGTGTAATACTGTTCTCTGAGGGTGGTGCGTGTATTCTGTAAAGATACAGAATACGCAGTGGGTCAGGAGTACCTTGTCCGGGCGGTGTAATAGTGATGGTCTGTGCTGTGAACTCCTCGTCAAAATACCGTGTATCTGTTTCCGAGGTAACCTGGGGCTTGAAGGGCGGGACCAGCTGTGAGAGAAGAGAGGACACCATGAGCACATTGGTACATCTGTCCTGTCAATCAGAGTGTAGACAGTTGCAGGCCTGGTGAAATCTATTGATTGTTCACTGAAGTAATGGAACACTAATTTACCTTTTTCTCATAAACATCTTGCCATTCAATCCCAGCAAAGAATTTGTGCTGCATAATCTCCTTAGCATCATCCTGTCCTCCACCTAACCTGGAAGATAGAGGAACCAAAACAAAGTAAATACGTGGCCAAATCAATCCATGCCATTATATTCCACGGGATTCTGTACATAACTGTGGATAACTGCTGGCAAGAGGGTCTACACACCGCTGCTTGGGGTCCTTCTTGAGCAGGCCGGAGAGCAAGGACCTGCCCTCGTGACCGAGGGTACGTGGGAAACGGATGTCCTCCATGAGGATGAGCTCAAACAGCTTCTCGTGGTCCTGGTTGTAGAAGGGCAGCCGACCGCACATCATCTCGTACATGACCACGCCCAGACCCCACCAGTCCACCGCCCGACCGTAATCATTGTCCTCCAGAACCTGGACAACACAGGACAACCACAACTCAAAACAATATAATACCATTAGGAACAGTTACACAATCATACTTGGAAGCATACAGGACAAGGGCTAGCAGGAGTTCAAATGTACATTCTTCCCTATGATAGCATCAAGAGAGACATACTATACATTGTTGGTTTAGATCTCTGAAACCTATCTATTAGCTAAGTGGATGGACATTAGGTAGGTAGTGAGGTCAGCAGCTCTCCAGGCTGTATAAAGAACCCTGAGTGTGGCCAGTGAACCCCCCCACCCCCCTTCTCCTGGTCTGGGATTCCAAGCAGCCACAGCCAACACTGACTCACATCTCACATTAGGAGCAGGGATAGAGTTTCCCCTGGAGCCCTGCATATTTAATCACTAGAGGTCTGCAGTACACACTACACACCATCATGAGAGAGGGATAGGCTGGGCAGGGGCTGGAGGCTGGAGAGGCTAGGGCCAGTTAGTGGAAGCAGAGTCCCCATAGCAGCAACCACATACACCACACCACTGCCACAGCCCTTAGTCACGGAAGTGGAGGTTCACACATCTTGGAAGATGACGTGTTCACACGTTCTAATCAATTGGCTCGATTTGGCTCTGTGCTGTCTAACTGGGCGGCCTGTTGAATGTCAAACATAGTATTTGAGTTGTTACTAAACAAGGCCTTATGGGAAGTGTAGTTGGGTCAACAGTACAGGAAGGATATTGTAGGTGTAATCAAGCCAATGAGAACAGACTGTTCTTTAAAACAAGGTTATATGAGGTGAGATAAATTGGTCCAGGAATAGATTCATAGGTAAAAGGGCAGCCTAATAGAATTACATATGGACATGAAGGTACACAGACCCAGAGAGAAGAGGCGGGCAGAACAGATGGACAGATGTGACCGTAAATGGAACAAAACCAGAGTGTGTTTGTGTGTGTTTGAGCGGGTGGTGTGTGCCTGCATCTGTGGGCACGCTGCTTGGCGCTGCGGTTAGGGGCGAGGAGGACTCGGAGGGCAGGGGTAACGTGAAGCCGGCACGGTGCTAGGATTACTGGACCGTCTCTATTTCCAGCACTGCTGTCGTGTGATTCACACCACACGACAGCTGGGCCTGCAGCTGCCCCATATATGTAGAAGAGTACCACAGCTGTGGAGCTGCCAGGACCACAGGAGCCAAGCTCATCCCTCACACACGTAACCAGGGCTGCCTGGACCAGCTCTGTTACACTGGCCCAAAGGACAGCACAGTGCAAGGAGGAGGTAGGAGTGAAACGTACACTTGCTGTACTTTTCCTCCACTTGATACTGCCCTCTATCTTACTTCTCTGGCCGTATTCTCCCTCTAACACAAACACAGCTATTGTCCCTCTCCCAAACACATGCCCTTCACTCTCCTTTACATTGTTCATTACTTTCACAAATCGACTTAATTTCAATAAAACGACTCTATTTCACAGTGGATTAGGTGAAACTTGTTCTATGGGTGTTCGCAAGATGCAGGCTTACAGCCCTGGTCTGGGCAGCGGGTCTGGCCTGTGGAATATTCCCAGACGTTACAGCATTCCTGTGCAGCACACACAACAAGGTCATTGTTTACTGCAGAACAACCTGTAACATTGCCTGGCCCTGGTTCCCATAGAGACGCTCTATGGCAACCCCTTCTCCACGGAAACGCCCCCTGATGTCTCTACTGCCAGAGGAGGAGCAGAGCTGGGGCTGTTATATGGTGCCACTAGCTATGTTACTGTGTTCAGAATGCTAAAGAGGTTGTTCTTCAGCACATTTATGACATACTACACATGGACAAAAATGACAAACAGATTCTTTCCTTTAAATTATAATTTGCCTGTTGCTTGCCCTAGTGTGAGGGACGTGACATGATGGTTATATAGTAATTCATGCCCTAGTTGGCTTTGGTGATGATGGCTACTGTATGCCGTAAATTAGGATGGTTCTCTAGAGCAGGAGTTCCCAAACTTTTTCACTCGGGCCCCCCTTCCAGCATTGGGCCCTCCCCCCTGCATGAGCACGCGCCACATCTATTTCCATGGGCACAAGCACTGTTCATGACACAAACTGTCCACACCCCTCTTGTTGTTGGAGAGGAAATTTGACAGGTTTCATTTTTTTCTTCATATTCCATACATTTTGCCAGTCTAATGTGTATTCATGTGATATTTGAGTGACAAAAAAATTACAACAATATCTATAGGATAAAAAAAAAAAACTTAAAAAAACGTTAGCTGACATGGGCTAGTTAATGTGGACATTTCAGACAAGTTATGAACAGCTAAGAGTCTAAGAGAGAGGAATATAAAGATATCAGATGAAAACGCCATGGGAGATTGTTACAGGGGAGAACTGAGGACAACAGGCCCAGAGTATGGCCCTGGCTTTGCCCAGGTCGGGATAGGCATCCTGGGCAGGAGTCGGCTAGAAGCCCCCTCAGTGCCAGGCGCAGCTGTAGCCAATGTAACCTTTTCTTCAGGGCGGAAACTCACGTTTCCTGAGGCATTGCCAAACCCCCCAGCAAATTCCAAATGGAGGCTAAAAACAACGAGTCAGCAGCTGTGTTAACATGGGCACCCTTCTCCCAGAAAACCTTCCTACAGCAAGAGGCAAGGGGACTAGCAACACACACACACACACACACACTGTACAATGACCTATCGTGCTATACACCCCACGTCATACCTGCACGCAATGGGGAGAAGCCACACCCCTGTACACATGCCTTCTCAAACAAAAAATATGGGAACAACCTGTCCTGCCCTAGTCACACTGCAGACTCATTAGCTGCATGTCTTATACTGGAGATTAGACAGGCATTTAGGAACAACTGTCCCAAAGTCACTCTTCAACAGTTTATTTTACCTTTATTTTAACAGGGAGTCCCATTGAGACCAAGGTCTCTTTTGCAAGGGAGCCTTGCATCTTACAATTAATTACACAACTACATTCGACATAGGAAATACACCAGAAAAAATGTGACATAGCTTGTATGCCTTAACAATATGCCTGACAACAGACATTTACGATGATGTGTGTAGTGGGATATATTCGCTGCAATACAGTTCCTCTCTTCAAACCGTGTTAGGTCTGTTAATTCTTTCAGTTATTTACCAATTATGTGACTTTATTCTCTTCAGTTGATTTACACTCAAATTTGAATAGACAAAAATACTCACGAGAACATGCCAAAAGAGTGTGCACTGAAGAGGAAGGTTACATGGGTTGTGCTCCAAAGGCCTCCCATTTTTTATGTAAAAAAAATGATACGATTTATTGACCCCCATATTGTGAATGGACTGTGAGAATACACTACCTCTGGGGCCAGGTACTCTGGTGTCCCACAGAAGGTCTTCATGGTGGCCCCGTCTGTGATCCCCTCCTTACACAGTCCAAAGTCGGTGATCTTTATGTGTCCGTCTTTGTCCAGCATGAGATTTTCCAGCTGAGACAAGGAGACAGAATGAGACAGGACGTATCAGCAACAGGAGGAGGGGGAGTGACTGTGTGAGTGTGTGATTGAGGCACAGCTGATTTGGCTTCAGCTCTGAGAGGCATGAGCTAGCAATGCATGTCCTTTTAATATCAGTGTGTCCTCTGAGTAAAAGTCACCTGGCAACTGTAGCCCACACGTGGCCACCAGCACCAGGCAGGCAGGCCAGAGTCAGCACATCCTCCAAAACTGCTACCCTGGCATTTTCAGGAGAACCTTAGCAGGCTGGGAGCCTGCCTCATTAACCCATGGGGAGAGCAGAGGGAGGGGGGAACGAGGAGGGTGGAGGCTATGCTGACCTGGCTGGTATAGTTTCATCAGCTGGAAGAAACAGGGCTACAGATGCCCCCCCCCACTTTAGAACCAGTCATATCATGCCTCTGCTAGCTCTGCTCGTATGCTATGAATACAGATCACCAAGTTTCTGTACTAGTCTCTTCCTTCTGGTACAAACGATTTACAGCTGGACAGAATAAGTTTGATGACGGGGGTAAAATATGACTGTCAATACTAAAATACACATTTTTCATCACTGCTTATTTACATTAATGGTAACACAAAGATAAATAAAGGAATCGAACATCTGCCCAGAAGGAGATGGTGGTTATTATATTCCGGCTGTAGAAAGGGGCGGTCTAGGTCTCCAGCTGCAGTGAGGACTGAATCGGGGTAGGCCTGCTGCTACTGTGGACACTATTTATATCTCGGTCTGCAGACTTTGCTCCTCCACCTTACCTTCAGGTCTCTGTAGACCACGTTCCTCTCAGCATGCAGGTAGTCCAGCGCTGACACTATCTCCGCCCCGTAGAACCGAGACCGCTCCTCCGAGAACACTCGGTCTCGGGAGAGGTGGAAGAACAGCTAGAGGAGGGAGGAAGATAAGAGAGAGGGAGAGGAGAGACAGAGGGAACAAGGTTAGTGTACACAGAAGGATGGGAGGGAGGATTATTGGCTACTACTAGCTAAATTGGATCTTGTGTGTCAGATGTTATTGGCTGTTTAAAAAGCTCACCTCTCCGCCGTTCGCATACTCCATTACGAAACACAACCGGTCATGGGTCTGGAAGGAGTACTTCAGGCCCTGGGGATATATATTTATATTTGAGTCATTTAGCAGATGCTCTTATCCAGAGCAACTTACAGTTGCAAGTTCATACATTTTCATTCTTCTTTCGTACTGGTACCCCATGGGAATCGAACCCACAACCCTGGCGTTGCAAGCGCCATGCTCTACCAACTGAGCCAGATGGGACCCTGGGGATATACACCAATAACTTAAACAACTGCAATGGATCAAAAAATGAAGCCCGCCATTGCAAGTTCTCCATAAGAAACCAAAGTCTTTGTTGAAGTGATATCTGCCTTTGGGATATAACTGTTGAGTGACAACTGCTAGCCCCATTCACCACAGTGGGATGGACAGAAGATGCATGTGTTACTCCAGCCACTAAATGTGGAAGAGTTTCGCATTGTGAGCCATCACAGACTTTGTGAAAGGTGGCTAACTAACAATGAGATGTCTAGTGTCTAGCCAAGTCTATTGCCGTCTTTGCAAACATTGCTCAAACTCTCCCAACACAGATTCAGCATCTCCCCCTGAATGGAAGCTCTCAGGCTGAAGTGGAGTGTCTCCTCAGTCTTTGTGACCAGAGAAGAGTTTGGGTTAGGTAGATGGAGTGGATGGCGGGGTCTCTCACTGTCAAGAACGGATGCTTGGAATTCTGGAGCACTCGGTTTTCTGTGAGTGTGTGTGCCACTTCGTCCTGAAAGAGATCACAAAGAGTGTTTGTGCAACTCCCACAAAGGCTGCCGTTTAGGTATCCATGATCGCCCCTCACCGCCCCCATGCTGTCTCTCCCTCTTTCGTTTTCTCATGCTTCTCCAAACGGTTAGTGGCCTTTACTCACTTTCGCTACGATCACTTCCTTCTTCAGGATTTTCATGGCATAGTAGCGTCCTGTGGCCTTCTCCTTCACCAGGATCACTTTGCCAAAAGTACCTTTTCCGAGGAGTTTGAGGTATTCAAAGTCGTCCATAGTCTATGAGCGAGGGGGGAAAAAGCAGCATTGGGTTACAAACAGCGGCTATAACAAATTCATGCTCGAACTAGTCAAGACATATAATCCCACTGACAACAACACAGAAGCATTTAAGGTACCATTTCATCCACTCTGCAACTTCCACTCTTCTAATGGTGGGACTATATGCTGCAGTGACTTGTTTAACCTCTGACCCTCAGGGCTGGTGAGAATGTTGAAAACGGTTGTGTAGGAGACATGCAATCCGGTGCCCTTAGACCTTTGTGTCATGACTTAAGAGCACAGATGTGTGGTGATGAAACAGAGTGGACACGCCATCTGGTGCTAAGCCTCCCATGGCTGATGTTGGTACCGGAGCATAGGCTCTTGGACTAATAGGCTCCGAGACAGCTTCTACCCCAAAGCCATAAGACTGCTAAATAACCAGACTGCTAAATAGTCAGGTAATGGTACCTGAACTATCTGCACTGACTCGATCACTTACTCTAGTACCTCTGCCCATTGACCTGGTCCTGGAACTCCCTGTATATAGTTCCACATTGACCTGGTCCTGGAACTCCCTGTATATAGCTCCACATTGACCTGGTCCTGGAACTCCCTGTATATAGCTCCACATTGACCTGGTCCTGGAACTCCCTGTATATAGTTCCACATTGACCTGGTCCTGGAACTCCCTGTATATAGCTCCACATTGACCTGGTCCTGGAACTCCCTGTATATAGCTCCACATTGACCTGGTCCTGTATATAGCTCCACATTGACCTGGAACTCCACATTGACCTGGTCCTGGAATATAGCTCCACATTGACCTGGTCCTGGAACTCCCTGTATATGAGCTCCACATTGACCTGGTCCTGGAACTCCCTGTATATATATGAGAACTCCCTGTATATAGTTCCACATTGACCTGGTCCTTCCACTGTCCTGGAACTCCCTGTATATAGCTCCACATTGACCTGGTCCGTCCGAACTCCCTGTATTGGCTCCCCTGACCTGGTTTGGAACTCCCGGTGCTCACATTGACCTGGTCCTGGTCGTATATCGCTCATTGACCTGGTCCTGGAACTAGCCGACCTGGTCCGAATCCCTGTTTTCGTTTGTCTGTTGGTTTTGTTTTATTAGTTTCACCTGTGTGTGTTTTAGTTTAATTAGCTTCCCTATATGTAGTTTGACCCGCCCTTGTTTTGTGCGGGATTGTGTTTTGTTTCTCTGTTGGTTGTGGTTTTCATGTTTGTATTCTCCGGACTGTTTGGTCCTGTGTTTGGGCTGGTCTGTTCTATGCGCCCTGTATGTTGGCGTGACCGTTTTTTTGGCTGGAGAATAAATCATGATTTACTGAACCCTGCTCTCTGCGCCTGATTCCAACCCACCACTCCTAGTATCCTGTGACATCCACATTGACCTGGTCCTGGAACTCCCTGTATATAGCTCCACATTGATCTGGTACTGGTACCCCCTGTATATACACTACTGGTCAAAAGTATTAGAATACCTACTCATTCAAGGGTTTTTATACATTTGTACAATTTTATACATTATAGAATAATAGTGAAGACATCAAAACTATGCAAGAACACATATGAAATCATGTATTAACCAAAACAGTGTAAACCAATCAAAATATCTTTCATATTTCAGATTCTTCAAATAGGCACACTTTGCTTCGATGACAGCTTTGCACACTATTGGCATTCTCTCAACCAGCTTCATGTGGTAGTCACCTGGAATGCATTTCAATTAACAGGTGTGCCTTCTAAAAAGTTATTTTGGGGAATTTCTTTCCTTCTTAATGCATTTGAGACAATCAGTTGTGTTGTGACAAGGTAGAGGGGTATACAAAAGATAGCCCTATTTGGTAAAATAACAAGTCCATATTATGTCAAGAACAGCTCAAATAAGCAAAGAGAAATGACAGTCCATCATTACTTTAAGACATGAATGTCAGTTAAAACAGAACATTTCAAGAACTTTGAAAGTTTCTTAAAGTGCAGTCGCAAAAACCATCAAGCGGTATGATGAAACTGGCTCTCATGAGGAACGCCACAGGAATGGAAGACCCGGAGTTACCTCTGCTGCAGGGGATAAGTTCATTAGAGTTACCAGCCTCAGAAATTGCAGCCCAAATAAATGCTTCAGAGTTCAAGTAACAGACACATTTCAACATCAACTGTTCAGAGGAGACTGTGTGAATCAGGCCTTCATGGTCAAATTGCTGCAAAGAAACCACTACTAAAGGACATCAATAAGAGACTTGATTGGGCCAAGAAACGCAAGCAATGGGCATTAGACCGGTGGAAATTTGTCCTTTGGCCTGGAGTCTAAATTTAAGATTTTTGGTTCCAACCACTGTGTCTTTGTGAGATGCGATGTGGGTGAACGGATGATCTCTGCATGTGTATTTCCCACCGTGAAGCATGGAGGAGGAGGTGTTATGGTATGGGGGTGCTTTGCTGGTGACACGGTCTGTGATTTATTTAGAATTCAAGACACACTTAACCAGCATGGCTACCAGAACATTCTGCAGCGATACACCATCCCATCTGGTTTGGGCTTAGTGGGACTATCACTTGTTTTTCAACAGAACAATGACCCAACACATCTCCAGGCTGTGTAAGGGCTATTTAACCAAGAAGGAGAGTGATGGAGTGCTGCATCAGATGACATGCCTCCAAAATCCCCTGACCTCAACCAATTTGAGATGGTTTAGGATGAGTCGGACTACAGAGTGAAGGAAAAGGAGTCAAAAAGTGCTCAGCATATGTGGGAACTCCTTCAAGACTGTTGGAAAAGCATTCCAGGTGAAGCTGATTGAGAGAATGCCAAGAGCATCCAAGCTGTATATATTTTGATTTGTTTAACACTTTTTTGGTTACTACATGATTCCATATGTGTCATTTCATAGTTTTGATGTCTTCACTATTATTCTACAATGTAGAAAATGGTAAGAATGTTTAAGAAAACTTGAATGTGTGTTCTAAAACGTTTGACCGGTCGTGTAGCTCCACACTGATCAGGTACAGGTACTCCCTGAATATAGATCCTCATAGATCTGGTACTGGTACTCCCTGAATATAGATGCACATAGATCTGGTACTGGTACTCCCTGTATATACAGTACAGTTGAAGTCAGAAGTTTACATACACCTTAGCCAAATACATTTAAACTCAGTTTTTCACAAGTCCTGACATTTAATCCTAGTAAAAATAACCTGAAAAAAAAAATTCCCTGTCTTCACCCTGTCTTCACCACTTCATTTTAAGAATGTGAAATGTCAGAATAATAGTAGAGAGAATGATTTATTTCAGCTTTTATTTATTTCATCACATTCCCAGTGGGTCAGAAGTTTACATACACTCAATTAGTATTTGGTAGCATTGCCTTTAAATTGTTTAACTTGGGTCAAACGTTTCGGGTAGCCTTCCACAAGCTTCCCACAATAAGTTGGGTGAATTTAGCCCATTCCTCTTGACAGAGCTTGTGTAACTCAGTCAGGTTTGTAGGCCTACTTGCTCTCACGCACTTTTTCAGTTCTGCCCACAAAATATATAACTATATATATCCACATAATTTCTCCCTCATGATGCCATCTATTTTGTGAAGTGCACAACTCCCTCCTGCAGCAAAGCAGAAAAAGGGGGATGCTTGCAAGCTGAAGAAAACCATCCCAACCATGAAGCACCGGGGTGGCAGCATCATGTTGTGGGAACACGATGCTGCCACCCCCGTGCTTCACGGTTGGGATGGTATTCTTCGGCTTGCAAGCCTCCCCCTTTTTCCTCCAAACATAACAATGATCATTATGGTCAAACAGTTCTATATCTGTTTCATCAGACCAGAGGACATTTCTCCAAAAAGTATGATCTTTGTCCCCATGTGCAGCTACAAACCGTAGTCTGGCTTTTTTTATGGCGGCTTTGGAGCAGTGGCTTCTTCCTTGCTGAGTGGCCTTTCAGGTTATGTCGATATAGGACTCGTTTTACTGTGGATATAATTACATTTGTACCTGTTTCCTCCAGCATCTTCACAAGGTCCTTTATTGTTGTTCTGGGATTGATTTGCACTTTTCGCACCAAAGTACGTTCATCTCTAGGAGACAGAACATGTCTCCTTCCTGAGCGGTATGACGGCTGCCTGGTCCCAAGGTGTTTATACTTGCATACTTTTTTTCTGAAGTCTTGGCTGATTTCTTTTGACTTTCCCATGATGTCAAGCAAATAAGCACTGAGTTTGAAGGTATGCCTTGAAATACATCCACAGGTACACCTCCAATTGACTCAAATTATGTCAATTAGCCTATCAGATGCTTCTAAAGCCATGACATCATTTTCTGGAATTGTCCAAGCTGTTTAAAGGCACAGTCAACTTAGTGTATCTAAACTTCTGACCCACTGGAATTGTGATACAATTAATTAAAAAGTGAAATAATCTGTTTGTAAATAATTGTTGGAAAATTACTTGTGTCATGCACAAAGTAGATGTCCTAACCGACTTGTCAAAACTATAGTTTGTTAACAAGAAAAGTTGTGAAATGGTTGAAAAATGAGTTTTAATGACTCCAACCTAAGTGTATGTAAACTTCAGACTTCAACTGTAGCTCCACATAGATCTGGTACTGGTACTCTCTGTATATGGGGCATGCAGGTATCCTAGTGGTTAGAGCGTTGGGCCAGTAACCAAAAGGTTGCTAGATCAAATCCCCAAGCTGACAAGGCAGTTAACCCACTGTTCCTGGGCTGTATTTGTAAATAAGAATGTGTTCTTAACTGACTTGCCTAGTTAAATAAAAGGATAAATATAGCTCCATTCTTGTGTATTTAATTGTGTTACTACATTGTTGGGAATGGCTTGTAAGCAATCATTTCACAGTAACGTCTACACCAGTTGTATTCGGTGCATGTGACAAAAATATAATTTGTATTTTATTTGTTGGGAAAGTGTCAGGGCGCCGGGGTGAAGCAGGAAGGGCTGGTGAGGGTTGGGGTGAGGCAGGAAGGGCTGGTGAGGGTTGGGGTGAGGCAGGAAGGGCTGGTGAGGGTTGGGGTGAGGCAGGAAGTGCCGGTGAGGGTTGGGGAGAGGGAGGAAGGGGTAGGGTGAGGTTTGGGGTGAGGCAGGAAGGGGCATGGTTGGAGTGAGGCAGGGTGAGGAGGGCGGGGACCCACCACTTTGAGTCTGGGTTTGGTCAGGTACATCTCCATGTCCATTGGGTCTGGGGAGGAGTCCATCATCTCCTCTTCCTGTTTCTGTAGGCCAT
The DNA here is from genome assembly GCF_036934945.1 of Oncorhynchus masou masou. NCBI lineage: Eukaryota > Metazoa > Chordata > Actinopteri > Salmoniformes > Salmonidae > Oncorhynchus > Oncorhynchus masou. The sequence goes on along the minus strand of NC_088232.1, from coordinate 36,657,745 downwards.
CTGCTACAGCCTGAATGGCTTTCGTCCATTCTTCCCTGAGAGGGGAAGGAGAGGGAGATTACAACACCTCATTTAACATGATTTAATTCAGCCCAATCATGTAATTGTCGTCTTATCAACAGGAAGGCAATTTAGACTGTAGGGTCAGCCAACAACCAGTGTACTGTGTACAATGTGTATGCACATGCTTGTGGTGTGTGTGTGTATTTGACTGTGTGTATGTGTAAGGGAGGGGTTGTGGCTGAGCTTGCCTCTCCTCGGGGGTCTCCACGTGGAAGGTGCGCTCGATGACAGTGGTCCACTGCAGGCAGCGGATGATGAATGTGTTGGGCTTGGGCCTCTCTGTCTTCATCAGCTGGCACTCTGGCCACATCCCGGGAGAGAGGGGCCAGGAGGAGAGGAGACAGAGACCCGCAGTTACAGCCATTTATCTTTATCGCCACCGTAACAGACACGGCTGGGACAGCCACCATGCAGCCATACATAGGGAACTGAACAGCTGCACTACGGGGGAAGGATGGAGGAGGAAACCCTGATCATAGCTTTTCCTTCATACTAAATACACATTACCAAAAGTATGTGGACACCTGCTCGTCAAACATCTCATTTCAAAATCATAGGCATTAATTTGTCGTTTTTTTCCCCCCTTTGCTGCTATAACAGCCTCCACTCTTCTGGGAAGGCATTCCACTAGATGTTGGAACATTGCTGAGTGGACTTGCTTCCATTCAGCCACAAGAGCATTAGTGAGGTCGGGCAATGATGTTGGGCGATTAGGCCTGGCTTGCAGTCGGTGTTCCAATTCATCCCAAAGGTGTTCGATGGGGTTGAGGTCAGGGCTCTGTGCAGGCCAGTCAAGTTCTTCCACACTGATCTCAATACATAATTTCTGTATGGACCTCGCTTTGTGCATGAAGGCAATGTCATACTGAAACAGGAAAAGGGCCTTCCCCAAACTGTTGCCACAAAGTTGGAAGAACAGAATTATATTGAATGTCATTGTATGCTGTAGCGTTAAGATTTCACTCCACTGGAACTAAGGGGCCTAGCCCGACCCATGAAAAATAGCCCCAGACAATTATTCCATTTCAAGGGGTGTCCACATACTTTTGTAAATATAGTGTATTTTTACCTCAGGATTTAGTCAATACATGGGACTGTGAGCAGTGATCTGGGCAGTCGTTTCAGTCAATTCCAGAAAATGTGTCCAAGTTATGACATTCACAAAAAAATAAAAGGAATTTCAATTTTTCAATTAGCTTGAAACTAAGTTACAATTTTTAGAGAGCAGCCAGTTTCCCAGTGCAGCTCTTTCACACAGTCAACAAACTGCGTATGCCAAAAAAAAACATGGAAGAGTTTGTCAGGAAGTCTGTTAGATGGAAGATATGGGGCTGGGCCACCACTGAGTTCCAGCAGGGCCCTGTCAGTGTGGCTGTGTAACCCAGCCCCACCACCTCATCAGCAGCATCACATGGCCCCTCTGTCTGTGGGTCTACTGCAGGTCTGCTCAGTGACAAACTGTGCCACCCTCTCTGTACTGCTGATGGAGACAGAGCAGCCCACAGATAAATAATTGAAATCAGATGGTTAATAACCACTATAACTCAAGAATGTCAGGAAACATTTTGTTTAACAAACAGTATGTTCTCTAATTACTCTGTTCAATCATCTGCCGAGCTTGTCCCAACAACTTCCTGTCATGTAGGGAGCAGTCCCATAGACAAAACTGGAATTTACACACAGCCAGATAGAATACAGGCATATTGCTAATGTACCACCAGTCTATTCTGATGTTTCTAACCACAACTTTGTGGCTTTGAAGTGTACCATTAAGGCAAGACATTGCCATAGGAGCTACTGAACAAAAATATTTTCCATTGGTGATTATGCAATATAAAGTGCCGTATAATCTTAATGGGTGAAGAAATGTAGATAGTAGGTTCTTGAAAGAGTAGATACTCACGTGCTACTGAGAAGTTATTTAAGGGGGTTTCAAACGCGTCAACATCTTGTGGTCGTTCCTTGTAGCCAATGAATGTACCATCACTCTTGAGTAGAAAATACCTGGGCCTCCAGGTCTTAATGTACTCTCCTGCAAAAAGAGATGGAGAAAGGGATGAGGATAATTGGTTGCTATAATGCGCTGGTTTCAAAAGGTTACATTCTTTAAATTGTTGATCGGTCTATGAAAATTAAGCTGTGCGGTTCGATGATTTATGATACACAAAGCTATTATCTTCAAGGCAACATCCTTATTCACAGCGATTCTGACCCATTTGTTGTGATTTAATTGCTAAGATGTTCACCAACATTCCCTAAATGACCATGTTGTCACCCACTTTCAGCTATAGTAGGTCAAAGCCAAGACAAATAGCTGTTTTAGCTGGACTCAGGACCCTTGCCTCTGCCCCTTCGTTCCCATACAGAGGTTATACAGGAATCCATGTCTCCATCCTTGCCTATCTCCTCCAACACAAGACACCCAGAGATGAATCTCTCAGAGGCAACGCAACTCTATTTATTCTGCAGACGGTTCAGGAAACATTGTGCCAAATGTTCCTGAAATGTGCAAAAACAGCTTACGCCACATAAACAGTCAGCAGCACAGATCGGAGAGGGGCTTGAATATTTATACAGGAAAAATGTCATTTATTTTTAATTACGAGAGCCGGGTATTAACCCCATGCAGTGTCTGAGCAAGCTGTCCTTAATTGCCCCATTTCCTCCAACACAGAAGTCTGGGGAAAGTGGAGATCAGTTAATGCTAGACCCTGTTCCTCCTCTCCCCAAGCCTTGCCTGGCACACCACTGGATCCAGTCTGAGGAAACTGATCCCAGACCTGTCCGTGACGAGGCAGACTGACCAGAATCCCTCGATAACAGAACCTAATTTACCTCTAGTCAACTTAACACACCTCATATAAACTCCTCTTAGTGAGAAGAGGCTATGTAGACAATCACTAAGTGGATTGTATTCCATATTCGAGGATGTCTCACCTCAATGTGATGGTTCAACTGTCTGACTAGTGGTATCCCACCTGAGAGGGGCTACATCATTCAAACACCACAGGGTGCAACCATTACAGCAGGACACACACACACACACACACACACACACACACACACACACACACACACACGCACACACACAGTGTAAAGCACCTGATTTACTGCAACAATTGAGGTGGCAGCACACATCCCAGCACTAGAGAGAACATCTGTCTCAGAGCACTGTATACTTTAGATGTCAGTCTGCAGCAGATGCCCAATATGTTACTACGGCTGTTGTCATTTTTCAGAACGGCACGGGAGGACATTTTTCATCTCCATTTTGCTGGCTAAGTATTTTTACACCAAACGCAGCTCATTTAGAAATTAGACTTCAGATTGCAATGCTTACTGCTTGCCTACAAAGCCGAGCACGCACCGTTCTCATTGAAAAAACCAGTGTGATAAAGAGGAAAGCTCTGTGGATTTCCCCATGTCTGTTCAATATGCTGCAATTACAGTGATGAGTCATTTGTCTATTTTACACTACATGGCTCATGAATCAACATTCACAGCACTAATCCATGCATGCATGCACGCATGCTCGCACAAACACACACGCACACACACACACACAGGTCCCCAGAGAATCAACATCAATGTAATTTACAACTACGGGTCAACAGCAGCTTCACACGACTGACTGAATTTCTTGTTACGTCAGCACAGTGGTGGGCATTGGTAAGGTGAAACAGAGATACTGCGATAAGGAGCAATCTCATGGTTGAGAAGCCAACAGCTTACAACACCGGGACCCACACCCCAGCCTCCATATCCAAGACCATTTCCAGACTCATCCTAAACCTGCGATGCATTATGGACAGAACACCCTCCGCCTCAATCTACCATAAATCAAGGCCTGACTTCTGCTCTAGATAGATTGTCAGTCTGTGGTCAGGTCTTGGCTGATCCATTTCCCCCACCCTAGGCTCAGAGCCCCTGGCAGGGCAGGCTGGGGACAGTATGCGCACAATGCAAAGGCAGCATAATAAGCTCCCTACCTCCAGCCATGCATCATACGAACACAGTGACATCAGAGGGAGATTTTTGTTAAATTGTATTTATCTAGGAAAATCAGTTAAGAACAAATTCTTATTTACAATAACGGCCTACCCTGGCCAAACCCTAACCCGGACGACGCTGGGGCAATTGTGCGCCGCCCTAAGGGACTCCCAATCAAGGCCGGTTGTGATACAGCCTGGAATCGAACCAGGGTCTGTAGTGATGCCTCTAGCGTTGCCTAGACCACTGTGCCTCTCTGGAGCCCCAAAAAATTGGGAAATAGGTTAGCCCACGCTCCGCTCACGTCTTCAGGGAAGAATACAGAGAGATTCAGGAAATAGATCAAGCGCATGTTTGGTGCTTCCAACAATGACGCTGAAAGGCTGATTGTTTACGTTAATTGTGTTGTGGCCAAAAACTGGCATCAAGACCATGGTCCCAACACAGACACTGACAAGCAAAGACAGATGTTTATATGCAGTGGCGTTTATGAACGTACACTTTACAGTGTGTATGTGTGAATGTACATCTGACGACAGCAAGGTCTTGCCATCCTCAAGCACAGAGGGCCTGGATAGGGCAGCGTTCATATATACCATATGCTGTATATAGCCTCGTTATTGTTATGTCATTTCCTTGTTACTTTTTTAATGCAACTTTTTACTTTAGTTTATTAATGTAAATATTTTCTTAACTTCATTTTCTTAAAACTGCATTGTTGGTTGAAGGGCTTGAAGTAAGCATTTCACGGTAAGGTCTACATCTGTTGTATTTGGCGCATGTGATAAATAACATTTGATTTGATTTGGCCTGCAAGCCCCTCTGACGCACGAAGCCCACCCAGGCTGGCAAGAGTTGGCGTCCACCGTGCCTTGTGATGATGCCACCGTGCGTGGCATGCACTGCAGAGACATTCCTCCACGCAGAGGCGGGCTCTGTCACATGGCTCTCAATGGGGTGACAATGAATACGCACTGTATCCTTTCATTAGTCTAGCTAACACCTAACTCTCAAAGTTCTCCTGACTTCAGAGTCTGGAATGGCTCTTTGTTGTTGTCGGCACAATGCGTCGATAATGAAGGAGGCTGTGCTTTTACTGGTTGGCTCTCCTCAAAACACCCACATACAGCCCCCTGGCACCGCCCCATTCCATTTTCAAATCCAAACAACAAAAGCTCTCAACCCATGAAGATTTTTTTGGGGTTGAGAGAACCAATCAAACCCGTCACGCAATGTCTAAGTGAATATTGCATTAACAAACAGTCTACTTTTCAGACCAGTGTGGTCACAGCTCTCCCTGCTCTGAGTCACGTGGGTCGCTAGCCTTTCACAGTGTCACTACACAGCAACAAAGCCATGGGGACAGTCACTTAATGGTCACCATGCACTGTAATGCAAATGTCATTGGTAAAGGACACTTTTAATAGTGTTTCCTTTCCTCTCAGAGACCACACAGCTTGTAAAGACCAGCGAGTAGAGTTCAGTGAACTGAACAAGCTCATCATGGTGGAATGTGACACCTAGGGCACATCTCTACCCCCCTATACCCCTCCACCCCCCTATACCCCTCCACCCCCCCATACCCCTCCACCTAATCCCACCCTAAAGACTCCACAGCATGCTCTGACCACAGCAGGACTGACATTGGTGCAATTATCAGAACATAATTGTCTTTGTGCTTCTTTTGCTCTTCCAAATAAAGCATAACGTTACACATTTCCCAAAATGTGGGTGTGGTGAAAACAATGGCTGTGGAGAAATTGGCAGTATGCATGTTATCAGCTAAATTACTGAGAACATCGTTTTTGGTCTGGCTGGAGAGGATATCCTGACCAGGCAAACGTCATCCTGGCTGGGGCATGGAGAGTCATATAAGTGAAGAAATGTCTATCTGTCTTATCATTTCTGTCAGCTACATCTGCAGTCCATCTCTTCGTTACAAAACCACAGCCATGACCCAGATGCCTTTCCTATTTACTAACACTTTGTCTTTATATTCTCATCGGACCTTTGTCTTTCTCACTGACTAGACTTGAAACTAAAAACCCAGCCCACTACTGTACTGTACTTTTCACACTCTGCTTCTGATGTTATGACGACATCCTAACATGATACTCCACAACTGGGAACTGGGGGCTTAAGCAGAGGGTGTACAGACAACAGCAGGAGATGCCAAAAGACTCATTCGTAGACAATTTAAAATTACTCACTAAATATTTATATGCTTTTTTGATACAGTATATTTTGACAGATTGGACCAAATGGGCAAATTGCAGAATACAGATTGAGAGAGAAGACAACATGCTGACTAAGAGCAGAAGGGACTTGAGACACAGAAGTCCCCTGCTATCAACTCTACCCATCCATCCATCTTCAAAGTCTTTCAGCTGCCCTTTTCATCTCACTAGAACATTTTAATTGTAGAAAACCGGAAACAACCTGACAGCGTGACCACATAGCAGATAAGATCAAGAACAGAACAGTCTTTGGGATAGGCAAATTCAACTACAATTTTGACTGTGTGTGTGTGTGTGTGTGTGTGTGTGTGTGTGTGTGTGTGTGTGTGTGTGTGTGTGTGTGTGTGTGTGTGTGTGTGTAGACGAGGGCCATGCGAGGAGCTGTCAGGGGCTGGTAGAGCGTCTTTACATGTCAAACAGCTGCTGAGGTCTGGGATGCGCACTGGGCAAAGTAGAAAATAATGAACAGTGAGCCTCTGCCAAACAAAAGAGAATTCATCTTTATTTGCCAACTGCTGCATGGCTTATGTGTGGACAGCCAAATTGTACCAGTGCCATGCCCCCCTCACACACATGCACAAATGCTCTCGCATATGCATACACACACACTCCATAACTTACAGCTGCAGAGGGCCAATTGTCCAAATACTGTTTGCTACCGTGTCATTTTCTTCAGAACTGGAGCTATTACTGAATAAGCTGTATGTGTCTGAATGGTTTGTGAGTTGACAGCGTAGTTCCATAGAGCTCTCAACAGACACATGAAAACCAGCTTATTCATCAAAAACCTTCTACTGGCAATAAGAGCATCTTGATTGACCAAAGGCGAACCGTCTGCAGTCAGACTAAAATAATTCACTCAATGGTCAGACTGTACCAAGTTACGGTTTTCAAGGTCAGTCCGTTGTAAAAGAATGAGCATGCGAACAATTCGGATCCATGTTAATACTACCATTTGACACAGAGGCCATTTGCAAGTCAGCTTGGCTTTAGAGTCCAGGCAGTCTGTGTCATTAAAAAGAAGATTAAATGTAAAAAGGAGAGGATGCAAGAGAGTGTGTCAGAGGTTAGCCTGTGTGTCTGAGGAGCGTTGTGTTCTCTCTGTCTCTATGTGACAACGACAGGAATCTCAGGTCCCAGCTGCCACAGCTCTTTAATAAACACATCATGCAACATTCATCACACTGCAAAGGAGAGGCCAACCGCTGTGCTCTGTCTGGCATCACAGGCACATAGAATACAGACAGACACAGAGCGAGAGACACACACACACACACACACACACACACACACAGACAGAGACACACACACACACAGACAGAGACACAGAGAGAAAGAAAGAGGAATGAGAGCAGAAAATAAAATGTTAAGGAAGGGGAGAAGAAGAGGTCAGATAAAACAAGCCCTTCTCAGCGCAGTGCCCAGTGATTGGACTTCCTGAGGGGGCTGCTGTGGTGTTTTGTCTCTGCCTGGCCACTCATTCATAGTTTGGGGATGAGAGGAAGGGAGCCCGTGGTAACTGTGTGATAGAGTGTATGTGTGAGAGTGTATGTGTGAGAGTGTGTATGTGTGAGAGTGTCGAGGGGGGGGGGGGGGGGTTGAGGATTAGGGAATTAAAACTCCAAAGCAGGGGAGGCAGTGTATTTTGTTAGTTTTTCCTCGGTTGCCCCCTTCGGCCCTTTTCTGTTGGGCCCTGCCTGTAGCCTGCAGCTGCAACCTGCCTCCATGTGCCCTGCATCTCAATGAGCCTCTGTGCCGCCACCCGCTCCAGAGGAGAGTGGGCTCCCTGATGGAAGGGTCACCACTCTGTACCACCACCCCAATACTACTCCCCGTCCCATCTCCTTCCCAGCTCTGGGACTCAGGGCAGACTGCGCCGCCAGGCTGCCCCTCTCCCCATGACCATATAAGGCTGCCCAGGCTCACAACAGGCCTCTCACATGCCAGGCTAAACCGCCCAGGAGTTTGGGTTTCTTCATTCTTTCTTTTCTCCCCCTCTTTTTTTCTTCCTGCTGTCCCTCTCCTCTTTTGTTGGCGTCTCTCTTTCTCTCATGCAGCTGGATGGGACTGCACTGCCGGGGCTTTGGCAACAGCATCAACAGGTCACAGGGAAGGGCTGCCCCAGCCTCCACTGCAGCCCTCTCTTTTCTCTCCATCACCCTCCCTTCCCCTCTCTCTCTGCTGATGCGGTATCTGCCGCTACAGGAAAAAAAGGGGGGGGGGGGTGAACAGTGGGGAGGGGGGTGGTGGAGCCCCTCTTTCTCACGCTCATAAGAAAGCCCTCACTTCTTCTCCATAGCGAGTGACACCTGCTGATTACCATAGAGACACTGTGGGAAGTTCACCCTGCTTTTCTGTGTGATTAATTTGGCCCCTCCTCTCGGTAAACAAGCAGCCCATGGATTAGTTAACTGCGTTACTGCATGACAAACAAATAAACACATTATTTAGTTCAAATTAGTGCCAATTAACACTAAATGACCAGGGAACAGTCCATCACTCTTAAATTGTACAACCATGTATAATAAAAGGGGGATATACCTAAGATTAAATTTCAACCTTTTGGAGAGCTAAGGCCAAGTCAAATACATTGTTATATTTGTCTGTGATCCACAATGACAAATTGTCCCTGAGCCGGATGAGAGGCTAAGTGTGATCTGGGTGTGTATCCTGATGATGGTCTGATGTGAATGTGACAGCAGTCTGAACATACAGCTGAGCAGCCCCTTCCTGTCCACACTCCACCACTCACTCACTCTCTCTCTCTCTCTCTCTCTCTCTCTCCCTCTCCCTCTCCCTCTCCCTCTCCCTCTCCCTCTCCCTCTCCCTGTCTGTCCCAGTTGCCAGGGAGAGCCAGCGAGCCAGTGATGTGATTGATGTCTGAGACTGGGAGCGCCACGGCAGTCGGAAGCAGCTTCCGCCTCGGTGTTGTCAGCAGGGTCATTATCCTGGCAAGGGGGGTGGGCGAGAAGGTGGTGGGGGACGACTGGCAGAGGCAGAGAAGAAATGAGATGGGGATTAAGAAAGTGGGAGGAAGTGAACGAGAGTGACAGGGGTTGGGGGCAGGGGGAGCACAACCAAGCGCCAGTTGTGGAGCAGGAGGATTCTGCACAGAAAAGTAAGCACACAGCAGGCTCACTGCGAGCAGAGACAAGTGACGGAGGTGGCTCTCTCTGGCCTACTGGTCCCCTCCCATCCAGCCTGCCTGTCGACAGCTGCACCCAGGCAATTTACTTTTATCCACCGCATTTAGCAGGAGGCTGATTCCCATTAATGAGAGCAGGGGACCCTGCTGGCGGCCAGACACCAGCCAGAGCCCTCCCCTCCTGGGGAGACACCCTCTGCTGCTGGCCCTGCCTTGGGGCTTCACCTCGTGACTCTGGTTCTGTCGCTCAAAGTTTTGCTGCTGGTATTGTTTTATGTAGTTAGCTGGGCGGTGGGAGTGTGGACAGGGCATAATGGCTCTGGGGCATCCCCTGCTGCTGGAGCCGTTGTAGTGAGGCTGTTGGTGTGTGTGGTAGCAGGGCCGCTGTGTGGTCCATGGCAGGCTGGAACCTAATGAAGGGGTATGTGTGAAGGAGACTAAGCAAGGCGAGCCTGGCGGTAAAGCTGGCAGCAAAGCTGGCAGCCAGACAAGGTCCTTGTGCGATCAGCATTGCAGTGTCATGAGACAGAATTAATCAGGTGGGTTGGTTCCTTTGAAGAGTGAAACTATAACTCCCACACACAGTTCCCTTTTACTGCTTTGATACAGAAATTCTGAGAAATTCTTTAAAGAGGTGTTTCAAAATGGTATGTGATTGTATGAGGTATTAGGTACTCAACATCTTGCATGCATGCATACCAACACACAGACACACACACAAACAAACAAACTCTCACACATACTCTTTGACCACGCACTGTTTTTGTTATTCTCATTGGAATGACTCAAAGGTGTCCTCTAATACACGACCCCATTGACTAATCATGTGACCCCTTGGAGTAAATCATCCAATAAGCATCAACCTATTCGTCAGACACATCACACAGAACACGCTGTTTCTAAGTCATGCTTGGTCTGTGAGAAAAGGACTGCACAAAGAGTAATGATGTCTTGGGAATATCACAAAGACCTGGTGCTCTGTTTCCTCTCAGTTCCCTCCCCCATCCATTTTCTCCTGCCTCTGAGCCAGCTGAGAGTGCTACCAAAATACAACAGTTGTTGTAACCTTCATTAGCCTAACGAGGGGGCCGGCTCTTTATACCTGTCAGGGAGCAAATGAGTCAAAAGAACAAGGGCTGCCTGGAAGAGAGAGGGCCAAGGGCTGCCTGGAAGAGAGAGGGCCAAGGGCTGCCTGGAAGAGAGAGGGCCAAGGGCTGCCTGGAAGAGAGAGGGCCAAGGGCTGCCTGGAAGAGAGAGGGCCAAGGGCTGCCTGGAAGAGAGAGGGCCAAGGGCTGCCTGGAAGAGAGAGGGCCAAGGGCTGCCTGGAAGAGAGAGGGCCAAGGGCTGCTTGGAAGAGAGAGGGCCAAGGGCTGCCTGGAAGAGAGAGGGCCAACAGGCACAGTTCTGTTGCACTTCACTAGGCTCTTGGACACAGATGGAATCTAGAGAACCTGCAATCTGCTTCTTTGATGTTGGATGATGCTCTGCCTTTGATGGAAACTTTAGGAAATAAACTACAGACTGACCACTAGAGCCTGCAGGCATAATGTAAACTGTGTGGATGGTGTAAAGTAGTCCCAACATATTTACGGATTAATCAAACCCAGATTGATCCAATGTTTTGTTAATGGGTGTACTCCGTTGCTGGATGACTGTCTGTGTGGCCCTTAGGGACATGACAACTGGATTGTAACAGACGCAACAAGATACAAGCGGATGTTGAACTACAAACCTCTGTGTGCTAGGCAACCTGTACATGTGGGCACTGGGAAATCATTTCAACATTCAACCAGTTACCCCTGCAATTGTATGCTTTACCTCATGCACACACTTCCGCAGACACACACTTCCGGATAGACACACACACGGGCCTATAGAGGAGCCATTGGTGACTTGGTATACAGCACAGGATTACTGGCCTATTCCCTAGTGCTGTGTATTGGAAGTCCAAACCTGGCCTTGAACAGATAACCCTCTTTATAACATGATGGGTGACGTAAATGGCTGAGACCATCTCACTGCCCAGCAGTACAAGGCTGATGGAGTGGAAACGTGTGGCCTGACGTTGGGGATCATCAGACTCAGCTCAGACTCCCTCATCAGACTCAACACTCCAAGGTTGGGAATCTGGCTCTTCTGTGGAATAGGCTGGCTGGACTTAGTCCACATAAGAAACCAAGTTTGCTGCTCCACTTTCTGTACTCTGCCATTGTCTGGCAGCAAAAGGATACCACAAAATCAGCTTACAGTTGCATGCCCAGCATGACTAATCACATAGGAATCAGGGTTAGGAGGGTTAAGGGTGGCATGGACGTTCTCAGCTCCCAGGCAGGCCACCACCTACCTGTATGACCCTTCAGTTCTGCAGAGGCCTGCCTCAATCCCATGCCATCAAACACACAATGCAATCAGTCAGTGAAATGTTCTGTGACTGCAGTCCAAAATCTTAGTAGTGAGGTTAGAGGATGGGCTAAAATTAAAAGATTCACAGGAAGAGGGTGGTTGGCTGAAGTGATGGGCAGCAGAACATTGTTATTGCAGACTCACCTTCTGTGCTGTTGCACTGGGACAGAGACTGGGTGACAGTGACGTGACATTAAAACCCGTCCTGTCAAGATACGCTCAGCAAGCAGGCAGAAGCCCTCCAATCAAAACAGTGTTGCTCTGGGTGACATTTCACCGGGCACAGCTGCTAGGGTATGACAGCATGCCAACTCAGTATTCCTGAAGGCTTGTTTGTTCAGTCTGTTTGTGTGTTGGCTTTGTTCTTCAATAATTCAAGGTTAAGATGTGACTTGAGATCAAAGGAGTTTGTTTTTCTCACTGGTCACTATTTGACAGTCCTTGGGCCATTATATTTTACACTGGCAATCTGTCAGAAACCTTCCTGCTTCCCTTCTTATCACTCTGGCAAGGAGCAGTGGAAGCGACATAGTGCATGTTATACTGCATCACATACTGCATGTCAAATGTGCCAACAGACTATGCATATGGTGAGGTAAAGAAGGTAAAATCACATGTATGATTTCAAAAAAGTTTCAGAAGAACTAGACACCCTTGGAAAGACCCTCCCTTAGCTGGCATGTTTGTTATTAAATCAGAACTTTTCTAAATTATCAACTTTGGTCCGTTTCCTTCCAATAAGGCAAATGCTGTTTCCTGTTTCCTTGTTATTTAGACAAATATCTCTTACATCAGAAAACATCAGACTGATATGTGTTCCTCAGCCTCTATACATGTACCAAGAATCCCAGGGCGATCTGCTGTTTTAAGTAAATCACAGAGGTTATTTTTTAAATGAGCAGTCAGTAGTAGCTAAACCAGGATGACTCTGTTAAGACATAAGCCCCTGTTGTGTTCCTGCTGAGGCCTTCGAGGGAGAGCGTACTGAGTAGAATGCTGTTCCCTGGGTTACAGCATCTGGGACTCTCCACTCCTAGTGACATGTTCCCCATGTCTGTCTGTCCCATGAGCCTGTGTCTCTGTCCCAGGTACCACACCCCTGCTCTCTCTCTGTGCCAGAGGAGTCCGCATACATACACACACACACACACACACACACACACACACACACACACACACACACACACACACACACACACACACACACACACACCACCCTCCGCTCAAAGCCAGCAGGTATGTGAGGAATGCCTCCTCATCCAAACAACGGCACTCACGCCTGACATACCACACAAAGTAGCTAGCTGGGCAAGAGGGATACTGAGGACATACTGTAAACTGTTGACTAGGAAATAGGAATCACATACCGGAAACTATACAAATAATACCAAAATCACATCAGCACTCATGCTCATGTTTTAGTCAAATATGGAGCAAAGCATTTGTTGATACAGGAAATAGTCCAAACCCACTCACCTCTTTTGTGCAGCCATCCCTCCTTCACTATCGCCACATCAGTCATGTTGGTGGGCAGGGTAGTGTGTCCAGGGTTCTGACAGGGAGAGACACAGCTCTGTTCCCCAAGCGTCCTTCACTCAGTCCAGGGCAGGAGCCTGTAGTCACCTTTTCACCAGTTTCCTTTTAGTGTAAAGGGAAGAGTAAAAATTAGCCTCATCTGGAAGTAAAACATTTCCTCTCCACCTGTCTGAATATTAACTTCATCAGTCAACATCAGTGCAACTCAGCAGAAACTGGAAACACGTTGGTTCCATACTTCTGTGGTCTGTCCAGACAGTGGAAAATAGTTGTGCCACACACCAGATGGGTATTATTCCAGTTCAGTATGAGCATGTGGCATCACTCGGAAATGAGGAACTAGAGTTAAAGACAGTATCCACAAACTCACCACAGGGCCAAACACTTCAAAACTAATGACTAAGTTCTGTGACCAGTGTGCAGATGGCTATCTCTGACCATCCACTGAAATCAATTTATCCTCCACAGCTCATCATCACAAGACAGGCCTGTTAATGTGACCTCATCAGTGACTGCAGAGGAAAACAACAGGAAGCAGTGGCTATTGACAGGCTGGGAGTTAGAGCCCCAGGCCTAATACATCCCCCATTAAACCAGCATGATAGGAGCCTTTAACATCCACTGTGTTTACAAATTGTTGAGTGAACTCATATTAATTGGGAACACTTTTTACTCACTGGAATTTTTTTACACATGCGCCGAATACAACAGGTATAGACCGTAGAGTGAAATGCTTACTTAATGGCACTTAACCAACAATGCAGTTCAAGAAATGTAGTTAAGAAAATATTTACTAAATAAACAAAAGTAAAAAATGTAATAAAAAGTAACACAAAATAACAATAACAATACATGGGGTACCGGTACCGAGTCAATGTACAGGGGGTACATATTAGTTGAGGTAATTTGTAAATTTCGCTAAGGGTAAGGTGACTATGCATAGATAATAAACAGTGAGTAGCAGCAGTGTAAAAACAAAGGGGGGGGGGGTCATCAATGTAAATAGTCTGGGTGGCCATTTGATTCATTGTTCAGCAGTTTTATGGCTTGGGGGGTAGAAGCTGTTAAGGAGTCACCTCTTGTACCTAGACTTGGCGCTCCGGTACCACTTGCCATGCGGTAGCAGAGAGAACAGTCTATGACTAGGGTGGCTGGAGTCTATGACAATTTTATGAGCCTTCCTCTGACACCGCCTAGTATATAGGCCCTGGATGTCAGGAAGCTTGACCCCAGTGATGTGCTGGGCCGTACGCACTACCCTCTGTAGTGCCTTGCGGTCAGATGCAGAGCAGTTGCCATACCAGGCGGTGATGCAACCAGTCAGGATGCTCTCGATGATGTAGCTTTAGAACTTTTTGAGGTTCTGAGGACCCATGACAAATCTTTTCAGTCTCCTGAAGGGGAAAAGGTGTTGTCGTGCCCTCTTCACGGCTGTCTTGGTGAGTTTGCACCAGGATAGTTTGTTGTTCAAGTTCCTTGGACACCAAGGAACTTGAAACTCTCGATCCGCTCCACTATAGCCCCATCAATGTTAATGGTGGCTTGTTTGTTTTCCTATAGTCCACGATAAGCTCCTTTGTCTTGCTTACGTTGAGGGAGAGGTTGTTGTTCTGGCACCACACAGCCAGGTCTCTGACCTCCTCCCGATAGGCTGTCTCATCGTTGTCGGTGATCAGGCCTACTACTGTTGTGTCGTCAGCAAACTTAATGATGGTGTTGGAGTTGTGCTTGGCCACGCAGTCGTGGGTGAACAGGGAGTACAGGAGGGGACTAAGCACGCACCCCTGAGGGGCCCCCATGTTGAGGATCAGCGTGATAGATGTGTTGTTGCCTACCCTTACCACCTGGGGGCAGCCTGTCAGGAAGTCCAGGATCCAGTTGCAGAGGGAGGTGTTTAATCCCAGAGTCCTTAGCTTAGTGATGAGCTTTGAGGGAACCATGGTGTTGCATACTGAGCTGTAGTCAATGAACAGCATTCTCACATAGGTGTTCCTTTTGTCCAGGTGAGAAAGACCAGTGTGGAGTGCCATTGAGATTGCATCATCTGTGGATCTATTGGAGCCGTATGCAAATTGGATCTAGAGTTTCCGGGATGATGGTGTTGATGTGAGCCATGACTTTCAAAGCACTTCATGGCTACCGACTTGAGTGCTACGGGGCGGTAGTCATTTAGGTAGGTTACCTTCGCTTTCTTGGGCACAGGGACTATGGTGGTCTGATTGAAACATGTAGTTACTGCAGACTCGGTCAGGGAGAGATTGAAAATGACACCTGCCAGTTGGTCCCACATGCTCTGAGTACTGGCAGCAGCACATTGTGCTCCAGTCCTCTCTGGCTGTGGCTGGGCCAGCAGTGCGTTGTGCTCCAGTCATCTCTGGCTGTGGCTGGGCCTGTCACAGTAGTAGAGAGAGAGAGAGAGAGAGAGAGAGAGAGAGAGATGAGCTCTGGAGAACTGACTGAGAGCAGGCCTGTCCACTAGAGCAGTGTATACCCTACTGAGACCAATTCAAACTTTGATCACAAACACAAACCAAGCCTCTGTGCTCTCAGCATGCACTCTCTGACTTTGACACACACACACACACACACACAGAGGTCCGGCTCTGGAGCCACAACACAGTGTTGATGTTTAATGTGACCGAGCCGTCGCTACTGTGGGCTGTGTGGAAAAGCTGGGCCGCAGCCAGAACTGTAGCCAGTGAATGAACCTAGTACCCTAACAGCAGGTCACATGGTCCAGGGACCGCGCCACTGCCTGACTGCTTCACTCGCACTTTCCTTACCTGCCTGCTTCACTCTCTCATGCTGTCTCTTCCTGACTGCCTGCCTTGCCTGCTTGAGCCAGTCATACAAACACTTGTTGATTAATGTA
This sequence comes from Oncorhynchus masou masou, assembly GCF_036934945.1. NCBI lineage: Eukaryota > Metazoa > Chordata > Actinopteri > Salmoniformes > Salmonidae > Oncorhynchus > Oncorhynchus masou. The sequence continues at coordinate 36,641,499 of NC_088232.1, read as the reverse complement.
GTCCACTGGGTATAATTCCAGACTAGTCTTGAGACTTGGCTGGGTTCAAACAAAGAGGTTGTGTATGGAGGCAGCAGGTTGACCTATATCATTTGTTGTATTGTCTTCTATATCAACAACGTGAATCCATTCTCCGTGCCTATATTGGCTTTGTCTTGGAGTCCTAGTAGAAGGGTGCAGGTAAGCAGTGTCCCAATACTACTGCGCATCAAAGGAAATGTTTACTAAATAGTAATACCAATATGCATCTAAGCAATTTTCCTTCAAACAAGACGTACAAATAAAAAGGTAGACAGGTCAAATGACTAGTCATGCCTCCACACACAATCAAGTTTATTCCTGGTGTCTGTTCCAGCAGGACAATCACAATTACAGGGAGAGAGAAGAGCATAAAGCAACTAACATTAGCATAAACAAATATACAGTACCAGTAAAAGGTTTGGACACACCTACTCATTTCAAGGGATTTTCTTTATTTTACATTGTAGAATAATAGTGAAGACATCAAAACTATGAAATAACACATGGAATCACACAGTAACCAAAAACATGTTAAACAAATCAAAATATATTTTATAATTGAGATTCTTCAAAGTAGCCACCCTTTGCCTTGATGACAGAATTGCACACTCTTGGCATTCTCTCAACCAGCTTCATGAGGTAGTCACCTGGAATGCATTTCAATTAACAGATGTGTCTTGTTAAAAGTTAATTTGTGGAATTTCTTTCCACCTTAATGCGTTTGAGCCAATCAGTTGTATTGTGACAAGGTAGGGGGTGTATACAGAAGAAAGACCTATTTGGTAAAAGACCAAGTCCATTTTGTGGCAAGAACAGCTCAAATAAGCAAAGAAACGACAGTCTATCGTTACTTTAAGACATGAAGGTCAGTCAATCTGGAAAATTTCAAGAAATGTCCAAGTTTCTTCAAGTGCAGTCGCAAAAACCATCAAGCTCTATGATGAAACTGGCTCTCATGAGGACCGTCACAGGAAAGGAAGCCCCAGAGTTACCTGCAGAAGATAAGTTCATTAGAGTTAACTGCGAGACATCTCAACATCAACTGTTCAGAGGAGAATGCGTGAATCAGGCCTTCATGGTCAAATTGCTTCAAAGAAACCACTACTAAAAGGACACCCCAATAATAAGAAGAGACTTGCTTGGGCCAAGAAACATGAGCAATGGACATCAGACTGGTGGAAATCTGTCCTTTGGTCTGATGAATCCAAATTTGAGATTTTTGGTTCCATCCGCTGTGTCTTTGTGAGATGCAGAGTAGGAGAACGGATTATCTCTGCATGTGTTGGTTCTAGAGTTGCAAAATTCTGGGAACTTTCAATAAATTCCCTGGTTTTCCAGAAATCCTGGTTGGAGAATTACAGATTTCCTGCTTATTCTGGGAAATCTCCAACCGGGACTTCGGGAACTCATTTGTTTTTCAACAGGACAATGACCCAAAACACACCTCCAGGCTGTGTAAGGGCTATTTGACCAAGAATGAGAGGCATGGTGCTCCATCAAATGACCTGGCCTACACAATCACCCAACCTCAAGCCAATTGAGATCGTTTGGGATGAGTTGAAGAAAAAAGAAAAATCCTTGAATGAGTAGGTGTGTCCAAACATTTGACTGGTACTGTATACAAATTCACAGACAGACAAAATAAAGCCCATTCAAATGGATCTACACATACTAAGAAAGAGAGTTGGGTAAAGTATGTTTTGAATAGAAAAGGCACCTTTTATATGGTGTAACTTGGCAGAAACCCTCCTATTGTTCTCCAGTCTCTCTTCAAATATATTACTGTTGGTGACACTTCATCAATATCTTGTATCCGTTCATGTCATCGCCAAATTCCATCTATGCTATTGGTTCTGACTTGAGGGCTTGAAGTTCAGAATGTAAACAACTTGCTTGCAGCCACATGGACAGCAGCAGATGAAGCAGTTCTGTCTATGGCTGTGACACAGAGAGAGCAGGGAGAGGACAGTCATATGATGTGCATGGAGGGCCAGGAAGTGTGTGGACCCATTACACTGATAAAGTCTCCTAGCTCCTGTGGCGTACAGCCCTCAGACTAGCCACAATACACCTGACTGTGTAAGGGCAGATTTCAAACAGCATTTCTCAGATTCTGCATACAACTGGTGGCACATTTGCATCAACAAGGCCAGAGCAACTCAAAGTCCTTTCCCATACCAATGGGAGCCAAGGATGTCAACATCTCCCTGGAAGAACAGGGTGAGTGAGTCAAACAGTAACAACATCACTTAACCACCCTCACACTAATGTCACATGTTGCTGCTGTGCTGCCTGCCTGGGTCCCTTCACATTCAGACTGTGGCTAGTCATGGTCGACCTCATGACTCAAAACAAATTATCACATTTAAGACATGCATGGCACACAACATGCTTGGGGATGACTACTGTTTAGTGTGAGAGTTACTTTAAATGCACACATTACAACAACAAAAAATATTGAAAATGACTACCCAAAACTTTTAAAAAAAGCGTACAGTGAATCATAAGAGTATTCATCATTTAGTCAAAATGTAAAATATGTTATGAAAAATTATATCTAAAAGATGGAAAATAGGGAGCACAGTGGGGATTGAATGTTAGGGGATTTGGGGGATGCTTATTCAAGGATAATTGTGCTAAATGGAAAATAAATAAATTACTGAGGCATGTCCCAGAAAGCATATAACTGTCATCCAAGAATAAAGGAAGTATGCTTTCAAAAGTCATCAACTGTAGATCTACTATACAATACATGTATTCGCCTGACAGAACGGACCAGGTTGGGCCACACGCCATAGCGAAGCAAAAGGTGGATACTTTGTATCAATTTCTGTTTCAGTCATTGCTACACTGTAACAACAATGCAACAACGTGACTGCCTGCCTTCAGATAATCAAAACGTAAAATATTCGGTTTAGAAGTCATGGAATTTTGAATGAAGCCAGTAAAATATATTTAATCTTGTGTGACATACAGACAACCAAGAGCATGTCAGAAAACAAAACCAATTGTCTTGTTGACGAACGTGCAGATAAATGAATGAGTGTTGAACTGGCCACCCGCAAGATCACAACATAGTTTGTTTTTAAGACGCGTTGCAAATGCATTTATATGTCCATAAAGTTCATTTCTAAAACGTATAGTTCGTTCCTATAGGTGAATTATAATTGTATGAAAGTAATGTACAGTAAAAACGACATAAACATGTTCGGCCTGTAGGCTGTCTCAAAGGCGGACATTGTGTCAAATTCAAAAGCATAGTCAGTAAATGACAATGTTATAAGATATTGTATTTTTGTTTATGAGGCACAGTCTCTGCTTAGGTTAAAGTTTGGACACTTAACTAACTTATTCAGTAAACATAACTATACCCGAGAATACACTGATGTCAGGAATGCACTTCATTTTAGTCTGGATATGGGGCCTAGCAAGGCAGTTTGAGTGAGAATAACCGCATCCTATTTTATACAATGGGATCTAACCGCTCTAGCAGCAATCGACCTCAGTCAACACGAAAAACAAAATGCAGGCCTTTACCTGGACAGGATTTCAATAGTGTGTCCGTTCCATTACAATGAGCTGTTTCGGCGATTTATTTAGCTGATAAATCCTTCAATAATCTGTACAAAAAGTGCTCTCATTTACTCGGTTTCTTTTGCCTTTCTTCTACAACACCTCCCAAACGTTCTGTCTGCAATGCTTCTGTGGCATCTCCTAGGTCCTAGCGCCGAATGATCTGTTTGCGATCCAGAGAGGGGGCTACACACAGAGGCGGATAAAGATTCCGGACATATGTTTTATCCATATATTTTTTCCTAATAAATAAATCATTTTATGGGGCGGCAGGGTAGCCTAGTGGTTAGAGCGTTGGACTAGTAACCGAAAGTTTGCAAATTCAACCCCCCCGAGCTGACAAGGTACAAATCTGTCGTTCTGCCCCTGAACAGGCAGTTAACCCACTGTTCCTAGGCCGTCATTGAAAATAAGAATTTGTTCTTAACTGACTTGTCTAGTTAAATAAAGGTAAAACATTTTTTTATGTAGGATGAGCCATCAAAACCATCCCATTAAAAATATGGTTTGTTTGAGTTCATCTTCACATCATTTCACCTGTAATCATGTTGATTAGCTGATGTAATCTTGACCCCCAAAAAACATCTGGGTCAGATGGTTTATACCCTTTCTTCTTTAAGGTTGCTGCCCCTATCATTGCCAAGCCTATCTCTGACCTTTTTAACCTGTCTCTCCTTTCTGGGGAGATTCCCATTGCTTGGAAGGCAGCCACGGTTTGTCCTTTATTTAAAGGGGAGATCAAGCTGATCTAGGCCTATTTCAATTTTGCCCTGTTTATGAAAAGTGTTGGAAAAACTTGTCAATAATCAACTGACTGACTTTCTTGATGTCTATAGTACTCTCTCTGGTATGCAATCTGGTTTCCGCTCAGGTTATGGATATATCACTGAAACCTATAAGATCCTCAGTGATGTCACCATTGCCCTTGAATCTAAGCAATGTTTTGCTGCTATTTTTATTGCCCTTTTTTAACATGGTAGACCATTCCATTCTTCCATTCTTCCATTATTGGTGTCTCTGAGGGGACATTGGCCTGGGGTAATAACCAGGAGTGCAATGTATAAAGTCAGAACATCTGTTGTCTCAGCCACTGCCTGTCACCAAGGGAGTACCCCAAGGCTCGAACCTAGGCCCCACGCTCTTCTCAATTTACATCAACAACATAGCTCAGGCAGTAGGAAGCTCTCTCATCCATTTATATGCAGATGATGTATTTTTAATCCCAGCCCTAGTCCCCGCAGGAGGCCTTTTGCCTTTTGGTAGGCCGCCATTGTAAATAATAATTTGTTCTTAACTGACTTGCCTAGTTAAATATAGATTAAATAAAAAATTAAATGAATGTATGGCCTAGTCTACAGAATGCTTGTAGTCCATAAATAATGAGAAAAGTAAAACCATACGATGTTCTGTCTGCAGGGTTGGGTAGGTTACTTTCTAAATGTAATCCATTACAGTTACTAGTTACCTTTCCAAAATTGTCATCAGTAATGTAACTTTTGGATTACACAAATTCAATTAACGTCATCTGATTACTTTCCGTTTCTTTGGATTACTTTCCCATTAAGAGGCAATAGAAGAAGGCAAAAAGGATCCATCAAAGCATTTGCTGTGTCGTCATTGTTCTAATTTGTGGTCAGAACAAACTTAAACTTTTACCTTTTTTCAGTTGTGAATTGAATGTCATTGAGAAAACTAGGTGAAAGGTGTGAAAGTATTTTTTTCTTGCAAACATCCTTTCTAAATTTAAAAGTATTCCAAGAAGTAATACTCAAGTTTTTAATAAGTATCTGTAATCTGATTACAATATTTTTGCATGTAACATAACTGATTACAGTTACAGTTTTTTGTAATCAGATTACATGTATCTGAACAAATATCAAACATGTGGTGCAAATATGACATACATTCTGATTGGATCACCTGCTGATCCAATCAGAATGTATGTCATATTTGCACCACATGTTTGTTATGAATGTACAAAGGCAGAGGTTCCAAGGAAATTAATGTCTTGTTGCGTATGCTACTACCAATCCTACAGTGTATTCAGAAATTATTCAGACCCCTTGACTTTTTCCACATTTTGTTACGTTACACCCTTATCCTAAAATTGATGAAAACGTTTTTTCCCCCTCATCGATCTACACACAATACTCCATAATGACATTGCAAAAATAGGTTTTTAGAAAACTTAAATATTACATTTACATAAGTATTCAGACCCTTTACTCAGTACTTTGTTACATCACCTTTGGCATTGAAAACATCATTGAGTCGTCTTGGGAATGACGTTACAGGTTTGGCACACCAATATTTGGGGTGTTTTTCCCATTCTTCTCTGTAGATCCACTCAAGCCTTGACAGGTGCGATGGGGAGCGTGGCTGCACAGCTATTTTCAAATCTCTACAGAGATGGTTGATTGGGATCAAGTCCGAGCTCTGGCTGAGACACTCAAGGACATTCAGAGATTGTCCCGAAGCCATTCCCGCGTTGTCTCTGTTGTGTGCTTAGGGTTGTGTCCTGTTGGACGGTGAACCTTCACCCCAGTCTGAGGCCCTGAGCGTTCTGGAGCAGGTTTTCATCAAGGATCTCTCTGTACTTTGCTCCATTCATCTTTTCCTCAATCCTGACTAGTCTCCCAGTCCCTGCCACTGAAAAACATCCCCACAGCATGATGTTGCCACCACCATGCTTCACTGTAGGGATGGTGCCAGATTTCCTCCAGACGTGACGCTTGGCATTCAGGCCAAAGAGTTCAATCTTGGTTTCATCAGACCAGAGAATCTTGTTTGTCATGGTCTGAGAGTTCTTTAGGTGCCTTTTGGCAAACTCCAAGTGGGCTGTCATGTGCCTTTTACTGAGGAGTGGCTTCCGTCTGGAAACTCCACCATAAAGGCCTGATTGGTGGAGTGCTGCAGAGATGGTTGTCCTTCTGGAAGGTTCTCCCATCTCCACAGAGGAACTCTAGAGCTTTGCCACCTCCCTGACCAAGGCCCTTCTCCCCCGATTACTCAGTTTGGTCGGGCGGCCAGCTCTAGGAAAAGTCTTGGTGGTTCCAAACTTCTTCCATTTAAGAAAGATGGAGGCCACTGTGTTCTTGGGGACCTTCAATGCTGCAGAAATGTTTTGGTACCCCTCCTCAGATCTGTGCCCCGACACAATCTTGTCTTTCCAAATCATGTCCAATCAATTTAATTTACCACAGGTGGACTCCAATCAAGTTGTAGAAACATCTCAAGGATGATCAATGGAAACAGGATGCACCTGAGCTCAAAACTTTGCTCATAGCAAAAGGTCTGAATATTTATGTTAATAAGGTATTTCTGTTTTTTTTATTTTTTTTATATAATTTTGAAGAAAAAACATTTTCTAAAAACCTGTTTTCACTTTGTCATTATGAGGTACTGTGTGTAGATTGATGTAGATTTAATCCATTTTAGAATAAGGCTGTAACGTAACAAAATGTGGAAAAAGCCAAGGGGTCTGAATACTTTCCGAATGCACTGTATGTTTAAGATTGGGCATGTTATTGTGCTGTCCCTAATAACACCACTGTTTTGACAGAGACTTGGTGAAAGGTTGTGTAATAATTGAGTAATATCACAACGGCAGGGGGGTGGAGGAGCATGGGGCTGCTGGAAACCCTTCCCCTTGATGAAAGATATATTGACCCACTGCCTCCTCCCTCCAGTTCTGTGCCATTTCCTCTCATTGTCACTTGTACTGTAAATGAGCTCTTCACAACTCATACTTCCATGCTGCTCCACATAATAGAAACAGGGCTGACCGACTGTATCCAAATCAAATCATATTTTATTTGTCACATGCGCCGAATACACCTTACTGTGAAATGCTTACTTTCAAGCCCTTAACCAACAATGCATCTCATGAAATAGTTAAGAAAATGTTTACTAAATAAACTAAAGTTTCAAAAAATATATAATTCTAAAGTAACACAAGAAAATGACATAACAATAACGAGGCTATATAAAGGGGGTACCGAGTCAAAGTGCGGGGGTGCAGGTTAGTCAAGGTAATATGTAAAGTGACAATGTGGAGATAATAAACAGCAAGTAGCAGCAGTATTCAGCAGTCTAATGGCTTGGAGGTAGAAACTGTTTCGGAGCCTTTTGGTCCTAGAATTGACGCTCCGGTACCACTTGCCGTGTGGTAGCAGAGAGAACACTCTATGACTTGGGTGACTGGAGTCTTTGACAGTTTTTTGGGTCTTCCTCTGACACCGCCTATTTAGTATATAGGTCTTGAATGTCAGGAAGCTTGGCCCCAGTGAGGTACTGTGCTGTATGCACTACCCTCTGTAGCGCCTTACGGTCAGATGCCGAGCAGTTGCCATACCAGGAGGTGATGCAACCGGTCAGAATGCTCTCGATGGTGCAGCTGTAGAACTTTTTGAGGATCTGGGGACACATGCCAAAATGTTTTCAGTCTCCTGATGGGGTAAAGGTGTTGTCGTGTCCTCTTCAAGACTGTCTTGGTATGTTTGGACCATGATAGTTTCGTTGGAGATGTGGACACCAAGGAACTTGAAACTCGATGTTAATGGGGGCATGTCCGGCCCTCCTTTTCCTATAGTCTACCATTAGCTCCTTTGTCTTGATCTCATTGAGGGAGAGGTTGTTGTCCTGGCACCACACAGCCAGGTCTCTGACCTCCTCCCAATAGGCTGTCTCATTATTGTCGGTGATCAGGCCTACCACTGTTGTGTCGTCAGCAAACTTAATGATGGTGTTGGAGTTGTGCTTGGCCACGCAAACGTGGGTGAACAGGGAGTACAGGAGGGGACTAAGTATGCACCCCTGAGGGGCCCCAGTGTTGAGGATCAGCGTGGAAGATGTGCTGTTGCCTACCCCTACCACCTGGGGGCAGCCCATCAGAAAGGGCAGGATCCAGTTGAAGTGATGAGCTTCGTGGGTACTATAGTGTTGAACGCTGAGCTGTAGTCAATGAACAGCATTCTCACATAGGTGTTCCTTTTGTCCAGGTGGGAAAGGGCAGTGTGGAGTGCCATTGAGATTGCATCATCTGTGGATCTGTTGGGGGGTATGCGAATTGGAGTAAGACTAGGGTTTCCGGCATGATGGTGTTGATGTGAGCCATGACCAGCCTTTCAAAGCACTTCATGGCTACCGACGTGAGTGCTATATGGCGGTTGTCATGCTGGTATAAAGGATTTGGAGACAGGCGCAGGAATACACAACAGGGGTTTTTAATACACCCAAAACAAACATGCATACAAAAACACTGGGCTGTACCCAAACAAAAGAGTGAGGGGAAACCTCGGTGAACAACATGGGACAATACCCGTAATACACAATATATAAAGCACGCAGAATAACAGCTGCACCAACGCAGAGATACTCACACAACCAACGGACATGGATACAATAACCGACAAAGACAGAAGGAACAGACGGCACATATATAACATAATAATCAGGGGAAATGGGAACCAGGTGTGTGTAATCAGACAAGACAGTCTGGGATTGATGATACTGAATCCCGTTCAGTGAAGCCTGGAAAGCCGGTGACATGGACCTCCAGAACTGGTGAACAGAATGAGCATCAGTACCGGGGGGATCCGTGACAGCGGTAATCATTTAGGCAGGTTACCTTCGCTTTCTTGGGCACAGGGTCTATGGTGGTCTGTTTGAAACATGTCGGTATTACAGACTCGGTCAGCGAGAGGTTTAAAATGTCAGTGAAGACACTTGCAAGTAGGTGCGTGCATGCTTTGAGTACATGTCCTGGTAATCTGTCTGGCCCGGGGCTTTGTGAATGTTGATCTGTTAAAGGTCTTTCTCACATCGGCTACACAGTCTTCCAGAACAGCTTGTGCTCTCATGCATGCTTCAGTATTGCTTGCCTCAAAGTGAGAATAAAAGGCATTTAGCTAGTCTGTAAGGCCCACGTCATGGGGCAGCTCGAGGCTGGGTTTCCCTTTGTAGTCCATAATAGTTTTCAAGCCCTGCCACATCTGACGAGCATCAGAGCTGGTGTCATAGGATTCCATCTTAGTCCTGTATTGACGCTTTGCCTGTTTGATGGTTCATCTGAAGGCATAGCGGGATTTCTTATAAGCGTCCGGATTAGTGTCCCTCTACTTGAAAGCGGCAGCTCTAGCCTTTAGCTCAGTGTGGATGTTGCCTGTAATCCACTGGTCACTGTGGTGACAACGTCGTTGATGCACTTATTGATGAAGCCGGTGACTGAGGTGGTATACTCCTCAATGCCATTGTATGAATCCCGGAACATATTCCAGTCTGTGCTAGCAAAACAATCCTGTACTGTGGCATCTGCATATCTGATCACTTCCGTATTGAGCGAGCCGCTTGTACTTCCTGCTTTACTTTCTGCTTGTAAGCAGGAATCAGGAGGATGGAATTATGGTCAGATTTGCCACATGGAGTGCTAGGGGGATCTTTGTATGCAACTCTGTGTGTGGAGTAAAGGTGGTCTAGAGTTTTTTTTCTCTGGTTGTACATGTCACATGCTGGTAGAAATTAAGTAAAACGGATTTAAATTTGGATGCAGTAATGTCCCCGACCACTTGGCGCACCGCTTCTTGGATGAGCATTTTCTTGTTTGCTTATGGCCTTATACAGCTCGTTGAGTGCGTTCTTAGTGCCAGCATTGGTTTGTGGTGGTAAATAATAGACGGCTACAAATAATATAGATGAGAACTCTCTTGGTAAATAGTGTGGTCTACAGTTTCTGATGAGGTATTCTACCTCAGGCGGGCAATACCTCGAGACTTCTTTAATATTAGACATCGCGCACCAGCAGTTATTGACAAATAAACACACACCCCTGCCCCTAATTTTTACCAGATGTAGCTGTTCTGTCCTGCCGATACACGGAGAAGCCAGCCAGCTCTATATTATGCGTGTCGTTGTTTAGCCACGTCTCGGTGAAATATAAGATATTACAGTTTTTAATGCGCCTTTGGTAGGCTAGCCTTAATCGTAGATCGTCCAGTTTGTTTTCCAATGATTACATGTTGGCCAATAATACGGAGGGTCGTGGCGGTTTACCTACTCGTCTGCGAATACTTACAAGGCACCCCGCCTTCCTCCCCCTTTTTCTCCACCAATAACCTGCTGTTGATGTTTTAGGTGATGACTCCGTCCTCCCCTGTTTGAAACTTTGCCCCAGTGGAGAGTAGTGAAGTTGTGCACCCTGGGATGTAACTGATCTTTCTATAATAAGGTCAAAAGACCATGTTAAGTTCTTTGCCTCAGTCTCTACTACCAGACAAACATACATCCTGCTTCTACACAGCCTGTCTCGCTTTTCCTCTCTATTTGATCATAAACACCACACATTTTGGGGCAGAGAAAAGCAGACAGTGTACTGCCATCTCACATTGTCTCTTTGTGTTTCTGTATAGGTATTTACTCAAATACTTTTGCTCTAACGGTGCTTAGCTTTACATATGTTTGGTGCTACATTACTTGTTTTGGAATGGTTTGAAAACTATATTCAACATCTGAGATAATGTAAAAAAGACACACCTGATTTCTTTATTTAAAAAAAAAATCTGCATTATAGTGAAGACATCAAAACTATGAAATAACACATATGGAATCATGTAGTAACCAAAAAAAGTGTTAAACAAATCAAAATATATTTTCTATTTGAGATTCTTCAAAGTAGCCACCATTTGACTTGATGACAGCTTTGCACACTCTCGGCATTCGCTCAACCAGCTTCTTGAGGAAGTCACCTGGAATTAATTTCAATTAACAGATGGCGTGGGGGTGCTTTGCTGGTGACACTGTCTGTGATTTATTTAGAATTCAAGGCACACTTAACCAGCATGGCTACCACAGCATTCTGCAGCGATACACCATCCCATCTGGTTTGTGCTTAGTGGGACTATCATTTGTTTTTCAACAGGATAATGACTCAACACACCTCCAGGCTGTGTAAAGGGCTATTTGACCAAGAAGGAGTGTGATGGAGTGCTGCATCAAAGGACCTGGACTCCACAATCACCCGACCTCAACCCAATTGAGATGGTTTGGGATGAGTTGGACTGCAGAGTGATGAAAAAGCAGCCAACAAGTGCTCAGCATATGTAGGAACTCATTCAAGACTGGTGGAAAAGCATTCCAGATGAAGCTGGTTAAGAGAATGCCAAGAGTGTGTAAAGCTGTCATCAAGGCAAAGGGTGACTACTTTGAAGAATCTTAAATGTATTTTGATTTGTTTAACAATTCTTTGGTTACTACTTGATTCCATGTGTTATTTCATAGTTTTGATGTCTTCACTATTATTCGACAATGTAAAAAATAGTACAAATAAAGAAATACCCTTGAATGAGTAGGTGTGTCCAAAATTTTGACTGGTACTGTATGTATAGGTGTATAAAAGTGTTCAGCGTATTATGTCAAAGGCTTAGATGAAGAGAAAGTATGACATTTCATACATTCAACTCTGTAACAAAACCACAGTTGTCATATTAATGTTATTCTAGAAACAATTTAATACATTGGGGGGAAACCAGTAGAACTGATTGTTTGATATAAATAGTAACAATTAATATGCATAAAACCTGTGAATTATCATTCATGACCAGCCCCCTGATGAGGCCATTGGTCCAGGGGGAATGAGTGATATGCTTAAATTGGACCTGGCTAGGCCTGGCAGTCAGACTGCAGAGGAATGCAGGGCCTTTGTCTATCTGAGCAAAGAGTGGGTCAGAGGGAGAATGCCATTGATGATTGCAGAGAGGTGGAAAGAACCTCCAGGAAGTGCTCTCTCTCTCTCTAAGTCTCTCTCCATACCTCTCTCTTTCTCTCTGTGTGAGAGACTTGACCATGCTGAGCCTCTCTCGAAGGCCACAATCCCTGGGCACATCCACTGCTTTGTCTCACCCCATAAACACATACCACACCACCACCACCCGTCCTCTACTGGTTGCTGCCTGGGTCTGTGTGGCCATTGACCCAGGGGCTGCCAGTGGTCCAATTCTTATACACATAGCTGTTCTTTACATGGCTTGGCCTAACAAATATAAATAACTAACATTGTTGGCATTTGGCACATGTTCGAAATTATTTTAGATCATTTTTATTGCAATAAGTATTTGAAAATGATATAAATTCACTCAATAATACTTACTTTCTTATGTGTATTTTATATTACTGGTTCCTCATATTTGGACCTTTTGACCAAACAGAAAAATTGTACATGCCTTTAATAGATCATATATATTTTACCACTAAAATCAATACTGTCCGACAGGATGAGAGAACACAAAAAAATAAACCTGCTGTTCTTTTGAGCTTTGCTAAGGCTTGGGACAAGATGCCATGGTGATTATAGATTTAATTGTCAACGGTAGACTAAAAATGGAATAAAGCAGTAACTGGATCTTTAGCCAGTGTCCCCTTCTGACCAGTGCCTGCCGTCTCCCGTCACATTGCTCACTCCCCTCTCTGTCAAGGGGCAGAGAATAACAGCAAATGGCCCTTTCAAAAAACACACGACAGCTGGAACACAGGGCAAAGGTGACTGAAGCAGTTGCAGGGTGGGTGGAGAGGGGGCCACAAGAAGAGCAGCTGCAACTTGAAGCCACTTCTTTCCCTCAATATATGTATTTTGAAAATATGGAATTAGAAATCTATGACGACCAGTGAAAATGAGAAACATCTGTATTTTGGTCTTAATTACTCTCCATAATGAATCCTTATGATCATCTCCTCTTTGATAGATAAATGCAGCATGTTTATTGAGCAGGTTCCATCATTCCTAAAGAAAATATCAAAGTGTATATTTTATTATAGATGTGACAGAGTGTTGTGGGTATGGCAAGTCCCCCCAAATGTATTTTCCTGTTTTATTTATATAAACATTCTTCCTTTTGGACTTCCCATTTCTTGCAGCCTGGTCTCACCCAATATAAGTTGTAGCAACAAGATAAAAATACATATGTGTTGGAATATCAAAAAGATCTTCTGTTCTGCATCCTCAGACAAAACAAATACTGTATATAGAATGGGAGCATAATTGTCTTTTCCATATACATTAAAGAGAAGAAAGAAAATTATCAAAACATTTGATACACATTATGCACTGTGCGAACAGACATCTTTCAAAGCATCAATCAATTCCCAGGTGGACATATTCCAGAAAAAGGAGATAGATTAAGGCAGGTCAAATTATGTTCTCAAAGAACACTGCTACTTGCTGCCACTGTGTGAGTTCATGCAGTAGTACAGAACTTATTGTGGTTGGTGTTATCGCGAGACTGGTCCATTAACAACCTGCTTGACACACAGCACTGAGTGCAGCTTGCCTGCCAGGGTCGAACTGAGCTCAATAAACGACAGGAAAGGCGAACATCTGTCCGTACATCATGAAAGGACGTAAGAACATTTAAGAAAACACGGAGACAAGGAAAATATTTGTAAGTATTGCGTTTTGACAATGAAAATGTTGAAACCGAAAGTTCTAATATCCAGCGCTACCTCCGTGCAGCGCAGCTGGCTTGGTCAGCTACAGTTGCTGAGCTCCTTTGCTGTGTAAAGGCTTCGAGTCATGAATTACGACCATGTAGCGTTATCTTCCTGCGTTCTTGCCTCTGCTTGTAGTTTTCCTTTCGTTAAAACAGGGCAATCTAGTTCGCGAAAAGCAAACATTTGTATTTTCGGTTTATTATTGGTTAGGCCTAATTAAAAGTTCATAGGGACATTTGTTTGTTGTCTGTAGTCTGGTCCATTGTTATTTTAATAACTTTAAATGTTTTTACATACTTTTGTTCTATTGGTGTATCATTAAAGTTGTGGCTGACTAGTGCGCAAAAGGAACAACGATGCGTTATAAAGTTATCCATATTTCGACTTGTCAAGTGTCCTTTAATGCTAAAATAAAATACATTTTCTTATTAAGTGTATAATATTTTAGTGTTGGGACTGATGCAACATCTGAAACAAGTTTGTGTCTATTGTACGTAACTCGACTCAGAGTAACATATGGCTTAAAGGGGAGCACAGCTGGAGGTAGCGTTTCCATTGCGGTGATGTCAGAGCAGCTGACTCTACAGCTTGCAGTGTAATTAGCTAACAGAGCACCAGTTTACTCACTCCCCTGGCGTCTTTCTTAACCTTGCCCGATGGGCGAGTGCTGGTATCCACAAGCCTGAGTTTTTGCCGGTCTCTGTTTGCATGCTTGGTAAATGAACGGTTCCTGATCATTGTTCAGTATACACGAACAACGACTGAGTAGCGATCGTTTTTGTCTGTGTGGAAGCGTGCGTGCGACTGTACCCGGTCCGTCCGTTTCGCATTTCCATGTGAAGCTCAAGAACTAGTGCGACTAATCAGACTGCTGTTGGTAACTTGAGAGAAAGGTAGGAGAGTTCAAAAGGGCAACACTGAAAAACACACACACCTCAATCTGTAGACTAACCGAGAATAAAATAAAAATATTTATTTTGATTTAAGTAGCCCTATTGATGCGTAAAGAAGTCGATATGATAATGACCCCTTTATCATATTGTAATAGCGATGGCGCTTCTATTTAACATTCGATGGAAATGTAGTCTTAAACATTTTAAACAACTATGTCTCGCATTTTAATTGCTAATGTTTGCATAGATAGACTACTTTGTGGCATTTTCTGCCAGTTGTATTCTTTTCCTGTACATTTCGTTTGGTGTTGGTTTACTTTTGTTTGTAGTTTCCTTGAAGACCAGATGTGTTGCTGACACTCTGTAGTGCCCTCTATATTGCAGTATTTCGTTGATTTAATATCCAGTTTTTCCTGTTTTTCATCAGGTTATGACGGAAGAATGGAGTTCCCAGACCATAGCCGCCAGTTGCTGCAGTGCCTGAGTCAGCAGCGTCACCAAGGTTTCCTCTGTGACTGCACTGTTCTCGTAGGGGATGCACGATTCAAAGCGCACAGAGCCGTTTTGGCCTCATGCAGCATGTACTTCCATCTCTTCTACAGGGACCAGCCAGACAAAAGGGACGTTGTGCATCTGAACAGTGACATTGTGACAGCCCCGGCTTTCAGTCTGCTCCTTGAGTTTATGTATGAGGGGAAGCTGGAATTCAACACTCTGCCAGTGGAGGATGTCCTGGCTGCGGCCAGTTACCTTCACATGTATGATATAGTGAAAGTGTGCAAAAGCAAGCTGAAAGATAAGGAACTGTGCTACCTGGATGAGAAGGTTAGCGAGGTGATAGCACTGAGCTGTCTGGAAAAGGAAAGCTCCTCAGACAGTGAGCTGCAGAGCAAGCAGCCAGGGCCAGGCCGGCGACAGACACAGCAGCTGCCCCAGAGAGCCCCCCCGGCAGAGGAGTTTGACATGGACAACAGCGAAGTCAGACTGGCTGTCACAGATTGTGATAGGTCTGCACAGAGCAGGCAGAAGGCAAACGGTCACCCTGGCAGGTCCCCGGACCTTGTAGGTGTCAATTATGTGTCAGCAGAGGCCGAGCCCTGCGTCCAAACAGCTGGAAAAACAAAAGCTGATGTCAGTAGTTGCACAGTATTGCTGTCCCAGAGGTCCCGGGCTTCAGTTGACATGGACTGTGCTCTGGATTTGTCTTTCAAGCCACTGTCTAGCAGAGATCCCATACACCCCACCTACATCTCGGGACAGCTGGCCCTCGACAGCCAGCAGCAGGGCACTGAGCCACTTGTTAAAGATGAACACGACTTGCTGTCAGAGCAGGAGGACAGTGAGGCGATGAGCCCGGAGAGCCAGCGCTTTGGGAATAGTGCCAGGAGCTCAGTGGTGACAGGGTTCGCTGCCCTCTTCCCAGGCAACAACGGCTCCACATCGGCCCTGCTCTCCCAGGAGGAAGACCTGATGGAGGAGGGGGTGGGCAGTGGAGGAAGGGGGGCACGAGGGGCAGAGAGTGCGATGAGAGGAGGGGGAGGCTGTTGGGAGACAGTGAGGAGGAGGACGACCTGGCCTCTTCGGACATCTCCACCTCCAGTGGGGTCCTGCTGCCCCCGGGGCAACAGGTGTGTGTGTGTCCACTCTGCAGCAAGGTGTTCCCCAGTCCCCATGTGCTCCAACTGCACCTCAGCTCGCATTTCCGCGAGAAGGACGGGGCACGCTCTAAGCTCTCCCCCGACGGTTCTGTTCCCACCTGCTCACAGTGTGGCAAGACCTTCTCCTGCATGTACACCTTGAAGCGGCACGAGCGCACACACTCTGGCGAGAAACCATACACCTGTGGCCAGTGCGGCAAGAGCTTCCAGTACTCTCATAACTTGAGCCGGCATGCCGTGGTTCACACACGTGAGAAGCCTCACGCCTGCAAGTGGTGTGAGCGGCGCTTCACCCAGTCTGGGGACCTGTACCGCCACATCCGCAAGTTCCACTGTGGCCTTGTCAAGACCCTCGCCATTGGATAAACCC
Source organism: Oncorhynchus masou masou (assembly GCF_036934945.1). Lineage (NCBI taxonomy): Eukaryota > Metazoa > Chordata > Actinopteri > Salmoniformes > Salmonidae > Oncorhynchus > Oncorhynchus masou. The sequence goes on along the minus strand of NC_088232.1, from coordinate 36,624,505 downwards.
CTCCCACCAGTGCCATGAAATAAGACCGAGTAACGTCTTATCACTCCCTGAGTACTACTACTGCATATACCTCCACAGTAACGTACTAGTTATACATATTCACAAATTGTTAAAGACATATCCTTTTGGAATTCTAATCCATGTGGCATTTCTTAAGTTAAAGTGTAGCAACTTTATAATGCACAAAACTGGACTTCACTGGAAGGATGTTGGACTTTATAATTTTGTTTTACAATAATAAGATGGGGTGCTTTTCCACTCAAGCTGGATATATGTTGAAGGTGGACAAATCAGTTGCACTTGTTTAATTCTGTCTGTCTTGGTAGTACAAAACTGCTGTACTTGATGAAGTGTATTCTGCTAATAGAAACACATTTCTACGCATATATCTGCAAGCGAATTATAGCGCACACTCCTGAATGGATTAACATTTGGTTAGTGCACATGTGGAAGAGGAAACTAAAACTGCCCAAGAGTAGCAATCTATTTTATATCCAACCTTATTTATTAGTCAACCTGCTTAACAGGAAGAAATATCACAAGGCAGTGAAAAAATACTTGAAGTTGGACTACTGGATAATTTTTTGGGGGTAGCTAGTATTGTCGTTTTCTTTATGGTAGGAATGAAGCAGACATCATGATGTTTCTTTATAATAGAGGACGAAAATAAATACAGGAGTTGGAAGGGTTTTTCATATAGTAAGATGGAGCATGTCCTGAAGGAATTACTTTTTTTGCTGCACTGGCCTTTCAATGTTCAATGTTCAGGCTGCTGTATGAACATTTAGAAGTGAATTGTTTTGTCACGTTTATGCTCTAGCATACACAGGTTGGGTGGTAATTACTAAAGATTGCAGCTAATGCCTGTAACACTGGTGCCTACTGAAATGATTGACACTCCTGTTCTCATACAAGCATAGGACCTGTTGCCTTCAATACAACTAATCTGTGGGCCTTCAAAAACGTAATCAGCACTTTCCCTTTACAGTGCCTTAATACCAGGAAGTAACTTGGTCACTCAGTGATAGCCCTTGGCACTTGTATGCCAATTGATTCATTAACAATTGTTGGCTTCTATTTAGTAAGTTCAATTTCTGGGTTATTTGTCTGTATTACAGCACTGTAAAAGAAAGGGTAACCACGTTTGCATATTCCTTTGCTGTCCATATAATAATGCTGGAGACATGCCCTGATAGACAGGGCAGAGAGTGGGAGAGATGGTCAAAGTATACTCTCGGTGTGCCTCAGTGCTTCTCTGAGGAGATGGTGTCCTGTGGATGTCTTGTTGCCACACTGTCCGTTCATCAGAACACGTAGCTCAAAATGCTAAATCTACTGAATTCATTTTGCCCCTTGTGGTTTCTCTTATAAAGTATCCTATCTATTTTTCTGTTCATGTTGAAGTACTACTGATGTCTGATTTAATGTTTGAGTGAATCCTTTGGTGGAACTTTGCTTGACAGAATCTTTGGACAGAATGTGGATTTAATGGGCCTGTTGTGTGTTGGAAAGATTTCATTGAAGTTGGGTTCATTTTGATGCTATACATATGATTCCTACAAGGTGAGTAGCACTAAAAGTCCAAGATATTGGTTTCATCTGTCCTGAGAAGACTTGATCTGAAGGATTTATTCGTTTAACTTGGTTCAGGGTTTACTTTAGGTGTGACCTATAAAGATGAGCTGATTTCTCTAAGCTTAGAGACTTTTGATGCCTTGTCATCTTGGTACTATGGAATTGATGTTGGGGTCGTTTATTCATTTCTGCAAATCCTGTTACTGTAAAGAAATGGTCTGTTAATGTATCTTACGCAGAAATCTTAAATTGCGTATTCTCACCGAAGCACTTGTTTTGAGCATGCATATAGTTTCAACACTGATATTGTCTAGGCTGCTATTTCTTACTATTTGTATATTTAATGTAAATATATATTATATTTATCAGTATGTATGCTGTTTCTCTGTATTAGAAGAACACAGTAGAGTTGATTATCAAGGTGTTTTACTAAGGCTTCAATCTCTTAGGTAAGAGTTTCATGTCTTCCCTCCCACCGTGATTTGGGTTTCCTTTTCCTGTCTCACTCCAGTGAACTTGGCTTCCTTTTCAGATGTAATGTCTCACAGGCCATGTCTTCACTCCAGAACAAAACAGGGAGTAATACTGCTATGACTGCTGTTCCGGCAGAGGAAGCAGTTGTTCACAAGAACAAACACACCGATATGGTGTAGAATATCTATAGAAGTCATACAATACAAGCATTGTTCTCCTGTCCCAGGTAGTTCTCAAGGGATCATTGTGCATGTCTGCCCTCACTGTGGGGGGGAAAAAGGCACCATGAGTCTCTCTTTGCACTTTTTGTATTGAATGGAGCCATTGGAATGCGAGAAATGTATTAGGCAAAGGGAGACCTGGAAGACGGTAAACAGGTGCATTGTCTGGAGGCATCGAAGAACAGCCCTCGATTCCCAGCATGCATTAGATAAGTGCTTCATTGTTCTTTTATGTGGAGAGGATACTACAGTAACTCCATAGCGTCTTTAGCAACACAATCACTATAATTGTAAGCGTATTTCTCTTTTCAAGTGTTGGTGTTGCCTGATTTTCAAGAACCTTTTTGAGATGTGGTATTGCAACACTGAATCATCATCATCATTATTAATCATTAGTATGTAGGTAGTATTTATTAACATCCAATTATGTACCCATCCTCCCCCTGGAATGAGTGATATTTCATGAAGCTGTGTTTCTTTTTTTTAGATGTCATGTAGTGTTCAATTTGTGGTATTTCAATCGAAACACAGGAATGTAGTTTGTTGCATATTTTCTCAATCTTTTGAAAGGAACATTTCTTATGTGATGCAGTTGAAACATTGATGTATTGTTTTCTCTAATGTACACATGTAGTTGTACAGGCTTAGAAAACTAACAGTAAATTCTTGTTTTGATGGTTTCTCAGTCATTATTTCTATCTCCAGGATTGTTACAGAATGTGCCTTGTAGAAACACAGACAAGTGTTGCACCTGGAGTTGCCCCTTTCATACACTGTACATTTGCCACAGACTGCTGTGATGATATTCAGGCTATACAAATTTCTGTTTTTTTCTTTCACCTTATCAAAATGTCAACTAAGCCTGTTTTCTGCTGCTTTTAGAGACGAGTTTCAGGGTTGGAGTTTTGCTACTGTTAAATGAATTACTCTTTTGTAAAGGTTTTTAATCTGGAATTCAATTTAATGTTGAGCAAACTGAATGCAAGTATTTTTGTTTGGCTCTAAGCTAAGTCCATGTTTGGGAATTAACCTAATTGTTTTCCATAGATGTCATGTTTAATGTGAATGAAAACTCATGCTACTGCTCCTGATCAGTGGGGTTCTGTTTTCCTAATTCATGCTGTAGGATTTAAGTCTAAAACTGAGTATTGGGTTACATTAATACTGGAATTTGTGCATTTGGCAGGTTAAGACTGTGAAATTGTGTACAATCATGAGAAATATTTATTGAATTGTTTCTTGTGCAACATTTGACTCAATTATTTGATTTGTAAAATGAAATGCTGATAAATGTCAATGGTAATATTAGAATTTGTAGAAGTGCCATTAGAATTTAATATAATTTTTTAATAAGAAAGTTATATTTTATAGTAATCAATTGCTTCTGTGTTAGTGGTTTAAAGATTAGGGGTCAATCTTATTCAGAATTGACATTGTGTAGAACTTGAGGCAATTTATTTTGATCTGTAATTGTATGTGCTTTTTTTGTGTTTTGTTTGCGCTTTCAGAGAGTGTGTGTGCGTGCTGTGGAGATGTGACAATCTTGAGTTAGGTCTTTATTAAGATTATGCATAGATTAAACAGGATACTTTTCTGTGCCTCGTGTGGATGTCTTTCTTGTGCGTTTCCTGATATTACCATGTTAACATGTTTAGGGGCACAACTCTTCCCACTTTGGGATTTAGTTGTCCAATCCTATGTTTTGTGTTCTACTGACCAAGACACACTAATCTAAGACAGGATTTGTGGCAATAAATCCATATAATAATTGGCATGGGAAATTGAAATACGCATTCAAACTGGTGAAAGAGGATTTTCCACTGTCGACCTTTAGATATTGTCAAGGAGAGTCTTCATTGTTGCCTTTGCACAAGCAACACCCGATAAGTGTGTGTTGGTAGTGAGAGGACTGTATACAGACAACACAATGTGGTAATATTGTGGGTCTTCTCTATCCCACTGAACCCATAACCTGCAGGGGATCTTTAGCAGGGGCATGTCATTATTCAAGAACTTTCAATTGTTGTGTCATATTAATCACCTTTTAATTTTCTTTCATGAAAGTAAACTGCATAAGTGAGCAAAAAAAAAAGTGTGTCTAATTGGGAATCTCCATGTCAATTCACTGGTCATTTTCTTTGCGGAGGGGTATTAATTATTCCCCCGCTGCAAAGCTACTCTGCTCCAGCTACTCTGCTATGCATTTGGGGATGGATTGGGAGTTCCCACTTCTCTCCCCAGCACATCAATTCTGTGGTGCATAGACAAGGCAGCATCCACCCACCCCCAACCCTGAATTACGGCCCCATCCTTGGCCTCATCCAGTCACTGGGTAGTAGCTCAGGCACTCTGTCTGCTCCCACTTCTGAGCACTAACTTTATGCACAAACAGAAGACACTGCCGCCCGTGCTGACCAGCCAACCACAGCACAAAGAAAACAATGTCCTCCCAAGATCATTCAAAAACACCAAACGGCCTCCGCTACCTCCCAGTAAATAAGGGACCTCACACGGTAAACATTTCTTCAGTTCTCAGGGTATTCACATCACTATCAGCATGTTATATCTGCACTTGGCCATCACATGGATTTCTACATGAACCAAACCTGAGTATGGAAAGTATGGTCCATGTGATAAGGATTAACTGCTAGATGTCAGGGCTGTGATGTGGGCTCTGAGTTAAATCATGGAATTTTGAAAACATTCCTTTCCAAGGCTTTTAAGCCGGGTACATTTAGATGGTTTTGGACCTCTACAATACTCTCTGTATTTATTTATTCCCCAGTTTAGAGGCAGACTTAGAGGAAGTTGTTGAGATGAAAGTTGTAAGTGTCCACCACCTCACAAGGCCAGCGGTGGGAGCCCTTGACCTCTGAACGGACTGCCAGGGACAGCTGGTGTGGTCCATGTTTATTTATTTATTTCTTAACAAAAGACAGGTGGTAACACTTGAAAAGGGCACACACACACAAAGAAACAAACAGCTTGGTACAAAAACCCAGCCTCGTTTCTCTATATAGTCTGCGGAATAGACATGATTTTCACTTACATCGACTCAGCATCACACTGCTCTCAGAAACAGTAACAATAAAAATAGACAGTGTCGTAAAATGTTTTTCTCAGTTACATTTCCTTTTATTTTATCACAGAATTGGTTTGGCTTCATTCAAATGCTTCTGTAATACATAACTTACATTATGAAATTGAATACATGAATGACAATTAGCTAGACAGTTGGATATATATCACTGGTGTTCAGGTCATGCTGGGGTTGCCTTGTTTGGAGTGACTCGTCCGTGGAGTGCCAAGACAGTGTGTCCTTGGTCCACTGCACAGCTGTCACTCACTCACTGACGCATATTTATAGCAGTAGCATCGCTGTGCTCGGCGCTCGCACTCCGGGCACAGCTGGTCCCCAAAAGAATGGGTGAAAGACAAAGCCACACGCTCCCACTGCAGTTGGTGTCCAAGCCTGACCAGTCGGCCTCTTCTCCTCATAGGGCCCCATACATATGCTAGGGGGAGAGGAACAATCTTAGGAGGAAAACTGTGAACTTCAGAGTTACATTAGAGTGGCAGATGTAGGGATGTGTTGAACCCTGACAGCTGCACATTCCCATTTTAAGAGTGCATTAACACAATGTCATTGCAGAGTTCAGAGCGAGCAAAGGGAGAATAACCCCAGCTCTGGAATCCACCTTATAATAAATGAACAGAGAATAATTCAAGTAAATGTTCCAGATGACAGCCAGGCATGTACACTCTGCAATGTGTTTACTAGGATGGATAATATTTGACCCACACCTAACTTGAGACAGCCCCAGCAGCCTACTTCCAGTGATGTGTTGCCAGTTTTTGAAGATTTATTTTCTCACAAATGTGCTTCGACTGATGAACCCCCAAAGCACTTGAGATGAACAAAGGATTAGATAGGTAAAAATCTATACAGAAGTGGCACCACTGTCATCTCTGATAAGCAATATGGTGATAATTCCATCTGGCCTATCAAATTCAATCACATAGATTTTTAAAGCCCTTTTTACATCAGCAGTTGTCACAAAGTGCTTATACTGATACCCAGCCTACAACCCCAAAGAGCAAGTGTTGCAGATGTAGAAGCACAGTGGCTAGAAAAAACTCCCTAGAAAGGCAGGAACCTAGGAAGAAACCTAGAGGACCAGCCCTCTTCTGGCTGTGCAGGGTGTAGATTATAAGAGTACGTGGCCATTAAGGCCAGCTTGAATATCTTGAAGAACAAACGTTCATAGATGACCAGCAGGGTCAAATAATCACAGTGGTTACATAGGGTTGAATAGGTCAACACCTCAGGAGTAAATGTCAGTTGGCTTTTCATAGCCGAGCATTCAGAGGTCGAGGCAGCTTGTCTGGTAGAGAGCAAGCGAGAGAGAGAGAGAAATAGAAAGTCAAAACAGCAAGTCCGGGACAAGTTTGCACGTCGGGTGAACAGGTCAGGGTTCCATAGCCGCAGGCAGAACACAGAAACTGGATCAGCAGCACAATCAGGTGGACTGGGGACAGGGACAGCCAGGAGTTGTCAGGCCAGGTAGGGTCAGGTAGGCCTGAAGCATGGTCTTAAGGCTCAGGTCCTCCGGGAGGGGAGACCGGGAGAGACAGACAGGATAATTATAGGGAGCACTTTTTATTTTGTTTCACCTTTATTTAACCAGGTAAGCCAGTTGAGAACAAGTTCTCATTTACAACTGCGACCTGGCCAAGATAAAGCAAAGCAGTGTGACAAAAGCAACACAGAGTTACACATGGGATAAACAAACCTACAGTCAATAACACAATAGAAAAGTCTATGTACAGTGAGTGCAAATGTGGTATGATTAGGGAGGTAAGGCAATAAATAGGCCATAGAGGCAAAATAATTACAATTTAGCATTAACACTGGAGTGATAGATGTGCAGATGATGATGTGTAAGTAGAGATACTGGGGTGCAAAAGAGCAAAATAAATAAATAATAATAATATGGGGATGAGGTAGTTGGGTGGGCTATTTACAGATGGGCTGTGTACAGGTACAGTGATCGGTAAGCTTCTCTGACAGCTGATGCTTAAAGTTAGAGAGGGAGGTATAAGTCTCCAGCTTCAGTGATTTTTGCAATTCATTCCAGTCATTGACAGCAGAGAACTGAAAGGAAAGGCGGCCAAAGGAGGTGTTGGCTTTGGGGATGACCAGTGAAATATACCTGCTGGAGTGCGTGCTACGGGTGGGTGTTGCTATGGTGACCAGTGAGCTGAGATAAGGCGGGGCTTTACCTAGCAAAGACTTATAGATTACCTGGGTCCAGTGGGTTTGGCGACGAATATGTAGCAAGGGCCAGCCAACGAGTGCATACAGGTCGCAGTGGTGGGCAGTATATGGCCTTTGGTGATGCTAGTCAGGCGGGAGGGTGCGAGCAGCAATCAGTTGAAGGGCATGCATTTAGTTTTACTAGCATTTAAAGCAGTTGGAAGCCACGGAAGGAGTGTTGTATGGCATTGAATCTTGTTTGGAGTTTTGTTAACACAGTGTCCAAAGAAGGGCCAGATGTATACAGAATAGTGTCAGAGATAGTGGATCAGAGAATCACCAGCAGCAAGAGCGACATCATTGATAAATACAGAGTAAAGAGTAGGCCAGGTGTGTCATTTCTTACATTATTAGCCCAGTAATGTTTTTGTTAAAAATACAAGCATTTCGCTCCATCTCCAATAACATCTGCTAAATGTGACCAATAAAATTTGATTTGGATTTCTGGGGCCCACAAATATCTCCCCCACCGCACAAGCATGAGGAGCGCATACCTGGACAGGACGATCAAGCCAGTGACTCAACCCACTCAAATTAAGTATAGCGAAAAAAACCTGGCATGAAGTGAGGGACGGCATGGAATATTAGGGACGACATGGGATAGCGTGAGCAAGGCCAGTGACTCAGAGGCAGAAAATCCCAGTGGAGTGGATCCGGCCAGGCAGAGACAGCAAGAGTGGTTCATCACTCCAGTGCCTTACCGTTAACTAGTGTTGAGGGATTAGTGCTTTCAGTTCGATTATGTAAGGGATAATCAAGAGGATCTATGCGTTCTATGGAAAATAATGAACAACGTGGAAGGTGTGTTCCACGACGCGCTAGCAGAGTGGGACTGACCTTCCACAGCCACGTGTTGATTATCCCTTTTATACAATGGCTATAATTGAACACATTTGCCGCTAGAAATGTGTTCAATATCCACTGAAGTAGTTAGCAAGTTTACTAGATAGCGACAGTAGTTGCCTTGGTAACCAAACAAACAGACTTGCTCGTTGAGCTCACCAAACCATCAGTCCTGGCTTGCTATTATGAAAATCAAATTCAACAATGACAATAATGTTTTCAATTCGACTTTTGCTTTCAAAAGCAGCTCAAATATAGAACATGTAAGAATGAACCATATCCATTGATTTCCACTGTGCAAATATACCATGGGTTATAAGGAAATAATGCACGTGCTAGAATTCCCTTCAAGCCAATCAGAAACGAGTATTCAACAATGCCATGGTATAATTAATCAATAAGACACGAGGGGGTGGGGTATATGGACAAAATACCACGGCTAAGTGGTGATCTTATGTATGACACAAGGTGGTGTGCCTGGATACAGCCCTTAGCCATGGTATATTGGCCATATACAAAACTCAGCAACAAAAAAAGGAAACGTCCTCTCCCTGTCAACTGCATTTATTTTCAGCAAACTTAACATGTGTAAATGTTTGTATGAACATGACAAGTTTCAACAACAGACATAAACTGAATACGTTTCACCGACATGTGACTTAACAGAAATTGATTAATGTGTCCCTGAACAAAGGGGGGGTTAAAATCAAAAGGAACAGTCAGTATCTGGTGTGGCCACCAGCTGCATTAAGTCCAGCAGTGCATCTCCTCCTCATGGATGCACCAGATTTGCCAGTTCTTGCTGTGAGATGTCACTGCACTTTTCCACCAAGGCACCTGCAAGTTCCTGGACGTTTCTGTGGGGAATGGCCCTAGCCCTCCGATACAGCAGGTCCCAGACGTGCTCAATGAGATTGAGATCATGGCTCTTCGCTGGCCATGGCAGAACACTGACATTCCTGTCTTGCAGGAAATCACGCACAGAACGAGCAGTATGGCTGGTGGAATTGTCATGCTGGAGGGTCATGTCAGGATGAGCCTACAGGAAGGGTACCACGTGAGGGAGGAGGATGTCTTCCCTGTAAAGCACAGTGTTGAGATTGCTTGCAATGACAACAAGCTCAGTCCGATGATGCTGTGGCACACCGCCCTAGACCATGATGGAACCTCCACCTCCAAATCGATCCAGCTCCAGAGTACAGGCCTTGGTGTAACGCTCATTCCTTCGACGATAAACGCGAACCCGACCATCACCTCTGGTGAGACAAAACCGCGACTCGTCAGTGAAGAGCACTTTTTTGCCAGTCCTGTCTGGTCCAGCGACGGTGGGTTTGTGCCCATAGGCGATGTTGTTGCCGGTGAGGACCTGCCTTACAACAGGCCTACAAGCCCTCAGTCCAGCTTCTCTCAGCCTATTGCGAACAGTCTGAGCACTGATGGAGGGAATGTGTGTTCCTGGTGTAACTCGGACAGTTGTTGCCATCCTGTACCTGTCCCGTAGGTGTGATGTTTGGATGTACCGATCCTGTGCAGATGTTGTTACACGTGGTGTGCCACTGCGATGACGATCAGCTGTCCGTCCTGTCTCCCTGTCTTAGGCGTCTCACAGTACGGACATTGCAATTTATTGCCCTGGCCACATCTGCAGTCCTCATGCCTTCATGCAGCATGCCTAAGGCACGTTCACGCAGATGAGCAGAGACCCTGGGCATCTTTATTTTGGTGTTTTCCAGTCATTAGAAAGGCCTCTTTAGTGTCCTACGTTTTCATAACTGTGACCTTAATTGCCTACTGTCTGTAAGCTGTTAGTGTCGTAATAACTGTTCCACAGGTGCATGTTTATTAATTGTTTATGGTTCATTGAACAAGCATGGGGAAAAAGTGTTTAATCCCTTTACAATGAAGATCTGTTAAGTGATTTGGATTTTTACTAATCATCTTTGACAAAGAGTACCTGAAAAAGGGAAAAACACTATTTTGTAGTTCTTCAAAGCAAATAAGGCAAACTTTTATGACTGCTGAATACAATACATCAATCACTTAGATAATGTCATTTCAGGTAGATACACTACATTACCAAAAGTATGGGGACACCTGCTAGTCAAACATCTCATAACAGAATCATGGGCATTAATATGGAGTTGGTCTTTCCTTTGCTTACATATCAGCCTCCACTCTTCTGGGAAGGCATTCCACTAGATGCTGGAATATTGCTGCGAGGACTTGCTTCCAATTCAGCCACAAGAGCATTAGTGAGGTTGGGCGATTAGGCCTGGCTCGCAGTTCCAATTCATCCCAAAGGTGTTCGATGGGGTTGAGGTCAGTCAGGTGTGCAGGCCAGTCAAGTTCTTCCGCACCGATCTCGACAAACCATTTCTGTATGGACCTCGCTTTGTTCACAGGGGCATTGTCATGCTGAAACAGGAAAGGGCCTTCCCCAAACGGCTGCCAAAGTTGGAAGGACCGAATCATCTATAATGTTATTGTATGCTGTAGCTTCAAGATCTCTTCACTGGAACTTAGGGGCCTAGCCCGAACAAAACTTTAGTTGGCACTATGCATTTGGGCAGGTGGTGTTCTCCTGGCATCCGCCAAACCCAAATTCATCCTTCGATCTGCCAGATGGTGAAGCATGATTAATTTGATTTATTAGGATCCCCATTAGCCGACAATCACTCCAGAGAACACATTTCCACTGCTCCAGAGCCCAATGGCAGCGAGCTTTACACCACTCCAGCAGACACTTGTCATGGTGATTTTTGGCTTGTATGTGGCTGCTCGTCCATGGAAACCCATTTCATAAAGCTCCCGAACATTTTTGAAACTCAGCAGTGTGTTGCAACAAAGGACAGACGATTTTACGTGCTTCAGCACTTGGCGGTCCCGTTCTGTAAGCTTGTGTGGCCTACCACTTCACTGCTGAGCCATTGTCGCGCCTAGACTTCCCACTTCACAACAGCACGTTCAAAAGTTTGAGGTCACTTAGAAATGTCCTTGTTTTGAAAGAAAAGCATTTTTTTGTCCATTAAAATAACTTGATCAGAAATACTGTGTAGACATCGTTAATGTTGTGACTATTGCAGCTAGAAACGGCAGAATTTTTAAATGGAATATCTACATAGGCCCATTATCCCCAACCCTCACTCCTGTGTTCCAATGGCAGGTTGTGTTAGCTAATCCAATTGACAATTTTAAAGGCTAATTTGTCATTAGAAAACTATTTTGCAATTACATTAGCACAGCTGAAAACTGTTCTGATTAAAGAAGCAATAAAACTGGCATGCTTTAGACTAGTTGAGTATCTGGAGCATCAACATTTGTGAGTTCCTGTCCAGTGTCTGTTCTTTGGCCCATATTAATATTTTATTTTTATTGGCCAGTCCGAGATAGATTTCTCTTTCCAACTTTGCCTAGAAGGCCAGCATCCCGGAGCTTTAATTTAAAGGTTGAGACCTTGTGTCCCTCATATGGATCGGCAGAACATTCCATAAGAAAGAGGCTCTATAGGAAAAAGCCATGTCTTCAGTTGTTTGCTTAGAAATTGTAGGAACAATGAGGCCTGCATCTATAACCGTAGAGTAAGTATATGTAGGGCAGGACCAAATCTTAGCAAGTCCATGAAATACTTTGTAAGTTACCAGTAAAACCTTGAAATCAGCCTTAGCCATAACAGGAAGCCAGCGTAGATGCTAATACGAGAGTAATATGATCGCATTTGAGGTTCCAGTCAAGATTTAGCAGTTGTATTTTGCACTGGCTTTAGTGCCTTAGTCAGGTTTTAGAGTATTACAATCCATTATGATTTACACAAGTGTCCAAGGGAGCAGGCTAGGGCCTGGGTGACATGACTGAATCCTGTTAGACTGGTAATCTGCACATCCGGGTATGTCCACAACTGTGAACAATTACCCAGAGCATAATAAGTGACCCTGAAATCAGTCACTGATTGAAGGCAAGAAAGAAAAAGAAGAAAAAGTGTTGCCAGTGTATTTAGCTGTCACAGGAATATTTTCCCAGCTGTGTCTGAAATCAGGCCTTGATGTACACTGCCACCTGCTGGTCCACTAGATTACTTGGTGGAACCTTGATCTACATACACTGTTACGCGCAGCATAAGAAGTCATGATTGATATTGAACATTCATGAGAGCTCTATGTAAACTGTGCATGAAAAGCAAAGAAGCAAGCAAAATATTTATTCCACAAACTACATATATACAAAAATACACATGTATAACATTTGAGAGTTAACATTTAATGTGAAATGACAACTAAAATGTATAAAAACAATCCTTGATCCTTGATTATGATGCGCAGCCACAGCACAGCACTTGATCATACTGTCCACTGTAGCTGAGGAGGATAAAGAGAAAACAATGAGTAACAGGCTAAATAAAGTGCAAGAGACATTAGATGCTCTGCACTGTTTGCTTAAATCATAAAATACTGCATACCATCATAGGTACCCTCATGGAAAGTTGCGCCTGTGTTGTCAGCACACATGTACCAGTTATGCAGGGTTTAGCAGAGTCCAGTCTAGGGCTGGGTGATAGGGCCGAAAAATCATTGATTTAAACATTTTAAAAATTAGGCAATTCACTATAGACTTACTAAATAAGCTCTTGTACATTTAAAGCTCAAATACAAGGCATTTCAGTCAGCAATAATCTAATGAATTCAAGGTGTGAAATTAAGCTAAATAAGCCTCACTAATCAATTTATTTTATCAAATTAGTTTAACCTGCTTTTTTACAATAATCACTGATGTGGCTTGCAAGTCTGAAAATGTTACAAATTTAAAACCAAAACCATGCATGATGCACATTCACTAATAATGACTAATTAATTGTAACAGGCATTATAGGAAATTAACACGTCACAATCTCAAGTAAACGTGCTAGTGAGTAGCCAGCTAATCTTTATATTTCAAGTTTAACCAACTTGGATCTATTTGCAAGCTAACGAGGCAGAACAGTTGAATTGTTATGAACACACGTCTCCAACTGAATAGCATGCTAGACTGTCCACTTTGTTCAGATGTAAAAATCAAGAGGCCTACCTTATTTCTCAGAACATGTTGCCAAATCCTTACAGTAGTGTTATGCACATTTATAAACAGACTATACAGACTAAAATTCTGCTAGCGGTACCGCAATGTGACAAACTGAGCATTACATTTCCAGAATCAATGTTCATTGATACTCCTGCTTTAGTAATGTGTGCTCTGCGCGCAATTTGAGTAGTTGAGACAAACATGTATCGTTAGAAAGGTACATTTTCTATTACAGTAAAATAATGTCTCAATCTGTTTCGGTGTCCATGACCGATTGTTGGACCAAACCGCTCATGCAAATAGCAAATTGAAACCGCTTGTCAGAGGGGAAGAGGTAACCTCTCAATTTTGTTAGTGTGAGTTGCAGAGGGAGGGGCTTGGTGTGTAAACAAAGGAAGAGGCGAAGCGAGAGGTTTCACTCTTGCCAAAATAAGCCCAATGCGTTTCTATGGGCTTATTTTGGACCTAAGCTTGTCACGTGCCTTTGGGACAACGACTTTCATTGTTAGGGCGGAGACATGATCCTCTCGCCATTATATACAGAACTCTTGTGTAAATGGGAAGGAGCACAGCACAGGAGTGAAGGCTGCGAGACCAAAAATACGAGAACAAGCCAATATAAAATGCATAAACATGAATTCAAAGAAGCCTGTATCGCAAGAATCAAGTTATTTGGGATATTGATTTTATTAGATTTCGCGTTGCCCACACGGTACCCTGTGTGAGCATTGAGAATAAAGTCGAGAACTCCATATACCATGGAAATTATTTAACTTCCTGAGGTCATTACACTACGATAGCGAAATCGCAGTAGATGCAGTGCTTGCCGTTTTTACTCAACTCGGAGGAGATGCTCCCTCTGACTTGATTAAAAAAAGGGCAAATTCAGTGGATGAAAGGAGAAGGGTGAGGAGTCACTTACTCGATGACGGTGCAGACAGAGCAGCAGGATCTGGAGCAGCTGGCGCACTGCTGGATGCAGGAGGGGCAGGCTGGGCGGTCACACTGGGAGCACGGCCTCCTGGTGCCCTGGGCCTTCTGACACACACAGCACCCCACTGGAGCCAACGCTGAACCTGAGAACCATACACACAGACCATTCTGGAAATGTGTCAAAATATCCCAATTGTGGGCAAGTGTCCGTCTCATGTACTAACTAACGCACAGGTGTAAAACTCATTACACAGAGAGCCAAGTATATGTGGGTTCACACTCCCCTGTAAGGTCACGGATGAGTCCGAAAATCACATCAACTGGTTGTATATAGGGCCGGGACAATACCAGTATCGCAGCAAGGAAACAAAACACGAAGTGGATTTAACTTCTTTATGAAAAACAGCCCTAATGTTGAAACAAACATGTCATCCAGAGTTGCATTAACTTATTTTACAACCCATGGCACACAATATTTACATACAGAAGGTTTCTAAAGGACCCGGTCGTCTGCGGTGTTTATTTTTTTTACCTCTAAAAAAAATAGTGCGATACTGGTATTGTCCCGGCTCTAGTTGTTTAAGTCTTAATTATTTTTTTTACACAACCAGCAGTTTGACACCCCTGTACTAAACAGTAATCATTTCCTGAAATTAAGTTGGAATGGCAATTCCAAGTCTGATAGTAGTGGTTTCCTTCAGCCCACTCTCAGATGTGGGTGAAAGGTTGCAGTTTACATGAGAAGCTCATTACCTTGAACAGGTGTAGTTCTCTGTAGTCTGCCATCCTGCCCAATCAGTGTCTGTCCCCTCAGGAGTGTCTGGCTCACATCAGGTTTCATACCTGACCCTGATGGCTGTATTGCTGAGCACTTCTCTGCATCTACATTCCAGATTTTCCCCATGACAGCTTTGGTCCCATTGAAGAGCAGGTCCTTCGTCTTTTCTGGAAGAGAGGTGCTGAGACATTAAACACATACTAGCAGTTTATTATTTTTATTTCACCTTTATTTAACCAGGTAGGCCAGTTGGGAACAAGTTCTCATTTACAACTGCGACCTGGCCAAGATGAAGCAAAGCATTGCTACAAGAATAACAGTTACATGGGATAAATGTACAAAATGTACAGTCAATAACACAATAGAACAATATATGTACAGTGTGTGCAAATGCAGTAAGATTATGGAGGTAAGGCAACAAATAGGCCATAGAGGCTAAATAATTACAATTTACCATTAACACTGGAGTGAGATGTGCAAGTAAAGATACTGGGGTGCAAAAGAGCAAGAGGATAAGTAACAATATGAGGATGAGTTAGTTGGGTGTGCTATTTACAGACGGGCGGTGTACAGGTACAGTGATCGTAAGGTGCTCCGACAGCTGATACTTAAAGTTAGAGAGGGAGGTATAGGTCTCCAGCTTCAGTGATTTTTGCAATTCATTCCAGTCATTGACAGTAGAGAACTGGAAGGAAAGGCAGCCAAAGGAGGTGTTGGCTTTGGGGATGACCAGTGAAATATTCCTGCTGCAGCACGTGCTACGGGTGGCTGCTGCTACGGTGACCAGTGAGCTGAGATAAGGCAGAGCTTTATCTACCAAAGACTTAGATGACCTGGAGCCAGTGGGTTTGGCGACGAATATGTAGCAAGGGCCAGCCAACGATTGCATACAGTTCGCAGTGGTGGGTAGTATAAGGGGCGTTGGTGACAAAACGGATGGCACTGTCATAGCAAATTGGATGTAGTCTGAGTAGAGTATTGGAGACTATTTTGTACATGATCACCGAAGGATATTCAGTTTTACGAGGGTATGTATTGCAGCATGAGTGAAGGAGGCTTTGTTGCGAAATAGGAAGCAGATTGATTTAATTTTGGATTGGAGATGCTTAATGCGAGTCTGGAAGGAGAGTTTACAGTCAAACCAGACACCTAGGTATTTGTAGTTGTCCATATATTCTAAGTCAGAACCGTCCAGAGTGGTGATGCTAGTCAGGTGGGAGGGTGCGGGCAGCAATTGGTTGAAGAGAATGCATTTAGTTTTACTGGCATTTAAAAGTAGCTGGAGGCCACGGAAGGAGGGTTGTATGGCATTGAAGCTTGTTTGGAGGTTTGTTAACGGTGTCCAAAGAAGGGCCATAATGGCGTAGTCTGCATAGAGGTGGATCAGATAATCACCAGCAGCAAGAGCGACATCATTGATATGTACAGAGAAAAGAGTTGGCTTGAGAATTGAACCCTGTGGCGACCCCTTAGAGACTGCCAGAGGTCCAGACATGACACACTGAACTCTATCTGAGAAGTAGTTGGTAAACCCGATGCAGTCAGTTGAAAGCCTTGGCCAGGTTGATGAAGACAGCTGCACAGTACTGTATTTTATTGATGGGGGTTATGATATCGTTTAGGACGAGCGTGGGTGAGGTGCACTCATGACCAGCTCGGAAACCAGATTGCATAGTGGAGAAGGTACGGTGGGATTCGAAATGGTTGGTGATCAGTTTAATAACTTGGCTTTCGAAGATTTTAGCAAAAGGCAGGGCAGGATGGATATTGGTCTAACAGTTTGGGTCTAGAGTGTCTTCCCCTTTGAAGAGGGGCATGACTGCGGCAGTGTTCCAATCCTTGGGGATCTCAGACGATACAAAAGAGGTTGAACAAGCAAGTAATAGGGGTTGCAACAATTTCAGTGGATCATTTTAGAAAGAGAGGCTCCAGGTTCTCTAGCCCAGCTGATTTGTAGGGATCCAGAATTTGCAGCTCTTTCAGAACATCAGCTGTCTGGATTTGGGTGGGGGGGGGGGGTTGCTGTAGGGGGTGCTGAGATGTTGGCCGGGGTAGGGGTAGCCAGGTGGAAAGCCAGCCGTAGAAAAATGCTTATTGAAATTGGATTATAGTGGCTTTATCGGTGGTGACAGCGTTTCCTAGCCTCAGTGTAGTGGACAGCGGAGGTGCTCTTATTCGCCATGGACTTTAGTGTCCCTGAACTTTTTGGAGTTTGTGCTGCAGGATGCAAATTTCTGTTTGAAAAAGCTAGCCTTTGCTTTCCTAACTTCCTGTATATATGGGTTCCTAACTTCACTGAAAAGTTGCATATCGCAGGGACTATTCGAAGCTAGTGCAGTGCACCACAGGATGTTTTTGTGCTGGTCAAGGGCAGTCAAGTATGGGGTGAACCAAGGGCTATATCTGTTCTTTGTTCTACATTTTTTGGAAGGGGCATGCTTATTTAAGATGGCTAGGAAGGCACTTTTGAAGAACAACCAGGCATCCTCTGACGGGATGAGGTCAATATCCTTCCAGGATGTCCGGGCCAGGTCGATTAGAAAGTGTTTTAGGGAGCGTTTGACAGTGATGAGGGGTGGTCGTTTGACTGTGGACCTATAACGGACGCAGTGTGTCTTTGTCAATAACAGCGGGTGTGCAATGTCTAATATTAAAGAAGTATCAAGGTATTTCTCGCCTGAGGCAGAGTACCTTATGATAAGCTGTCGACCACACTATCTGTATTATTCGTAGCCGTTTATTTACCACCACAAAGCGAAGCTGGCACTAAGACCACTCTCAACCAACTCTATAAGGCCATAAGCAAAGAACAAAATGCTCACCCAGAAGCGGCACTCCTAGTGGCCTGGGACTTTAATGCAGGCAAACTTAAGTTTCATCAAATTTTTACCAGCATGTCAAGTGCAACCAGGGAAAAAATAAATCCTAGACCACCTTTACTCCAGAGACGCATACAAAGCTCTCCCTCCATTTGGCAAATCTGACCATAATTCTATCCTCCCAGTTCCTGCTTACAAGCAAAAACTAAAGCAAGAAGTACCAGTGACTTGCTCAATGCGGAAGTGGTCAGATGACACGGATGCTACACTACAGGAATGTTTTGCTAGCACAGACTGGAATACGTTCCGGGATTCATCCAATGGCATCGGCTTCATCAATAAGTGCATTGATGATGTCGTCCCCACAGTGACTGTACCTACATATCCCAACCAGAAGCCATAGATTACAGGCAACATCCGCATCGAGATAACGCTACAGCTGCCGCTTTCAAGGAGCGGGACACTAATCTGGACGCTTATAAGAAATCAAGGTATGATCTCAGACGAACCATCAAACAATCAAAGCGTCAACACGGGATTAAGACTGAATCCTACGACACCGGCTCTGACGTTCATCGGATGTGGCAAGGCTTGAAAACTATTTACGGACTACAAAAAGAAAACCCAGATGCGAGCTGCCGAGTGACGTGAACCTACTAGACAAGCCAAATGCATTTTATGCTAGCTTTGAGGCAAGCAACACTGAAGAATGCACGAGTGCACCAGCTGTTCTGGATGACTGATAACGCTCTCGGTAGCCAATGTGAACAAAACCTTTATAAACAGGTCAACATTCACAAAGCCGCTGGGCCAGACAGATTACCAGGACTCAAAGCAAGCGGACCAACTGTCAAGTGTCTTCGCTGACATTTACAATCTCCCTGACAGTCTGAAATACCTACATGTTTCAAGGGGACCACCTGAGTCCCTGTGCCCAAGGAAGCGAAGGTAACCTGCCTAAATGATAACTGCCCCGTGGAACTCCCGTCAGTAGCCATGAAGTGCTTTGAAAGGCTGGTCATGGCTCACAACAGCATCCTCCCGGACTCCCTAAACCCACTCCAATTTGCATACCACCAACAGATCCTCAGATGACGCAATCTCAAGCGCACTCCACACTGGCCTTTCCCACCTGGAAAAGGCACACCTATCTGAGAAGGCTGTTCATTGACTACAGCTCAGCGTTCAAAACCAGTGCATACAAAGCTCACCACTAAGCTAAGGACTAAACACCTCCCTCGGCAACTGCATCCTGGACTTACTGACGGGCCGCCCCCAGGTGGAAAGACAAGGCAACAACGTCTGCCATACTGATCCTCAACACTGGGGCGTGTACTTAGTCCCCTCCTTTATTCCCTGTTCACCCACGACTGCGTGGCCAAACACGACTCCAACACCATCATTAAGTTTGCTGACGACACAGTGGTAGGCCTGATCAACGATGAGACGGCCTATAGGGAGGTCGTCGGAGAACTGGCAGTGAAGTGCCAGGACAACAACCTTTCCCTCAATGTGAGCAATACAAAGGAGCGGATCATGGACTACAGGAAAAGGTTAGGCTGAACAGGCCCCCATTAACATTGACGGGGCTGCAGTGGAGCAGGTTGAGAGCTTCAAGTTCCTTGGTGTCCACATCACCAATGAACTATCATGGTCCAAACATACCAAGACAGACGTGAAGAGGGCATGACAAAACCTTTTCCCCCCTCAGGAGATGGAAAAGCTTTGGTATGGGTCCCCAGATCCTCAAAAGGTTCTACTGCTGCACCATCGAGAGCATCCTGACTGGTTGCATCACTGCCTGGTATGGCAACCTCTCAGCATCTGACCACAAGGCGCAAGAGGGTAGTGCGAATGGCCCAGTACATCACTGGGGACAAGCTTCCTGCCATCCAGGACCTATATAATAGGCAGTGTCAGAGGAAAGACCATAAAATTGTCAAGACTTGGGTGACTGGAGTCTCCAAGACTGTTCTCTGCTACCGCATGGCAAGTGGTACCAGAGTGCCAAGTCCAGGACCAAAAGGCTCCTCAAAAGCTTCTACCCCCAAGCAATTAGACTGCTGAACAATTCATAATTTACATTACTGCTGCTACGCGCTGTTTATTTGTTACCTATGCATAGTCACTTCACCCCCACCTACATGTACAGATTACCTCAACTAGCCTGTACCCCTGCACACTGACTCGGTACCGGTGCCCCCTGTATATATCCTAGTTATTGCTATTCTTGTGTTATTACTACTTTTTATTTTAGCCTACTTGGCAAATATTTTCTTCTTCTTGAATGCCATTGTTGGTTAAAAGGCTTGTAAGTAAGCATTTCATGGTAGTCTACATTTGTTGTTGTATTCAGTGCATTTGGCAAATAAAGTTTGATTTGATAGGGGTAGACAAACGTTGACATTAGAATGGACTTACTGAAGAGCTCTGACTCAACGTGGCACCATCATATGATGCCACCTTTTCAACAACTCAGTTCGTCAAATTTCTGCCCTGCTAGAGCTTGCCCGGTCAACTGTAAGTGCCGTTATTGTGAAGTGGAAACACCTAAAGAGCAACAGCTCAGTCGTGAGAGCTGAAGTGCGTAAAAGTAGTCGGTCCTCAGTTTCACTCACTACCGAGTTCCAAGCGGCTTCTGGAAGCAACTTTAACAGAATAACTGTTGGTCGAGAGCTTCATGAAATTGGTTCCCATGGCCGAGGAGCCGCACAAGCCTAAGATCACAATACCAAGCGTCGGCTGGAGTGGTTAAAAGCTTGCCGCCATCGGACTCTGGAGCAGCGGAAACGCGTTCTCTGGAGTGATGAATCACACTTCACCATCTGGCAGTCTGATGGACAAATCGGAGTTTGTATTTATTATGGATCCCCATTAGCTGCTGCCAAGGAAGCAGCTATTGTTCCTGGGGTCCATCAAAATTAAGGCAGTTAACACAATCTTAAAAACATTACAATACATTCACAACACTGTACCCTCAGGCCACTACTCCACCACATATCTATAGTGCAAACATCCATGTGTACGTGTATAGCGTATGTTATGTGTATGCATGTCTTTGTATTGCGCCACAGTCCCCGCTGTTCTTTTTTAAATCTAATTTTACTGTTTGCATCAGTTGCTTGATGTGGAATAGAGTTCCATGTAGTCATGGCTCTGAGGTACTGTGTGCCTCAGAGCCATATGCATGGGTGTCTGAGCATGGGGTGTCCGAGCTGTGCGCCAGTAGTTCAAAACAGAGTGCGGTGCTTTCAACATGTCAATACAAGTAGTGATGAAGTCAATCTCTCCTCCACTTTAACCAGGAGAGACTGACATTCATATTAGCTCTGTGTACATCCAAGGTCCAGCCGTGCTGCCCTGTTCTGAGACAATAGCAATTTTCCTAAATCCTTTGTGGCACCTGACCACACGACTGAACAGTAGTCCAGGTGTGACAAAACTAGGGCCTGTAGGACTTGCCTTGCTGATAGTGCTGTTAAGGTATATAGATCAGTCCTTTATTAAGGACAGACTTCAACCCATCTTAGTTACTGTTGTATCAACATGTTTTGACCATGACAATCCAGGATTACTCCAAGCAGTTTAGTCTCCTCAATTTGATACATTTCCACATTTATTACAAGACGTAGTTGAGGTTTAGGGTTTAGTAAATTATTTGTCCCAAATACAATGCTTTTAGTTTAAGAAACATTTAGGACTAACTTATTCCTTGCCGCCCACTCTGAAACTGCAACTCTGTTGAGTGTTGCAGTCATTTCAGTCGCTGTAGTAGCTGACATGTATAGTGTTGAGTCATCCGCATACAGACACTGGCTTCACTCAAAGCCTGTGGCATGTCATTAGTAGAGGTTGAATCAAGTAATGGGCCTAGACAGCTTCCCTGGGGAATTCCTGATTATACCTGGACTATTAGGGAGGCTTGCATTAACTTCTTATGGCTGGGGGCAGTATTGAGTAGCTTGGATGAATAAGATGCCCAGAGTAAACTGCCTGCTACTCAGGCCCAGTTGCTAATATATGCATATTATGAGTATGTTTGGCTTGAAAACACTCTGAAGTTTCTAAAACTGTTTGAATGATGCCTGAGTATAACAGAACTCATATGGCAGGCAAAAACCTGAGAAAAAAAATCCAACAAGGAAGTGGGAAATTGAGGTTTGTAGTTTTTCAACACATTGCCTATCGAATAGTGTCTATGGGGTCATATTGCACTTCCTAAGGCTTCCACTTGATGTCAACAGTCTTTAGAACCTTGTTTGAGGCTTCTACTGTGAAGGAGGGGGGAATGAGAGCTGATTGAGTCAGGGGTCTGGCAGAGTGCCATGAGCTGATCACACGGAGGAATTCTCCGGTTGGAACATTATTGAAGACTTATAATAAAAACATCCTAAAGATTGATTATATGATTCTATACTTCCATTTGACGTACTTCTACAAACTGTACGACTTTTTGTCTGAACTTGACCTGGACTTGCCCACGCCTCGTAAGTTTGGATTGTGTACTAAATGCTCGAACAAAAAAAAGGTATTTTGACATAAATGGACTTTAACTTCCTCGATATAGGGGGCGCTCTTCTAATTTTTGGATTAAAAAAAAACGTTCCCGTTTTAAACAAGATATTTTGTCACAAAAAGATGCTCGACTATGCATATAATTGACAGCTTTGGAAAGAAAACACTGACGTTTCCAAAACTGCAAAGATATTGTCTGTGAGTGCCACAGAACTAATGCTACAGGTGAAACCAAGATGAAATTTCATACAGGAAGTGCCCCAGATTTTGAATGCGCTGTGTTCCAATGTCTCCTTATATGGCTGTGAATGCGCCAGGAATGAGCCTACACTTTCTGTCGTTTCCCCAAGGTGTCTGCAGCATTGTGACGTATTTGTAGGCATATCATTGGAAGATTGACCATAAGAGACTACATTTACCAGGTGTCCGTCGAAATTATTGTGCAATCTCCAGCTGCGTGCATTTTTCCATTTGGTTCAGAGGAGAAAGGCAACTGCGACGAATGATTTATCATCGAATAGATGTGAAAAACACCTTGAGGATTGATTCTAAACAATGTTTGCCATGTTTCTGTCGATATTATGGAGTTAATTTGGAAAAAAGTTCAGCGTTGTATTGACTGAATTTTCGGGTTTTTTTCTTAGCCAAACGTGATGAACAAAACGGAGCGATTTCTCCTACACAAATAATCTTTTTGGAAAAACTGAACAGTCTCCTCATTGAAAACATCCGAAGTTCTTCAAAGCTAAATTATTTTATTTGAATGCTTTTCTTGTTTTTGTGAAAATGTTGCCTGCTGAATGCTAGTCTTAATGCTATGCTAGCTATCAATACTCTTACACAAATGCTTGTGCTATGGTTGAAAAGCATATTTTGAAAATCTGAGATGACAGTGTTGTTAAAAAAAGGCTAAGCTTGAGAGCAGGCATATTATTTTCATTTCATTTGCGATTTTCAGAAATCGTTAACGTTGCGTTATGCTAATGAGCCTGAGGCTGTATTCACGATCCCGGATCCGGGATGGGTAGTATCAAGAGGTTAACAAAAGGCTAAGCTTGTGAGCCAATATATTTATTTCATTTGCGATTTTCATGAATAGTTAACATTGCTTTACGGTAATGAGCTTGAGGCTATGATTACGCTCCCAGATACGCGATTGCTCGACGCAAGAAGTTAACGAACAAATCAAACATTTGTGGAACTGGGATTCCTGGGAGTGCATTCTGATGAAGATCAAAGGTAAGTGAATATTTATAATGCCATTTCTGACTTCTGTTGACTGCACAACGTGGCAGATATCTGTATGGCTTGTTCTGGTCTCTGAGCTCTGTACTCAGATTATTGCATGGTGTGCTTTTTTGGAAATCTGACACAGCGGTTGCATTAAGGAGAAGTGTATCTAAAGTCCCATGCATAACACTTGTATTTTCATCAACATTTATGATGAGTATTTCTGTAAATTGATGTGGCTCTCTGCAAAATCACCGGATGTTTTGGAAGCAAAACATTACTGAAAGCCAATGTAAACAGATTTTTGGATATAAATATGAACTTTAGCGAACAAAACATACATGTATTGTGTAACATGAAGTCCTATGAGAGTCATCTGATGAAGATCAAAGGTTAGTGATTAATTTTCTCTCTATTTCTGCTTTTTGTGACTCCTCTCTTTGGCTGAAAAAATGGCTGTGTTTTTCTGTGACTAGGTGTAGACCTAACAATCGTTTGGTGTGCTTTTGTCGTAAAGCCTTTTTGAAATCAGACACTGATGGGATTAACAAGTGTATCTTTAAACTAGTGTAAAATACTTGTATGTTTGAGGAATTTTAATTATGAGATTTCTGTTTCGAATTTGGCGCCCTGCACTTTCACTGGCTGTTGTCATATCGATCCCGTTAGCAGGATCTAAGCCATAAGAAGTTAAAGAAAACCTTCTGTTCTGTTAGACAGGTAACTCTTTATCTACAATATAGCAGGGGATGTAAAGTAGAGGTCGACCGATTAATTGGCATGGCCGATTTCAAGTTGTCATAACAATTGGTAATCTGCATTTTTGGATGCCTAATATGGCCGATTACATTGCAATCCACGAGGAGACTGCGTGACAGGCAGACCACCTGTTACGCGAGTGCCGCAAGGAACCAAGGTAAGTTGCTAGCTAGCATTAAACTTACCTTGTAAAAAAAAACAACCTTAACCTCTCTGGGCAGCCCGACGTGCTAGCGTCCCACCTTGCCAACAATAAATGCAAATGCGCTACGCCAAATGCTAATAGCACTCGTTAAAACTCAAATGTTCATTAAAACACACATGCAGGGTACTCAATTCAAGCTACACTCGTTGTGAATCTAGCCAACAAGTCAGATTTTTAAAATGCTTTTCTGCGAAAGCATAAGAAGCTATTATCTGATAGCATGCAACACCCCGAAATACCTGAAGGGGACGTAAACAAAAGAATTAGTGTAGCCGGCGCTACACAAAACGCAGAAATAAAATATAAAACATTCATTACCTTTGACGAGCTTCTTTGTTGGCACTCCTATATGTCCCATAAACATCACAATTGTGTCTTTTTTTCGATTAAATCGGACCTTGTATACCCAAAATGTCAATTTATGAAGACTGTGATCCAGGAAAAACAGTTTCTAAACGCAACGTTATTTTTTTAAATTAAAAAAGTTGCCTATAAACTTTGACAAAACACTTCAAACTACTTTTGTAATCCAACTTTAGGTATTAGTAAACGTTAATACGCGATCGAATTCATCACGGGGCGATCTGTATTCAATAGCATTAAGTCTTCAGACGATGGTCGATATTCTCTCTACCAAAACTTCCTTTGTGATGCAGTGATGACAGGAAGTGCCTCTTCTTCTTTGAACCAAGGAATAACGTCACACCAATTGCCAAGACTGGAGACATCGTGTGGAAGCTGTAGGAATTGTCAACGGGGAGCCATCCATTTTCTCTTCCCATAGACAATACAGGCAACTGGCGCATTGATATTTTTTTATTTTGGGTGATCAGTTTTCCTTGGGATTTTCCCCGAGACACACGTTCTGTTATAGTCACAGCCGTGGTTTAACCAGTTTTAGAAACTTCAGAGTGTTTTCTATCCACACATACATATACTATATTCCTGGCATGAGTAGGAGGACGTTGAAATGTTGCGCGATTTTTAACAAAAAGTTGAAAAAAGTAGCCCTAGCTCTAACAGGTTTTAACATAATCACTAGTTAACTACACATGGTTGATGATAGTACTAGTTTAACTAGCTTGTCCTGCGTTGCATATAATCAATGCGGTGCCTGTTAATTTATCATTGAATTACAGCCTACTTCAACGTCGCCAAACGGGTGATTTCACAAAAGCACATTTGCAAAGAACGCACAATCATTGCACCAATGTACCTAACCATGAACATCAATGCCCTTCTTAAAATCAATACACAAGTATATATTTTTGAACCTGCATATTTATTTAAGAAATTCATGTCAGCAGGCAATATTAACTAGGGAAGTTGTGCCACTCCTCGTGTTCAGCGCAAGCAGAATCAGGGAATATGCAGCAGTTTGGGCCGCCTGGCTCATTGAACTGTGTGAAGACCATTTCTTACTAACAAAGACTATAGTTAATTTGACAGAATTTTACATAATTATGACATAACTTTGAAGGTTGTGCAATGTAACAGCAATATTTAGACTTAATGTTACCACCCGTTCGATAAAATACAGAATGATTCCGTATTTCGCTGAAAGAATAAACATTTTGTTTTCAAAATGATAGGTCATTAATATGGTCAAATCTGGAAACTAAGGCTCGTATTTCTGTGTGTTTTTTATATTATAATAAAGTTTATGATTTGATAGAGCAGTCTGAGCGGTGGTAGGCAGCAGCAGGCTCATAAGCATTCATTCAAACGGCACTTTCCTGCGTTTGCCAGCAGCTCTTCGCAATGCTTGAAGCAGTGCCTTCAAGCCCATTAGCCTGGCAATATTATAGTGCCTATAAGAACATCCAATTGTCAAAGGTCTATGAAATACAAATGGTATAGAGAGAAATAGTCCTATAATAACTACAACCTAAAACTTCTTAGCTGGGAATATTGAAGACTCGTGTTAAAAAGAACCACCAGCTTTCACATGTTCTGAGCAAGGAACTTAAGTTAGATTTTTTTTTACATGGTACATGTTGCACTTTTACTTTCTTCTCCCACACTGTTTCTGCATTATTTAAACATGTTCCATTATTTATTTGAGATTTGTATTTATTTATGTGTTATATTAAGTTAAAATAAGTGTTAATTCAGTATTGTTATAATTGTCATTATTTCATATATATATCTATAAAGAAGCCAATTAATCGGTATCAGCTTTTTTTGGTCCTCCAATAATTGGTATCGGCGTTGAAAAATCATAAATCGGTCAACCTCTAGTGTAAAGCCATAACACAAGTTTCCAGCAGCAGACTATGATCGATAATGTCAAAAGCCGCACTGATGTCTAACAAAGCAGCTCCCACACTTTTTGTTTGATGGATGTCAGGAGAAGGTTCTGCCGGAATGCATAGTGCCAACTGTAAAGGTTTGGAAAAATAATGGTCTGTTTCTCTCCCCCCAACGACCCGTGCACAATGCGAGGTCTACACAAAATTGGTTTGTTGAGATCGGTGAAGAACTTCACTGGCGTGCACAGGGCCCTGACCTCAACCCCATCAAAAACCTTTGGGATGAATTTTTTAAATATATATTTTTTATTTCACCTTTATTTAACCTGGTAGGCTAGTTGAGAACAAGTTCTCATTTACAACTGCGACCTGGCCAAGATAAAGCATAGCAGTGTGAACAGACAACACAGAGTTACACATGGAGTAAACAATTAACAAGTCAATAACAAAGTAGAAAAAAAAGAGAGTCTATATAATTGTGACTGAATGGAATCAAGTCCCCACTAGATGTTGGAACATTGCTATGGAAAGCCTTCCCAGAAGAGTGGGGGCTGTTATAGCAGCATGGGGAAGGGGGGGAACCAACTCCATATTAATGGGCATGACTTTGAATGAGATTTGACGAGCGAATGTGTCCACTTACTTTTGGTCATGTAGTCTGACTAAGTGACAAAATAAGACACCATAGGTAACTAGCTGACAGAAAGCATGTCCAAATTCAAACGTCCCTCGTATTAGCTAGCTAACTACGGTACTGTCGCGCATGAGACAGTCACCTAACGTTGACTAGATTAAAGATCAACCCAGCGGTTTGTTAAGACTTGTAACTAGGTAGTGGCTACCTAGAAATAGCCACCAAAGGCATACACTGCATTAAATGCCTGTCATGGGTGGATTAGCTATATAGCTAACGTTACTATTAAATTGCTAATCACTTGACATGAATATTTGGCGTAGATAGCTAGTTAACAGTATGTAATCTAGCGAATACTGTTTTATCTGGTACAAGCTAGCTAAACAACATCAAACCGCGTAGGGCCAGCTAGCTAGCATTGCTAAGTTAACGAATAGCTGAATAATTGGTTAGCTAGCCAGCAAACATTACCGAAGACCTCTTGCCTGTACGTGTTCCCAAATACGCCGTGATGATTCAACTCCTTTTGTCCAACGTGAATTTTATACTGTGATGAGAATGACTCAGCGAAAGGATACGCTCTTTTAGTCATTTTTACAAAGAACACGCGACCAAATTTGCTTGCTTCAACACAGGGATAAAAAAAAAAAAAGTTCTTATAGCCAGCAACCTCAGCGAAAATACACTAGCACGCTAACTAACCAATCCGATCTTGGACCTCTTATCACATGACACTGTGTGTTTTCTCACGCAATCCCTGCTCAAACCAGTGTCTCAAACCACAATCGCAAGTTTATGAATGTTAGTGATGCATTCTGTTACAATGTTTAAGAAAACTCACGTTTTAATATCACTACTAGTTAGTTACATACTATCATTCCTCAATGCATAAAATGTAAAAATACCAAGTTATGTAGCTATCATATAAGTTTTATTTTAAAGCTTCCAGTGAGGCAGCACCTCATTTACTCATGCTTTGTTAGGTCTTGCTTATGACATTGTAGCTAGCAAAGACAAATCAAATTCCATATTAGCCTACTACAAAATGACTTGCATTTACAATTATTTATCACACTGTTTCACTCCTAAACATGTGCAAACAAACAGCTGGTTGATACAGAATATGTGTAGTCTGCTGGTATGATAAATGAGTAAAGAAGACTGAAACAGTAGATGTAAGGCAGGTAAGGTTACACAGGATGAAAAGTTATTGGATGTGTTTTATCTTTTATGTTCGCTGTGTGGCACAAGGTAAGATTTACTCTTTGGTCAGTAATAGGACTTTCTGGCCGACATCATCACAAGGCAACTTACTGATGAGAAGCACTGCATAGATAGATGTAAAGTTACCAACATTACCAGTCAACATTGTTTCAAAGCTACACAAATCTGTTGGCATAAGTTTTTTTTTTTTTTTACCACAATATTAGACAGTTTGGGGGTTGCAAACATATGTCACATCATTCCATATCGTTGTGCGTCCATCTTGAGGAGAGAGGAGGTAAACTCTCTAGAACATCTGGATCATGCACTCTCTGGACTTTCCTACACCGACCCACTTAACTGTAGAGAGAAATGACAAAGGACATTTCAAAAACATGAACACATCCCCAAAACATTTGCACTAGACAAGTATCATCCTTGCAGAACTGGGTACTAGTTATGATATAGTATAGTGCCCCTACTGGCACATTTAAGCCATGTCCCTGGTACTCAGTTGGCTCTTCAGTTTCCTATATAGGGGTCAGTAATAGTATGCTGGACTATGGTATGGTTAAAACTGGGTCTGTTCAGTAGACATGCAACTGAAGAAAATGTTTTGAAATGGAGGTACTACTACAACGACCTATAGGCCTACTTGTCCAATAAGAAGGATTTATTTTGTTATCAGTTTGGGTCAGCAGGAACACCCTCTATCCTATATGTAACTTACTGGGTACTCCAATGTGGTTCTCCACAAAGCGGATGTAGTTCTGAGCCTTCTGGGGAAGATTATTCCACTTTCTGGCTGCAGACGTGTCACTCTTCCAGCCGGGGAGGGTCTCATACTCTACCTCCACTTTGTGCAACAGCTCCATGTCAGCTATGTGAGTGAAGGATGAAGATCATAAATCAGAGGATAAATTAAATGTTTTTGTATAGATAATACTTCATGAATTCTATAAATATCTATTTTACAGGGTAGGCCTAGTTTGGTACAGTACTTTTGAATCGAATTTAGAGAGCATACCTGGGAAATGGGGAATTCTTTTGCCATTGATTTTGTAGGCCACTCCTACTTTGATCTCATCCAGCACATCAAGGATGTCAAGTTTTGTCAAAGCAATGCTTTAAGGAAGCAATGTTATTTGTTTAACACATTTCAGGAAAGAGATGAAAACTACTACAAGAGTTACATTCAGAGGAGCAGTCACAGACATATACAGCACTTTGAACAAGGCAGATAAAGAAATAAATAAAATAACTTGCCTTTCGTGAACTAACACTCGCCCCTGACTTTTTTCTCCCCTACTAGCACTGACTTTGCTGATAGTTACTTTATTTAGGAAAAATATACTTACTATGACTGAGATATGTGATTGTCCCACCTAGCTATCTTAAAATGAATGCACTAACTGTAAGTCTCACTGGATAAGAGTGTCTGCAAAATGACTAACATGTAGAATGTCAATGTAGTAAAGAGTAGGGTCAGATATTCAAAAAGAGTTCAGATTTGGCAGCCTGCCTTTCAGTCATATCCACTCACGCAGTGAAGCCATTGATCATGTGAGCGTATCTCAGGATGACCAGGTCCAGCCAGCCACAGCGACGTTTCCTGCCTGTGGTCACACCCACCTCATGACCCCTTGTCTGCAGCAGCTCACCTGTCACCTGCACAAAACCCACTCAGTTTAGAATAGATCATTTGATTGATCAATAGTCAAATACTTCAGTGTTGTCCACTTATGGACACCAGTCTTAATAGTTTTCATTACAAAAAAGTATTAAAAATAAACACTTGTGCGGTGGGGGAGATCTGTGTGGGCTATACTCAGCCTTGTCTTAGGGAAGTTAGTTAGTGGTCTGTTGATATAAAGTTGGTGGTGTGGGGGCTGTGCTTTGGCAAAGTGGGTGCGGTAACATCCTGCCTGGTTGGCCCTGTCCAGAGGTAACTTTGGACGGAGCCACATTATCAGTCCCCAGTATCTATTCTGTAATAGTCTATGTGCAGGGGGCTAGGGTCAGTCTGTCCCATCTGTTTTAATTATCCTGTCTGATATGGTGCTCTGTGTGATTTACATTTACATTTAAGTCATTTAGCAGACGCTCTTATCCAGAGCGACTTACAAATTGGTGAATTCAAATACCTTATTTACACAAGTATTCACACTATTTCTCTCTCCTCTCTCTTTCGCTCTCCTCTCTCTGTCTCCCCTCACGGAGGACCTGAGCCCTAGGACCATGCCTCAGAACTATCTGGCCTGACAACTCCTGGCTGTCCCCGTCCTCAGTCCACCTGGTCGTGCTGCTGATCCAGTTCATGTGGTTCTGCCTACAGCTATGAAACCCTGACCTGTTCAATGACCTCTGAGTGCTCTGCTATGAAAAGCCAACTGACATTTACTCCTGATCTGCTGCACCCTCTATAACCACTGTGATTATTATTTGACCCTGCTGGTCATCTATGAACATTTGAACATCTTGAAGAACGATCTGGCCTTAATGACCATGTACTCTTACAAAAGGTTTCTTCCTAGTTTTTCCTAGCCACTGTGCTTCTACATTTGCATTGCTTGCTCTTTGGGGTTGTAGGGCTTTATAAAATACATGTGATTGATTTCAGTAAAAGCTTAGTAAAGCAATACATTTACAGTTGGAGTGAGGGATCAAGCTGAAACACGTTGACCAGAAACCCCATGGACAGTTCTCATGTTAGGTTACATAACCCCAGACCAGACAGTATGTCTATCTTGAACCCTGACTCTGGCCTAAATTTAGGCCTTGAACATGTGATCAGCATGAGAGCTGAAGAGTGTTGTAACAGGCCTCTCACACAATCTGACAGCTGGCCACAGAAGCAGCGCCTTTTGATACCAGGCTTCCTACATGTTTGAGAGTCATATGATCTTAAACACTAGGTTTACTATACATATCCAACTCAACTTGTACCTCAAAAGAAAAGAACATGTCCAAACAAACTGTATTTATCAAACTACTAACCCTGCCTGTATGTAAATGCACTACAACCTCTGCTAAGAGGTCTTCACCTTCATGGCACAGGTGATAGTATACTCTCTCACTCAAGGTCATCGGTTCAAGTCTTGCTATGGCTGTTCATCTTTAATCGTTACAATATAATCTCCTTATTGAGAGAGTCAAGAATGTCTATATAGATGAATGAGCTCTTACATTGAGTTGTTCTGTGGGGAAGGCACCAATTCCCACCCTGGTGGTGTAGGCCTTTGATACACCATACACTTCACCAATATTAAGGGGAGGGATGCCAAGACCAGTGCATGCCCCACCAACGGTGCAGTTTGATGAGGTCACAAAAGGATATGTGCCTAAAGGGAAGAGAGAAAGTGGAAATAAATGTACATACAGATGAGTTGTCCATGTAACCATCACACTTTCTTATCCATCTTATCAATGGCACGATCCTTAATGTAAGATTGTTTGTTTGTGAATAAAGGCCCACGTTGGAGCTTAGGAGTGTGCGGACTCTATTTATTTTTTACAACAGTCCGCAATGGGACCATGACATTTCTTACCAAAGTCAATGTCGAGGAGGGCAGCGTTGGCCCCTTCCACCAGAATTTTCTTTGGGGGTCCATGAAGAGCCTCGTACATGTAATAGACTCCATCCCGAACCATCGGCCGCAACCTCTCTCCATACTCCTGCACAGTACAAGACAACAAGAAGTATCATAGATCTAATATATCTGTAGCCCATGACTATTCATTCAGAGGGGATTTACCACATACCTTCAGTTTTTTCAGCTGACTTTCAGTATCAACTGTCAGGGATGAATACATGGACTGGTACTGTTCGACAAGGTTCTTGAATCTGAAAGAAACTCGCAAATCATCTCAATCTCTATTACCTTTCACTTTAGTGGGTCAATTTAGTTCAAGAGTAAAGTCTTGAGACAGCTACAACCATATACTGTTGGACTCTCAAAATGTTTATTGTATGTCAGGTTTAGATGTTTATATTGTGTCCTGTCTGTCAGTAAGCATACTTGGTAGAGAACTCCTTGAAGTCTCCCAGCAGGTCACAGACACGCAGTCCTGTGCGAGATGCCTTGCTGGCATAGGTGGGTCCAATGCCTTTCTTGGTTGTTCCAATTCTGTCATGAGAAAAACACACCTGTTTTAGTTGAGGGGATGAAAAAGTAGCATTTGCAATTTTACATCAGCTGTGAAAGTGATTGACTGAAGTCCTGGGATTTCTATTGACAGTGAGCCATTGTACTCTCTACCTTTATGTAAGCAACCATTGCCTTCCCTACCCTTACATCTTTCCCTCTGTTGCTTGTCTCTGGGTCTCCTGAATTCCATCCACAACCTGATGGAAATCAAACACTGTTGAAAGATAAAAGCAAAATAAATGTCATCCTTTCTCCAAGCCCAATACACAAATATACACTGAGTATACCAAACATTAGGAACACCTTCTAATATTGAGTTGCAAAATACAGAAATCATTCCTGTATACGTAATTTTGTATTTTTCAAAATTCAGCATCATATAATGCAAAATGCATCACATGGGGATGATTTCTGTATTTTTTAAGTTATATATATTGAAAACTTGATTGGTGACAAGCAAAACATTTTGGGACTATGTCAACAATGGACTAATGAAACAAATACCCAAAGATGTACTTTTCCTTTAAATCTTTTGTCTGGCCCAGTCACCCTCTGAATGGCACACAAACATGACCCATGTCGCAATTGTCTAAAGGCTTAAAAATCCTTCTTTAACCTGTCTCCTCCCCTTCATCTACATTGATTGAAGTGGGATCATAGGGGATCATAGCTTTTACCTAGATTCACCTAGTCAGTCTATCTCATGGAAAGAGCAGGTGTTCTTAATGTTTTGTACACTTAGTACATTATGCAGATAAAAACCTCACATATTCTGTATACATCTTCGCTTCATTTGTGGAACCAGAAAAATACACACATACCAAGGTGAGCTCTGTCAGAGACGATTAGTCTCTTCTCCCAGCCTTTAAGACCTGGTCAGAGAATTGAGAAAAAAAAGTAATGTAATGGCTTCCGCGTCACTTGACAACTACAGCATTGACTGTTATTCTAAAAATATTTAATTTACCTTTCTTCTCATTGTTCTCCGCCTCCTCAAACAAACCTGGTAGGTGTATGACTACGCCATTACCTACAAGGGAACATATGCTAGATAAGAGCATACTGACCATTGCCTACTGGAATTAGTGGAAATGGGGACAAAGAGTAGAGAAACACTCACCAATGACACATATACTTTTGGGGTTGATAATTCCACTGGGGAGAAGGTGGAAGTCATACTCTTTGCCTTCCACTACCACTGTGTGGCCAGCATTGTTACCGCCCTAGAAGATCAAAACAAGATTGTGTTTAGCAAACCTCCAACTGTCACCAAAGTCAAGCAGCTAGATTTCACCAAAGGACAGTTATTGATTTGATTTATGGCTGTTTTGCAAAAAGGGTCAGCAGAACATGAACATAAAACTGTCAGGACATCCACTGGCCATGCATCCAGAGCAAATGTAGAATCTTATTTTAGTCAGTGTGTAATGGAGTCTAAGCCCCCTCCTTGTAACAAAGCTACCCCCTACCAACTATTTTAACAAACTTGGCTGCCAGACCCTACACTCCGTCACCCCGGCTAAGACCTGGCCTTCTCAATGTCAAGTCACACTGGGAATGTGACCCTGCACCAGCCCAGTGTGTGGGGCTGGCTGAAGAAGTACACAGAGTGCTCAGTGCTGTGACCTACTGTCAATGGAGAGTACAACACAACAATTGTGTAATGGACTTTACACTGTTAGTCCCCCAATAAATGATTTATGAGCAAGTTTTGCTTTTCTTTGCTGGTCAAAGAGAAACTTTGATCTTAAGAAACATTGCCTAAGTGTCATTATTGACATCATCTTTATTAAGGAGGTCAAGATCTATATAATAGAATAGTTTATGACACCCTCTTTATGATATCAATAACCCTTTGTAATTCTATGAGTATTGGTCTAATTGTGCTCTAATGTTTCCTTCCCCCAGCAGTACTGTGTGAATTTAGCTTTTTGCCGTATGTTGGTACTTTGGTCTATTTGAGCATTTGTATTTTGTATTGTATTGGTCTTCAGATAGATACAATTTAGTGTTGTGTGAGGTATGGATCCCCAGTTGAGAGAATATGCTTGTAATGATCATGTCATAAGAAGAGACAAATAACCAGTCAATAGCATTCCAATTTGAAAAGTTTAATTTAAACTCCAGTCAAGTCAATAAATAGAAATTCAGTTGAAATTGAAGAACGGGAAATAGTCCACCAAGGAATTTTAAAATTCTTTTAAACAATTCAATCTAAACTAATTTCCTGCAATGATAAAATAGAAAACACAACGGAACTTTATTGATCCTAAATTCCCTTATATCCTCGAGGACATCACATAACAGAACATTTAGGGCAAAAAACAACGCGCTATTTCATCAATTTTCCAATGCCTACCCCACACCGGTCACACTGTAGTTCAATATGCTACAGTGACAGTCACTGATTCCGATGTGTTGGAACACAATTTGCTAAAGACTCACCATGTATTTTACAGCATCCATGCTTATAATTCAATGACATGATGATATAACTTTTGTCAGTTCAAGTATGTGAACGTTGCATTAATATCGTATCATATACACACGATATTACCTGACATCTGCAAACAAGGTCAGACTCAGTCGCCAATAAATCGACGACTTTTCCTTTGCCTTCATCTCCCCATTGCGCACCGAGCACTACTGTCACTTTGTTCCCTGTTTCGTTCCGTGGCCGCTTCAGCCCTTGGGTTGGGTTGGAGGGTGGATTTGTATAACTCTTGTGGTCTTTTGCTGACCAGCTAAACGACATGATGTTGCTTATGCTGTCCGTCCGAAACAGACTAGAATGTTTCCAACAGTAGTATTGCCATATCAATGTCTCCGTGATGTCAGGACGCACGGACCGCAGTAGGCATGATTATTAGTTCAAACAGTTGTTTCTATTGGACACATTCAGGTAGGTCCCTCCCCGTTTCGTTCTGTTAGTTTCCGTTCAAGAAACGTTTTGCAACAGATTCGGCGTAATGAATTCCCCCCAGATCTCGAACAGCGCCTGCATTGGGAGGAGCCCTGTCTCTCAAGTCCACATGTTAATATAAAACTTGTTTGATGTCAATAAAAAGAAAGGCAAATATAATTATTCCGTTGGTGGGAAGTTAGACATTTGTTGGGCAGTTAGGAAGAGTACAATGCTTATATGAAATTCATAACTGGCACTCTCCTAATCTTTGGAAAAGTAGGATAAATTGTAGACCTAAATTGTCACTCCACATGAAAAAGGTTGCTGAAACCAGCAATATGAAGCCAACACTTGTGGAAGGGCGCATAGGCCCACAGTCTACCATGAGTGTCATTGTCTCCTGAGCTTCCCACCAACGCTGTCTCATTGTATTGCTTTCCGAGATGTTCATCATAATGTGTGTGCACAGCTCATTTTTGCATTTGCCCGTCTGCATTATTCACATGAAAAAGGCATATCTGTGATATTTTGCAGATTTTAACCTTTTCTTTTTATTGGCCAGTCTGAGATATGGCTTTTTCTGCAACTCTGCCTAGAAGGCCACCATCCCGGAGTCGTCTCTTCGCTGTTGACGTTGAGACTGGTGTTTTGCGGATACTATTTAATGAAGCTGCCAGTTGAGGACTTGTGAGGCATCCATTTCTCAAACTAGACACTTGTCCTCTTGCCCAGTTGTGCACCCGGGCCTCCCACTCCTCTTTCTATTCTGGTTAGAGACAGTTTACAGTGTTCTGTGATGGGAGTAGTACACAGCTTTGTACCAGATCTTCCGTTTCTTGGCAATGTCTCGCATGGAATAGCCTTCATTTCTCAGAACAAGAACAGACTGACGAGTTTCAGAAGAAAGTTCTTTGTTTCTGGACATTTTGAGCCTGTAATCGAACCCATAAATGCTAATGCTCCAGATACTCAACTATATATTTTTTTAAATAAAAAAAATCTAAATATATACTTCACCTTTATTTAACCAGGTAAGCTAGTTGAGAACAAGTTCTCATTTACAACTGCGACCTGGCCAAGATAAGGCAAAGAAGTGTGACAGAAACAACAACACAGAGTTACACATGGAATAAACAAGCGTACAGTCAATAACACAATAGAAAAAAAGAAAGTCTATATACAGTGTGTGCAAACGGCATGAGGAGGTAAGGCAATAAATAGGCCATAATAGCAAAGTAATTACAATTTAGCAGATTACCACTGGAGTGATAGATGAGCAGATTATGGTGTGTAAGTGGTGATACTGGTGTGCAAAAGAGCAGCAAAGTAAATAAAACAATATGGGGATGTGGTAGGTAGATTGGGTGGGCTAATTACAGATGGACTATGTACAGCTGTAGCGATCGGTTAGCTGCTCAGATAGCTGATGTTTAAAGTTAGTGAGGGAAATGTAAGTCTCTAGCTTCAGCGATTTTTGCAATTCGTTCCAGTCAAACAGCAGAGAACTGGAAGGAAAGGTGGCCAAAGGAGGTGTTGGCTTTGGGGATGACCAGTGAGATATACCTGCTGGAGCGCGTGCTACGGGTGGGTGTTGTTATCGTGACCAGTGAGCTGAGATAAGGCGGAGCTTTTCCCTAGCATAGAATTATAGATGACCTGGAGCCAGTGGGTCTGGTGACGAATATGTAGCGAGGGCCAGCCAACTAGAGCAGACTAGAGCATACAGGTCACAGTGGTGGGTAGTATAAGGCGCTTTGGAAAACAAAACGGATGGCACTGTGACAGACTACATCCAATTTGCTGAGTAGAGTATTGGAAGCTATTTTGTAGATGACATCGCCGAAGTAGGACAGTCAGTTTTACTAAGGTAAGTTTGGCGGCGTGAGTGAAGGAGGCTTTGTTGCTAAATAGAAAGCCGATTCTAGATTTGATTTTGGATTGGAGATGTTTGATATGAGTCTGGAACGAGAGTTTACAGTCGAGCCAGACACCTAGGTATTTGTAGTTGTCCACGTATTCTAGTCTAAAGAAGGCCAGTTTTATTGCTTTTTTAATTAGAATATGTAACGTTCGTCGTTGGTTGAAGAAGTTGAGGACCAATGCGCAGTGTGGTAGGTGTCCATATTGTATTTAATACAAATACCGAACACTTGAACAAAAATGACAAAAAACTAACAGTCCTGAACAGTGCAGCAAAACACAGAACAGAAAATAATCACCCACAAATCAAGGGTGAAAACAGGCTGCCTAAGTATGGTTCTCAATCAGGGACAACGATTGACAGCTGCCTCTGATTGAGAACCATATCAGGCCAAACACAGAAATACCAAATTATAGAAAAAAGAACATAGACTGCCCACCCCAACTCACACCCTGACCATACTAAAACAAAGACAAAACAAAGGAACTAAGGTCAGAACGTGACAGAATAACAGTTTTCAGCTGTGCTAACATAATTGCAAAAGGGTTTTCTAATGACCAACTAGCCTTTTAAAATGATCAACTTGGATTAGCTAACACAGGAGTGATAGTTGCTGATAATGGGCCTCTGTATGCCTATGTAGATATTCCATTAAACAAAAAAATCAGCCGTTTCCAGCTATAATAGTCATTTACAACATTAACAATGTCTACACTGTATTCTGATCAATTTCATGTTATTTAAATGAACTTTTTTTTTTGCTTTTCTTTCGAAAACAAGGACATTTCTAAGTGACCCAAACTTTTGAACGGTAGTGTATATATAGTACCAGTCAAATGTTTGGACACACCTACTTATTCCACACTATGAATTAACACATATGGAATCATGTAGTAACCAACAAATCAAAATATATTTTAGTAGCCATTCTTTAAAAGCCACCCTTTGCCTTGATGACAGCTTTGCACACTCTTGGCATTCTCTCAACCAGCTTCACCTGGAATGCTTTCCCAACAGTCTTGAAGGAGTTCCTACATATGCTGAGCACTTTTTGGCTGCTTTCTTTCACTCTGCGGTCAAACTCCTCCCAAACCAGGTCACTCCATCACTCTCCTTCTTGTCAAATAGCCCTTACACAGCCTGCAGGTGTGTTGGGTCATTGTCCTGTTGAAAACAAATGATAGTCCCACTAAGCGCAAACCAGATTGGAATGGCGTATCGCTGCAGAATGCTGTGGTAGCCAGGCTGGTTAAGTGTGCCTTGAATTCTAAATAAATCACTGACAGTGTAACCAGCAAAGCACCCCCACACCTCCTCCTCCGTGCTTCACGGTGGGAACTACACATGCGGAGATCATCCGTTCACCTATTCTGCGTCTCACAAAGACACAATGGTTGGAACCACAAATCTCAAATTTGGACTCCTCAGACCAAAGGACAGCTTTCCACCAGTCTAATGTCCATTGCTCATGTTTCTTGGCCCAAGCAAGTCCCTTCTTCTTATTGGTGTCCTTTAGTAGTGGTTTCTTTGCAGCAATTCGACAATGAAGGCATTATTCACACAATCTCCTTTGAACAGTTGATGTTGAGATGTGTCTGTTACTTGAACTCTGTGAAACATTTGTTTGTGCTGAAATTTCTTGCCATAATATGGACTTGGTCTTTTACCAAATAGGGCTATCTTCTGTGTACCACCCCTACCTTGTCACAACCCAAATGCATTAAGAAGGAACGACATTCCACAAATTACATCTTAACAAGACACACCTGTTAATTGAAATGCATTCCATGTGACTACCCCATGAAGCTGATTGAGAGAATGCTGAGAGTGTGCAAAGCTGTCATCAAGGCAAAGGGTGGCTACTTTGAAGAATCTCAACTATAACAAATATTTTTTAACACTTTTTTGGTTACTACATGATTCCATATGTGTTCTTTCATAGTTTTGTCTTCACTGTTAATCTTCAGTGTAGAAAAGAGTACAAATAAATACATTTAGAATTTTAAATAAAAAAAATTAGTAGGTGTGTCCAAACTTTTTACTGGTACTGTATATATTATTTTGCATTCCCTCACTAAGCTAACTACCTTCACAACCAAGAGCACATAGACGAACAGCCTTTGGTAAGTGTCCTTTTGTGTTGTAATTTTGGAAGGTGCATGAAACTATTAGCATGACTTTATCATTTCTAGCACAGCCAGCTATCTATCTAGCAAGCTATATGAATGATGAACTGTAATGAGCTACTCTTGAGGGGATCACTATTGTAGCTAGTTATGAATAGCGATAACTTGATAATAATGGCAAAGTTGTTTCCAACAAAACATTTGCCTACTTTAGCAATGTCATCATATGTCCATTCCCCTATAGTGTAATTTAGATGAAACAGTCATTAGCTTCCGTCTATCACGACTTTTGGGCACCACTATGGCGCCGCTGGCAGAGGGCGGCTTGAAAACGTTCATAACAATGGCATGACGTGACCCAGTGACGGAAGTGCAAGCTATGAAAAGCAACATTGAAAACTTTTATGAAAACCACATTTTCGTATCCTACAAAAAGAAATTGAACTGTATTTTAAGACGGTTAAATGCTCTACTAACAAAAACGCTGTTAGAATTGTAAGTCTCATACATATACTTACAATTCTAACAGCTTTTCTGTTAGTAGAGCATTTAACCGTCTTAAAATACAGTTCAATTTCTTTTTGTATTGTACGAAAATGTGGTTTTCTGTTTGTAAATTTACATTTGTGTATATGAAATTTGGCCAAAAGAATAATGAAATTAATTACGTAAAAATGTTTCAGCTTATTTATATTGTATGTAAAGAATCCAAACAGTACATCTCTCCATAATAGTGTAACATCTTCATAAAAGTGTTCAATTATAAACCTACTGATGTCTTGCCACAGTTTTCTTAAATGCATACTGTAATGAAACAGCAAGGAGCTCGACCTTCGAGCCCGAGGTCCGGCGCGCTATCGACTGTGCGGTAAGAGCATGCTCAAACGGTAGAGCCGATTTCCGCGGTTATAAACCCAGGGTCGTTACAATACAATGGCAAAAAACATGCAACAAAATGTTACATTACAAAAGGAGCAATTTGAGTTGTTTTACTTAAATTTCTTCATATAGTGGTTGGCAGGATAATATTTGCGAATCATTTAAAAGGTAACTTCCTTAATTTGGTTAACATGTAGGTATGTGTGGCAACATCCAAACTTTTTTCCAACAGATATTATCAATAAATCCATTCCAATAAGGCATGACATAAGGTATAGATACAACATCCTGCTGAAACAAGGTTTGTATCGCTCTGTTGTTGAATGGACCAAAAGAGAAACAAATCTTTCCCACTGATAAGTCAACAGGGTCAATAGAAGGTAGGCTCTGAGGGTCAGGTTTTGACATGTTCCTGAATAACATAGCAACACCTGAGGGAATGGCATCTAAAACAATCTTTAGGTGTTACAGGGACCTTGTAAAGTGATAAGATAGCAACATTTGTCTATTTTGCCCAGCTCTCAAACTGTGTGTCTGTCTGTAGGAGTTCCCACTGGAGGAGTGGTTGCAGTGTTGCCAACTAATTTTCATGGTAAGTTGCTAGAGGCAGGTTGATTTGTTGCTAAAAGTTGCTAAATGACATTGTGATGTCATTGCGTGATAACGTAAATTTGCGTCATTACGTAGAATACACAATAACGTTACTCAAATTGACTGGCTATATCAGCAAAAATGTGATTTGACATTTGTTCAGGTACAGACTCCCACTCTTTTCTGTACTTCTGGCTGTACATTTTTGATTGAGGCATGTTGATTGATGTAAGTTCTGTTCAAGGTCAAACATTCGTGACTAACTATATTAATAATTGGGTTTGGCTCGTAGAAACCCGTACTACTGCTGCAGTCATGCAACAATGACTTGCAATTTGCTGCTGGCCTGCTGCTGCCTGTGCACGAGCTAAGCGCCTGCTGCTGATGTCAATCACAATGCACTTTTGCACACAGGCATGTGTGTTGTGACTGAGTGTTTGACAGAGAAGATCGTTTTGTGTCATTCAGAGGTAAAATGTGTGCATTTTAGCGTTTGAGACACTTCAAAAGTTGCTAAAAGTTTAAACTAAATTTTTAAAGTAAATTTGTTGCTAGGTGCTGTTTGAAAAAAATAAAGTTGACAGGGTAGTCTGAAAAGTTGCTAAATCTAGCAACAAAATTGCTAAGTTGGCATCACAGAGTGGTGGCCTTGGAGGGCAACTTTACTGGAGCACATGTGGGTGCTCATTGTCATTGAGTTAATCTATAACAGGTGATACAAGTAGGTGTCCCATGTTAGCTAATTTGCCTGTGCAAGCCAGCTAGCTGGAACATATGGATTTACAGTACTAACTCATATTTCATTAATGTACACTGTTCACTGTGACCCAAGAGAACACGCCAGACTAAGAATTTTCAAAAGAGGTGGAGGCCGGTGGGAGGATCTATAGGAGGACAGGCTCATTTTAATGCTGAAATGGTATGGAGTCAAACATGGTTTCCATATATTTGGTGTTTTTGATACCGTTCCATTCCAGCCATTACAATGAGGCCATTCTCCTATATCTCCTCCCACCAGCCACCACTGTGCTAAAGTTAAGATCATAATGAATACTATATGGACAGAGTCAACCTAATCCTAGATCAGCACTCCTACTCTGATGGTAAATTATCTCTCACTCATCCTTTCTATAACATTTTGACCCCCTGTTCTATGATTAGTAGATGTGGGTGAGTGGACATACACATCTGGGACTAGCCTAGCCACAGATGTTCTTCTCAACTATTGGCAAGGAGTAATTTGACACCTAATCACCATGAAATATGCTTTATTCTGCATTCAACACTTCGATTGCAGGAGAGCTGAGCACCTATCAGATCCTCTGCTGTCCTTCACCCCTTGGTGCAGTCTGCTGACCATCGCTGGGGCCAGGAACAAGTCTGTCAACCGAAGTAGGAGCCAAGTGTATCACCATGCAACACTCTACCGAGGTAGACTATGCTTTGAGTAGCAACTGACTGACTGTCAGGCATGCAGAGACACAAATTCGACTTGACATTATCTTGACAGAACTTTACTCAGATACCTCCACTCTATTTCATCTCCACCCTAGGTTCCGGGTGATCTCCCATCTTCTTCATAGTGGCCTCAGCTGGACTCCACTGGTCAGCTGGAAATCCACCGCATAACCTCTAGCCAGGTGAATCAAGAGCTTCACCAGAGACGGAAGAGGAAGCGAGACATCCTGGCCTTCCTACGTCACCGCCTTATCTGCTTGTTGCCCTAGCACAGTGTTTCCCTACTCCAGTCCTCCATCAGTATACATTTTTATTGTAGCCCCAGACAAGCACATCTGATTCAACTTGTAAACTAATCATCAAGCCCTTGAGTTGAATGAGGTGTGTTTGTCTGGGGGCTACAATGAAAATGTGTGCGGTTAGGGGTACTTGAAGACCGGAGTTGGTAAACAACGAGGAAGTTCTATTAACCTGAGCCGCGGTGCACTGGTCTATGACCCATGGCGTGAAAGGGACAAATCTGTGAGGGAGGAGTGCCCTTCTCAAATCTAACAGTAATTTGTGCCACTGTCATGTTGTCGACAAGGCAGCATGGTGAATCTTTCAGAAACATTTTTCCCTTAAAATGTTAGAATTTTCAAAAACTAGTTTATTGTGATTGCAGATTATGCCTTTATCAAAAGCAATCACTTTCACATGTGAAAACACAGACCTACTCATTACTCCACGTGCTTAGTCTAGCCTACAGTAGGCAATCTCTTTTAACCCGCTGCAAACTGCTCCCAGTGGGGCAACCCGGGCCAGTAATCGAATCCCCGCTCACATTTTAAGCCCTAACAGAGATGCTCGACCCTAAACACGTGGACTGACTGCAGGTTATAAAGAGGCAGAGGACATGAACTGCAAGGCGAAATACAGACCATAGTTAAAGGGATACTTTGGAATGTGGCCCTTTATCTACTTCCGCAGAGTCAGATGAACTCAGCTGTCATAGATGTTCAAATAATCCATAATGTAAAAGGGAATTTTATTATTTTCAACATATCATTTATTTATTTCAAAAGTGACAGGTTTGCTGGGATTGCGGCTGTGCAGAGACCACAGACAGTAGTAGCCTAATGGAACATAACAGGCTGCATGGGAACGTGTTCATGACTCAGCTTCTTGGTCGGCTACAAATCAACCTGGCCAGGGAACAATGGCAGCTTTTCAGTTGATTTCAATATTTAAGAACTCTAAATCATCCAAAGGAAGAAAGAACATGCCGATATCATCTTGGAGGAATCAATTTAGTCCAATATAACGTAGACATAGTCCATTGCAATGTGCACAAACCATGTATGGGAGAAGAAAAAATATCATCTCAACATTTCCTTCCCTCTTGACTTCCTCTTCCGGGAATCGCCTAAGGAGAGGACAGACTGAAATTAATAGATTGAAGGAATAAAAATGACATACCAATGACTTTAAAATAGTATGCCGATAATATCCCGACATTTGTAGTTACGATTGCATTTGATGGATCAGAAAGAGGCTTGGCAGGGGTGAGAATGGACTTTTATTATGTTTCTTATGCCATTTCATTTCCAAAATAATCATATAGTGCTACTGGTTGAATCAATCATTAAAGCACTAAATTAATTTAAATTAAAACATCTTTCAGCAAAGACAGACTT
The DNA here is from genome assembly GCF_036934945.1 of Oncorhynchus masou masou. Lineage (NCBI taxonomy): Eukaryota > Metazoa > Chordata > Actinopteri > Salmoniformes > Salmonidae > Oncorhynchus > Oncorhynchus masou. The sequence goes on along the minus strand of NC_088232.1, from coordinate 36,579,991 downwards.
ACAAAACAACACAGTTTACAGGAAGCACAAAAAAAGTAATTGTGTTAGTAGGTTAAATAATCCATTTAGCTGTTTATGTTGTTGTGAGGTTGGGCAGTTCAACAACATATGGGTACGGAGGTACAGGAAACAAAGACAAACTCCTTCAAAAAGACTACACACAGAGCAGAAATGCTAAGCAAGTTCTTCCTACTGAGGTATGACATTGAAGTGTACTTGGATATAAATGATAAATGTTCAACTGTGGCGTTTATGAGGTGTCAGGTTGATCTTAAGATTTGTCAAGATATAAGATTCAGGCTGACAAAAGGGCATAAAGTAGCAGCCAATATGCCAGACAAAGTGCTTTATCTAGGATTATTACAATTTGTTTACCAGGGATTTTAAAAATGTTTACTGAAGAGGACAGTGTTAATAGCAGGACAAAACAATCTGATTAAACCAGATCCTGGTTAGACCGACGCACGTCTGTTAATTGAAATTATGGCTTGGTGCTGATGGGTTGAATAAAAATGTCCCTCTTGCAACAGTTAGTTTTCCATCCAGTCGTTTGACCTACCTCACTGCAACACACACCCCTTTTTACATTTAGGGTGTCGCTTTCCAGTGTTACCTTGTGCTTTAGAGAGTCAAAGAAAAAAAACACGAAAAACAAACTATTTGATCATGAAAGGACTCAATAAGATGTAAATGGGAAGCTTTTAAGATCGGTTTCCAAAAACAGTACATTCATGCTAAATCTTAACTTTTAAAAACAGCACCAAATGATCAGACACTATATATTAAGTAAAATGCAATAAAACCACATAAAAAAAGGGGACAACATCTCCCTTTCATACACATCAGGAGACCACAGTTCCAAACATCTTTATTAGAATGAATTAATACATTACCTTCATTACTCTTATTTTTTTTTCTTATAAAGAGCTTCTGCTGTTTTTTATCCTCTGGTGTTAGGGGTCCCGACTCAAAAGAAGGCAGAGCTTCGGATACCGATGAGAGCAGATCTTTAGAGTCCACTCCAACGCTTTGCACCGCACTGACCAAACACTTGTTGCCATTGGTGTCTGTGTTCCCATTGGTGTCTTGTTGTCCGTTGGTGGCACAGGATAAGGGTGTAACTATCTTCACCACCATGTCATCCCCAGTCTCAACTGGTCTAAGAGTCTTTACCATCATGCTGCTGCTCTCACCTTCAACGTCATCTTGGCCAATGGTTTTTCCCATCAGCTTGCGCTCTATAATCATGTCCATATCAGCGACAGCCAGTGTGCAGGCTCTATTAAGTTGACCCTCTCCATTGCTCTGTGAGCACTCAGGCATCAATTCCTCCGTCACCAGGCCACTGTTGACATTCTGGTTGATTTCAGCCAGGTCTGTGAAGGTAGAGGGGCTTGGGGTGTTATTTAGGACATCCATTCCTAGTATTGCTGGAGGTGGCGAATTGTCTGTGGGGAGGCGTCGCAGAGGCTCCCCTCCATCCTGGGATTCAGCTGGGAGCCGGTTAGTCTTTGACAAAGCTGTTTTTTGGGGGTATATTTCTTTGGGTATGCTGGGGAATCCGTTCACTCCTTCTCTTGGTGCCCTCTCCTCTGCCTGGGGTTGGGTGGGAAGGGGAGTGCTGGAGACTTCTGAGACCGAGGCTTCGACATCTTCTTTTACAGGCTTGACACTTGATCCTGCAGGTGAGAGGTTCTGTTAATGCTTGAAGAGGGGAAGAGCAGGTCTACTGTACCAGGCATTCCTAACATCCCATCATTCTTAATTAAGCAGGCAATGTTTAAATCTGGCAAGTGCTGTTAAATAAAATACACAAAGAAGCACAACCAAGCACACATTCGATGAAATTAAGCAGGTGTAATTGGTAGTGGCTGCAATAAAGCTCAAATGTAATAAGCACAGAGGATTATTTAAAAAGTAATAGAGTAATAACTCTTAGCAAAGATGTTTCTTTAATTTACAATTTGTAGAAACTTTAGAGAATAGAAAGGTTCAGAACTTGTGAAACATCACAGAGTTGAAAAATATGAATCAAAACTAGATGGTGGTCAGAGAGAGTGGAGGGGCTGAAAGTAGCTGAAGGGATTAAAAACAAAACAACTATTGTAAAATATACACTGTCTGTAAAATGTATATAGTATGTATATGCTGGAAGTAGAAGCCTAAGTGTTGTTGTCCATTAGTTTACTCCAATTAGGGGAGGTATGGTAGAGTTAGGGGAAAATATATGGGAGACTGGAAATGAAGCAGACATTTACATTGATGGAAGCCACAAACCATCCGCAATATTAAAGCTAATCTACCCCCCTAATATACAGTACCAGTCAAAAGTTGACACACTCATTCAAGGGCTTCTTTATTTGTACTATTTTCTACATTGTAGAATAGTGAAAACAAACTATGAAATAACACATATGGAATCATGTAGTAACCAAAAAAAAAAGTGTTGAACAAATCAAAATATATTTTATATTTGCAATTCTTCAAAGTAGCCACCCTTTGCCATGATGGCATTCTCGCAACCAGATTCATGAGGTAGTCACCTGGAACACGTTTCAATTAACAGGTGTGCCTTAAATTTGTGGAATTGTTTTCCTTCTTCATGCGTTTGAGCCAATCAGTTGTGTTGGTGACAAGGTATTGGTGGTATACAGAAGATAGCACTATTTGGTAAAATACCAAGTCCATATTATGATAAGAACAGTTCAAATAAGCAAAGAAACGACAGTCCGTTACTTTAATACATGAAGGTCAGTCAATGCGGAAAATTGCCGTCGCAGAAACCATCAAGCGATATGATGAAACTGGCTCTCATGAGGAACGCCACAGGAGAGGAAGACTCAGAGTTACCTCTGCTGTAGAGGATAGGGTCATTAAAAGTTAACGGCACCTCAGATTGCAGCCCAAATAACTGTTTCATGAAGTTCAAGTAACCGACATCAACTGTTCAGAGGAGACTGTTAATCAGGCCTTCATGGTCAAATAAACCGCTACTAAAAGGACCAATAAGAAGAAGGGACTTGCTTGGGCCAAGAAACATGAGCAATGGACATTAGACTGGTGGAAATATGTCCTTTGGTCTGAGGAGTCCAAATTTGAGATCTTTGTGAGACGTAGAGTAGGTGAACGGATGATCTCCGCATGTGTGGTTCCTACCTTGAAGTATGCAGAAGGAGGGGTGTGGTGGTGCTTTGCTGATGACACTGTCAGTGATTTATTTAGAATTCAAGGCACACTTAACCAGCATGGCTACCACAGCATTCTGCAGCGGTACGCCATCCCATCTGGTTTGCGCTTAGTGGGACTATCATTTGTTTTTCAACAGGACAATGACCCAACACAACTCCAGGCTGTGTAAAGGGCTATTTGACCAAGGAGGAGTGTGAGGGAGTGCTGCATCAAATGACCTGGCCTCCACAATCACCTGACCTCAAACCAATTGAGATGGTTTGGGATGAGTTGGACCACAGAGTGAAGAAAAAGCAGCTAACAAGTGCTCAGCATATGTGGGAACTCCTTCAAGACCTTTGGAAAAGCATTCCAGGTGAAGCTGGTTGAGAGAATGCCAAGAGTGGGCAAAGCTGTCAAGGCAAATCTGTCAGTTTGGTTGTCATCTGAGACATTCTCATCAATGATAAGATGACAAACTCTACAGTGGAGAGTCTACACAGGGTTATCGGATGCACATAGAATTGTTGTTCAATTTAAATGTTTGAATATGAAATTATTCATGATGGGATGAAATGTGATTTTAGCTTCTAAAATGTGAGATTTGGGTTTTCATAAGGTTAGGGCTATGCTCAATCAGTGGCCCGCCCCTGTGAAGGGACATGGGCTATAAAACTTTTCAAACACGCCCTCCTCTCCCTTCCTATATAGGCCCTTGACCACAATATAACCTCCTGTTCCGAGGACGTGAGGACGACGGTCCTATGTCAGAATGGTTCAGATAATAACTACAGAATGAAGCCAACAGCGTGAGCTTTGGTTGCGAATGGTATGAACTTTGAACTCTTATTCACTACAGAAGTGATACCTCCTAGCCGTTGAGTTAACAACAGCAGATGCAAACGAGGGTAAAGAAGGAACAGACAGAGTATCCCGTCTATCACCCAACGATGTTACTACAACGTATCCAATTGACCACCAGAGACATTCTTCAAAGGACTCGGTTGGGCAAAACGGCCTTCCATCTACCACCAACCTACTGAAGCGCAGCTCAGAGTAAATATTTATTGCATTTTCCTTTTCCAAATGGGCGGTAATTTAGAATGCATAAGATACTGTATTTACGATAGCACAGCTTCGCCCTTTGTTCCTCAGTCTTCCTGCTCCTTCACTCAAACCCAGCCCCTTTTCTTTTGAGTAACAAGCTGTCATATCTGTTCCGCCCGTTTTCCTTTATGACGTATTTGTAATCAACTTATGATTTAATTATGTGTATGTGTAATTAGTTAGGTATTTAGTAAATAAATACACCCAATTTTGTATTGCTGATTCAACTTGTTAGCCAGGGTTTGTACAGATAACCAAGAATTTACAACTTTCAGATGAGACTGAATTAAGATGACGATTAATATTGACTGCTATTGATGTAAAATATTACTAGGTCTTTAAGAGTTTATTCGGAAGATAAAAGCTCTATAAATATTATTTTGCGGTGCCCGACTCTAGTTAATTACATTTACATGATTAGCTCAATCAGGTAATATTCATTACGGAGAAATTACTTTATAGAATAGCATTTCATATCACTTAATCTGCCATAGCCAAAGACACGACAGATGTCACTATTATTCTACAATGTAGAAATTAGTCAAGTTAAAGAATTGAATTGTGTTTCCAAACTTTTGACTGGTACTATATATCGGCGAAGCCTGGTTATGGTTCAGTATAGGAGTGAAGCTGGAGACAGGACAGGGTCAGAGTCGTCTTGTCCTTACCAGGCTGGCCCGTATCCCTATTCATTTCACAAGAGAGGGGGCTATCCGTTTCGCACCTGGGCCGGGTCTTCCTGAGATGAAAGCCTTTCCGGATATCATTAAGGAGGTGGTCGATAATACAGCCATCGTCCTGTGGCGGGGGTCCTTTCCGGACTGGTGACAGAGGATAGAGAGATGTATTAAGATACCACATTGCAGGCTACTCTATCGTCTTAGTGAGAATACAAAACATAGACTCCTGACAGACAGGAGATATGGACCATCAGAAGAACTCACTTATTTTTCCGTTCTCCCCCTTCTGTCTCTTGGATTCCTCCTCCTCAAGCTGCTTCTTCCTTTTCTCCACCTTCACAGCCTGCTCCTTTCTGCTCTTGTTCTCCTGTGCATAGAACAAGGAACATACATAGAACATTGAGAAATACGATTTGAGGCAACTTCATAACCAAACCTCTGTTTTTAGTGTACGAGTGATGGAAATCAATATGCATTATCAACATTTATCAAAACTTGTGGAATTCCGTCTATTAGTGATGTGCTCCTCTGACCTTTAAGGCTTTGATGAAAAGCCCCCTGAAGGTCTTAATGGTGCCGAAGAGCTCTTCCAGGGAGAGTTGGTTTGCATCCTCACACAGGTAGAGTGCCAGGTCACCCTTCTTCCTCACAATCTCTGCAAACCGCTTTTCCAAATCCAGGCAGGCCTCCAGGTTTTCCTTGGGGAGGGAAACGAGGTTGAACCATTGCCTTTTAAAGAACACTAGTGTACAGTTGACCTCCAAAAGAGTTTAAAAAAAGTCATTATTGGGAGGAAACCACAATAGAATACAATTGACTGGTTTCATACCTCAATAACCTTTTCGAACTGCTCCTTTACATCGTCCACAGAGTTGGCGACTCTCTTTGCCGCTTCTTTCAGTCGTTTTACTAAGGCACTGGCTTCTGCCTGAATGGAGTCAAGGTTGACTCTGATGGATAAAAGGCAATATTTACAAATGTTTTAATGTAATTTAATCATTTGTTTAGCAATTGCAGAGCTCATAACAATTGTTTGAATAAAAAGGGTTTTATACCCAGCTGCCTTTTCACAAATCTCAATGTCGTCAGGAAGGTTCAACAGCTCTGGGTGGTTCAGCTCTGTCTCCTGTAAACAAGTCATGAGTTTATTTATGATTTCCAACTTTCATTTCATTGTCCATGTGAAGTATGTTTGGTTTCTGTGAGGAGCACTGACCAAAGTTGTTTTTATCCTCAGAAAAGCACTAAAATTTATGATAGGGTTACCTCCAGAATGTGATGGAGCAGGGTAATGCGGCTCTTGTTGGCCTTAGTCTCAGTCAGCTTCAGAAGAGAGCTGATCTTAAAGCCCTCAGCGTTCCCTGTGTGACTTCCCTGTGAGCAAGCAGGGAGTCAGGAGTTAGAGCTTTTCAGACTGCATAAGTGTTGCATGTTTACGGGTGAGTGGAATTTCATCATCCTTCATTGGTGGGGTTTAACGATTGTTGACATTCAATATTAATGGTACATTACCACCACCAACTGGACTGGAGTATAAATCCATTATACTTTGTGACGCAAAAAGAGGAAAAAGGAAAAAAAACAAATTAGCCTGCCAACTAACCCTACATTCATTAAAAACCCACCACCCTATTTGATCGACGGTCTGGGAGAACGGGACACTCCCATTCAACACTCCCTGTAACTCTTCTGCAATAAAATCTCGTAAACCCAAGTACTTCTCTGCAGCTGCCACAACAAAACCTATTTTCTGTGATTTACGTTCCATTTCAGCGTTACAGTTGATAACCATGGCAATGAACACCAAAAAGCCAGTCTTACTGAAGCACATTTAATTCGTAGACCTATCATTCTGTACTGGCAAAAGTCTACTACCCACTGGGAGCCTCTTATCATCCCTCAACATTGACCCATCTTCCTCTACTTTCTTCACTGCCTCAGGATACAACGGCTTCAGTACAACTGACTGACAACCTCAACCTGTCTCTCTCGCACCGGACACTTCTGATCCTCAGCAACATGGGCACCTCTATAGTTAACACATACCTTTTTTCCACCAATACTACACATTCCCATGCCCTCCTGCACACATCTAGGAATCTCCCTACCAACTGCAAAATGACCATAAGCTTGGCACCGGAAACACTTGTGGGTTCGGCACGAAAGCTATTACAGGCTAACTGATATCCTAACATTACTTTGTCAGGTAGGAATGCCATCCTTTGGAGAGTCCTTACTTACATAGTTGAGGAAGTTTCCCACGTCAAGGATGAGCCTGCAGAAACTAGGCATGAGAGTGCTCATTCTGAGACCTGAGGAGATTTTTTTTTTAATGAAACATTCTATGCAAAAAAATACTCTTAGACATTTTGAAAAACCAACACTTGAATAATTAAAATATTTCCAGCACAAAGCAACCATTTGTTCTAACAAACACAATTCTTCATAATAAACCTTACTGTGTCCTCTGCTAGCTTACAAAAATATGCAATGGATTCATAAGGAAATCATTGTAACATGAGTGTTTCAGTGGTGTAAAGTACTTAAGTAAAAACACTTTAAAGTACTACTTAAGTCATTTTTGGGGTTCTGTATTTTACTACTTATATTTGACAACTTTTACTTCACTACATTACTAAAGAAAATAATGTACTTTTTATTTCATACATTTTCCCTGACACCCAAAAGTACTTGGTATATTTCGAATGCTTAGCAGGACAGAGAAATTGTCAAATTGACACACTTATCAAGAGAACATCCCTTGTCATCTCTACTGTCTCTAATCTGGCAGACTCACTTAACACGTTTCGTTTGTAAATTATGTCTGAGTGTTGGGGTGTGCCCCTGGCTATCCATACATTTTTAAAAACTGTACCGCCTGGTTTGCTTAATATAAGGAATGTTTTACTATAGATCCTTATGTACATCTTAGAAATGACATTTACTTTTTATACTTAAGTATATTTGAAACCAAATTCATGGTTTTTACTAGGTGACTTTCACATGAGTCATTCTCTATAAAAAAGGTATCTTTACTTTTACTCAAGTATGATTATTGGGTATTTTTTCCACCACTGGTGTTTATACAGGAAAGTTGGTGTTGACTTACACTGGCATGCTGATTCAACCACCTCTGCTTTGGGCTTGAGCATGTCCAGTACTGAGGTGGTCTCCTCACACAGCAACATACAGTCTATCCTCAGCTGGTAACTGTGGGTAGACACGAGAGCGAGGATACGAAGTAGGGATGGTATGGCAGGGAAGAGAGATACCATTGGGAATTAAGAAAGACAGGTCATGGAAGTGCCAAACAAAAACAGACACCAGATTCCGTTAACTATCACAGCCAGAGATTCTTCTCTGCATCCAGTTTCCAGTGAGGTGCCAGGAATGATGAAAATGAGAAAAGGAACAGCAGTTACCATGGTACAGCCAGGAGAGAGATGTAGAATCGGTCTACATTGGCCAACTTTAATTTCTCTCCCAGGAAGGATTTCAGGTTATCTATCTAAATTGAGACAGAAAAGGGAGGCTCTTTAGTCAGACCACCATGTTTGCTGTATTAATAAAGGTGATTTGCAAACATTGTGAAAGTCTCTGGTACATACAGTACCTCATGTTTCTCAGGTAAGAGTTTAATAAGCTGCTTCAAGACCTCCACATCGAACTTAGAGCGATCCCCACTCTGAATCAACACCACAAACTCATCATGAGAGCTAGATAGAGAAGCATGGAGAAAAAAGTAAGCTCAATGGGGTAAAAACATTGATATCAATACCAACTTAATGACAAATTACCATTTGAATTGCTTGAGAAATATGTTCAAATTCAAGTTCTTCTTTGCGTCAATAAAGGAGATCTGTAGAGAGAAGAGGGGAATAGACATTTTGTTAGGGAGGTTGTTTTAGGATTCATAATGAGCCATGTTTCTGGTGTGCTCCAGATACGAGAGCTGTAATGAGTGTTGACCAGTGCACCTCTTTAGGCTCCTTTTTGACAGGAGCAGCTGCCCCCTTGTCTTTGTGTTCGGTCACTGGGAGACAGAACAGCTGTTCAATGCTGGAGTAGTTGGGCTCCAGAGGAGTGTCTTTCTGAGCTGAAGTCCACATGGAATGACCATCTGTGTGTATGTTAAAGGAGGGACAGAATAGCAACAACACATCTGGAATTACCTCACAAAAAAGTATCCAACCAGACAATCTTTTCCCATCCTACATAGAGCAGACTGCCTCTGTAAATACAGGGGAGGATCATTAAAGAGAGATGCCAAGGTTTTCCACTCACCAGTGACAGCTCTGAGTTTCTGCCAGTTGAGCTTCTTCATCCTCAGGGTGGGGCAACGGCCTGCCTTGGAGGCAGCAGCAGAGGCACACCCAAGGGACTGGCTACTCTGGGCCACCACAATGCCACCTATGCCAGGGGGAGGTGGTGGTGGAGGAGGCAGGCCTGGCATACCGGGCAAGGGTGGGGGTGGTGGAGGTCCTCCAACGCCCATTCCTGGTGGGGGTGGAGGAGGGGGAGGGCACCCTGGGGCCACCTGCATCCCTGGTAGAGGAGTTGGTGGTGGGGGACCTCCACCTCCAATGTGCTGTAATAGTGGAGTGGGGGGTGGAGGAGGGGGAGGTGGGCACTGAAGGGGACCTGGTCCCATCAAATTGGGATATAGGAAAGGTGGAGGAGAGGACACTTTTGTGGAGCATTTGGTCAGTCTTTCTTGGTCGTCGTCCACCATGTCGGTCTGAACAGCCTTATCAATCTTCTTGGGTGGCAGACCATCCACAGCGTCGACACCAGCTGTCCTGCGCTTGGAGAACACCAGGCGTTGCATAATAATCTCACTAGAGTCCATATGAGCTGCAGCACAGAAATCACACAAAAACACTCAAATCTACTGAATTTTGTTGACATGTAACCAAGACAAACATTTTTCCTACGCACGCTGTTCACCCAGACTGCAGTCCTTTTCCCATAACTCTCTTAGAGGTCAGCTTATTGAACTATTGAATGTGTCAGGAGCGTGATGACTCACAGTCTTGATCCAGCAGAATGGCCCGGTTAGTGATGGCCTCCAAGGCTTGCCAGATGTCAGCCCTCTCGGGCCTCAGCAGCAGCAGGGCTTGTAGGATGGACAGCAGCTGGCGGGACGACGGAGAGCTGCTCACCTTGAGGTTGAACAACACACAACCAAACCTTATTTTGAGTGCACTTATAATTCTGTTGTTTACAGAACTAGCCATGAGTAGGTGACATGCAGTGTTATGGCTGTGCAGCTGACAGCTGTGCTCACTTTGTTGAAGAGGGTGATGAACACCTCCTGGTGACTGCTCATGTCTATGCCTCCATAGACCCTCAGCAGCTCCTCCTCATCCTCAGACATGGCCTCTTCAAACGCCTCACACTGAATGATCAAGTCCTCATCCTCCTCATCTCTGTCTCACACACACACACAATTAAAAAGGGCCTATTGAACAAGTAGCCTGTTTACAATGTTTATTTCCCACTTGCACATCAAATCAACAAAATTATTGACAAATGTGCAGGTAACAAAGGTTTTGTTTAACATTTCACTCAAACTATATTGTACTTGACCAATGCATGGGCATTTCTTATCTGCACATGACAAAAAAAGTCACAATGAAACAAGGAAGTCAGTCAAGGCACTCACCTAAATTTGGGCAGTATATCAAGTAATTGTAATCCTATAAAACAGAAACACTGCATTTAATAAAGACAGTCACAAAAACAACGATCCAACTCCCAATTGATCAGTTTCCTACTTTGTAGTAGGTTATTAAAAAGTTGGAACACTGTGAAATATGATCTGGAATCAGCAAGTGAAGTCGATTGCAGGTGAGCGATTAGGACATAATTATGGTGCGTTCAAGACAACTCAGAAATCTTCGACCTCAGACTTCAGTGCGTTCAAGACAACTGGGAACTCGAGTTGGATGACCAGCGTTCAAAACTATTTTTCCCAGTCAGAGCTCGTTTTTTCCAACCCACTAAAGTCAAAAGTCTAATATTTCTGAGTTCCGAGTTCCCAGTTGTTTTGAGCGTGGCATACAAGTCGAAAACTCAGACTTCATATCAAGAGCTTTGACTTCTGCTGCATTCATAACCAAGTGGAAAGTGGGAATTTACCAGTTGGATGCATTCAGGTGGTTGAATTCATTGAGAAACACTGAATGGCAAACAAGCTGTGTAAACCATAAACTAAAAGTACAGCTATCATGCTTGTAAACAAATTATAGTGTTAAAAAATCATATTAATAGATTGCATTTTATAAATAATGTTTTGTTGCTGCATTTAACTGCCAGAGGTAATTTCCTTATTCGGTGACGTCAGAGGGCATCATCTGGGAGAAGTGGGAACTCAGGATGATAGATGAGTTTCCCACCAGTAATTACCAGTTGGAGGTCCGTTTAAAGGAATTTTTCCAGTCGTATGTGGTAAATTCCCCTTCCCACTTGGTTACTAATGCAGCATTCTCCTACCTGAAGATCAATGACTTTATGAGCTCGCTTTTTTCGAGTTCCCAGGTGTTTTGAATGCATCAAAAATCTATTTGCAGTAGAGTGGTGATGTGGAACAATTTCGAATATGCTATATTTACAGAATTCTTTGAAAAAAATCAAAAATGTATTTCCCATTTACCGTGAATAGCATAATCACAAAGAAAGGGAATGGAGACTTGACTTCAGACAAGCTTTTGTTAGACTGCAGCCAATAGGCCATTATAAAAAGGTAGGCATAAATCAAAGCCTGTTCATAGAGAATAGCCTACTTAGCCCAATATAATGGTGCTCTCAAGACAACTGGGAATTCGAAGAAAAAGGTTAAATCATGACGTAAGTGATCTTTAGGTTAACACCATCTATGCCAGACACAAATGCATAATTGTATCCCTGAATATGAGGTTTGCACAAGATTCAGGTGTTTGGGGACAAGATAGGGGACAGATTGAGGACAGGCATATACAGTAGCTAGAAGGACATAGTGACATACACTACATGACAAAAATAATGTGTACACCTGCTTGTCGAACATCTCACTCCAAAATCATGGGCATTAATATGGAGTTGGTCCCCACTTTGCTGCTGTAACAGCCTCCACTCTTCTTGGAAGGCATTCCACTAGATGTTGGAACATTGCTGTGGGGACTTGCTACCATTCAGCCACAAGAGTATTAGTGAGGTCGGGCACTGATGTTGGGAGATTAGGCCTGGCTCACAGTCGGCATTCTAATCCATCCCAAAGGTTTTCGATGAGGTTGAGGTCAGGGCTCTGTGCAGGCCAGTCAAGTTCTGCCACACTGTTCTCGACAAGCTATTTCTGTATGGACCTCACTTTGTGCATGGGGCATTGTCATGCTGAAACAGGAAAAGTTCTTCCCCAAACTGTTGCCACAAAGTTGGAAGCACGGAATCGTCTTGAATGTCATTGTATGCTGTAGCGTTCAGATTTCCCATCACAGGAACTAAGGGGCCTAGCCCGAACCATTGAAGAGGAGAAGGACAACATTACACAGGCCACAATAAACACCCTGATCAACTCTATGTGAAGGAGATGTGTCGCGCTGCATGAGGCAAATGGCGGTCACACCAAATACTGACTGGTTTTCGATCCACTCCCGTACCTTTTTTAAAGTTATCTGTAACCAAGAGATGCATATACGTGTTCCCAGTCATGTGAAATCCTTAGATTAGGGCCTAATGAATATATTTCAATTATAACTCAGTAAAATCTTTTAAATGGTTGCATGTTGCGTTTTATAATTTTGTTCAGTATACATTTTGTCATTAACAATGTGCCACTGTGTGACCTTGCAGATGAACTGAATCTCTGCCAAGTGGCTGAGTAATGAAGATAAACAATGCGCTGTACCAATAAATTCCTTGCGGATCTTGTCTCTTGTTGCAGGTCGTCTGTCCCAAAGATGATGGCGTTGATGACACTGAGGAGGGTGACCATGTAGGGCATGTTGTCTGTGGCCTGCAGCTCGTTCATGATCACACTGAAGCGATACAGCTGGGTCTTCACACCCTACGGGACAAATGAACACATTAGACATACTGTATATCATTCACTCACACTGTGTGAGGACAGCCCCACCCCCCACCCCATACACGGAATGGTTTAATATTGATCAGAAAGTAACATTAATCAATGTATTGACAACTATGGATGTAACTAGATAACATAATTAAGTTACTTAGGCAGTCTAACATCTATACACTAGAAGGCATTTCTGGGGGCTAAGTCATATAGTTATTCAGTAATGTATGGAATTAATAAAAATTACTTTAATTATCTTATTTAATGAGATTTTTTTGAGCTGAAATAGCATGGAACATTTTTTTTTGTCATATCTGATTTCTGTCAGCTTATATCAAAATCACACATATTGTTGTGTACTTTCCACCCAGCATGTTTCTCTCATTATCCTTCCTAAATCACAATCAGGCAACTTATCCTGTAGATGAATGGTATATATTTCCATAGCCTCTGTCCATTAGTGAAAGCTTGTCTGGCTGTATGACACTTGCCCTGTAATGGTCCAGGGCATCCAGGGCCAGACGGTACCCATCAGAGGAGAACATGCTCAGGGCAGCAAGCAGCTCAAACACCTGCTTCTTCACCATGGTATTGGACGTGTCCAAGGCTGTGGTAAGACATTGTCACAGTCAGTGTACACATAGCGTGTATTCATTATGTTGACCGTGTTGCAAAACATTTTGTCTGTTGCAAAACCAAAATGGAACGGAAAATGTTTTTCATTGAAAGTTTCTATTGGACAAATTCAGGTAAGTCCCTCCCTGTTTTGTTCCCGTTTGCTCTGTTTGGTTTGATTTCAGTTGCAAGATGTAATGAACACAACCATGGTCATGGTCCTCATATTACATCCTGCCTCTTTCTTTCTCCCTTGTCTGGTGACCTCTAGAATGTTATGGCTTAATTTAAGGAAACGTGACGTGAACTTTGCCACTTTTCTGAAAACGGTTTGTGTTTGTGATAAGTGTGTCAGTGTATGTGAAGATGTTGCAATGCACTGTCTCTCCACACAGTGTCTCACTCCATACACTCTGTCTGACATAATAGCCTATATCTGACCTGAATTGTTCTATGTTGCCATTGTACTCCTAAATCAACCACTGAATAAAAATGTTATGTATGTGCATTTATGCTCACTATGGCCTTTACATTATATATACAGTAACAGTTAAATGTTTGGACACACCTACTCATTCAATTCTTTATTTGTACTATTTTCTACATTGTAGAATAGTATTGAAGACATCAACACTATGAAATAACACATATTGAATCATGTAGTAACCAAAAAAGTGTTAAACAAATCAAAATATATTTTATATTTGAGATTCTTCAAAGTAGCTACCCGTTGCCTTGTTCCAGGTAGTCACCTGGAATGCATTTCAATTAACAGGTGTGCCTTGTTAAAAGTTAATTTGTGGAATTTCTTACCTCCTTAATACGTTTGAGCCAATCAGTTGTGTTGTGACAAGCTGGGGGTGATATACAGAATATAGCCTTATTTGGTAAAAGACCAAGTCCATATTTTTGCAAGAACAGCTCAACTAAGCAAAAAGAAACGACAGTCCATCATTACTTTAAGACAATAACTTTTAAAAGTTTCTTCAAGTGCAGTCGCAAAAACCATCAAGCGCTATGATGAAACTGGCTCTCATGAGGACCGTCACATGAAAGGAAGACCCAGAGTTACCTCTGCTGCAGAGGATAAGTTCATTAGAGTAACCAGCCTCAGAAATTGCAGCCCAAATGAATGCTTCACAGAGTTCAAATATCAGACACATCTCAACATCAACTATTTAGAGGAGACTGTGTGAATCAGGCCTTCATGGTCAAATTGCTGCAAAGAACCCACTACTAAAGGGCACAAATAATAATAAGAGACTTGCTGGGGCCAAGAAACATGAACAATGGACATTAGACCAGTGGAAATCTGTCCTCTGGTCTGAGGAGGCCAAATTTGAGATTTGTGGTTCCAACCGCTGTGAGACGCAGAGTAGGTGAACGAACCTTGCTGTTAACACTGTCGGTAATTTATTTAGATTTCAAGGCACACTTAACCAGCATGGCTACCACAGCATTCTGCAGCGATACGCCATCCCATCTGGTTTGCGCTTAGTGGGACTGTCATTTGTTTTTAAATAGCACAAAGACACAACACACCTCCAGGCTGTGTAAGGGCTATTTGACCAAGAAGGAGAGCGATAGAGTGCTGCATCAGATGACTTGGCCTCCACAATCACCCAACCTCAACCCAATTGAGATGGTTTGGGATGAGTTGGACCACAGAGTGAAGGAAAAGCAGCCAACTAGTGCTCAGCAGATGTGGGAACTCAAGACTGTTGGAAAAGCATTCCAGGTGAAGCTGGTTGAGAGAATTCCAAGCGTGTGCAAACCTGGATGGCATACCAGTGGAAGTATACCAAACATTTTTTGATATACTCAGAGGACCAATATTAGCAAGTTTTAACCACTCCTATATAAACAACAGATTATCGGACACGCAACAAGAACATCTGATTTCATTATTACTGAAACAGGATCCAAGTGGTATATATAAAGATCCAGTCCATTTAAAAAATTGGAGATCTCTTAAACTTCAGTGTTGTGATGGAAAAATTCTAGCTAAATGCTTGGCACATAGAATTAAATTTTTTTTTGTCAGATATTATGAATTCTAATCAGACAGATTTTTTACATGGACGATACATTGGAGATCATTTAAGATGAGTACTGGAAACAATAGAATACTATGGATTATCAGGGAAACCAGGCATGGTTTTGTCACTCCCTGACCTTATGTCTCTATTTTGCTTTGGTCAGGACATGAGTTGGGGTGGGCATTCTATGTTTTGTGTTCTATGTTTTCTATTTCTGTGTGTTTGGCTGGGTGTGGTTCTCAATCAGAGGCAGCTGTCTATCGTTGTCTCTGATTGAGAACCATACTTAGGTATCCTTTTTCCACCTGTGTTTTGTGGGTAGTTGTTTTCTGTTTTGTGTCTTTCTGCACCTGACAGGACTGTTTTGGTTTTCGTTCATTCTCTTTGTTATTTTAGTTATTTCAGTGTTCAGTTCAAATAAAAGTATGAACATGTACCACACTGCGCTTTGGTCCACACAGTCTTCCACAGATGATTGTTACAGAACTACACACCACCAAAGGACCAAGCAGTGTGGCCAGGAGAGGCAGCCCCAAGAATTTATTTTGGGGGTGCACACGGGACGGTCGGCGGAGCAGAAGATGGAACCAGAGCCAGTCAGGGTGAAATTGGAGGTGAGCGACGACAGCAAAGCAGAAACAGTGTTTCTGGAGTTGATGGGGAGGAGTTGATGGGGAGATTGGAGGAGAGAGGAATGAGAGAGTTGCTGTGTTGGTGCATGAGGCATGACATCCGCCCGATGGAGCGTGTCCTCAATTTGATGTCACCTGAGTCAGCTCTCCATACTCGTCCTGAGGTGTGCTAGCCGTCTGGTGAAGACTGTGCCAGCCCCAAGCACCAGGCCTCCTGTGCTCCTCTCCAGCCCTGCACTTCTTGTGCCAGCTTGGCGCAACAGATCTCCAGTACGCATTCTTAGCCCGGTGCTCTACATTCCAGCTCCCCGCATCTGCCGGACTAGGGTGAGGATCCAGCCAGGAGGATGGTGCCAGCCCTGCTCTCCAGACCTCCAGTGCGTGTCCTCGGGCCAGGATATCCCCCGCCGGCTCTAGGTACAGTTTCCCCAGTTCGCCAGGAGATCCCAGTACAGCCTGTTCCAGCTCCCCGCACGTGCCGGGCTAGAGTGGGCATTCAGCCTGGAGGAGTGGTGTCAAGGCTACGCACCAGATCTCCAGTGCTCCCCCACAGCCAGGTCAGTCCTGTGCCTCCTCCACGGACCAGCCCTCCTGTCCGGAGCTGCCAGAGTTGCCCTCCTGTCCGGAGCTGCCACGCTGCACTTTGGTCCATACCTTTTTCCACAGATGATGGTTACAGGTTTTCATAGCTGATTTTGAAAAGGCTTTTGATAAAGTACGACTTGAGTTTATATATACAGTTGAAGTCGGAAGTGTACATACACTTATGTTGGAGTCATTAAAACTTGTTTTTCAACCTCGTTCGAGAAGTGCAAATCAATCTCAGAACAACAGCAAAGGACCTTGTGAAGATGCTGGAGGAAACAGGTACAAAGGTATCTATATCCACAGTAAAACGAGTCCTATATCGACAAAACCTGAAAAGCTGCTCAGCAAGGAAGAAGCCACTCCTCCAAAACCCCCATTAAAAAAAGCCAGACTACGGTTTGCAATTGCACATGGGGACAAACATCATACTTTTTGGAGAAATGTCCTCTGGTCTGATGAAACAAAAATAGAACTATTTGGCCATAATAACCATCTTTATGTTTGGAGGAAAAATGGGGATGCTTGCAAGCCGAAGAACCCCATTCCAACCGTGAAGTGCGGGGCTGGCAGCATCATGTTGTGGGGGTGCTTTGCTGCAGGAGGGACTGGTGCACTTCACAAAATAGATGGAATCATGAGGCAGGATAATTATGTGGATATATTGAAGCAACATCTCAAGACATCAGTCAGGAAGTTAAAGCTTGGTCACAAATGGGTCTTCCAAATGTTCATTGACCCCAAGCATACTTCCAAAGTTGTGGCAAAATGGCTTAAGGACAACAAAGTCAAGGTATTGGAGTGGCCATCACAAAGCCCTGACCTCAATAGAAAATTTGTGGGCAGAACTGAAAAAGCGCATGTGAGCAAGGAGGCCTACAAACCTGACCCAGTTGCATGAGCTCTGTCAGGAGGAATGGGCCAAAATTCACCCAACTTATTGTGGGAAGCTTGTGGAATGCTACCCGTAACTTTTCACCCAGTGTTAAACAATTTAAAGGCAATGCTACCAATTACTAATTGAGTGTATGTAAACTTCTGACTCACTGAGAATGTGATGAAAGAAATAAAAGCTGAAATAAATCATTCTCTCTACTATTATGCTGGCATTTCACATTAAAATAAAGTGGTGATCCTAACTGACAGAAGAAAGGGAATTTTTACTCTGATTAAATGTGAATTGTGAAAAACGGAGTTTAAATGTATTTGTCTAAGGTGTATTTAAACTTCTGACTTCAACTGTATATGTGTAAATGTCTGAATGCTTATATATATATATATATATATATATATATATATATATATATATATATACACACAGTGGGGCAAAAAAGTATTTAGTCAGCCACCAATTGTGCAAGTTCTCCCACTTAAAAAGATGAGAGAGGCCTGTAATTTTCATCATAGGTACACTTCAACCATGACAGACAAAATTAGGAAAAAAATCCAGAAAATCACATTGTAGGATTTTTAATGAATTTATTTGCAAATTATGGTGGAAAATAAGTATTTGGTCAATAACAAAAGTTTATCTCAATACTTTGTTGGCAATGACAGAGGTCAAACGTTTTCTGTAAGTCTTCACAAGGTTTTCACACACTGTTGCTGGTATTTTGGCCCATTCCTCCATGCAGATATCCTTTGCAGTGAGCAGTGATGTTTTGGCGCTGTTGCTGGGCAACACGGACTTTCAACTCCCTCCAAAGATTTTCTACGGGGTTGAGATCTGGAGACTGGCTAGGTCATTCCAGGACCTTGAAATGTTTCTTACGAAGCCACTCCTTCGTTGCCCGGGTGGTGTGTTTTGGATCATTGTCATGCTGAAAGACCAAGCCACGTTTCATCTTCAATGCCCTTGCTGATGGAAGGAGGTTTTCATTCAAAATCTCACGATACATGGCCCCTGGGCCCTTTGCAGAAAAACAGCCCAAAAGCATGATGTTTCCACCCCCATGCTTCACAGTAGGGGCGGCAGGGTAGCCTAGTGGTTAGAGCGTTGGACTAGTAACCTGAAGGTTGTGAGCTCAAACCCCCGAGCTGACAAGGTACAAATCTGTCGTTCTGCCCCTGAACAGGCAGTTAACCCACTGTTCCCAGGCCGTCATTGAAAATAAGAATTTGTTCTTAACTGACTTGCCTGGTTAAATAAAGGTAAAAAAAACAACAAAAAAAACAGTAGGTATGGTGTTCTTTGGAAGCAACTCAGCATTCTTTGTCCTCCAAACACGACGAGTTGAGTTTTGACCAAAAAGTTATATTTTGGTTTCATCTGACCATATGACATTCTCCCAATCTTCTTCTGGATCATCCAAATGCTCTCTAGCAAACTTCAGACGAGACTGGACATGTACTGGCTTAAGCAGGGGGACACGTCTGGCACTGCAGGATTTGAGTCCCTGGCGGCGTAGTGTGTTACTGATGGTAGGCTTTGTTACTTTGGTCCCAGCTCTCTGCAGGTCATTCACTAGGTCCCCCTGTGTGGTTCTGGGATTTTTGCTCACCGTTCTTGTGATCATTTTGACCCCACGGGGGGAGATATTGCGTGGAGCCCCAGATCGAGGGAGATTATCAGTGGTCTTGTATGTCTGCCATTTCCTAATAATTGCTCCCACAGTTGATTTCTTCAAACCAAGCTGCTTACCTATTGCAGATTCAGTCTTCCCAGCCTGGTACAGGTCTACAATTTTGTTTCTGGTGTCCTTTGACAGCTCTTTGGTCTTGGCCATAGTGGAATTTGGAGTGTGACTGTTTGAGGTTGTGGACAGGTGTCTTTTATACTGACAACAAGTTCAAACAAGTGCCATTAATACAGGTAACGAGTGGAGGACAGAGGAGCCTCTTAAAGAAGAAGTTACAGGTCTGTGAGAGCCAGAAATCTTGCTTGTTTGTTGGTGACCAAATACTTGTTTTCCTCCATATAATGCAAATAAATTCATTAAAAATCCTACAATGTGATTTTCTGGATTTTTTCCCCTCATTTTGTCTGTCATAGTTGAAGTGTACCTATGATGAAAATTACAGGCCTCTCTCATCTTTTTAAGTGGGAGAACCTGCACAATTGGTGGCTGACTAAATACTTTTTTGCCCCACTGTATATATATTTACAAAAAAATGTATATGATGGATAGGAAATGATGCAGACAATTACATTGATGGAAGCAACAATCTATCAGCAATATTAAAGCTGATCCACCCCCTAAAAAATATATATTTATATATATTTTTTTTTACAAATAACAAAAAAAAGAGTGCAAACCTGCCATCAAGGCTAAGGGTGGCTACTTTGAAGAATCTAAAATATAAACTGTATTTTCATTTGATTAACACTTATTTGGTTACTACATGAATCCATATGTGTTATTTCATAGTTTTGATGTCTTCACTAATATTCTACAATGTAGAAAATAGTAAAATAAAGAAAAACCTTGAGTGAGTAGGTGTGTCCAACCTTTTGACTGGTACTGTATATACACTACTGTTCAAAAGTTTACTTGTTTTTGAAAGAAAAGCTATTTTTCTGTCCATTTAAATAACATTGAATTGATCAGATATACAGTGTAGACATTATTAACGTTGTAAATGACTCATGTTGCTCGAAATGGCAGATTTTTTTATGGAATATCTACATTGGCGTACAGAGGCCCATTATCAGCAACTATCACTCCTGTGTTCCAATGGCACGTTGTGTTAGCTAATCTAAGTTCATAATTTTAAAAGGCTAATTGATCATTAGAAACCCTTTTGCAATTATGTTAGCACAGCTGAAAACTGTTATTATGATTAAATAAGCAATAAAACTGGCCTTCTTTAGACTAGTTACGTATCTGGAGCATTAGCATTTGTGGGTTCGATTACAGGCTCAAAATGGCCAGAAACAAAAAATAATAATCTGAAACTCGTCAGTCTATTCTTGTTCTGAGAAATGAAGGCTATTTCATGCGAGAAATTGCCAAGAAACTGAAGATCTCGTACAACGCTGTGCACTAGTGAGCAAGAGGACAAGTACATTAGAGTGTCTAGTTTGAGAAACAGACGCCTCACACGTCCTCAACTGGCAGCGTCATTAAATAGTACCCGCAAAACACCAGTCTCAACGTCAACAGTGAAGAGCCGACTCCGGGATGCTGGCCTTCTAGGCAGAGTTTCAAAGAAAAAGCCATATCTCAGACTGGCCAATAAAAAGAAAAGATCAAGATGGGCAAAATAACAGACACTGGTCACCAGATCTCAACCCTATCGATCTGTTGTGGGAGCAGCTTGACCGTATGGTAGTTAAGAAGTGCCCATCAAGCCAATCCAACTTGTGGGAGGTGATTCAGGAAGCATGGGGTGAAATCTCTTCAGTTTACCTCAACAACTTGATAACGAGAATGCCAAAGGTCTTCAAGGCTGTAATTGCTGTAAATGGAGGATTCTTTGACAAAGCAAAGTTTGAAGGACACAATTATTATTTTAATTAAAAATTGTTATTTATAACCTTGTCAACATCTTGACTATATTTCCTTTCATTTTGCAACTCATTTCATGTATGTTTTCATAGAAAACAAGGACATTTCTAAGTGACACCAAACTTTTGAACTAACACAACGTGCCATGTATACTGTATATATATTTTTGTTTTGTGCACACATACTTGATATCCTGTTTCATAAGCCCATACGGGCTGGGCACCAATTGGTGTACGACGCGGAAATAAAATAATTAAATCATTAGTGGAACACATTTTTAAACACGGCATTTCTCCTCATTCCTAGGTGATGTAGAACCTTGGGAGAGTTTGCGGATGTAGCCCTCATTCTCCACGATAAAGTGGATCCCAGCCGAGGAGTTCATGATGGCCCGGACACAGCTGACACAGGTAAGCTGCAGCAGGGCATCTGTGATGCGGGAGCAGCCCCTCCCAGATAGCCGGTCCAGGGCCTCCAGCAGCAGGTCCAGCCCACTCAGCTCCAGGAACTGGACCATCCAGGACTCCTCGCTGCCCTCCAGACGACGCTTCAGCCCAGAGTAGTTGACCACACTGGGCACCTGGAGCATGCGGATGCACAGCTCTGGGTCGGCACTCTCCAGGTTGGCCTCCAGCTGGGTGTCTGAGTCCTGGGAGGAGCCCAGATGGCCCCTAACCGCCGCCCACTTCCTCTTCCCATCCGTCTTCACTGACATGGTGATGGAGAGGGTCTGTGGACGGAAGTTAAGGTAGTTTAATTAATTAAGGGGGCAAGAGGTTCAGTTCAGCATCATAGTGAACATAAACCTGTTTACTATAAAGTGCTGAAAAGGGAGAAAAGTGAATTTTCTTTTGCCGTTTATAGTCAAACTGTTATTGGCATTGTTTTGTGCAAACAAGCCATTAACTATTTGACCTGCAGATGGACTTTTGCATAAATATGCAGGACAACTAGTCCCCATTAGAATTGTTTCAGGGCATTCCTGTCTAAAGGATGCAGGCCTTTATCACAACATAGCATATTCATAAGAAATGACAGCTCTGCACATTGTGGGACAAGTGAATGATATGTCAGCAGTCCTGTCATCATTAGTCCTGCCAAACATCCAAACTTAATCCTGCAGTGACAGGGAAGCGACTCGCTGTCAGCTAATCAACAGCAAACACAAAGACAGGCATGACAAAGACTGTGTATATTTATGGGAGATATTATTCTGTGTATATACTCCATTTTCAATTACATCCAACCGTAAACAAGGTTTTGAGTAATAGTATCACTGTGAAGAGAAAAATAACACCCAGGATATTAATAAGCTCATCTGATCTCAGACCGTGAGTGGCGCATTTTGATCACACAATTGACCTTTTCTGGGATAGCCCCAGAACACTGCTCCCTCACAGTACCCTGCACCACTACCAGATATGCACAACATCTCTTGCAATGTGTAACCAGCAGAGGAGGCTGGTAAGAGGAGGATGGGCTCATAGTAATGGCTGGAACGGAATAAATTGAATGTTCTCAAACACACCAAACGCCTGGTACTATTAATTCCATTCTATTCATTATTATGACCCATCCTCCTCTTACCAGCCTCCTCTGCTGGTTACACATTGCAAGAGATGTGTGCCACCAGCCACCACTGGTAATCGGTGTATGCAAGCGCCCACACTGACTGGGTGGGGTTTGAGTCTAAAAAAGGGCAAAATTCCCAGAAATACTTCATCTGTAGTTGCAAAGTGTGATGTGATGATCTAGCAATCTAATGAACATATTAGAGGTAGAATTTGCCTCCCAAAATGCCTTTAATTATATCACACTTGCCAAGACTAACCTAAAGAGATGGTATTGGAGAGGATAAATATAAACAACAAAATTGCTGCTCTGCACGCAGCTCTCCAACACATGGCCTTAGCTAAGGAATCTGGGCTATGTAAATAATGTTTCTGTGTTGAGTTTAATGGCTCTCGAACAATCTACGCTGAATAACAAAGGGGTACAAACACTGGGTACAGATGATAAGATTCCACCACAGTGGGAATTTAGATGGAACTCAAGTCAACACTGAAATGCAAGAAACTGTAAACTCCTACAAACTCCATTCAGTTCTCAAGTTCCCTATAATTCAACAGGCAAAAAAAGGAGCTGTTCTATTCCAGACATGTTTGTGGCGTGGCTGATTCCACCCCCGACTTGGGCTGCCAGTGTGACAATGTTACCATGGCAGCCAGGCCTTCTCATCCTCCGTCAAAAAGCTCTGTTCATTAGCTACAGAATGGGTAGAATGTCTCCTGCTTCACTGGCTGCTTTCTGATATCTAATGATATTTATACTTAAGCATTTGAACACCTTACAAGGATCTACAATCTATTCAACTGTACAAAGTGATGTACAGTAGGGTCCATGGTAAATAGAAGGGTTGTTTCACCAATTCTGTGCCTTTTCAGTAGTTACGTTAAAAAAAAATATTTCACCAAATGTTACCATTCTGTCATAAAACGCACATGTTCAATAAAAAAACTAATTTTCCCATATCAGTAAGTGCCTATTAAGTGCCAAATAAAGTAACAGTTGACGACTTAAATCATCCACAAATCCCCTTGTGATAGGGGGAATTCAAAAATGTATTATTATTTTATTTTATTTTTATGCTGCTGCAGTGGATAGTGGCCATTTTACGGGCTCCTGACCAATTCTGCTATTTCGTTTTTAATGCTAATCTTAACTTTTTTTGTACATAATGTCTCTGCCATCACTTCCTATGACCCAAAACGGCTTCTGGACATCAGAACAGTGATCACTAACCTCGATTTGGATGAAGATTTGTACTTCAACGAGTTGGCAGCTCTGGACGTCTACTCCAGACCAAGCTCTAATCCCCAGGAGTCAAAAGAGGAGGCGGTAGCGAAAAAGAGGCAGGTGAGGCGGTCTCCTAACGAGATTAGTTCGGCAAACAAATCGACTGCCATTGACCTGTGTTCTGTTGTCGAATGTGCAGTCACTGGAGAACAAACTGGATGAACTCCGTTCGAGACAATCCTATCAACGGGACCTGAAGAACTGTAATATTATTTGTTTCTCTTGGCTGAACAAGGACATGGATAAAATATATCTTGCTGGTTTCTCCATGTATTGTCTAGACCAGACGGCAGCCTCAGGTAGGTAAGCATAATGGGGAGGGGTGTGTCTCTTTGTCAACAGGAGCTGGTGGACAATCTCTAATATTAAGGAAGCCTTGAGTTTTTGCTCGCCTGAGTTAGAATAACTCATTATAAGCTGCAGACCATATTACTCACCAATTTTTCGTAGCTGTCTATTTACCACCACAAACCGATGCTGGAACTAAGACCACACTCAATGAGCTGTATAGGACCATAAATAAACCAGAAAATGCACATCCAGAGGCGACGCTTCTCATGGCCGGTGATTTTAATGCAGGGAAACTGCAGGGAAATCATTTTTACCAGCATGTCAGCATCACCTTTACTCCACACACAGAAATGCATAAAAGGCTCTCCCTCACCCCCCATATGGCGAATCTGACCATAACTCTATCCTACTGATTCCTGCTTAAATGCAAAACAGGAAGTACCAGTGACACGCTCAATTCGGAAGTGGTCCGATGAAGCGGATGCTAAACTACAGGACTGTTTCACTAGCACAGACTGGAATATGTTCCGGGATTCATCCAATAACATTGAGGAGTTTACCACATCAGTCACCTGCTTCATTAATGTGTGCATCGATGACATCTTGCCCACAGTGACCATACTTACATATCCAAAACTGAAGCCATAAATAACAGGCAACATCTGCACTGAGCTAAAGGCTAGAGCTTCCGATTTCAAGCTGTGGGACATTAATCTGGATGCTTATAAGAAATCCCGCTACGACCTCCGACGAGCCATCAAACAGGCAATGTGTCAATACAAGGCTAAGATAAAATCCTAGTATGCCAGCTCTGACACTCGTTGGATATGGCAGGGATCGCAAACTATCATGGATTACTAGGGAAAACCTAGCCGCGAGCTGCCCAGTGACACTAGCCTACCAGACGAGTTAAATACCTTCTATGCTCTCTGAGGCAAGCAACACTGAACCATGCATGAGAGCACCAGCTGTTCCGTACGACTGTGTGATCTCACTCTCTGTAGCCAATGTGAGTAATACCTTTAAACAGGTTAACATTTACCGCGGGGACAGATGGATTACCAGGATGCATACTCAAAGCATATGCTGGTCAGCTGGCAACTGTCTTCACTGACCTTTTCAAACTGTCCCTGACCCAGTCTGTAATACCTACATGTTTCGAGCAGACTACCATGGTCCATGTGCCCAAGAACACCAAGGTAACATGTCTATATTATTATCGCCCAGTAGCACTCACATCTGTAGCCACTGTTGGGTTATGAGGATATGAAATATACTTATTCATGTCACTGAGGGAGTGCTTAGGTTTAGAGGATCTACACCAGAAGTTAATGGTTATCTGTAGGAGGAAGGTATATAGTGTGTGCAATTAAGCTTGGAATGTGCTGAGTGCATGGAAGCGATCACATGTGGCAGGCATTGATAAGGGGAGAGAGCCATAGATTAGTGATGAAGGGGGGTCGAGGTCAAGTCAGGTCACGTTAAGGGAGAAAGAAAAGTTTATGGCCCAGATTATTTAGTGTCCTGCAAAGTAGTAAAGATACAATGTTTGTGCAGATGTGTAGGAGGTGATTCAGCCGAGGAGGAAGGGTTAAATATCAGTGCTTGTGTGAAAATGTTTTAGTCTAATGCAGCTGTATTAACCCTCTGGGATGAATAAACGTGGTCTAAAGCTTTCATAGTGCCCGTTGAGTTTTACTCTGAGAATTAGAACCTAACACCACGAAATGCTTTGAAAGTCTGATCATGGCTCACATCAACACCATCATCCCAGACACCCTGGACCCACTCCAATTTGCATACCACCCCAACAGATCCACAGATGACACAATATCTATTGCACTCCACACTACCCTCTCCATCCTGGAAAAAAGGAATACCTATGTGAGAATGTTGTTCATTGACTACAGCTCAGCGTTCAACATGACACTGCCCTCCAAGCTCACTAAGCTCAGGACCCTGGGACTGAACATCTCCCTCTGCAACTGGATCCAGGACTTCCTGAAGGGCCACCCCCAGGTGGTCAGGCTAAGCATCAACACATCCACCACAATGACTCTCAACACGGGTGCCCCTCAGGTGTGTATGCTTAGTCCCCTCATGTACTCCCTGTTCACCCACGACTGCGTGGCTGCGTACGACACCAACACCACCATTAAGTTTGGATGAGAAAGCCTTTAGGGAAGGAGGTCTTCCATTCAGATTTATAGAATTGTCCATGTGGTCTATAATAAAGGACACTTCATTTAATATAACATACTTTTAAAATGCAATATTTGTGCACAATTTCTACTTAAAATATCAAATGAATGCAAAAGGCACTCATTTCTGGGAATGACACAGAATTATTTAGTTTAGGTGAATTCCACAACAGCAGTCATGAACACAGTCATGGACACATCAGAAATCCATGAACATCAGGTAGGGTTCCCTAGATAAGTCAGCAGGACTTTCCAACATGGGTCATGCAGTTTTCAGTAGGAACTAGGAAGGAAAGGAATTTCCTGAGACAGGAAACACAAGAACAACATGCTGCCACAGCAAGATTTGGTGTTCCTCTTTTTAAAATGTTGTTCCTCACACAATGCTGACCTGATCTCAGTTAGAGAGAGAGAGCTTATGTTTATAAACATACATCTGGACCAGTTGTGGGTCATCTAGATAAAAAGGGAGAAAAGGGCATTCTTTTTTAGCTTGTTGCTTCTGCACATTCTTTATGCTCAGTGACAGCTCCCACATAGCCACACTCACATTGGCTTACTCACTGCAGGTCAGGAATACACTCATACTGTACTCAAGGGAAGCAGCCTACATTAAAACAACTCAACCCACTATTCTACTGTAAAAACTAAGTTCTATTATATAATAAAAGATTATCCCTATTGATTTCCTTGTAAGCACTCAGCTCATGCATACAGCGTAGATAAATCTGCCTGTATTTTCAAAGGAAAGATTCCAACAATCTATGAGTTTGTTCTTATCACTTTGAGTGCAGGTATTTTTTGTGTAAGCCAAACAGACGAAAGTAAATAAACTACAACATGGCTGGGGTAAGAATTGAGCCACATGAAGCCCAGTGTTTATGGAATGCATCGTATTTATTGTCACTGGAATGCCAGACTTGACCATGAGAGACAGACCCAGGTCATCTCAGAGCAAACATTGCTGCCTACAGTTTAGTTGACTGTCGTGTTTCCATAATGCAGACTTAATCCACTAGAAAAGCTCATTCAAAAATATATAACTCTAAAAGATCAAGATGGATTACCTGGGATTATCTCTATGTTGTTTGAGCATCTCCAATCAGCCTCCTCAACATAATTGTATCTGTGACTTATTTGCCCCCCCAAAAATAATGTGTTGGCGATGTCCATCTCCTCACTTGCACTACTAGGAGTAGTGATGAGAGATTTCACATCTGGTATTAATTTTCTAGAACTAGTAGCCTGTAATAAATGTATCACTATCTTCATTGATGTTGCGAATTTGAAGAGGTTGAGTTTAAACCTTGTTCATGTTATTGACTTCAATGTTAAGACCTGTGAGTTCAGAGCAGATGTCTGAAAGGAGGAGTAACAATCGTCAAGAATTCTTGATGAGCTAATAATGCAGGCGTTGTGTTGGTTTGCAGGTCAGGAGTGTCCATATAGCCTTTTCCTTTGAGGGTATGCTGTGAGTCACAAAGCCCTGAGTGGGCTGCTTTTGCTTAGTGGCAATTATACATAGTGATATTTCAGAGCCCTTTCATCCTGATTCTCAGGACTGGCGCTATAGCTTTTTGGGGACCCTGAGATTTACTTGGAGGGTTCCCCACCTCGTGGAAAAACAGTGCCCCCCCTCTTGACATTTATTTCCTGCAAATCTACACATAATTGCTCTGGGTTGTAGAGAAAATGTATCAGATTTGGAACACATTTTCTGCAATTCTACACATGTTGCAATGAGGTGGAGAGAAGACTTTGCAATTACATAACACCTTTCATGCAATTCTACTAATTTTGCCATGGGGCAGAGTGAGGAAATGTGCAGTTTTATAGATAATTTCCTGCAATTCTACCAAATTTGCCATTTGGGGGAGATTTTTTCCCCTCCATTGTAAAGCAAATTTTCTGCAATTTCACACATTTTGTAATGACTTATGCCATGTTAATATGATATCTGATTGGGAATGACGAACAAAATCAATGTGGGCCCTTTGGAGGTCAGGGCCCCTGTGCACGTGCCCTGTGTGCCTGGTCGGTATTCGGCCATGTTTACTACAAGTTTAGATATCTGGCTCGACTAACTACCAATCTTAAAACTGTTAGCTGACATGGCTGATTAATTCAGTGACTGGCATAACACGAGAGAAACTGCTGATGCACAAAGAAATGTAATTCTATATTTATTTATATTATTTTTGTCAGGGGCCCCCCTTATGCCTAGAACAGGCCATGCTGGTTATAATGATGACGTTGAGCATGCCTTGCCTTGAACAATAAATTCATAGAGGTGCATACAACATTCCTGAGATCATGCTTGCATGAAAGGGCCACTAGAAGGTGATGTTAATAAGCAGAGCCTTATATAAACAGGGCTAAGGTCTCCAACTAAATTTGGACAGTGTATCCCAACCTGGTTGCTGTTAATCAGTGCAATGCACAAGCATGATTTTATTAGCTGGATGTGAATATGTTAAAAATGTATCATAGGCCACATCAGTCTGTGTTTCTGTCAAAAGGGACCAAAGGACTCCATTATTTAATTTTTAATTTAATTTTCATCCATTGATGTAACTTGACCTGCATCACCCACAAGCAGTGCTCGTGTCTATGGGAAACATTAAGGAGATGTTTGACCATTATGTCAGGATATTCACTCTTGTAATAATCTGTTAAAAATAAATAAGTGATAATGGGGGATGTGATGTCCATTAGATGAATTGCCATCTGTTAAATAATTATCAATACAGGTAGGCTAGACTTATGTCAGTAATATTACTCTTCCGAACAGATGTGAAAATGTGTTTCTGTTTGATAATCAAGTGAAGTAAGTACTCTAGTGCTACCAATTCCTATGTTGTGGAACTGTCTTTATTTTGCGCTCTCGACGGCTCCCATTTTCATGGTGTCACTGTGAACACAACGGGAAAACCTATCACCGGCTTATAATGTCGAATTCAGATAATTTATCGTTAAAAATTTCACTTCGTTGTCTGAAGTTCTCATAAATAGCCCACCGATGAGCTAAAAGACAATTCCCCTTAAATCGCGCGTTTCCAGCTGCGCTGCTTACCTGATCTTATGCCAAAATAACCACTTGAAGAATCGCGTCCTCCGATTGCGGACAGACAACGTATCTTTTCAGCTTCCAAGCGCCTTTTTTTATTTCGTGCTTTACCAGGATACCTCTGTACAATGTATGTAGAGGTTAAGTGGAGAATGAGTGAGGATGGTTAGGGGAATTCCAGTTTGGTCGTGGACCTCATCGTTGACACATGAGCACAATGTGACGACGCTGCATGCACAACTGGATGGCCCCTCCCACGCCCTGCTCTATTGTGTCATGGGGTTTTAAGATAGGCAGACCTCACACAAATGTAGAATGCTTGGTCATTGTTATTACACAAGTGGAATAGAGACAAAAACAACCTTATACCAACAATTATTATTATTACTTAGAAAATAATATAATATTGGTATAAATGATCTAAGGACTCCAGAAAGCTTTCCATGCTTCTTTTCATCTCTTCGAAGTTACTGAGATTTTATTTGATCTAAAAGTCTCACTAAACTTGGTCCAAGCTCACGTATCTTGCGGTGGAAGAAAGGCTAGCTCAGGTGGCTGCCCTGCTCTTGCCCTTAGTTTGCCTCCTGCCCCTCCTATCGCCTTGGGTACACTTTCCTGAAAACAATGACACTATACTTTGCTTAAACCTATTTGTGGTGACTTCAAAATGAGGGGTGTTGTTGAAAGCAACGTCATCAGACATTGGATCATCTCGAACAAATCAGAGTATTAAAGCCAATTCCGATAAAATAAAATAAAACTTGTTATACCCATGTGTGTTCTGGCTCTGGCCCAACCCAACGGTTTCTGGGACTAGATGGTCTAGAATGGTTTTCCATTCTAGAAATCGTTGGGGAGGTACTCAGGTCCAGACTCATTGCAGAGAACAAACTAACATCTGTGGTGTGGCATAGCGTTTGGCCTAGTGTTTAGCCGGAGCAAGGAGTTTGGGTAGGGAGGCTAATGGATTTAAGGACTGACCATCCATAAGATGAAAATACAAATGTCCACTATGTTTTAAAGCTATACAGCGGTTGTGTACCATTACATTGTTAACAAACAACAGAGTAAAAAAAAGCTTGTTTTGGGTTTGGATAGGGTATGACATTCGAACTAAAGTCATTAGTTCGATAAGTTCTATTCTTTAAGAATCAATGGGTATATATAATTAATAAAAAATCAGAAAATTGACATAGTTATTGCAGATGTACCCTTTAAAGATTAGAATATTCCAATGCAGTTAGCCAAACAAGATGACAAGATAGATTACACATATTTCTTCCAGGATTGCTATAAACCATGAGGCTGGTGGCACCTTAATTGGGGAGGACGGGCTCGTGGTAATGGCTGGAGCGAAATAAGTGAAATGGTATTAAATACATCAAACACATGGATTCCATGTGTTTAATGCCATTCCATGTGCTTCATTCTAGACATTATTATGAGCCATCCTCCCTTTAGCAGCCTCCACTGCAATAAACAGATATCCCACATTTCTGGTTAGTCCATAACTTGTTTCCTGGTTGAGGCAGGGCACGTTTACAGCAACACAATCTCACACTCAATTTGTGTTAATATTTACAAAAATATTACAGCAGATGTTGTGCGTTTCTGTTTGGCTTAATTCATGTGAAAATACACACAATTTTGTGCGACTTAATTCGTAGAAAAATACATTTTGGGAGCAAACTTCAATATTTTGAAAGTTAATGGATCAATGCATTTTGGGCAATGGTGTTCAACACTGCCTTTTTTGTGTCCCACATTTATTTATATCAAAAACAAAGATGTTAACAAGCCAATATTGTTAATGCCGTGGAAAATTCAAATCAAGTGAGAAAGACTTTGTCATTTCTTCCTCGAAAACAATCCTGTCTCGGAGCTCTACGGACAATTCCTTCAACCTCATGGTTTGGTTTTTGCTCTGACATGCACTGTGAACTGTGGGACATTATATAGACAGGTGTGTGCCTTTCCAAATAATGTCCAATCCATTGAATTTACCACAGGTGGACTCCAATCAAGTTGTAGAAACATCTCAAGGACGATCGATGGAAACAGGATGCATCTGAGATACATTTAGAGTCTCATAGCAAAGGGTTCGAATACTTATGTAAATTTGGTATTTCTGTTTTTTGTGTGTTTTTTAAAATAAATTTGCAAAAATGTATAAAAATCTGTGTTCCCTTTATCATTATGGGGTAGGTAGATTGATGTGGGGGAAAAAAAGGTGAATATGTCACGACTTCCGCCAAGGTTGGCTCTCCTGCCAGTTCAGGCGGTGCTCGGCGGTCGTCGTCACCGTCCTACTAGCCACTACTGATCCCTTTTCGTGTATCTGTTGGTTTTGTCTGATTGGTTTCACCTGTGTGTTGTTTAGTTAATTAGTGTCTGTATATAATGTAGGTTGTCCCGCCCTTGTTTTGTGCGGGATTGTTTATTTTGTCATCTATGTCTGTCAGTGTATCTTCTGTTCTTATTCTCCGGTTCGTCTTTTATCCTGTGTTGGATTTTTCACCCTGTGTGTATTGGGTTGACCATGGTTCTTGTTCACCGGAGAATAAAACTTTCATATCGCTATCTGCTCTCTGCGCCTGATTCCACCCACCTTGATTAGAGGTGACAAAATCATGCACCACCATGGAATCAGCAGGAGCAGCAGCGTCTCCTCTCCCATCGATGGAAGAGAGGGTCCTCCATAATACCAGCGTGCTTCACCGGATTGGTTCTGCTATGGACCAAATGATGGAGAGAATGGATCGATGGGAGAGGAGTGGCCTCCCCACCTCATCTCCAGCAACCCCTTCTCCAGCACCTCCTGTTTCTGCGACCACATCTGGCTCCGGAGCTCTTCGGCTGACACTCCCACGGGAGTTTGACGGATTGGCGGCTGGGTGCCAGGGTTTCCTCCTTCAGCTGGATCTATACCTGGCTACCGTGCGTCCTGCTCCCTCTGGAGAGGAGAGCGTGTGCGCCCTCGTCTCCTGCTTGACTGGGCGAGCCCTCGAGTGGGCCAACGCAGTGTGGAATGGTCCGGACTCGGCTAAGGATAATTATCCAGAGTTCACCCGCCGATTCCGAGCTGTTTTTGACCATCCACCCGAGGGTCGGGCGGCGGGTGAACGGCTGTTCCACCTGCGTCAGGAGACGAGGAGCGTACAGGATTTTGCCCTAGAGTTTAGGACTTTGGCAGCAGGAGCAGGATGGAACGACAGGGCCTTGATTGATCATTTTAGATGTAGTCTCAGGGAGGACGTCCGCAAGGAGCTGGCATGTCGGGACACCACATTCACACTGGATGGACTTATCGATCTGGCTATCCGTCTCGACAGCCTGCTGGCTGCTCGCGGGCGTTCGGATCAGGTCCTGTCGTTTCCTATCCCCAGCCCCCCTGTTCCTATCCCTATGGAATTAGGGGGTACGGCTTCGAGGGGGACCGGAGGAGGAGTGTCCTCCTGCACCAGTTGTGGTCGACGAGGGCACATGTCCGACCGGTGCTGGAGGAACTCTCTCTAGGAGTCGGGAGGACAGGCGGAACACTGCTCGATTACCCCAGGTGAGTAAGCACCAAACTCATTCAGAGCTTCCTGTCGGTCATGTGTTTGTATTGATTTCTTTCCCTGGGTTTTCCCCCTCTCTACAGCATAAGGCGCTAGTCGATTCAGGCGCAGCTGGGAATTTTATGGATCGTGGGCTTGCGTTAAGGCTAAGGATTCCCCTGGTGTTGTTAGATCGACCTTTCCCTGCGCACTCCTTAGATAGCCGACCATTAGGGTCAGGAGTAATTAGTGAGGCTACGTGCCGCTGGACATGGTAATGCAGGGTGATCATAAGGAGCAGATTAGCCTGTTCCTTATAGATTCACCTGCGTTTCCAGTGGTGTCGGGGGTTCCCTGGTTAGCTCAACACAACCCGGTGATTTCCTGGCGACAGGGGGCTCTTAAGGGGTGGTCAGAGGAGTGTTCAGGTAGGTGTATAGGAGTTGCCGTTGGTGCGACTACGGTGGAGAGTCCAGACCAAGTTTCCACCGTGCGCATTCCCTCTGAATATGCCAATTTGGCTATCGCCTTCAGTAAAGGGAAGGCGACCCAATTACCACCTCATCGTCGAGAGGACTGTGCGATAAACCTTCTGGAAAACGCTGCACTTCCTAGGAGTCACGTGTATCCATTGTCCCAGGAGGAGACAGTTGCGATGGAAACATATGTTTCTGAATCGCTGGGACAGGGGTACATTCAGCCCTCCATATCACCCGTCTCCTCGAGCTTCTTTTTTGTGAAGAAGAAGGATGGAGGTCTGCGTCCGTGTATTGATTATAGAGGTCTAAATTCCATCACAGTGGGGTTTAGTTACCCACTACCTCTCATCGCTACGGCAATGGAATCATTTCACGGGGCACGCTTCTTCACAAAACTGGACCTGAGGAGCCCGTATAATCTGGTACGTATCCGGGGAGGAGATGAGTGGAAAACCGCATTTAGTACTACTTCTGGTCATTATGAGTACTGCGTCATGCCATACGTGTTGAAGAATGCTCCAGCTATTTTCCAATCCTTCGTAGATGAGATTCTCCGAGACCTGCTCGGGCAGGGAGTGGTAGTGTACATTGATGACATCTTGATCTATTCTGCCACACGCGCGGAGCATGTGTCTCTGGTGCGTAAGGTACTTGGGCGACTACTGGAGCATGACCTGTATTGCAAGGCAGAGAAATGTGAGTTTTTCAAACAGTCCGTTTCCTTCCTAGGGTATCGTATTTCCACCTCCGGGGTGGTGATGGAGGATGATCGCATTACAGCCGTGCGTAATTGGCCGACTCCGACCACGGTGAAAGAAGTGCAGCGGTTTTTAGGGTTTGCCAATTACTACCGGAGGTTTATCTGGGGTTTTGGTCAGGTGGCTGCTCCCATCACCTCACTGCTGAAGGGACGACCGGTGTGCTTGCGCTGGTCAGCAGAGGCGGGCAGAGCTTTCAGTCGTCTGAAGGAGCTGTTCACCAATGCGCCCGTGTTGGCGCATCCGGACCCCTCTTTAGCGTTCATAGTGGAGGTGGATGCGTCCGAGGCTGGGGTTGGAGCCGTGCTGTCCCAACGCTCGGGCGTGCCATCCAAGCTCCGCCCCTGTGCTTTCTTTTTGAGCAAGCTCAGCCCAGCGGAGCGAAACTATGATGTGGGGGACCGGGAGTTGTTAGCTGTAGTCAAGGCTCTGAAGGTGTGGAGACATTGGCTTGAGGGGGCTAAATACCCTTTTCTCATCTGGACTGACCATCGTAACCTTGAGTACAGCTAAGAGACTAAATCCACGTCAGGCTCGATGGGCCATGTTTTTTTACCAGGTTCCATTTTACCCTCACATATCGGCCAGGCTCCCAAAACACCAAAGCTGACGCACTGTCTCACCTCTATGATACCGAGGAACGGTCAGTTGAGCCATTTCCCATCATTTCACCGTCATGTCTCGTGGCACCGGTGGTATGGGAGGTGGACGCTGAGATAGAGAGGGCCTCATGGTCAGAGCCGGCTCCTCCTAACTGTCCAGTAGGGACCAAGTA
Organism: Oncorhynchus masou masou; assembly: GCF_036934945.1. NCBI lineage: Eukaryota > Metazoa > Chordata > Actinopteri > Salmoniformes > Salmonidae > Oncorhynchus > Oncorhynchus masou. Next base: position 36,544,695 of record NC_088232.1, on the reverse strand, counting down.
CGTGCCGAGGGTGGTCCGGGACAAGCTGATTCGTTGGGCTCATACTCTTCCCTCCTCGGGTCATCCTGGTATCAAGAGGACAGTGCAGAGTCTGAGAGGGAGATACTGGTGGCCCACACTGGCTAAAGACGTGAGATTTTATGTCTCCTCCTGCTCAGTGTGTGCTCAGAGCAAGGCTCCTCGGCACCTGCCTAGAGGGAAATTACAACCCCTCCCCGTTCCACAACTGCCGTGGACACACTTATCGGTGGACTTTCTTACCGACCTTCCCCCATCCCAGGGAAGTACTACGATCCTGGTCGTTGTGGATCGGTTTTCTGTTGTCTCATTCCGTTGCCCGGTCTCCCTACGGCCCTGCAGACTGCTGAGGCTTTGTTTACCCATGTCTTCCGGCACTATGGGGTGCCTGAGGACATTGTCTCTGATCGGGGTCCCCAATTCACGTCCAGAGTGTGGAGGGTGTTTATGGAGAGACTGGAGGTCTTGGTTAGCTTAACCTCATGTTTTCACCCCGAGAGTAATGGGCAGGTGGAGCGCGTAAACCAGGATGTGGGCAGGTTTCTGTGGTCCTATTGTCGGGACCGGCCTGGTGAGTGGGCAAGGTATGTTCCATGGGCCGAACTAGCCCAGAACTCCTTACGCCACTCCTCTACTAACTTGTCACCTTTTGAGTGTGTGTTAGGTTACCAGCCGGTCCTGGCTCCATGGCATCAGAGTCAGACCGAGGCTCCTGCGGTGGAGGAATGGGTACAGCGCTCCAAGGACACCTGGAAAGCCGTTCAGGACTCATTACGGTTAGCAGGAGAATGGCAGAAGAGGAGCGCTGACCAGCACCGCAGTGAGACCCCCGTGTTTGCACCAGGGGACAGGGTCTGGCTCTCGACCCGAAACCTGTCCCTCTGCCTGCCCTGTCGGAAGCTGGGGCCGCAGTGTGTGGGGCCATTCAAAGTCCTGAGGAGAATAAATGAGGTGTGTTATAGGTTACAACTTCCGTTTCAGGTATCCTCAGGCCGGTGGTGGCTGGTCCCTGCAAGAAGGTTAAGCCCCCTCCGTCCCCTCTGGACATCATGTGTCGAGGCATTCTGGATTCCTCAGTGCGTGGACTTGCCCGGAGGAAAGTATTGACATTTTGGACCCTTCTCCCTTGAACTTTGCCCAGACCTCGTCCTCCGGGTTTTGCCACACATAAAGATATAAAACAGTATTTGTTTTTTGATTGGAAGAATCAACAACAAGTGGGTATTCGGCTCCCTTGAACACCTTTTGCCACACATAAAGATATAAAACAGTATTTGTTTATGAAGAATCAACAACAAGTGGGACACAATCATGAAGTGGAACGACATTTATTGGATATTTCAAACTTTTTTAACAAATCAAAAACTGAAAAATTGGGCGTGCAAAATTATTCAGCCCCCTTAAGTTAATACTTTGTAGCGCCACCTTTTGCTGCGATTACAGCTGTAAGTCGCTTGGGGTATGTCTCTATCAGTTTTGCACATCGATAGACTGAAAATTTTTCCCATTCCTCCTTGCAAAACAGCTCGAGCTCAGTGAGGTTGGATGGAGAGCATTTGTGAACAGCAGTTTTCAGTTCTTTCCACAGATTCTCGATTGGATTCAGGTCTGGACTTTGACTTGGCCATTCTAACACCTGGATATGTTTATTTTTGAACCATTCCATTGTAGATTTTGCTTTATGTTTTGGATCATTGTCTTGTTGGAAGACAAATCTCCGTCCCAGTCTCAGGTCTTTTGCAGACTCCATCAGGTTTTCTTCCATAATGGTCCTGTATTTGGCTCCATCCATCTTCCCATCAATTTTAACCATCTTCCCTGTCCCTGCTGAAGAAAAGCAGGCCCAAACCATGATGCTGCCACCACCATGTTTGACAGTGGGGATGGTGTGTTGTGGTTGATGAGCTGTGTTGCTTTTACGCCAAACATAACGTTTTGCATTGTTGCCAAAAAGTTCAATATTGGTTTCATCTGACCAGAGCACCTTCTTCCACATGTTTGGTGTGTCTCCCAGCTGGCTTGTGGCAAACTTTAAACGACACTTTTTATGGATATCTTTAAGAAATGGCTTTCTTCTTGCCACTCTTCCATAAAGGCCAGATTTGTGCAATATACGACTGATTGTTGTCCTATGGACAGAGTCTCCCACCTCAGCTGTAGATCTCTGCAGTTCATCCAGAGTGATCATGGGCCTCTTGGCTGCATCTCTGATCAGTCTTCTCCTTGTATGAGCTGAAAGTTTAGAGGGACGGCAAGGTCTTGGTAGATTTGCAGTGGTCTGATACTCCTTCCATTTCAATATTATCGCTTGCACAGTGCTCCTGGGGATGTTTAAAGCTTGGGAAATCTTTTTGTATCCAAATTCGGCTTTAAACTTCTTCACAGCAGTATCTCGGACCTGCCTGGTGTGTTCCTTGTTCTTCATGATGCTCTCTGCGATTTTAACGGACCTCTGAGACTATCACAGTGCAGGTGCATTTATACGGAGACTTGATTACACACAGGTGGATTGTATTTAACATCATTAGTCATTTAGGTCAACATTGGATCATTCAGAGATCCTCACTGAACTTCTGGAGAGAGTTTGCTGCACTGAAAGTAAAGGGGCTGAATAATTTTGTACGCCCAATTTTTCAGTTTTTGATTTGTTAAAAAAGTTTAAAATATCCAATAAATGTCGTTCCACTTCATGATTGTGTCCCACTTGTTGTTGATTCTTCACAAAAAAATACAGTTTTATATCTTTATGTTTGAAGCCTGAAATGTGGCAAAAGGTCGCAAAGTTCAAGGGGGCCGAATACTTTCGCAAGGCACTGTAACTTGTATCATTATTATAGGGCTGTGAAACCCATTGCCGAATGGCCTTAGACCGAGCATTTCTTACTGGAAATTGCTGCTGACATTGAACATAGCTTAGGGTTAGGGTATTTAATTATTTTCAGACTCTCCTACACCACTATTCCCAACATCTTATACCCCATAGGTTGCAAATAAACCCTTTTAAGCTGATTTAACTTGTATCATTATTATAGGGCTGTGATATGTGATATGCTGTGATATGCATAAAAATGACTTCATAATAACATATTACATCAGTGTATCATCATTTATCTACCTACACCATATTTGGCAGGACATCAAAAACTTTAAAAACATTTTTCGCAGTTTCGTTGTTTGCATAGTTACTGCTCTTTGCTTTTCTAGGGCAGTATAGGCCTACACTACGAGCTGAATAATGAATTCATTTTAATGCATTCATAATCAAGGCAGATGGTCATACAGACTATAGTAGGCCTACAGTAAACAGTTAGGTTGAAAGAAAGACAGTGGGGCTCATCACAATACAATGCCTGAGGCTAGTGATGCCCAGCTCGCTACCTGGATAGACACGAACAGAGCCTCTTGCATTTAAATACACATGGTATGGAATCAGATCAAATCAACTTTAATTTGTCACGTGCCGAATACAGCAGGTTTAGACCTTACCGTGAAATGCTTACTTACAAGCCCTAAACCAACAATGCCGTTTTAAGAAAAATAAGTGTTAAGAAAATATTTACTAAATAAACTGACGTGACATGCCATTAGGTACTATACTATTAGGTTACAATTTCTCCTACATTAATTCTGTCATCCTAGGAAAGTTGGAGTGGACTTTCAGCCCATTACTACAAGACTGGGTTTTTAAACTATTCACTGGATGTTTCTAAGAATTACATGTTAAGTTTGAAGAGCATCCCTTGGGATTTTAGGGCTGAAAGAAGACTGACAACAGTTTCCCAAGGATGTTCCAAAGTATGTTCTGAAGTGTTTGATGGTGCATGTTTGGGTTCTGTTCCAGAAAATGAGAGGTTATTGAAATGACTCTACCATGTCAGGACAAGTTCCTATTACACTAGCCCATATTAGACTCCTCTTATCACCTCTCAGCCACTCAGGAAATGCTGCAACAATGGGATTTACAGGAAAATGGATGCATTATTTTCCCCTGCAAGCCCACATCCGGATATACAAAAGTGAAACCAGAGCATATTATGCCATAATAAACCATATGAAATGTTCATGAATGTTCCCCCTCTGTTCGAAATCAAATGTTATTTGTCACATGCGCCGTGTGTTAAGTGTTAAGAAAGTATTTACAGAAATAAACTGAAGTAAAAAATACAAATATATAATTAACAAATAATTATGGAGCAACAATCAAATAACAATAGCGAGTCTATATATAGGGAGTACAAGTACAGAGTCAATGTGCGGGGACATCGGTTAGTTGAGTTAATTGAGGTAATATGTATACTACCGCTAAAATGTTTGGGGTCACTTAGAAATGTTCTTGTTTTTGAAAGAAAAGCACATTTCTCATTTTTTCCCCATTTTTTGTCCAGCTTCTTTAAATAGTACCCGCAAAACACCCGTCTCAATGTCAACAGTGAAGAGGCAACTCCGGGATGCTGGCCTTTTAGGCAGTTAGCAAACCATGCAACTGCATGCCCCGAAAGACCAAAGCTCGACAATCTCTGCCTCATTATAGCATGATCAACTGTATCAAAATGTCACAACCGTGTGTAGAGAAGGACCAAGGCGCGGCGAATGTTGAGTTCCACATAATTTATTAATAGTGAAACTTAACAAAACAATAAACGATCAACGACCTGTGACTACAGCGGTGCTACATACACTTACACAAAATACAATATCTCACAAACACAGGTGGGAACAAACACTACTTAAATATGATCCCCAATTAGAGACAACGATTGCCAGCTGCCTCTAATTGGGAATCATACAAATCACCAACATAGAAACATGAAAACTAGAACACGTGACGCAAAACCTTTAGCGACATCAAAGTTGGAGACTTTTATCTCCCTCACCAACTTCAAACATCTGCTATCTGAGCAGCTAACCGATCGCTGCAGCTGTACATAGTCTATCGGTAAATAGCCCACCCAATTTTACCTACCTCATCCCCATACTGTTTATATTTATTTACTTGTCTGCTCTTTTGCACACCAATATCTGTACATGACCATCTGATCATTTATCACTCCAGTGTTAATCTGCAAAATTGTAATTATTCGCCTACCTCCTCATGCCTTTTGTATACAATGTATATAGACTCTCTTTTTTTTCTACTGTGTTATTGACTTGTTAATTGTTTAATCCATGTGTAACTCTGTGTTCTTGACTGTTCACACTGCTATGCTTTATCTTGGCCAGGTCGCAGTTGCAAATGAGAACTTGTTCTCAATTAGCCTACCTGGTTAAATAAAGGTGAAATAAAAAAAGAAATATTTTAAAAAATCAATAAAAAGAGACACAGTGCTGTTTTTTGTCAAGAGCTTCAGTGATATAATTTAAAATCTTCATGGCTGCTGTAATTGTGCTATGCTTCTTCCTGAAGCCTGATTGGTACATTGATAAAATAGAGTAAGTATATAAAAACTGTTAGCTGTTCACTAACAAGAGTTTCAAGTTTTTTTCGCCAGGGGTGAGTGCTTTGAGATTAGCCTATAATTATTTAAAATAGTTGGATCCCCCTTTTTAAAAGAGGTAGGACAAATGCTCATTTTCAAATCTTTGGAATTTCATTACATTCCAGGGTTAGATTGAATAGACATGTAATTGGTTCAGCTATGAAATCAGCTGCCAGTTTTAAAAAGCAGGGATCAAGAAGATCAGTACCTGCAGGCTTTCTCTGATCTAAGGATTTCAGGGCTTTATGTACCTCCTGCAATGGCAAAAAGCTAAACATTTGACCAGCTCTCCCTGGTTCATCCACAGAGGGTTGTACAGAGACAGAGGACACTGAATCAAACAGCCTACCAGATGATACAAAGTGCTCATTGAAACAGTTCAGCATTTCAGTTTTGTCATATACAGCAACAGTGTCCTTCAATACACATGATGGTAATTAATTAACATTGCTGTTACCAGACAGACTTAATAGCCTTCCAAAACGTTATAGAGTCATTCAGGTTATCAGTGGTAACAGACATAAAATATTCAAACTTGGCCTTCCTGAGAAGAAAATAACACTTGTTTCGTAACTGCCTAAAAAGAAGCTAATCTGCATCAGAACATGATTTCCTTGCTTTAGCCCAGGCTAGACTACGTTTATGAATACTACTATGGTGTTGAACGCTGAGCTGTAGTTTTTATTTATTTTTTATTTTATTTCACCTTTATTTAACCAGGTAGGCACGTTGAAAACAAGTTCTCATTTCCAATTGCGACCTGGCCAAGATAAAGCATAGCAGTGTGAACAGACAACAACACAGAGTTCCACATGGAGTAAACAATTAACAAGTCAATAATACAGTAGAAAAATAAGTCTATAAACAATGTGAGCAAATGAGGTGAGATAAGGGAGGTAAAGGCAAAAAAAAGGCCATGGTGGCGAAGTAAATACAATATAACAAGTAAAACACTGGAATGGTAGATTTGCAGTGGAATAATGTGCAAAGTAGAGATCGAAATAATGGGGTGCAAAGGAGCAAAATAAATAAATAAATAAATACAGCAGGGGGAGAGGTAGTTTCAGAGTTTTTATAGTTTGTTTGGCAGCATAGAACTGGAAGGAGAGGCGGACTAAGGAAGAATTGGTTTTGGGGGTGATCAGAGAGAAATACCTGCTGGAGCGCGTGCTACAGGTGGGTGCTGCTATGGTGACCAGCGAACTGAGATAAGGAGGAACTTACCTAGCAGGGTCTTGTAGATGACCTGGAGCCAGTGGGTTTGGCGACGAGTATGAAGCGAGGGCCAGCCAACGAGAGCGTACAGGTCGCAGTGGTGGGTAGTATATGGGCCTTTGGTGACAAAACGGATGGCACTGTGATAGACTACATCGAATGTATTGAGTAGGGTATTGGAGCCTATTTTTTAAATGACATCGCCGAAGTCGAGGATCGGTAGGAAGGTCAGTTTTACAAGGGTATGTTTGGCAGCATGAGTGAAGGATGCTTTGTTGCGAAATAGGAAGCCAATTCTAGATTTAACTTTGGATTGGAGATGTTTGATGTGAGTCTGGAAGGAGAGTTTACAGTCTAACCAGACACCTAGGTGTTTGTAGTTGTCCACATATTCTAAGTCAGAACCGTCCAGAGTAGTGATGTTGGATGGGCGGGCAGGTGCAGGTAGCGATCGGTTGAAGAGCATGCACTTAGTTATACTTGTACTTCAGAGCAATTGGAGGCCACGGAAGGAGAGTTGTAGGGCATTGAAGCTTGTCTGGAGGATTGTTAACACAGTGTCCAAAGAAGGGCCAGACGTATACAAAATGGTGTCGTCTGCGTAGAGATGGATCAGAGACTCACCAGCAGCAAGAGCGGCATCATTGATGTATACAGTAGTCAATGAATAGCATTCTCACATAGGTGTTCCTTTTGTCCATGTGGGAAAGGGCAGTGTGAAGTGCAATAGAGATTGCATCATCTGCGGATCTGTTGGGGCGGTATTCAAACTGGAGTGGGTCAAGGGTTTCTGGTATAATGGTGTTGATGTGAGCCATGACCAGCATTTGAAAGCACTTCAGGTCTACAGATGTGAGAGCTACGGGTCGGTAGTCATTTAGGCAGGTTACCTTGGTGTTCTTGGGCAAAGGGACTGGGGTTGCAAAGGGTCAGAAACTTTTTTCTATAATTTTTCTATACATTTTCCATGGGAAGTTAAGCCTGGGAATTTGGGTTATTTTACTTAAATTCATCAAAAACATTAGCTTATCACAGTGAACCTTTTTTTTGTGGGAAACACATATGGCAATTCTAGGTCTTGTGGCATATTTTGGTTGAACTATATCCAATTAAAATTGGAATTGCAACCCTTTGCATGCACAGTGTATTCTTCCATCACATGTACAGCTGGTTCTCACTATCTTGCACACTAATGAGAAGCTATTGAGCCCACACTACTACACTGTCTGAGCCAAGGACTACATGCTTTCTGGTAAGTTTTGATTACAATACTGGGTGGGGTGAATATATTTTATATGACATACATTATTTTTTGTTAACTAGTAAATAGTAGCCTACAACAAAGTGTGTTTAAATCATTTCTAACTTCTTAACAATTTCTACTAGTTCGTTTTTGCTACCATGTGGGTGTTAGCTTGCTTGAGCCTGCTAACTGAGGAGTGTTAATTGAAATGTTTCCATACATGTTCATTTTAAAACATTTATCTTACACAGGAGTTGTTTAATCTAACTTCTTAACTATTTATCTGTACATGGAATTGTGTGTTTTTTTTTACACATTTCTTTCTAATCTTTACAGGAAATGCCATCATTCTGTTACCGTTGTTTTACAGTTTTTTCAAATGTATGTTAATATAATATATGCCATTTAGTAGACACTTTTATCCAATGCAATTTACATTGGCAAACATTTCACATTCAGGTGGTCCCTGGAATCGAAACCAATATCCTGGCATTGCAAGCACCATCTTCTAGCAACTACCATACTGTACCAGACTGACCAATATAATATTACTATAATGGCCAGTCTGGTACAGTTTACATATAACACATTTTTTCATTATTTTCAAAGTTTCCATATAACAATGATATCTGAAACTGATCACATTAATGTCAGGAAAATTATTCGAATATAACAAACTAAAAAACATACAATCAAAATGATTGCAAAGGTCAAAACCTACAATTATATTTCACAATTATTATGCGAGTCCGTAATAAATTGTTTAGTGCACTTTAACTACACCTCCCATGATGCATTGTTTTCAGGAAGTGGATGCGTCCGAGTTGAAAGTTCAAAACGTCCAACCCAAATGCTACAACAACAAACATATTCAGGACGTTGATATTACGTTTGTTTTGGCATTTTATTGTAATAAATAAAGATAAAATGACAGGAAATAAGGCGAAAGACCTTTTGCAGATGGACCTGTATGGTCTACTGGGTATAGAAGGCACAGCGACGGCGAAAGAGGTGAGTGATAGCTAGTTAACTTGCTAAGATTCTAACTACGCTAGCTAGCTAACGTAATTGAAAGTAAAACACGTAACTACACGTTAATCATTATACACAATGAGTAAAACGATAACTTGGGTATATACACGGCGTACCAGTACCGAGTCGATGTACAAGGTATATATGGTCATAAAAGTAGGAATAAAGTGACAGATAATGAACAGTAGCAGCAGTCACAATAGTTAGTGCAAAAATGGGTCGGTCAATGCAGATAGTCTGGGGTAGCTGTTTGGTTAACTATTTAGCAGTTTTATGGCTTGGGGTAGAAGCTTTTCAGAGTCCTGTTGGTTCTAGACTTGGTGCATCGGTACAACTTGCCCTGTGTGTTCTACGAGTAAAATATCTTCGCATGGCCACTAAGTGGCAGCATAGTACCATTCACAATTCTATGTTTTTTAAATGTTCATTTTTTTTACATTTTATTTTTAAATTCATTATACAAAAATCAACTTACATTGCTATATCAAACATGTTTAACAAAACAAAACACAGGTATTAACAAGAAAATACTCAAACATACAAAAAATATCAATAATATAATACAAAAAAACAACTAAACAGTTTTAGTGCAATTGTATTCACTCTGAAAAAAATCTTATTATAATGATTCAGGAAGATTTTATTCTTGTTATTAACTCGGGTTAATGTTTTAATAAGATAATTAAATTCAGTCCGAAAAATGTGTAATTTTGGTATAGAATTTTTGAATTTTTGTTTGTGTATGAAGTATTTGGCAACAAGAATAAAAGAAATTAACAATCATTTCAGTGGTCTTGTTATGATTGCAATAGTAACATATTACATCTTTCATGTCAAAAACATAGACCGTGTTCATAATGGTAAATAAGTATTTTGCAATGTTTTCCCAAAATTCTGACACAAATTTACAGTCAAAGAACAAGTGAGACAGATACTCACCTTCTTTTTCACAGAAAACGCAGATATCATCAATAGCCACAAATTTGGATATAATGGAATTTCATGGATATATCTTAGGTAAAATTTTGAAGTGCACTTCCGTAACTTTGTTTGGTATGCAGTATTTGTAAGGCCTTAACCATGCATTTTTCCAGACAATATCGGGAATAAGCATGTTCCAGAAAAGATTTCCTCTCGGTGTGAATGAAGAATTTGTCTTATATTTATTACAACAAGATCTCTCAAGTAAGCCCACACCTTTCAATCTGAGTTCTGGATAAACTTTGATCATTCCCAAAATTAAGATGACTTTTCATAAGTGTAGTTAGACCACTGGGAACGGCGTAGATCACAGAAATAAACTCTCTGAAAGGTATTAAACTCTTTCAATGTTATAAATTGTTAATATGTGAGAATATTACCCTTGTTGTCGAAAATATCAAGAACAAAGTCAATATTCCTCTCATGCCAGCTGGGGTGTAACAATGACTTATTCCTTACAGTTATGTCTGAATTATTCCACAAAAGAGCTTTATGTGGGGAAAGATTGTGCAGGAAACATATTTTCCAGGCCATTAAAGCTTGTTGGTGAAACCTAGCCAATTTAGCAGGTAATCTTTCAGGAATATAATTACATTTCAGTAAAACTTGAAGACCTCCCAATTTATTAAACACATTATTTGGAATGAAATACCATATTGAATCAGCATTGAGCAAACATTTTTTCAACCAGTTTATCTTGAAAGTGTTATTTATGTCAACAAAATCCAACACTTCTAGACCGCCTTCAGCTCTTTTGTTAGAAAGGACAGATTTTTTTTTAATTTGAGACTTTTTCCAGATTAAGTCAAGAAAGGTCTTATTGATCTCTTTACAAGTAGCTGGATTTACACATAACGATAATGAGGGTACACAAAACGAGATGGTCCCTCTGCCTTGGACAGAAGTACTCTCCAAAGTATAGAAAGATATCTTTGTAGCCAATTATTAAATATATTTTTAGTTCTCTTACATTTAGGAGAGAAATTCAAATGTCTGACTAAGTGTTTTTTTGACAGATGTATTCCTAAATATTTAACACAGTCCTTTACAGGAATATTTTATATTTCTTTATCATCAGAGTCATAAACATAAGATTTCATATTTAGAAACATTCAGCATTAATCCTGATGCAATAGAAAATGCAGTTATAGCATTAAGGGCATGGGCGACCTTGTCTTTGTCTCTTAAAAACTTCTTAGGGCTGAGATCTCGTTAACTGGATCGATATGACAACAGCCAGTGAAAGTGCAGGGCGCCAAATTCAAACAACAGAAATCTCATAATTAAAATTCCTCAAAAATAACAGTATTTTATACCATTTTAAAGGTAATCTTGTTGTTTAATCCCACCACAATGTCCGATTTCAAATCGGCTTTACAGCGAAAGGACCACAAACGATTATGTTATGTCAGAGCCAAGTCACAGAAAAACACAGCCATTTTCCAGCCAAAGAGGGGAGTCACAAAAATCAGAAATAGAGAGAGAATTAATCACTAACCTTTGATGATCTTCATCAGATGACACTCGTAGGACTTCATGTTACACTACATGTATGTTTCGTTCGATAAAGTTCATATTTATATAAAAAAAATCGCAGTATACATTGGCTCGTTATGTTCAGTAGCTCCAAAAACATCTGGTGATTTTGCAGAGAGACACATCAATTTACAGAAATACTCATTATAAATGTTGATGAAAATACAAGTGTTATACATGGAACTTTAAATAAACTTCTCCTTAATGCAACCACTGTGTCAGATTTCAAAAAAGCTTTACGGAAAAAGCAAACCATGCAATAATCTGAGTACGGCGCTCAGAGACGCAACAAGCCAAAAAGATATCCGCCATATTGTGCAGTCAACAGAAGTCAGAAATAACATTATAAATATTCACTTACCTTTGATGATCTTCATCAGAATGCACTCCAAGGAATCCCAGTTCCACAATAAATGTTTGTTTTGTTCGATAATGTCCATCATTTATGTCCAAATAGCTACTTTTGTTAGCGCGCTTTGTAAACAAATCCTAAGTCACGAAGCACGTTCACTAGGAGCAGACGAAATGTCAAAAAGTTCCGTTACAGTCCGTAGAAACATGTCAAACAATATATAGAATCAATCTTTAGGATGTTTTTAACATAAATCTTCAATAATATTCCAACCGGAGAATTTCTTTGTCTTCAGAAATGCAATGGAATGGGAGCTACCTCTCACGTGAACGAGTGTCACAAGTTTGTGGCACTCTACCAGACCACTGACTCAAAGAGCCCTTATAAGCCCCTCCTTGACAGTAGAAGCCTCAAACAAGTTTCTAAAGACGGTTGACATCTAGTGGAAGCCTTAGGAAGTACAACATGACCAATATCCCACTGTATCTTCAATAGGGAATGAGTTGAAAATCAACCAACCTCAGATTTCCCACTTCCTGGTTTGATTTTTTTTCTCAGGTTTTTGCCTGCCATATGAGTTATGTTATACTCACAGACATCATTCAAACAGTTTTAGAAACGTCTGAGTGTTTTCTATCCAAAAATAATAATAACATGCATATAATAGCAACTGTGACTGAGTAGCAAAAGATTCAGTATCAACAGAAGTGTACGACAGGGATGCCCAATTTTGCCATTTTTATTCATTTTGGTTGGTCATTTTGGAACTAAGAGGCCTATCCCAAACCATGAAAAACAGCCCCAGACCATTATTCTTCCTCCACCAACTTTACCGTTGGCACTATGTATTCGGGCAGGTAGCGTTCTCCTGGCATCTGCCAAACCCAGATTTGTCCGTCGGACTGCCAGATGGTGACGCGTGATTCATCACTCCAGATAACGCGCTTCCACTGCTCCAGAGTCCAATGCCGGTGAGCTTTACAGCACTCCAGTCGAAGCATGCATTGCGCATGGTAATCTTAGGCTTGTGTGCAGCTGCTCAGCCATAGAAACCCATTTCATGAAGCTCCTGACAAAGTTCTTGTGTTGACGTTCCTTCCAGAGGCAGTTTGGAACTCGGTAGTGAGTGTTGAAACCGAGGAAAGATGATTTTTACGCGCTAAGTGCTTTAGCACTTGGTGGTCCCGTTCTGTGAGCTTGTGTGGCCTATCACTTCACAGCACCTACAGTTGACCGGGACAGCTCTAGTCCAGCAGAAATTTGACAAATTTACTTGTTGGAAAGGTGGCATAATATGACGATGCCATGTTGAAAGTCACTGGGCTCTTCAGTAAGGTCATTCTGCTGCCAAATCAAATTTGATTGGACACCTACATGTGATTTGCAGATGTTATTGTGGGTGTAGTGAAATGCTTGTGCTTCTAGCTCCGACAGTGCTGTAATATCTAACAAGTAATATATACCCTACAACATATACCCTATACACACATCTAAGTAGGAATTAATTAAGACTATATACATATGGACAAGCGATGTCAGAGCGGAACCAGACTAAGATACAGTAGAATAGAATACAGTATATACATATGAGATGAGTAATGCCAGACATGTAAACATTATTAAAGTGACTAGTTTTCCATTCCTTAAAGTGGCCAGTGATTTCTAGTGTATGCCTAATAGGCAGCTGCCTCTAATGTGCTAATGATGGCTGTTTAACAGTCTGATGGCCTTGATATAAGCTGTCTTTCAGTCTCTCGGTCCCAGCTTTGATGTACCTGTACTGACCTCGCCTTTTAGATGATAGCCAGGTGAACAGGCAGTGGCTCGGGTGGTTGATGTCCTTGATGATCTTTTTGGCCTTCCTGTGACATCGGGTGCTGTAGGTGTCCTGGAGGGTGAGTAGTTTTCCCCTTGTAATGTGTTGGGCAGACTACACAACCCTCTGGGAAGTCTTGCGGTTGCGGGGGGTGCAGTTGCCATACCAGGCGGTGATACAGCCCGACAGGATGCTTTCAGTTGTGCATCTGTAAAAGTTTGAGGGTTTTAGGTGACAAGCCAAATTTCTTCAGCCTCCTGAGGTTGAAAAGGCTCTGTTGCACCTTCTTCACTACACTGTCTGTGTGGGTGGTCCATTTAAGTTTGTCAGTGATGTGTACGCCAAGGAACTTGAAGCTTTCCTTCTCCACTGCGCTCCCGTCACTGTAGATGGGGGGGGGCAGCCTCTGCTCTTTCCTGAAGTCAACAATCATCTCCTTTGATTTGTTGACGTTGAGTGAGAGGTTATTTTCCAGGCACCACACTCCCTGAGCAGCCCTCAGCACCCCTATGTAGGCTGTCTCGTCATTGTTGGTAATCAAGCCTACTACTGTTGTGTCATCTGCTAACTTCATGACTGTTTTGGAGGTGTGCTTGGCCGCGTAGTCATTGGTGAACAGGGAGTACAGGAGGGGGCTGAGCACGCACCCTTGTGGTGCCCCAGTGTTGAGGATCAGCGGAGTGGAGGGGATGCTTCCGACATTCACCACCTGGTGGTCGGCCCGTCAGGAAGTTCAAAACCCGCACAGGGCCAGGGCCTCGAGGTTAATGATGAGCTTGGAGGGTACTATGGTGTTGAATGCTGAGCTATAGTCGATGAACAGCATTCTTACATAGGTATTCCTCTTGTGCAGGTGGAATAGGGCAGTTTGCAGAGTGATGGCGATTGCATCATCTGTGGATCGATTGGGGCGATAAGAAAATCAAAGTGGGTCTAGGGTGACAGGTAAGGTAGAGGTAATATGATCCTTGACGAGTCTCTCAAAGCACTTTGTGATGACAGAAGTGAGTGCTATGGGGCGATAGTCATTTAGTTCAGTTACCTTAGCTTTCTTGGGTACAGTAACAATGGTGGCCATCTTGAAGCATGTGGGGACAACAGACTGGGATAGGGAGAGATTGAATATGTCCGTAAACACACCAGCCAGCTGGTCTGCACATGCTCTGAGGATGCGGCTAGAGATGCCGTCTGGGCCAGCAGCCCTGCAAGGGTTTTACTCACGTCTGCCACGGAGAAGGAGAGCCCACAGTCCTTGGTATCGGGCCGCGTCGGTGGCACTGTGCTATCCTCAAAGCGTGCAACGAATGTGTTTAGCCTGTCCAGAGGCAAGACATCGGTCTCGGCGATGTGGCTGGTTTTCCTTTTGTAGTCCGTGATTGTCTGTAGTCCCTGCCACATACGTCTCGTTTCTGAGCCTTTGAATTGCGACTCCATCTATATACTGACGTTTAGCTTGTTTGATTTCCTTGTGGAGTGAATAACTACAATGCTTATATTCTGCCGTATTACCAGTCACCTTGACATGGTTAAATGCAGTGGTTCATGCTTTCCTTTTCATGCGAATGCTACCATCTATTCACGATTTCTGGTTAGTGTAGGTTTTAATTGTCACAGTGGGTACTACATCTTCTATACACTTCCTTTATAAACTCAGTCATCGTATCTGTGTATGTGTCTAGATTATTTTTGCAAGCTTCCTGGAACATATCCCAGTCCACGTGATCCAAACAATTCTGAGGCTTGGATTCCGTTTGGTCAGACCAGTGTTGAATAGTTTGATGCACGGGTACTTCCTGTTTGAGGTTCTGCCTATATGACGGGAGGAGCAAGATGGAGATGTGGTCAGATTTGCCGAAAGGAGGTCGGGGGAGGGCCTTGTAAGCATTCCGGTGGTTACAAGCTGGTGGTTCCTTTTAACATGCGTCTTCAATATTCCCGGGTAAGAAGTTTTAGGTTGTAATTATTATAGTAATTATAGGACTATTTCTCTCCATACCATTTGTATTTCATTAACCTTTGACTATTGGATGTTCTTATAGGCACTTCAGTATTGCCAATGTAACAGTATAGCTTCCGTCCCTCTCGCTGGGCTCGAACCAGGAACACAACGACAATAGCCACCCTCGAAGCAGCGTTACCCATGCAGAGCAAGGGGAACAAATACTCCAAGTCTCAGCGTGTGACGTTTGAAACGCTATTAGCGTGTACCCCGCTAACTTGCTAGCCATTTCACTTCGGTTACACCAGCCTCATCTAGGGAGTTGATAGGCTTGAAGTCATAAACAGCGCAATGCTTGACGCACAACGAAGAGCTGCTGGCAAAACACACAAATGCTGTTTGAATGAATGCTTACGAGCCTGCTGCTGCCTACCACCGCTCAATCAGACTGCTCTATCAAATCATAGACTTAGTTATAACATAATAACACACAGAAATACGAGCCTTAGGTCATTAATATGGTGGAATCCAGAAACTATCTCGAAAACAAGACGTTTATTTTTTCAGTGAAATACGGAACCGTTCTGTATTTTATCTAAGGGGTGGCATACATTAGTCTAAATATTTCTGTTACATTGCACAACCTTTAATGTTATGTCATAATTACGTAAAATTCTGGCAAATTAAGCAGCCCAAACTGTTGCATATACACTGACTCTGCGTGCAATGAACACAAGAGAAGTGACACAATTTCACCTGGTTAATATTGCCTGCTAACCTGGATTTCTTTTAGCTAAATATGCAGGTTTTAAAATATATACTTCTGTGTATCGATTTTAAGAAAGGCATTGATGTTCATGTTTAGGTACACATTAGAGTACATTAGAGCAATGATACGCACCGCATCAATTATATGCAACGCAGGACACGCTAGTTAAACTAGTAATATCATCAACCATGTATAGTTAACTAGTGATTATGATTGATTGATTGTTTTTTATAAGATAAGTTTAATGCTAGCTAGCATACTTACTTTGGCTTACTGCATTCGCGTAACAGGCAGTCTCCTCGTGGAGTGCAATGAGAGGCAGGTGGTTAGAGCGTTGGACTAGTTAACTGTAAGGTTGCAAGATTGAATCCCCCGAGCTGACAAGGTGAAAATCTGTTGTTCTGCCCCAGAATGAGGCAGTTAACCCACCGTTCCTAGGCCGTCATTGAAAATAAGAATGTGTTCTTAACTGACTTGCTTAGTTAAATACAGATTAAATAAAGGTGTAAAAAAATCGGTGTCCAAAAATACAGATTTTCCGATTGTTCTGAACTTGAAATCGGCCCTAATTAATCGGCCATTTCAATTAATCAGTCAACCTCTACACTCCACGTATCAAGCACTGTTTGAGGAGCATGGTCTCGCTGCCCAACTGTTGATATTCTGCCCAAACTCTGTATGTCATGGGCTTTCAAATCTTGTTCCTGCAGCTACCCAGTGCTTAATTTGGGAAACCAAGTGAAATCTGTTCGGGAACATCAATAGTAACAAGTTTTCGCAACTAAACATATTTCACTGAACTGTTTCAATCCATCTGCGCGCTGAAGAATGATATAAAGGAGTGAGAGGAGGAGATGGAAATGCATGGTGGTGAGATTCTGTATAGCTGAAGATAATGTGTCACTCAATTAATTCTGAAAATAAATGTCCCTATTACTAGGCTACTCTAAATCAAATACAAATTCACTAATTGTAGTCTTAACAGCAAGCCACCCTGCATAATCCATAAACCAACAGCATCGCCTAGGGCCATGTCCTCTACCAGACTCATGGATAGACATTTTGGTGCACAAGTCCATTCAGTATGCATAATAATGCAGTCCTCACTCAAAGGAGATGAGTCAAATTTGTTTAATTTTGGAGTATAGGCTAGACCAATTATGTACCAAAGATTTATTTAATCAATTTTGATTTGTTTTTCTTCCATGCATAATGTGCGGTAGGCTATGTATTGTATAATGGCACAATCATAGTTTTAATTCAGTTTATTTTGGGGCTTGGGCTCATAAACCTTGCATATGCATAAGCTCTAATATGCATATGGCTGTTTTTTAAAATGAATTATCACCTTAGAAAGCACTTTCTGTTGTGTTAGGCTTCGAAACAACATCCACAACAACCATGTTTTACACTGTTTCAAACTGCTGTTGAACTTCTTTCTTCAACTTGATTATCACAGTGAGGTGAGTTTAAAAAGTATGATAGGCCTACTGTTTTGATAATTGTTTGATGTGAATGTCCATTGCATTGATGTCAGAGTGCTTCCTTAGAGGGACAATAGAGCCCTGAGTACCAGACTTAGGACCCGATGGTGGTTAGCAAGTTGGGTACTACCAAAGCATGTCCAGAGTGTGCAGAAGGAGATTATCATGACTCAATGGTAACGTGCAATTTTACTGCGGTCATGACTGCCGATGTGGGTTACAATACAGTCTCCGAAACAGCCTAAGGGACCTACCTGAATTTGTCCAATAGAAACGCTTGTTTTGCTGTTTGCTTCCATTTGGTTCTTAAACGGTTTCCGTAATGAATACACCCCTGGCATAGCATATGAAGGAAACATGCAGATGCAGGGCAACACCACCTGGACCAGATGTCTTTTGAAATAACAAATCATGCTTATAAACCTAGCCAATAGATCATGTTGCCACTGTCTCTGGTAGCACTATTCTCTCAAGTTATTTCAAAACGGGACTGGTTGAGCCAGCATTTGGATCAATTCAAGAAACAAATGATCTGCCTCAATATATTTTGTTTGCAGATCATAAATTGTACTGCAATCTGCATGTTCAACAAGTATCATGTTTGATTGCTTGCTCAAGCAAAAGGCTGCTCCACCCAATTGAAACAGAATGTAACAGGTTAGTCTGATTTGATTTTTATGTGCAGACATAGGTATTGGGTTTACTCTGTGAAGATTCCACTTCCCTTGTCCCATTTTAGCTGCTCAGATTCATGCTCCATGGGTGATAAGCCTACATGGGTGTCCCTAAATCCAGTAATTTTCACAACCACATTCTTGTTAAGTTTCCAGCTCTCAAAATCCGCAGGCCAGAAGAAAATTAACATTGCTGCCAAATTGAGGGAAGAACTTAATTTCTTAATCGGATTTCAAAGTCCCATCCGCCCCAGAGGAGTATGTTGGGGAAGTTAGTGGTTGTGGCTTTGACAGAAAGAGTCCCCGAAATGGAGAGTCAAGTTCTGTGAGGTCTACTGATGGTCAGGATAGATAGTTTGCTGTAGTACGTACACAAGTGAGCGTGTGGAGACTGGAAGGCCTTAAAACTAAGTGGTGAAATCTATGAAGACAGCTACTTTGTCGCAGTTGTTTTTGCCCAATGCTACACCAGCAGGACTGCTGTTTATCATTGAGAGAGGAATTACCCCTCCAAGGACATGTTAATGTGGGCTTACCACAACTTGTAAACCATTCCCTGACGTATGCCGGCTTCCTGTTACTCCTCCTGGTTTGAATGATCTGTCGTTATCTCTGGTATCGAAATTCCTCTCATTTTGGGTTCCTGATATTATAGCCAGGGAGCTGGAGTTGGTAGCTCGGAACCTGTGGTTTATGCACATCACTGAGTGACTCGTTATCTGGAAGCAGATTTAAAAAAAAAACGTTCTCCCTAGAATTAGTATATTACCGTAATGTTCTTCTGTTTGAGTGTCCCATTTTCTGAGGGTTAGGATAATATTCCATCAATGTCCCACCAAACATACACAGAACATGGTTGCCCTGATCTTAGAATGTAACATATTAATGTTCTAGACACGTTTCATGGGAATGATGCAAGAACATTTCTGTGCATCAGTTGTCAGGAAAAAAAAGTAACATGACTAACATGTCATTGTAGATTTGCAAGCACACAGAGATAATTTCACGCAAGCACAGCTACATTTCGAGAGAGCGCAGGCAAGTATACCGAGAAATGGGAGATGCTGTGCTCTACACTTTACTTCTTGCTCTCAATTCCACTTTCTGGCCAATCAACATTTGTGTCTGAGCTCTCAACTATCTCTGTTCCTCAACATGATCCTCTGTGCCCTTAAGATTTTTATCTGAACTTAGAACTCTCTCCACCCGCGCTCAACATTATTTTCCACGTTCTTGACATGCCCCCATGCGAACTTCAAATTGTGAGACTGAAATTACACCATAGTTTTCGCTCACAAGACTGTCACTGACTGGAAGTTTTTTGTTTGTCACCCCATTCTTGGTAAACCCTAGACACTGCCGTGCGTGAAAAGCCCAGGAGGGCAGCCATTTCTGAGATACTGGATCGTTTTGCCCATTCTAACATTCAATCGAACAGTAACTGAATGCCTCAACGCCTGTCTGCCTGCTATATATAACCAGCCACGTGACTCACTATCTGTAGGAGCGATCAATTTTTGTGAATGGGGTGGTGTACCTAATAAACGGTCCGGTGAGTGTATAGTGCTAAGAATGTGACAGTAGGGTGACTCCCCTAGCCGGTCTCGAAACCAGGCCACCAGCACCAATGACTAACGCCCTAACCACTTTCCCAATAAGGGATATCTGTAGGGCATGTGCTTATTAGGCCAGTATAGTTAGGCACTGTCCAGAAGAAACCCTAACCCCTCGTCCTTGGGCACTTGTGTAGATGTAAAACAACTTGATAGATGTAAGTAATAGGGAAAATGCACTTTGAAGTGTACTTTTAACAGAGCTGAGATTTACTTAGGGAAATATTTTATTTATAATAGTGATTCAGGAGTATTATTAAAACAGGTTAATATGCCCCACCAACATTGGACAACTATACAGAATTCCCTTAAATTGCTGAAATAAGTGAATAAAATCAATGATGAGAGTATAGTCAGATTTAACTGATACCTTACATGGTGGCGTAGCATGAAGTTCAGTGTACCATGTACCATGAACCAAGAGGTTGTGAGTTCCCAACCCAGGCGAGGAGATGTTGAATAATAATTATTGATTAATTCGACATGCAAAATGCAATCATGTATATCAAAATGTGTAAAATATGTAAATTGAAAACCCATATGCATATTAACCACTGTGTGTGTGAGTATCAATAATCCTTGCTAACAGAAAAGACTAATGAATGGATCATTGGTTCACCAATCAGGGCTTTTATTGGCTCGGCAACAGTAACAAGACTGTGTGTGTGTGTGTGTGTGTGTGTGTGTGTGTGTGTGTGTGCATACATACTACAGTTCAAAAGTTTCACTTAGAAATGTCCTTGTTTTTGAAAGAAAAGCACTTTTTGTCCATTAAAATAACATCAAATTGATCAGAAATACAGTGTAGACATTGTTAATGTTGTAAATTACTATTGTAGCTGGAAACGGCTGATATTTAATGGAATATCTACATAGGCGTACAGAGGCCCATTATCTGCAACCATCACTCCTGTGTTCCAATGGCACGTTGTGTTAGCTAATCCAGTTTTATAATTTTAAAAGTGTGCATTTTGGGAGCTGAACTGCAATTATATCTTACTATTTTAATGGACAAATTTGATTTTCTTTCAAAAAGAAGAATTTCTAAGTGATTTCTAAGTGACCCCAAACTTTTGAACTGTAGTGTATATTTTTTTTATAAACATGCTTTTGCAACTTTCCCAAGAAACGGGTCTATGTTCTGTTTGTGTTTGGTTGGACATTGATGGAATATTCTCCTAACCCTCAGAACTGGACACATGAATGTTCTTGCAATGTTCCCATGAAACGTGTCTAGATTTATTAGGATCCCCGTTAGCCGACACCAATGGCGACAGCTAGTAAAGATCTTAAGTTCTGAAAACATGTTAACCACGTTCTGGATAATTTAAATTGGACATTAAGGGAATGGTCTCTTGTAAACATTCCTAGCACATCACCGGAACATTCCTATGAAATTGTTAATTAATGACCTAATGTGACTCTTAAGGGAACATTCTCTAAAGTTGTGGGAATGTTCGTTGTTAGCTTGAGCTATCACTTTTCAGCCACATCGTCATGCATATCTGCAGGGATAAACATGTGACTGTTTTACTTACTATGAGAGCAGAAGAAGGGAAAAGACTGGACCCATTTTAGGCACAAACAAATTCAATGAGATTTAGCTACTGTATGTGGCTTGCTGGTGTTATTTCTGTTGGCTAATAGAGCACAATATAGCGTGACTGTGTCCACATATAAAACAATCTAGCTGTCTGAGTTCTGTGCAGACATTCAGCAGCAGATGTCTTTGTGGATGTTATCATGACACGCAGCGATTGCATGTGGAACTCCTTCCTCTCATTCCTATCGCTCTTCGTGTCTGGCGCCCTGACTGCAGTAACATTTGGGCTCCATAGCACAAACAGCTGTAACTCATGGTACTGTAGCATAGCTAGCTGAGGGAGTGCAGGGGAATAGAGTGACACTTATCCTACCCCTGTGCTCTGCTGCCTGCATCCATGCAGAAGAAGACACTCTCCTTGGGTGGGTGGGTGGGTGGCTAACTTAGCTGGCCCTTGGCAGGCTCCACTCACGCTAATTGTATCACTGTCCCAAACAAATGTTCCTGTCAGGCGAGCTATGCTCGCTCAGTGTGCATTTTGGGAGCTGAACTGCAATTATATCTTACTAGGCAGACGCACGCACACACAGTTTCCACTCTATACCCCCATGCTCTGTAGCTCTTATCATTTTGTTTTCTTTCTCCCTTGTACTCCTTCTCCTTCTTACACTCCCTCTATCTTTTTCTCTAGCTGATCATTTCATATAAAGGCCAGATCAGTGTAATTTAGGAAGATGGCCCCATGGCAAAGCAGGCAGCTACCAAATCAACCACCCATGTGGGTTCTGTTGGGGCCCTGCTGGGGCAGTGCTGTGGTTGCTGGGGCCAGTTGTCAGCTGTAATAGTCACCACAGACTGGGGTAATGAGGACAAGGTGTGGGCATGCAGTAAAGACTGTGGCAGGCAGCGGGTGGCAGAGAGAGCTTGATTTCATCAGGCACCAACCATTGGGCTACTGTGTGCCTGCTGGTACTGCAAGTAAAGTACAGTAACCCACTGCTTAGGAGTGAGGGATGGGCTTGATTCTAGCTTGGGCCTCATTAGTCTTATGGTTCATTGGATCCTTTAAGAGGTCTTTCTCTCATAATTGATTTAGGATATCCAGCACTGGAAAAAACTGTAATGAGCGGTAGGCTCTTAGTTGGCACAGTTATTGACCCTCCTCATTCAGGGAGGACCTGCCACTCAACCTGAGATTTCTACTCTCACTTAGCACTGAATTAGCAAACTCTAAACTTGGATCCTGGTTCTACCTCAATTAGGGCTTGCGTGTTACTGCATTGATGGGAGCAATCATGTATTATTTAACTAAATTCTGAGCTGGGGGAGCAGTATTCATGTGCCAGCGGTAGATGAGGGATAGAGAGATGAGGCAGGGGGGGGTACACATTCACCAAATGGGCTGTTATTAATACAGAGGGGATCTCTTCCTCCCCCAGGGAGGTGAGGTAGCCACTCTCGGGGGGATTTGATTGACTGGCGGTGTTACAATTTCGAGCTTGAATTATTTTCAGCACAGCGGCCTTGTTGCCTGGTTGCACTTGTTTAAAAGCTCTTTAGATGTCCAGACAGCTGGAGAAACCTACTTTGACCTTACACAATGACAGAGACACGTAATCCTATTAAATTGGTCTGATGAAGGCAAACTCTGCTATGTGAGTTGAAGACACGACCTGACCTCTTCAGCTGGCCGGGTGTTTCTCTTGGGCAGTGGCAGTGCTGTGTAACTCAGGAGCTCCTCATGTCGCTCATCTCGCTGCTCAACAGGACATCTGCCGCTGACTCACTCCTCGGCTGAGGCAATGTGCTGAACTCTGTGAAACAGATTATGAGGAGAGGAAGGGGTGGTCCAAGAGAGGGGAAGAGACAAAAAAAGGCAGCAGACCAGAAAGTGACTGACTGATTAGTAGAGGAAAGGAAAGAGAATTGTCACTGGAAGATAGAGCTGGGTGATATGGACGAAAATCTGTATCTCAATAAATTGTCTAAATTGATGAGATAATGATAAATAGAATAATTTTAAAACATTAATTTACATCTGTTTAATTTTTTTTGTATTATCCTTTAATTAAACTACTACTACTAGTTTGATGGTTGTAGCCATCAATTGTTCCATTAACATCACACACATTAGCAAATTTACTTAATTTCAAGCTTCACATTTCTCTAGTATAGGCTACTTATTGTAATGAATGATATCAGCAAAATGCCTGCGATAAGTGGTCGGTGTCGATAGTTTTCAGTTTATCCCAGTTTTACTGGAAGTCCAGAGTCAGAGGAGAGGGTGTAGGAGGCTGAGGGGGAAGTGTTGCTGCTTGAAATAGTTCCACAGACCTGCATATAACTGTATGTAGTATTCTCTCCTGAATGAAGGGCTGTAAGAATGTGTGGCTTCACAACGCCATCCTACTGAACTGGTTCAAAAGTCACCATTAGGAGAGAGATGCGCGTCTGCTGTTTACTCTGTCAGCTCTGCCAGCTCTGCCCCCATCCACCTCTGGACAGCACACCAGGTCCAGGTCAAACCCAGACTACCTCAGGCCAGGGGAGGCTCATATCAGATAGTTAATAAAATGTCTTCTCTAACTGCTGATGTAAACTCAGCAAAAAAAGAAACGCCCCTTTTTCAGGACCCTGTCAAAGATCATTTGTAAAAATCCAAGTAACTTCACAGATATTCATTGTAAAGGGTTTAAACACTGTTTCCCTTGCTCTTTCAATGAACCATAAACAATTAATGTACATGCATCTGTGGAACGGTCGTTAAGACACTAACGACTGGTGGGCAATTAAGGTCACAGTTATGAAAACTTAGGACACTAAAGAGGCCTTTCTACTGACTCTGAAAAACACCAAAGTAATGATGCCCAGGGTCCCTGCTCATCTGCGTGAACGTGCCTTAGGCATGCTGCAAGGAGGCATGAGGACTGCTGATGTAACCAGGGCAATAAATTGCAATGTCCGTACTGTGAGACGCCTAAGTGAGCGCTACAGGGAGACGGGACGGACAGCTGATCATCCTCACAGTGGCAGACCACGTGTAACAACACCAGCACAGGATTGGTACATCCAAACATCACACCTGCGGGACAGGTACAGGATGGCAACAACAACTGCCCGAGTTACACCAGGAACGCGCAATCTGTCCATCAGTGCTCAGACTGTTTGCAATAGGCTGAGAGAGGCTGGACTGTGGCCTTGTAGGCCTGTTGTAAGGCAGGTCCTCATCAGACATCACCGGCAACAATGCCGCCTATGGGCACAAACCCACCGTCGCTGGACCAGACAGGACTGGCAAAAGTGCTCTTCACTGACGAGTCGCGGTTTTGTCTCACCAGGGGTGATGGTCGGATTTGCGTTTTTCATCGAAGGAATGAATGTTACACCGAGGCCTGTACACTGGAGCGAGATCGATTTGGAGGTGGAGGGTCCATCATGAATGATCTGGGGAGGTGTGTCACAGCATCATTGGACTGAGCTTGTTGTCATTGCAGGCAATCTTAACGCTGTGCGTTACAGGGAAGACATCTTCTTCCCTCATGTGGTACCCTTCCTGTAGGCTCATCCTGACATGACCCTCCAGCATGACAAGAATGAACCTCGAGCAATACTGCTCGTTCTGTGCGTGATTTCATGCAAGACGGGAATGTCAGTGTTCTGTCATGGCCAGCGAAGAGCCTTGATCTCAATTCTATTGAGCATGTCTGGGACCTGTTGGATTGGAGGGTGAGGACTAGGGGCATTCCTCCCAGAAATGTCCGGGAACTTGCAGGTGCCTTGTTCTCCTTCTTAAATCAAATCAAATCTAAATCAAATCAAATTTATTTGTCACATACACATGGTTAGCAGATGTTAATGCGAGTGTAGCGAAATGCTTGTGCTTCCAGTTCCGACAATGCAGTAATAACCAACAAGTAATCTAACTAACAATTCCAAAACTAATTTCTTATACACAGTGTAAGGGGATAAAGAATATGTACATAAAGATATGAATGAGTGATGGTGCAGAGCAGCATAGGCAAGATACAGTAGATGGTATTGAGTACAGTATATACATATGAGATGAGTATGTAAACAAAGTGGCATAGTTAGAGTGGCTAGTGATACATGTATTACATAAGGATGCAGTAGATGATATAGAGTACAGTATGTACGTATACATATGAGATGAATAATGTAGGGTATGTAAACATGATATTAGGTAGCATTGTTTAAAGTGGCTAGTGATATATTTTACATCCTTTCCCATCAATTCCCATTATTGAAGTGGCTCAAGTTGAGTCAGTGTGTTGGCAGTAGCCACTCAATGTTAGTGGTTGCTGTTTAACAGTCTGATGGCCTTGAGATAGAAGCTGTTTTTCAGTCTCTCGGTCCCAGCTTTGATGCACCTGTATTGACCTCGCCTTCTGGATGATAGCGGGGTGAACAGGCAGTGGCTCGGGTGGGTGTTGTCCTTGATGATCTTTATGGCCTTCCTGTAATATCGGGTGGTGTAGGTGTCCTGGAGGGCAGGTAGTTTGCCCTCGGTGATACGTTGTGCAGACCTCACTACCCTCTGGAGAGCCTTACGGTTGTGGGCGGAGCGGTTGCCGTACCAGGCGGTGATACAGCCCGCCAGGATGCTCTCGATTGTGCATCTGTAGAAGTTTGTGAGTGCTTTTGGTGACAAGCCGAATTTCTTCAGCCTCCTGAGGTTGAAGAGACGCTGCTGCGCCTTCTTCACGATGCTGTCTGTGTGAGTGGACCAATTCAGTTTGTCTATGATGTGTATGCCGAGGAACTTAAAACTTCCTACCCTCTCCACTACTGTTCCATCGATGTGGATAGGGGGGTGTTCCCTCTGCTGTTTCCTGAAGTCCACAATCATCTCCTTAGTTTTGTTGACGTTGAGTGTGAGGTTATTGTCCTGACACCACACTCCGAGGGCCCTCACCTCCTCCCTGTAGGCCGTCTCGTCGTTGTTGGTAATCAAGCCTACCACTATTGTGTCGTCCGCAAACTTGATGATTGAGTTGGAGGCGTGCGTTGCCGCGCAGTCGTGGGTGAATAGGGAGTACAGGACAGGGCTCAGAACGCACCCTTGTGGGGCCCCAGTGTTGAGGATCAGCGGGGTGGAGATGTTGTTGCCTACCCTCACCACCTGGGGGCGGCCCGTCAGGAAGTCCAGTACCCAGTTGCACAGGGTGGGGTCGAGACCCAGGGTCTCGAGCTTGATGACGAGCTTGGAGGGTACTATGGTGTTAAATGCCGAGCTGTAGTCGATGAACAGCATTCTCACATAGGTATTCCTCTTGTCCAGATGGGTTCGGGCAGTGTGCAGTGTGGTTGAGATTGCGTCGTCTGTGGACCTATTTGGGCGGTAAGCAAATTGGAGTGGGTCTAGGGTGTCAGGTAGGGTGGAGGTGATATGGTCCTTGACTCGTCTCTCAAAGCACTTCATGATGACAGAAGTGAGTGCTACGGGGTGGTAGTCGTTTAGCTCAGTTACCTTAGCTTTCTTGGGAACAGGAACAATGGTGGCCCTCTTGAAGCATGTGGGAACAGCAGACTGGTATAGGGATTGATTGAATATGTCCATAAACACACCAGCCAGCTGGTCTGCGCATGCTCTGAGGGTGCGGCTGGGGATGCCGTCTGGGCCTGTAGCCTTGCGAGGGTTAACACGTTTAAATGTTTTACTCACCTCGGCTGCAGTGAAGGAGAGACCGCATGTTTCCGTTGCAGGCCGTGTCAGTGGCACTGTATTGTCCTCAAAGCGGGCAAAAAAGTTATTTAGTCTGCCTGGGAGCAAGACATCCTGGTCCGTGACTGAGCTGGATTTCTTCTTGTAGTCTGTGATTGACTGTAGACCCTGCCACATACCTCTTGTGTCTGAGCCGTTGAATTGAGATTCTACTTTGTCTCTATACTGACACTTAGCTTGTTTGATAGCCTTACGGAGGGAATAGCTGCACTGTTTGTATTCGGTCATATTACCATCTTACCCTCCCTCTATCTTTTTCTCTAGCCGTTAATTTCCTAAAGCCAGATCAGTGTAATTAAGGAGGATGGCGGAAGAGTGGGGTAACATCTCACAGCAAGAACTGGCAAATCTGGTGCAGTCCATGAGAAGATGTACTTAATGCAGCTGGTGGTCACACCATATACTGACTGTTACTTTTGATTTTGACCCCACCCCCCCTTCTGTTCAGAGACACATTATTCCATTTCTGTTAGTCACATGTCTGTGGAACCTGTTCAGTTTATGTCTCAGTTGTTGAATTTTGTGTTCATACAAATATTTATACATGTTAAGTTTGCTGAAAATAAACGCAGTTAACTGTGAGAGGACATTTATTTTTTTGCTGAGTTTATTACCATATCCTTTTCAGTTCACTAACAGTCAGTCAGTCAGTTGGTCGGTCTGCACAGTATGTTCTGGCACATTCCTGTTAGTGCAAAACAATAGACACACGGGGAAATGTTGCATTTGCCGGGGTAGATGGCATCCAATGCAAAAGTTCCAGGCCTGCAGAACAGAAAGGAGTCCCTGATCTATCCAGTTCCAATGGACAGGATCTGATTGATTGGCAGCAAGGGTGAGAGGAGGTGAAAGAGGGGAGGTGAAAGCATGCAGAATGCTGGCAGGGCTGATTACTAGTGAGGTCTGTACTGAGGATAGAGGAGTGGTTTGAAAAGCTGGGTGCTCTGCACTTCCTGTCTCTTCAGAGAGCTGCTCTCTCTCTCTCTCTCTCTCTCTCTCAATATGCCCTACTTCCTCGCTGGAGGAGTAGACTTCCCCTAATGAAAAACATGTCATTAACTCGTGCAGAAGGGCCGAAGAAACGCGGTTAACATTCCAGAGAACAACAGAGTAAAAAAAAAAAAAAAGGAATAAAACCTCACTTAAGATTGCAATGCTCAAGTATTGTTTTGTTTCCTAATTTGGTCGCTCATATTTTAAAATGTTTTGGCTTGAGACCCAAGATATGAATGGCTGCCTTCCCAATTTCGTGATGACAATGGCACGCTGTTTGTATGTTATTGTAACTTTTTTTTCCTGGCCCCAATGAAGCTAATCTCATCCTCTCCTGCCGACACAGTCCACATTTATCCTTCTTGAAAAAGCATTGTCAGCATAAAGGTGACAGCAGTCAAGTCAATCTTTATTTAAAGTACATTATCACAAGCACAGCAAAGGATGGGTGCAGATATTGATGGGGCCCCCCAGTGAAATTGAACCTAAACTCCCTATCAACCACTGAACACTTTTCCACCCCCTGTTGTTTTATCAATCTTTCACTATTTTTATTATGTTTCCAGGGGACCATAATTTTTATGCACATTTATGTTTCGTGCCAGTGATGGCATGCAAAAGAGTAATTGGTGTTGGAGATATATTTCAGCGATTCTAGATTGCCAAGCTGCATACAGCGGTTTAGAATATTCAGGAAAAACAACCCTGTAGGCGTTATTTTGAAACAACAACAGTATACAGTCGCTACCACAAAGTCCAACAATGCTGAAAAAAATGAAGAACTAACTGTATGCATCTACAAAAATATTCATCCACTCTAGGGACAGGTTTTTTTCGCTGGAGGTTATTGGACAAGGGTGACTTGTTTTTTGACTGGAAAATTCACCACAGATAAACATTTTTATAGTTTCAATAGACATCTGAACATAGTGAACTGGGACATAACAATGAGAATAATAATGTGCTGACCTAAGTCCATGCATACTGAAAAAGTAAATACTCAATAACTCTGATTTAACTTTCCCATTTTCTCCTGTAGATCAAGAAAGCCTACCGACAGAAAGCCTTGACATGCCATCCAGACAAGAACCCAGACAACCCAAAAGCAGGTTAGTGAAAAAGACATGGCACAAGTAAAGCTTAGGTTACAATGCCCATTTCTCCTCACCTTGTATGTCGGCTTTCTTCCTCTGTAGATGATTGTAAAACCTGAACACCATCATCACCAGCCACATCCATGATTCTGACCAGACGCACATTGAGAGAATAGCGTGTGTTCAGTGTCTTGTATTACTAGGAGGTTAAGATGGATATTCATGTCCTGTGTGCAGTGTCCCTGTCAACAGGGACCATGCTGAAGTCTCCTCTTTAAAGCCTCACCCTAAAGGTGTCAGCAAGCTTCATTTCGGCTGGTGCCTAGCCAAGCCCAGCAAACCGAATGACTCGTTTCCTTGCAGACTCCCTTAAAACACCTTGCCTTGAAAAATGAGAAAAAAGTGGCAATAATAACGTGTGTCCAGTTTCAGACGCTGTAGCCAGTATACACTTCCTCATAATAGTCAGAATTAATAACTCAATAAATCTGTTATTAATCTTGACGGTTTTTGCTGAGGAGATCTTGGTCGCGCAATTTTGCATCCGACTAGGATGTTTGGTGCAATATTTCTCAAGTGAAAAAATGTGCATGAAGATGAGTTGTCTCTTGTTGAAAATATGATGCTGCAACCGACCATTCTTTACTGTAGGGATGGTGTAAATTTCCTCTAGATGTGACGCTTGGCATTCAGGCCAATAGTTACATCTTGGTTTCATCAGACCAGAGAATTTTGTTTCTCATGGTCTGAGTGTCTTTAGGTGACTTTTGTTAAACCCCAAGCGAGCAGTCATGTGCCTTCTACTGAGGAGTAGCTTCCATCTGGCCACTCTAACATAAAGGCCTGATTGGTGGAGTGCTGCAGAGATGGTTGTCCTTCTGGAAGGTTCTCCCATCTCCACAGAGGAACTCTTGAGCTCTGTCAGAGTGACCATCAGGTACTTGTTCACCTCCCTGACCAAGGTCCTTCTCCCCCGATTGCTCAGTTTGGCCGGGTGGCCAGCTCTAGGAAGAGTCTTGGTGGTTCCAAACTTTTTCCATTTTAAGAATGATTGAGGCTACTGTGTTCTTGGGGACATTCAGTGCTGCAGACAATTTTTGGTACCCTTCCCCAGATCTGTGCCTCGACATGATCTTGTCTCTGACCTCTACGGACAATTCCTTCGACCTCATGGCTTGGTTTTTGCTCTGACATGTACTGTCAAATGTGGGACCTTATATAGGCAGGTGGGACCTTATATAGGCAGCCTTTTCTAAAAAATGTCCAATTAATTGAATTTACCACAGTTGGACTCCCAAGTTGTAGAAACATCTCAAAGATGATCAATGGAAACAGGATGCATCTGAGCTCAATTTTGTGTCTCATAGCAAAGGGTCTGAATACTTATGTAAATAAGTTATTTGTGTTTTCTAAAAACCTGTTTATGCTTTGTCATTATGGGATATTGTGTGTAGATTGCTGAGGATTTTTAAATGTATCCATTTTAGTATATGTCTGTAACAACATGTTAGTCAAGGGTCTGAATACTTTCCGAAGGCACTGTATGCACAAACTGTTCCGAACTGTTTCGTTTGGGAAGCATGAGGACGCCTTAACCCTTGACTAGATTACGTAGGGCGGCAGGTAGTCTAGTGGTTAGAGTGTTGGACTTGTAACTGAAAGGTTGCAAGACCGAATCCCCGAGCTGACAAGGTAAAAATCTGTTGTTCTGCCCCTGAACAAGGCAGTTAACCCACTGTTCCTAGGCCGTCATTGAAAATAAGAATTTGTTCTTAACTGACTTGCCTAGTTAAATAAAGGTAAAATAAAAAAACCTCTACAGTCTGCTCCCCTCTGTGCCATGCTGCCAGACAGGCCGGCCACAGGCCTCTACAGACCGGCTAAGCAGAGGAGAGCCTTTCCACAAGCCCTCCAGCTACCTGGGCCAGTCCCAGCCAGACAGTATGACCAGTATGTTTGGGACAATATCCAATATCGCGATACTTGTTAGTTTTGTGACAAGGAAACAAAACACTTCGGATTTAACTTTGTAAAATAAAAACAGCCCTAAAAAACAGCCCTAATGTTGGAAACAAACATTATGTTGTCATCCAAAGTCACATTTATTTTCCAAGCTATAGCACACTATTTTAAATACAGCAGGTTTTTAACGGACCAAAAAGTTTTTCATTTATGCCATGGAAGAAGTATCGCAATACTGGTATCGTCCCAGCCATAATGCGCGGCCTGTAACCAACAAACATGTCAACAATCAGTTTTGGAAATTTCTATATAATTCTATGTCAGGTGAAAAAAGAAAGGCACCCTGGAAAAGGCCCATTTGTGAGGCATGTTTTCAAGTGAGGTTTGTGCAGTTGCTGGATGCCTTTTAACTCTTCCTGATTTAAGTAATAAATGGGAAACAATGGGGTAATAGGGGACTGAGTGGCATAAAATCGCTCTGTTTTCACAGAAATGGAAAGTAGATGGTGAGGAATATGCACTTTCACATCACATGCAGTGATTTATCCACTCACATGAGAGGGTAAGAGCCCTGACACTATAGCCCGAAGTGGGATGGTGGGGGGGTGTTGAGGTGAGGTGGGGGTCTTCTTCCATCCCCACCTTTATATATGCACCCTCTGTGCTGTGACAGTCTGAGCTGCACAGGCCAATGATTCAGCTAGCTCTATTCCATGTGCGTAGGTAAGTTGACCCGTCCACTTGCCACTTTCCTCACAGGGAGTAAAAGTATATGCGTGTTAGATAGAAGAAGAAAAAAACTCCCATAATTGAGTGATTAAGCTGGAGCAGTAGAGTGCGGTAATGGGGCCGGTTATGGGTTGGGGGTTTGCGGTTCTGGGTCTGGGGCTGGAAGGTTGGATAGAGGCGAGCACCAGAGGTTTGCGTGGTACTCTTGATTGGCCCCGTGTCCCCTTAGGGCTCCCTAATGGGAGATGGATTGAGAGGCCCGGGTGGGTTTGTGGGAAAAGTGCGGGTGGATCATTAGAGGAACCCGTTTTTGTGAGACTCCAGGCACATTTTATTGCAGGAAATGTCTCCGTTTATCTCAGCCCCGGGTCCCGCGTTGGCACAGAGACGCCACACAGAGCACACGCTGGCTTGTTTCTTAACCCGGCCTCGTTTCCGTCCTTTCCTCCACACTCCACCAAGTCTCTCCTCCTCTGACCTCCCCCTGCGTGTTAGCACCTCACTATCATTACCTTGTATTGTTAGCCTTTGTTCCATTTGGTTGTTGTTTTTAAAGCTAACATTCTACACATACACTACAGTCCCCTCGATCACATCTTACATTTAAGTCCTCACTGAGCAGGAATATGAGATTGTATATGTTTCAATGTACAGGTAACTGACAAAATAAAGGAAACACCAAAAGTGTTTATATAGGGTGTTGTGCCACCACAAGCTGCCAGACCACATTCATGGGTGCCTTGGCGTAGATTCTACAAGTGTCTGGAACTCTTTTGGAGGGATGCGACAATTCTTTCCACGAGAAATTCCATAATTTGGTGTTTTGTTGATGGTGATGGAAAATGCTGTCCCAGGCGCTGCTTCAGAATCTCCCATTACACACACACACACACACACACACACACACACACACACACACACACACACACACACACACACACACACACACACACACACACACACACACACACACACACACACACACACACACACACACACACACACTTTCATCCCCCTATGCTCCTTTGAGACCCCTCTTTCAAAGTCACTGAGCTCTCTTTTTCTATCCAGCTCTCTTTTTCTATCCAGCCATTTTTATACATTACCCTAAGCATGATGGGATGTTAATTACTTAATTCATTCAGAAACCACACCTGTGTGGAAGCACATGCTTTTACTCATTTACTCAAGTGTTTTTTTTATTTTGGCAGTTATCTGTAAGTACAGCGCAGTATGTATAAATGAACATAGAAAGCAAAACAATCACTTATAAAAAGCCCGGCTAAAAAGGTGGCTTTTCGAAAGTGATTTATGACAGTGTCCTTGGTGTTTGCTCCCCAGCTGATCTCTTCCACCAGCTGTCCCAGGCCCTAGAGGTGCTGACTGATGCTGCTGCCAGGGTAAGACTTCTGTCCTTTCTGTCTGTCTGACACACACACCATCCATACCATCACCAGACCCTCTTTCTCTCTTCTCTCCAACTGTTCATCACATCAAACTGTCCTCCTCTCCTCTGTGTCAGGCTGCTTACGATAAGATATGCGCTGCCAAGAAACAAGCGGAGGAGAGAAACAACAAGCTAGATGCTAAGAGGAAGAAGATCAAGCTAGGTGAGCCCTCAGACCTATGCCTACTACAACTCAACAACTCTTCCCCTAAAAACACAAGACTGGCTATCAGGATGATGCTAACTGTCTGTGTGTGTGTGTGTGTGTGTGTGTGTGTGTGTGTGTGTGTGCGCACGCGTGTGTGTTACTGTGTGTGTACGATTTTCACAGACTTGGAGGCCAGGGAACGCCAAGCTGAGGCACATAGTGCAGAGCAGTTCGAAAACACCAGAACACTAGAGGAGGAGGTAAGAAAGACGCAACTTCACAGCATCCTAGTTTCCTACTCTGACCCCAGAACTGATCATACAGGCACGGTTCACTTTCAATGTCAATCCCTCAACCAGACACATGGGCATAGAGCAGTGAGGTAGATAAAACCATTCCAGGCATCCTGGAGAATGGATAAAGTAGAACGGATGCTTAGCTCACCCTAACTCCAAAACGCTGCACCACACACAGTCAGCCCTAGAGTACAACTGTTCCAATCACTGGCTTAGTGAAGGTAAGACATACACAGCCATCTCTACTCTCCTCGACCCTCTCACACAGCCACCTCTACTCTCCTCGACCCTCTCACACAGCCACCCCTACTCTCCTCGACCCTCTCACACAGCCACCTCTACTCTCCTTGACCCTCTCACACAGCCACCTCTACTCTCCTCGACCCTCTCACACAGCCACCTCTACTCTCCTCGACCCTCTCACACAGCCACTCTACTCTCCTCGACCCACACACAGCCACCCCTACTCTCCTCGACCCTCTCACACAGCCACCCCTACTCTCCTCGACCCTCTCACACAGCCACCCCTACTCTCCTCGACCCTCTCACACAGCCACCCCTACTCTCCTCGACCCTCTCACACAGCCACCCCTACTCTCCTCGACCCTCTCACACAGCCACCCCTACTCTCCTCGACCCTCTCACACAGCCACCCCTACTCTCCTCGACCCTCTCACACAGCCACCCCTACTCTCCTCGACCCTCTCACACAGCCACCCCTCTCTCCTCGACCCTCTCACACAGCCACCTCTCCTCGACCCTCTCACACAGCCACCCCTACTCTCCTCGACCCTCTCACACAGCCACCTCTCCTCGACCCTCTCACACAGCCACCTCTGCTCGACCCTCTCACACAGCCACCTCTCCTCGACCCTCTCACACAGCCACTTCTACTCTCCTCGACCCGTCTCAGCCCTCAATTGATTAACCTTTTATAACGCACGCTTTCACAGGTTTCCTTTGATTGACCTTGAAATTCACTAAAGATTCGAGCAAATAATGGCCAAATCGGAAAGATAGGTAGGAGCAAGCCCATGTAATGCTTTGTAGGTTAGCAGTAAAACCTTGAAATCAGCCCTTGCCTTAACAGGAAGCCAGTGTCGAGAGGCTAGAACTTGAGTAATATGATCAAATTTTTGTTGGTTCTAGATTCATTGCCATATCATTATTGATACACTTTGCTCGTGAAGTCAATGATAAATAAAAGGTTTGGGATGCTTTTCATTTGAGTCATGATGATTTGCACTCAACCTGTTAAATGCATGCAATTATGGACCATGTTTTGTGACTGACTGGGAGTGATCACCAGTGGGTGGCAGTATTCTATTCTAACTATAGTAATGAACTAGTGGTACTGCACATTTGCTGGTGTTACTGCAGTTCATATGGTCGTGGATTACTGTCCAACCAAGTAAAAGACCACGATGCCTAATAGGCATAGTAAAAGCGCTGATTCTTTATGATTTAAAGGACAAAATTGATCCTCCTACTCTGAGACACTTTGTGAATACTGGCCCAGAACCTATCCTTGAGAGAAGGATGTTCCTTGTTGTTAACCATGTGGTAATTGTCCTGTCAGATTGCCCGTCTGCGAGAGGAGGGCTCCAGGCAGCTGCAGGAGGAACAGAAGCTGATCAAAGAACAGATCCAGATGGAGAGAGAAGCACAGCTCCACAACACAGGCACAGCAGACTACACAGCTACAGGTACACTACTCAACCACACCAGTCACTCAACATCGCAGTACATTTTACTACCTTGTTACCCACAGAGTTTGGATTACAATGTTCATTCTACTTCTATGGCTGGCACACTTACCATATAACTGTGTAACCGACGGTTATGGATGAAGACTGTCATGAAAATAAAATAACTATCATAAAATGATAAAATCAATATTTTTGTAACTAATAGCTGACTGAAAACGGGACGGCCAGGCATTCGTGCCGTTGAGTCCGTTTCTGGAATAACACTCTTAACAACATGATGAAACTTTGTTGCTCCTTGCTGAAACAAGCAAGGTTCTGAAGCAAATGATTAATAGAATGGGCTTGGAATCTCTCACCCTGGCAAGGGCCACCGACCAAAAAAATGTCATTCCATGACTAGGGCTGTTTCGGTGACCGTATTACTGACACACCGGAGGTCACAAGTCATGAAGGCAGTCAAATTCCACATGACCGTTTAGTCACGGTAATACTGTGATAGTAATACTGTGATAATACTGTGATAGTCTCAGAGGTCCGTTAAAAGCGCAGAGAGCATCATGAAGAACAAGGAACACACCAGGCAGGTCCGAGATAATGTTGTGAAGAAGTTTAAAGCCGGATTTGGATACAAAAAGATTTCCCAAGCTTTAAACATCCCAAGGAGCACTGTGCAAGCGATAATATTGAAATGGAAGGAGTATCAGACCACTGCAAATCTACCAAGACCTGGCCGTCCCTCTAAACTTTCAGCTCATACAAGGAGAAGACTGATCAGAGATGCAGCCAAGAGGCCCATGATCACTCTGGATGAACTGCAGAGATCTACAGCTGAGGTGGGAGACTCTGTCCATAGGACCACAATCAGTCGTATATTGCACATATTTGCAACAATGCAAAACGTAAAAGCAACACAGCGCATCACCTTGAACACACCATCCCCACTGTCAAACATGGTGGTGGCAGCATCATGGTTTGGGCCTGCTTTTCTTCAGCAGGGACAGGGAAGATGGTTAAAATTGATGGGAAGATGGATGGAGCCAAATACAGGACCATTCTGGAAGAAAACCTGATGGAGTCTGCAAAAGACCTGGGACTGGGACGGAGATTTGTCTTCCAACAAGACAATGATCCAAAACATAAAGCAAAATCTACAATGGAATGGTTCAAAAATAAACATATCCAGGTGTTAGAATGGCCAAGTCAAAGTCCAGACCTGAATCCAATCAAGAATCTGTGGAAAGAACTGAAAACTGCTGTTCACAAATGTTCTCCATCCAACCTCACTGAGCTCGAGCTGTTTTGCAAGGAGGAATGGGAAAAAATTTCAGTCTGTCGATGTGCAAAACTGATAGAGACATACCCCAAGCGACTTACAGCTGTAATCGCAGCAAAAGGTGGCGCTACAAAGTATTAACTTAAGGGGGCTGAATAATTTTGCACTGCCAATTTTTCAGTTTTTGATTTGTTAAAAAAGTTTGAAATATCCAATAAATGTTGTTCCACTTCATGATTGTGTCCCACTTGTTGTTGATTCTTCACAAAAAAATACAGATTTATATCTTTATGTTTGAAGCCTGAAATGTGGCAAAAGTTCGCAAAGTTCAAGGGGGCCAAATACTTTCGCAAGGCACTGTATGTTTACCATGTCGGCTTTCGGTTACTAGTCCAACTCTCCAACCACTAAGCTACCTGCCATCAACCCCTTGAACGGCTATTACAGAGACCAAGGTCCAAGGTTGACCATTGGCTGGCCAATTACTGTTGTCCAAAATTCCATGTCTATCACCGCCTTATCTACTACCTCTAATTATATGCTGTTGCACATGGTGCTGTCTGTCAGACCCACTGCAAAGTCTGTCTACTGAACTAGGCTAGTCAACAGGGCAGTGAGCGGCCAGTTGGCCAGATATTACACAGTACACAGCTTGTCTGGACAGAACAACAACGGCATGTTCTTTGACTTTTTAAAATATGTTATGTTTCTTAGGAACACAACTGTTTGGACTATTTGTAGGAAAGGCCTATTTTTGTTCATTAGCAAAGAAATAACCTGGCTGCATAATACAGATCTGTCAGACTCATATAGCGCTTCATCATCTGGTCCACAAGGTATCCTTTTACATCTTAATATCATATGCATTTGGGGGAAAAAGATGCTTGTTCTGGGCTGGAGCCATGAGAAACCATGGATGGTCAAGTAAAGGGTGATGGGAGTCAGCGTTGTGGGAGATGAGGTCTTGGCCCGGCCCCCCCATTGCTGCTGCACATTAAGTCAGGCAAGTTCAGCACGTCGTCACTGAGATCTTCTCTGCTCGCACGCTATTGGGTCTCTCCAGGCCTCTGCGGCGAGGCCTTCCTGGAACAACGCCCTGTTACGGCTCTCGAGGCACCCGGCAGGTCTGCAGGCTTGGGGTCGGGGCGAGTACAGTACTGCGGAGAGATGAACAACCCAAAACTGATCATGTATGACCTGCGGTGATGCGAGACAACCGATCCTGTCCGTTTCCCAACGGAGAGACAACAATGTTTTGACCACTGTGACAGAGCCCTCCCCGTCCCCGTCTCATTCGTCTTTTGATATTTTTTGTCTGCTTGAATGAATAATCTTTTCTTTGTCTTTCTCTCCCTCTCTCCCTTTCCTTCACTGTCTTCCAGACGCAGCATTTGGAAGGCATTCCAAGAGCAATGTGACCCCCAAATTAAAAGTAAGTTCTAATATTGCTTTTAGTCAGGGGATTGGAAGAGGGGTCAGTATTTAGGGTAGAGATTTTTGGCGAAGGAACAAGAGAGTAGGGGGGAGGAGAGGTGAGGAGAGTCTTCATACTGGTTTCCTCCTGAGGAATCTCTGAAGTGAGTGGCTGGAATCTCCTAAGGTATTTAATTTGTAAGTGGTTTATGATGGAAACCAAGACATTTGAGATCTAATGGAGAGTACATACACTCCTCCTCCGCCCTGGTCCTCTCCTGTACTGTAGGCCATCATCAGGAGTGCTGTAACTATGTAAAAAGAGGGTTATTAAATTTCCTCTGGAAACTATTCAATCACCATCTATTAAAGGAAACTGGGGATGTTAGCTAATGTGTTTCTGTATTTAATATTGTTAAAATGTCTGATGCCCATCAAGAGCAGTATATCCCCCAAAGAAGTTTGTGTGTTCAGTTAGGAAAACAAACGTCAGGGCTGAGTGTTGAGTCTGGCTACGGTATTAAACAAATTGTATTCATGTACTGTGCATGTGAATATTATTCCATACATTACTCCGAGGGGCAGTTGTCTGTTAGCTGGTAACACGCAATAATGTCAAAATCAAAGTCAGACTTCAGTTAGTAATGTTGTTATAGAACAATATTGCGAGATGTAAATGAATGACATCTGTGTCTTTTTTAGGCTATAACATTCAAGCGTTATTGTTCCTGGCCCTAGAGCGTTGTTCTTTCCCTCAGCCAGAATTGAGGCTGTTGTATTAGAATACTATGTTATCAGTCCTTCATCTTTCAATCTGAGGCAGAAAACAAATTGCTTCATATTTAAATTTCCCCACAACAGAAATGTAATAATTTTCACTAATATTTTCGTATTTTATTTTGGGGTGGAATAAAGTCCAAAACTACTGGGGGACATTGACGCTTACGTTTCTAACGGTCCTCAAAGAGTAGATTTCAACAGTGCTATTTGGAAGTTGACCATACACCATTCTTGTCCTCCCCAGTGTGGGGAGAGGGAAATATGACCTCTGATTATGCATTGTTATTTTTTGTGTGAGGGTATTTGTTTTTGTTCTTACATCTTTAGGTATTTGTGTCTTGCAAGTGTGGGCATTAAATGTACCAGAGCAGTTGGGTACTGCCAGGGAACTCCAATCTCTTATAAGTTGTTTAGAATGCCAGTAACGTACACCGTAGCAACTTGCTGGAGCGGCCTGAACATTTGGGTTTCACCCAAGATCTGCTCTGCCTTGTTAGAAGATTAATGGGGTACACGGTTATCGTTGGGTAGAGGAGATTGGCCTTGGAAGGAGAAAGCACATTTTGGAAATAATTGTTAAAAAAAGGTGTGGGTGGGGGGTGCAATTCCCAGAAAGGCTCTCCCTGACAGTGAACAGAGTTCTGCCCTGGTCCGGTCACTCGCTGCTTGCCATTTATAATTCTGCTCCATTAGTTAGCGAGATACGGTCTTGAAACTGCTGAGTTATGAATGAAATTAACCTGTTATGTAACATCTTACTCGGAGAGCTAGACGCTGGGAAGAAGAACCATTTACAATTTAAATGCTGTAGAGTTAACTTTCAGCTGTCAGCCAACATTAGAGATCATGGCTTTATTACATGGTATTGGCTAACCAGGAGTTTGCTCAGAATAACTCTCACATATTTCTGTGTGATTGAGTGACCCTCGCGTTAGCTGCATGCCACACGTATTTGTCTAGCAGCAGGTGAGTCAGTCTGGTGTCTTCGGTCCAGATCCCAGTCTGACCTGTCTTAATTGTAGCCCTCCCCTAAGCACGTAAAGCTGACTGGAAATTGACTGCAGGTCTCCCAGGTGGTGGTGATGGGTATGCTCCAAGAGCTGAACAATGTCCCCTGGAGCGCTGCTCTGCTCCTCGGCCTGGCACGGGCTCAGTCCTGCTTAATCTACGCTTGTCATCAGAACATATGTTTGTTTGTTTTTTTCTCCTGGGGGCTGCAGGAGTGTGTGCTACACCACTGACTATAAATTAAGTATAACTGTAAGAAATCTAAGATATATCGGGAGCCCCGGATATATACCGTATATATCCAGTTCCGTGCTTCAGCATTGTTTTTAGTTTGCTTTCGTGCTAGATTAGTGGCTAGATGTAAAGATCAAGCTTCTTGGTTATAGCAGAGATATTCAATCCCCTCTTGGATCAAGATCCATGTTGCCCCAAAACAATTTTGTTAAAAAAAAATTGTGCCCTTTGTGTGCACTTCCGGTAATACCGTATACCCCGGTATGGTACAGAAACGATATGACAGTATGAAAATCTAGATACCGCCCAACCCTATCCATAACCCAAGACTGGCAGCTTTGGGGAACAGTAGTACAGACTCCATGTAAGTAGGATCCATAACCCAAGACTGGCAGCTTTGGGGAACATTAGTACAGGCTCCATGTAAGTAGGATCCATAACCCTAGACTGGCAGCTTTGGGGAACAGTAGTACAGACTCCATGTAAGTAGCATCCATAACCCAAGACTGGCAGCTTTGGGGAACAGTAGTACAGACTCCATGTAAGTAGCATCCATAACCCTAGACTGGCAGCTTTGGGGAACATTAGTACAGACTCCATGTAAGTAGGATCCATAACCCAAGACTGGCAGCTTTGGGGAACATTAGTACAGACTCCATGTAAGTAGGATCCATAACCCAAGACTGGCAGCTTTGGGGAACAGTAGTACAGACTCCATGTAAGTAGCATCCATAACCCTAGACTGGCAGCTTTGGGGAACAGTAGTACAGACTCCATGTAAGTAGCATCCATAACCCTAGACTGGCAGCTTTGGGGAACATTAGTACAGACTCCATGTAAGTAGGATCCATAACCCAAGACTGGCAGCTTTGGGGAACATTAGTACAGACTCCATGTAAGTAGGATCCATAACCCAAGACTGGCAGCTTTGGGGAACATTAGTACAGACTCCATGTAAGTAGTACATCCATAAGGATCCAAGACTGGCAGCTTTGGGGAACATTAGTACAGACTCCATGTAAGTAGGATCCATAACCCAAGACTGGCAGCTTTGGGGAACATTAGTACAGACCCCATGTAAGTAGGATCCATAACCCAAGACTGGCAGCTTTGGGGAACATTAGTACAGACCCCATGTAAGTAGGATCCATAACCCAAGACTGGCAGCTTTGGGGAACATTAGTACAGGCCCCATGTAAGTAGGATCCATAACCCTAGACTGGCAGCTTTGGGGAACATTAGTACAGACCCCATGTAAGTAGGATCCATAACCCAAGACTGGCAGCTTTGGGGAACATTAGTACAGACTCCATGTAAGTAGGATCCATAACCCTAGACTGGCAGCTTTGGGGAACATTAGTACAGACTCCATGTAAGTAGGATCCATAACCCAAGACTGGCAGCTTTGGGGAACATTAGTACAGACCCCATGTAAGTAGGTTCCATAACCCAAGACTGGCAGCTTTGGGGAACATTAGTACAGACCCCATGTAAGTAGGATCCATAACCCAAGACTGGCAGCTTTGGGGAACATTAGTACAGACTCCATGTAAGTAGGATCCATAACCCAAGACTGGCAGCTTTGGGGAACATTAGTACAGACCCCATGTAAGTAGGATCCATAACCCAAGACTGGCAGCTTTGGGGAACATTAGTACAGACTCCATGTAAGTAAGATCCATAACCCAAGACTGGCAGCTTTGGGGAACATTAGTACAGACCCCATGTAAGTAGGATCCATAACCCTAGACTGGCAGCTTTGGGGAACATTAGTACAGACCCCATGTAAGTAGGATCCATAACCCTAGACTGGCAGCTTTGGGGAACATTAGTACAGACCCCATGTAAGTAAGATCATAACCAAAGGTGGGTTATCTGTCTCTCTCTTTTTTTTCTTTCCTAACTTTATTTTTCTTCTCTCTTTTCAGTTGAAGTGGAAGTGTAAAAAAGAGGATGACACCAACGGCGGCTACTCTCACAACTTTATTTTTAGCCTTCTATCAAAGGTGGGTGCCTTGAACTTGAATCACCAAGTATCACCACTTGGCTATGATTCAAAAAGCCATCGCCATTAAGTTGGCACACAGTTTATTTCTGAGAGCAACAGTTTCTCACACCTGCATCTCTTGGAAGGAGTTAAGACTCCTACTGTATGTCTCCGATCAAATGTTCTTATTTGAATGTGTAATATCGCAGAAGAGACACTGGTTATGTAATCATACTTGTAGAATATAGCTCTCAAGCTATGTGGTGTAAGACTGTCTGTGAGGGCTTGTCCCCTGCTGCATCACAGACCTGTATCTGTCTGTGAGGGCTTGTCCCCTGCTGCATCACAGACCTGTATCTGTCTGTGAGGGCTTGTCCCCTGCTGCATCACAGACCTGTATCTGTCTGTGAGGGCTTGTCCCCTGCTGCATCACAGACCTGTATCTGTCTGTGAGGGCTTGTCCCCTGCTGCATCACAGACCTGTATCTGTCTCCGAGGGCTTGTCCCCTGCTGCATCACAGACCTGTATCTGTCTGTGAGGGCTTGTCCCCTGCTGCATCACAGACCTGTATCTGTCTGTGAGGGCTTGTCCCCTGCTGCATCACAGACCTGTATCTGTCTGTGAGGGCTTGTCCCCTGCTGCATCACAGACCTGTATCTGTCTCCGAGGGCTTGTCCCCTGCTGCATCACAGACCTGTATCTGTCTCCGAGGGCTTGTCCCCTGCTGCATCACAGACCTGTATCTGTCTGTGAGGGCTTGTCCCCTGCTGCATCACAGACCTGTATCTGTCTGTGAGGGCTTGTCCCCTGCTGCATCACAGACCTGTATCTGTCTGTGAGGGCTTGTCTGCATGTATCTGTCTGTGAGGGCTTGTCCCCTGCTGCATCACAGACCTGTATCTGTCTCCGAGGGCTTGTCCCCTGCTGCATCACAGACCTGTATCTGTCTGTGAGGGCTTGTCCCCTGCTGCATCACAGACCTGTATCTGTCTCCAACTCGCCTGTGATAAGACCTGCCTGGTGTCCAGCTCACTTTTGAGCTCTGCATGACATCAGTGTTTTAGATGGTATTATTTTCCCCTTTACACAAGCCCCATTAAGTTTTGTAGCAGTGAAAGGGCTTAGGGCAATGCAGTGCCCTCTTAGTGGTGCACGCCATTGTTAGTGTCCCTGCTACTGGGCGGGTTTAGCAGTGCCAGGGGAGTCGCTAGGAAATGTGCTCTTCTCATGCAACCGTGTACCACCTCGAACTGCAACCAGCTAATGGGAGTTTTGGTGGGGCGTAGGTCGTGCAGGAATGAGGATAGGTCAAGTCCAAGTGTCACTGACGTCAAACGGAAGGAAAGCTTTGAATTTCTCCTCCGCACGCACTCAATGTACAGTCAGGCGTGGGAGGCTGGGTCAGAGGATTGTGGGAAAAGGAGTGTTGTTGTTTTTGCTAAAGTAAAGAGTGACATTTAAAAAAACAACTTAACGCTATTTGCAATGGCAAGCTTCTCCGATGAGTGGCAGGTAATGCTTGAGTAGGAGTAGCCGCCCATGTGTGGGAAAGGGGACTGTGTGTGTTTTGGACTCACGCAACCTTACGACTTCTCTGGAGGGGAGAAAAAATACATATTAAAATATTTGGATTTATGAAATAGGGGTCTACAGAGACTCCCGTTTGTCACTGTTGGCACGCGGTAGAGTGTCCACGTCCATTAGCATTCCTGGCCTGTCCTTTTCCCAGAGAAGCAGATTCCCGGTAATGGGATTCTCAGAGGCCTCCTTGCTGAGACTGCTCTCTAGAAGTGGGCTTAATGAGAGCGGCCCTGTATTTCAGGTGACATACTGTATCAACCGTAGGCCCTGTCTCTGCTGCAGGCCTTTACCCAGAGGAGCCCAGCCTCCATC
Source organism: Oncorhynchus masou masou (assembly GCF_036934945.1). Lineage (NCBI taxonomy): Eukaryota > Metazoa > Chordata > Actinopteri > Salmoniformes > Salmonidae > Oncorhynchus > Oncorhynchus masou. The sequence goes on along the minus strand of NC_088232.1, from coordinate 36,500,293 downwards.
AACCTCAATCAGCCAAGAGCCTCTGTAATTATAAGTGCAGCTGAGAGAGATCAGCTTTTACTGCTGTCAGAGACCTAGTCCAAGTCCTGTCTCCACTCTGTCTTTGACTGTCTCTCCGTGTGTGTGTGTCAGAGGTCAGTGGTTGACCCAGGCTGGACTGTTCCTCCCCTGTACTCCCCTGCATCTGACGTACTGGCAGGCAGCTGGACAAGGGCCTTGGCTAATTTCAGTTTATATCAAAACATGTTTTATAGAGTTTTCTCACCACACATAGAGTAGACTTACTGAAGAAGTCCAGGATACTGTCTTGATACTAAGAACATGCCAAAAGTCGTTTATGTTGACGTGTCCCAGACATTTCTGCTGTGGTAGAATGTTACTGAGGTTGATATTTTTCTGGAAATGAATCATAAAAAAAATACATTAGGATTCATGTAATTTTTCAAATCACATTTAGGGATGATATGTTTCTCATTCTCTCTAACAGTATGGGTCCCTCCCACTATCTCTCAAGGGACCAAATCACAGGATGTCCTACGTATAGTTGTTATTGTGTAACTTGAAAACTCCATTACAAGTGTGTACTCTAACATTGTCATTGGAGGTGGTGGTCCATAAACTGATGTGATGGAATTTAAGCTTTAGAGTACTGTCTGGCTATCTGTTGGGTTTTTCTTGCTGATTTAATGATGCCCATTTTTCTGGTTCTGTGTTCTACTTTGAGAATACATTGTGTAATAACTGTCTGTGTTTCTGTGGCTCTTTCAGTATGGCGACGTTTTAAATGTTCTCATATCAAGGAAGAAGAGAGGAAGTGCTGTGGTAGAATTTGAAACCGTAAAAGCAGCTGTAAGTATTCTGGTTCATAAATTATATACACTCATCTCATTTCCTTTTGAAAAGTCACTGAAATCAACCAATACCCACCAGATTTGACTGATTGGCCATTTCTTTACCATTTGGTTTGCACTGAGCATTATGCGTCTCAACAACTTCCCAGCCCAAGGGCCCTAGTTTTCCACACACATGATGACATTCTCATCATCTTGTAGTGTGTGTCTGTTACAGAACAGAGGAGTTGACAGAACAGAGTGTTCTGATGGGAACCAGGAGGACAGAAGGGCTGAGCCGCCTCATTATTCAGACCACCTGAGTCCTCTGCTCCTTTGCTGTCACATGCTGTTTTGTTGTGGGCTCTGGTGCGATGTGTGGTTCCCCTCAACAGAACATTTCTGCTGTCCCCTGGGGAGCTAGACTCTGGGCCTGCGGTCGCCTTCTTGCTGTCTGGAGATCTCGGGGTCCCTACGCTGCTTGGGGGGGGGGGGGTTGGGGTATCTAAAGTTCACCCCACATGTGCGTTTCAAATACACAAGGCAAAACCCCACACAACGGCTGGGGTGGAAGACACAACTAACTCTATAGAGCTGAGAGGAGTAGAGAGGTTGATGTAGCTCCATTAGTGGTGCTGGGGGAAAAAATGGCCTGTCAGCAGATCATGTCACACTGGGGTCTAACGTTACTCCGTTGTTTCTCTCCAGGAATTGGCATATAAGAACGAGAGTGGCCTTACAGCAAACCCACTGAAGATCTCTTGGCTTGAGGGACGACCTGAAGTCATCACCCCAGTGGTGTCGCAGGTTCAGCAAACATCTGGACAGTACTTCCCACCTAAACAGGTATGTAACCAGGGGCAACCGCTACCACAAGTAGGGCAACCTCTCCCCAATGTGCTTAGTCCTAATTCTCCTTCACTCCCATCAATGATAATGTAAGCCCTATGTTGCCAAATATCTCCACGTTGTTGGCTTCCAATCCAAATAACATTTCCTAAACACCATCCCGCAAAGAGAGATATGTAAACTTCTGCAGTTTTAATTTTGTATCAGTGAGAAAATATTGCCCATGCACTTGCACTCTCCTTGTCTGGCCCAGAAAAATGTGTTTGGTTAAATGGTCTTAGGTTTGTTTGGCTTGGAGAAGCAGTGTGTTGGCCCGGCGATGGCCCGATCCCCTGGCCTGTCCCGCCTCTCATTAAGGCCTGACCCACCCGGGAGACCAATGGAATGCCTCACTCCATGAGAATCACACGGTAACCCAACATGACCAGCGTGCAGGCTGGCACGAGAGGGCTTTCTCTCTACCCAGAGTGGTACTCACCCCAGTCTGCCCACCTTTTTGCTAACCTCCTGGTTGGCTTTCATAACATGCATACTGGCAGTTTAGAGGCCTTTTCCAATCAGAATAATGTTGTAGCACAGTTGGGAAATGTAGGTGGACGATGAAGGTGATCTGAGTCAGTTTGAGGAGTACAGGAAGTTTAAGCTTCTCTCTGGTCATGAGCTAGACACGATTCAGTCTGTCTGTGTCCATAATCACCATTACTTAGTTTCCCTGCTGTGGTCATTTAGGCCTAATAATAATAATAATAATAATAATAATAATAATGCTGACTTTGTTTATAAAGAGCTTTTCCATACATTTGGTCTCGGGTCTGCATGGATGGACTGTTTCACCTCAGCACAGTAACTCAGGCCCCTCGTCAGGTTAGCACGCCATGCAGGGTTAAAGCTATCCGATGCAGATTGCTTCATCTCTCGCAGAGTTTTTCAGGGCAGGGAACAAAAACAAAATGATTATAGCAGTGTAATTTTCACATTAGCCCTCAGTGAGAATGCTTCTCACTAAAGAGGCCCACATGACATAATGGGGATCCAGTGAATATTGGTAATATTGTCCCACATCTGGCCTGGGGTCAGTGGATACTGGGGAGAACCATGGAGGTCCTGGGCAGACTGTCTGGCCTGGGGTCAGTGGATACCCCAGGCCATGTACTGTTATAATCTCCACCCGGCACAGCCAGAAGAGGACTGCCCACCCCTCAGAGCCTGGTTCCTCTCTAGATTTCTTCTTAGGTTCCTGCCTTTCTAGGGACTTTTTCCTAGCCACCGTGCTTCTACATGCTTGCTGTTTGGGGTTTTAGGCTGGGTTTCTGTATAGCACTTTGTGACATCAGCTGATGTAAGACGGGCTTTATAGATACATTTGATTGATTGGGGAGAACCATGGAGGTCCTGGGGAGACTGTCTGGGATCCAGAACACTACATCTCCCTCTTTCTCCCTCTCTTTTTCACTCTGCTTCCTCTCCCTGTCTTTCTCCCTCTGCTGCCTCTTTCACCCTCCCCTCATTTTCTAATTTTCCCTCTCCCTCAGTGTGACCTGCTGCGATCACAGAGGAGCAGCGGTGCTGATACCTGCCTCTTTAACCTCCATCAATCCAGCCCCAGCAAAGCAGGGAGCCCAGGGACGCACACGCCTGACTTCACACTATGCACCACTCTGTTTAACAAGTGCATCTGCTTACACTGGTCTGGGACCTGCTGCTAAACCTGGGCCCCCAAGTCCCCACAGGCCCATGGAGATCCCTAGTATCACACACTGTAGCAAATTTGGAGAGACATGGATGAGCCCTGTTGTACTCCTGTGCTGAGTGATTCTCTAAGTTTGTGAATCAAATCAAACCATTTGTCACGTGCCGAATACAAGAAGTGTAGACCTTACCGTGAAATGCTTACTTACAAGCCCTTAACCAACAGTGCACAGAAGAGTTAAGAAAATATTTACCAAATAAACAAAAGTATAACAATAACGAGGCTTTGTACAGTGGGTACCGAGTCAGTGTGTGGGGGTACAGTGGCAGAGAAAACAGTCTATGACTAGGGTGGCTGGAATCTCTGAACATTTTATGGGCTTTCCTCTGACACCACCTATTATACAGGTCCTGGATGGCAGGAAGCCTGGCCCCAGTGATGTACTGGGCCGTACGCACTACCATCTGTAGCATCTTATGGTCAGATGCCGAGCAGTTGCCATACCAGGCGGTGATGCAACCGATGGTGCAGCTGTAGAACTTTTGATGATACAGGCCCTCTGTCAGACATGGGTCTGTTGGGTCAGGCGTTTCACCAGTAGGGACACCATGCAGAGACAATACTGTAGGGGTGGTGGTCCATTCACAACGTTCTTCTAAACATAAATAACCAAGCAGGGTAAGGAACAGAGGCCCTGTCCCAGCCGGGCCATGGTGCAGGGAATTGCTCCCTATGCTCCAGACTAAACTCCCTTGTATTTCGATAGGATCTACTTTCACCTCCTGAGTGTGCTATGTTTTGTATCACTGCACCATGCCATAATAAATGATCATAATGAGAGGCTGTAAAATATGGTAAATCATTCTGTGCTTGTGCTGTTTTCAAACAGTCGGTCTCTGTTGACATTTGATGTCACGTTTTATTGAATGTCAGTGTGATGTACACAGTCAGCTGTGTGTCTGTTCCTGAAATACTGAGTGGATTACGTAATCTCTTAAGAATCAACTATACTGTCCCTACATAGATGGAATGGTGGTTTGCATGACAATGCGGAGTACACAGTTCAATTACGGTGGATGAGGTGTTCAAGCTGTCCCCCAGAACTCTTCACATTGCTGCCAGACTACATTCACACAGTGTCTATATGACTCATAGTTGTTAAGCCCTTACCTCCCAGAATCTCTTGAGTTTGGGGTCCACATCCAACCATCTGTATCCTCCCTATCAGTAGAACCTGCAGCATAATCATGTCTTTGGAAGTCATAAGTCATTGCATCCCCAATTTAGAACAATCGTTTAGCATATTGTCTTTTTAGAGTATTTATTCTGATAAAGACGTATCGCAATATTTGATACAACTGTGTTTATTTCATCTTTGAGGAAACTTAGACTTGGAGCCTGTCACAACATGAACCAGATGTAGCTTGTCATCTGTTCTAGGATGTTTTTTACATCATATCGGACCGGCTAGCTTCCTTCTGCTAAAGAAAGAGCACGCTCACCTACAATAGCCCCCGAGTCTGTCGGGTCCTGGGATGCTGCGCATAGTCCTGCTACAGTTGGCAGCTGGCTGCAGCACTGTACTCTTTCTGGACGGAGATAACAACTTCTAGTGTTCTGACTTCCTGGAAGAGTCCGTTTAGCAGCGAAAGGACTAATGTAACAGATTGTTTAATTTACAGCTGTTGCCAGCATCAAATAATTGAACTGGGCTTTAGCTTAGACAGGGAATAGAGAAGGTGGTAACAGGACTATCTTAACACGAGGTCTGGGAGAAATGGAGACCACTGCATTTTTCTTCATGGGACAGTTAGAAGGAGCAAAAGGCCATGGGAGACTGTTTTTACATTGCTGACTCAGTGTTTTTCCTCTGTGGACTGAAGTTGAATTGAATCTCCTCAGACTTTTGTGCTCCTCTTCAATCTACTGTAACACATTGCATATGAACTTGATCAAATAGCTTGCTAGTTTTAATCAGCGGATGTTAAACTTTTGAGATCTTTTGATGGTTTAGTCGTCTTCACAAGGTTTTACGATGTCCAAGTGTATCATGGATATCATGCGAAGCAGTACTATTGTGAGCTACCTTGGCCCTAAATGTGTTTTTAAATGGGGGAGAAATGTGTGAACCGGTGGCTCTGTAATGTGTTCTGACACGATGTAGAGTTCCATAAACAATATCGGTTTCAGACACGGAATGTCTCGCTTGTCAAAACAATATTTCCACCCCCCAAAAATGTCAGATTTATTTTTATTTTTTATAAAAACCTCTTGTCTTTTGTAAGATGGCTTTCGTGGTATTCTGTATGATGGTAAGTTTGGAATTTGAGGGAAAAGTGGTACCAGATATGATGGGGTATCTCAGAGTTTAAAATGTTTTGCCAGTTGCTAATGTGCCAAGATAATTTGTCTTCCAATTACTCTTCTCACATCAGTCTTGTGAGTTTGGGCGCTTGTTGAGGATAAATTTATGTGACTTCTCGTGTGGAGGAGCCCAGTGCAGACGATGGGGTGTCGTACGGTCCAAGGACAGTCTGCGTGTGTGTGTGGGTGCTCTGTAGTTCTGTCTCTGAGATCTGTCTGGGACAGTGGGACATTAGTTCCACTGTTCCAGAGGCGTGTTATGTCATTGTGGAGAGTCTGGAAAGGAAGAGCTATCTTTTCTGGGCTTTGACAAGAATAAGAAACCATAATGTATGGTCCTCCTTTCCTGTCCTGAGCAAATTATATCAAGACTCGTTAACCTAGAAAGCCAAGATGTCAATCTGGTAAGGCCCAGGAAAACTGTCCGTTAACGTTCCTTATGAATGGATTACTTGTTCTGCTGGTTCAGGATAAGTGGGGAATAAAGGTTGACTTTATCAAGCCCAACTTCATCTATTTCATAACCTTGCTGTGATGCAGATGTGGTCAACACTGTGCATCATAACCATCCAGTACTTCCCTCAAGCTCCAGTTCATTGTAATAACAGTAACTTTCAAAGTGAAACCTGTGAATGAGTAGATGGTTGATTTGGCTTGGAATGTCTGTCCGTACATGCCCACGTGTAAGTATCTAACATGGCCTACTTTACCTCCAGCTGTCTCATGTAATGTCAGGGTGTAATTTCTCTTCAAACAGTAAGTGTAAAATGTGACAGATGGGGCTTTAATATGGCCTCTATGGCACCTCATGACTGTTAGAAAACCAAACATATGTCGGTCCATCAAAGTGTGTCCGCAGTATTATACAAGCCATCTAAAATGTTGATGCGAACCAATGATCTTGGAATTTGACAAGAGTAAAAGAAGTTAGTGTACACACAGGTCTAAAAGAGTGTTTCACAATGTGTTGTTATTCTCATAAAACATACAATATACTGAAAGCCATAATTCATTTTACTGAAAGAAGCACAAAACATATGCAGTACAGATGTACCCACAAACATCAGTGACTCCATTAGATTAACATGCTATTGCTAACGCTGTTGAACTGTTTGTTAGCAGCAGGACACTCATGGCTAGTGAAGTTCTCTGTAACGCCTCAAGGATCCCTGGAATGTAACAGCTTTTAGCTTTGCCCCACTGCTTTCCTTTCCTGACAGCCCCTTGCTGTGGTGCTGGCTGTGGCTTTCTCCCAGCTCCCCTTGCAGGTGGGTAAGTGGGCCCAGAACATGGGGTGGTGGGCGGCGCATCAGGCCCTGTTTGTTCAGCAGTTAGTGTTTAAACCCTCATCAGGAGCCTTGCTGGTAATGGATGGCTGTGGTCCCCAGCCTTCTTGGCTCCAGCAGCACGTGGAAGGATCACATTACCCCTCGTCACCTTCCCCTCTCGCGCCACTCACCAGAGCGAGGGACTCCGATTAACATTTAAGAAAACGGCGCTGGGGTTTTGGGGCACGGACCTGTGGCCTGAGTTGCAGCCCTCCAACCACTGGCTTTATTGGAAGCAGAGCTAAGTGTTTGTTTTCATTGTGTTGTTGGAAAGAGAGATGGGGCTGCCTTCGTGGACCTTCAAGTGGGGCCTCTGAGATGCGTGCGGAAGAGAGATTGCCCTCCCCACACAACGGAATGGCAAGGACGCCAAGTCGTCACAGCTTCAGGACCTTGGAAAACTAAGCCCTCGTTCTTTTTCTTTAACATAACATTCTTAAATTGAACAATCCTCTCGAGCTCTGTAGGAAGGAACTGGGTTTAAACTAAGGTGAAAAAGCAGCCAACTGAAAATGCCACTTTACTTTGAACAGCTTGAGATAAAAAAAAGGTGCTAAATTATTAACTAGACTATGTAACATTTTATCTAATGCTGCAACGGGTAATGCTAGAAGAACATGAACTTTGCCCTTTAAAGCGTATGCAGTTTAACCCTTCAGAGGGAAGAATTCCAACGTTAACTCTTTAACATCACATTAGATAATATACACTCATACTGATTCTATTGCTGTATAATAGAAACAACAGATGGATATGATCAAAAGAAAATTCAACAAATTAGCATATAACTCAAACATGACGTTCTGAAATGATAATCTACTGTAAATGAGAGAAGGGATAAGTTGAAACAGAAGTCCATGTACTGGCTCTTATTGTCCATGGTTTAGATCAGTGTTTCCTAACCTTTTTTGGTTACTGTACCCCAAATCACATTTTGATCTGACCGGAAAACCCACAAAGTACCCCCTCGTGCATTTTACCAGTAGGCCAATGGTCCTTTGTCTTCCACACGTACCCCCTGTGGATAGCCCAAGTACCCCGAAGGGTATACCGTGCATTCAGAAAGTATTCAGACCCCTTGACTTTTTCCACATTTTGTTACGTTACTCCCTTGTTCTAAAATGGATTAAAAATAAATAAAAAATGTCCTCATCAATCTACTCCCAATACCCCATAATGACAAAGCAAAAACAGTTTTATAGCTTTTTTGGGGGGGGGGGGGCAAATTTATTTGCCCTTTGCTATGAGACTTGAAATTGAGCTCCGGTGCATCCTGTTTCCCAGTAGCGTGCCGTGGTTCTGGGGCCTGGGCCTTCAGTGAAGTCCTACACAGTCCCACCCGAATTAATCCACCTCTTATTATCATCATTATGATGCCATGGCTCTAGACACTATACATTTAGACAGAAACGCAGTACAACCAGGCGTTGCGTCACCTTGAAATTGAAATTTTTATTCAGAGAATTGCAGGGGAAGAGTACAATACCTTTTCATTGTGCAGCTTCGTTGCCCTGCGTGCTTGTTCGTTGAGCTGTAGATCCACTCGGGTGTCCCCAAAAGTTTTCAAAAGCACCATTGTTTGTAAGTGCTCAGCCGTACTTTGGTGTCTCGTTGCTGCCTTGGTGAGACAACTCGGGTTTGCAAAGCCAGTGTGGCTCCAAACACCAAATCAATCACTTGCAAATAATAGGCATTCCCAGCAGTACAGTTTGCAGTGCTTCTCGGAGCCTGTCTTTGTAGCGTCGGCTTTGTAGCGTCGGCGTCTACCTCTCCTGACAATGTCTAACTTTTCTTGAAAAGTTTGTCTTGAGTATGCCGTTATAATTATATCCTCGACCAAATCGATATCTTCTCCTTCCGCCATTGTGGGTTTAAAAAACAGTTTAGTAGTACGCAAATTAATTTGTTGATCAATTTCAGTTTCCTAGTTGGTAATCCAATCAAAAGACGTGCAGGCACTACGCCTGCTAGCTGGCTCCTGTGTAACACTGGAGCCAGCCAGCAGGCGTACAATAGCCAACTCTAAAGCTGATTGGTTGACACTAAATTTGAATTTCCATTCACTTTAAGCTACAAGCGCCCGCACGGTTGATTCTGAAGGCCTGAGAGCAGATTTTAGACCCCTGGCAACACATGCTGGCTGAATATGATTGGATAAAATATCTAACATAAAGACCAGCCCTCCAAATCTCAACCTGGGGCTGGAAGCAGTGCAACCAAGAGGAACGCTATGAAATGAAGAGTGTAACTCTTACTCTGGGGAATAATTTAATTCATATTTGTGGGAAAATATATATAAAAAAAAATATATATTCTGATGATGTTTAGGCCAGCAGAGAAGGCCTTGCTGGCCCTGACGGCCCACCACTGCTGTTTCCATTGATCATCCATGATGACTCTACAACTTGGAGTCCACCTGTGCTATAATTCAATTGATTCGACGTGATTTGGAGAGGCACACACCTGTCTATATAAGGTCCCACAGTTGACAGTGCATGTCAAATCAAAAACCAAGCCATAAGGTTCAAGGAATTATCCGTAGAGATCAGAGACAGGATTGTGTCGAGGTACAGATCTGGGGAAGGCTACAACAAAAATTCTGCAGCTTTGAAGGTCCCCTAGAACACAGTGGCCTCCATCATTCTTAAATGGAAGACGTTTGGACCCACCAAGACAGAGCTGGCCACAGTAAAAGGCACATGACACCATGCTTGGAATTTGCCAAAAGGCACCTAAAGACTCTCAGACCATGAGAAACAAGATTCTCTGGTCTGATGAAACCAAGATTGAACTCTTTGGCCTGAATGCCAAGCGTCACATCTGGAGGAAACCTGGCACCATCCCTACAGTGAAGCGTGGTCATGGCAGCATCATGCTGTGGGGATGTTTTTCAGTGGCAGGGACTGGGAGACTAGTCAAGATCAAGGGAAATATGAACAGAGCGATCCTTGATGAAAACCTGCTCCAGAGTGCTCAGGACCTCTGATTGGGGCTAAGGTTCACCTTCCAACAGGACAATGACCCTAAGCACACAGCCAAGACAACGCAGGAGTGGCTTATGGACAAGTCTCTGATCGAACATCTCTGGAGAGACCAGAAATAGCTGTGCAACGACGCTTCCCATTCATCCTGACTGAGCTTGAGAGGATCTGCAGAGAAGAATGGGAGACACTCCCCAAATATAGGTGTGCCAAGCTTGTAGCGTCATACCCAAGAAGACTCAGCTGTAATCACTTCCAAAGGCGCTTCAACAAAGTACTAAGTAAAGGGTCTGAATACTTATGTAAATTTGATATTGGTTTATTTTTTACATTTGCAGAATTTTCTAAAAACCTGTTTTTGCTTTCTCATTATGGGGTATTGTGTGTAGATTGAAGGGGGGGAATGATTTAATCCATGTTAGAATAAGGCTGTAACGTAACAAAATGTGGAAAAAGTCAAGGGGTCTGAATACTTTCCGAAAGCACTATGTACCTCAGGTTGGGAACCACTGGGTTAGATTACCTCACATGAAATGGAGGAGGATCTCTTTGTAGTTACAGTTCTGTCCACATCTCATCCATTACTCTGAGTCCATTGCATTTTATATAATTCAGCCACAGTCAGCTAATCCAAAGATTGAGATTATATCCCCATGGTGTTTCAAATGTTGTGACATTGTTTCTTTAAGTCAAGAGTTTTTTTAAATGTCAGCTGTTCATATCCTAGGACAGTTTAGAGTGTTCTAATGCCAGTCACATATAATTATGTCAGTGAAATCTCTTGCTGAGGACTCATGTTTGTCTGGCTGTTCCTCTAATAGTGGAGCCTGTCCATGACCTGCAGCACATCGTCCAGGATGGAGGGGCCCAGGTCCAGGCTGAAGGAGAAGCTGTTGTCCACCTCATCCAGCTGTAGTGTGTTCTCATGGCAGGTCTGAGTGGAATCTCCATCCCTGCCAGAGCTCAGGCTGCCCCGGCCAGGACTGTGGCTACTGACCATGACCCCGTGGCTGGGGCTAACACTGGCCTCGATCGCCCCCTCGCCCTCCTCACTGTCCAGCATGGGCAAGGATCGGTACTCCTTCCTCCTCTCTGAGGCGTTGTGGCTCAAGTGGGCCCTGGTCCACTCTGGGATCTTTAGGGCCTTGGCCTCACCCAGGTTAAGTCGTGGGGGTTTGGGTGGAGGGTAGCAGGCCAGGAAGAGGTTATGTTCGCTCTGAGAGCTGTGCAGTATCAGGCTGTGGCCCCCCTTCAGAAAGGACAGGTCCCCGAAGCTGTCACTGCTGGCATTGTTCCCGATGTGGGCAACGTGGCAGAAGTCGGCCAATGGGAGGCTGATCATGTTGACAGAGAGCACCTCCCTGCGCTTCTGGGTCCTAGACCAGCGGGCCGAGGCTGGCTTACGGCACAGAGACATCTTCAGTGGCATCTTACCTGGTCCTGTTGATGTCCTTTGGTTCACTTCTGAGATTAAGCCTAAATGCAGTCTACCATCTTAGAAAAAAAGCTCTGTTTTGGAAAAGATAAGAAACAAAATAATTTATTTAAATGATTTCACTTTGAGGTTAGGTTCATGTCAGATCAAGTGATTTCCCATCAATAACATATCATACATCTCTGATATAAATGTCCAGGTTTACTTTCATCATTCTGCAGCATACAGGATGTGCACTATTTGTTTCCCTCTGCTTTCCAACAACAGATGTAACCTTTGGATTATGTCAAGTTTGATGTGAAAAGGCAGCAGCTATTATTTAAAGAATGCACCTGCTTTGCTTGGTTTTGTATTAATACAATTCTTCAACATTTGCCTCCTGGGAAATAGTCCAACATGTGCTTTGAAGTGTTTGATTTTAAATGTTTACTTTTCAAATCCAGTTTATTCCCATAAATGCAGGTGTGGTCTGCTGAATGCACTAAAGGGATGTCTTAGCCTGATTCTGACTTTCAGTATCTGTGCACCAAATATGCACATTTTAGAGCAGACCCAACATCCTGTATAGAACTCGCCAGCTTGTAGTTCTAAAAAACGGAAATGAGTTAGCCATGGCTCGTTGGTCAAAGCCTATGTGGAAATTAATGGGTTTTTGGATAAACGTTCAAAATAAGGTCTGAGGTTAGCACAGGCTTAGGAGATCTGATACCTTTTGTTCTATGAGATAATATCATTCAGCTATGAATTATTAACCTTTTTAACGTGTTTTGTGTGAAGAGGCGACTCCGGGATGCTGGCCTTCTAGGCAGAGTTGCAAAGAAAAAGCCATATCTCAGACTGGCCAATAAAAAGAAAAGATTAAGATGGGCAAAGGAACACAGACACCGGACAGAGGAACTCTGCCTAGAAGGCCAGCATCCTGGAGTCGCATGCTTCACTGTTGACGTTGAGACTGGTGTTTTGCGGATACTATTTTAATGGAGCTGCCAGTTGAGGACTTGTGAGGCGACACTCTAAACACTCTAATGTACTTGTCCTCTTGCTCAGTTGTGCACCAGGGCCTCCCACTCTTCTTCTATTCTGGTTAGCGCCAGTTTACCCTGTTCTGTAAAGGGAGTAGTACACAGCGTTGTACGACATCTTCAGTTTCTTGGCAATTTCTCGCATGGAATAGCCATCAGGCAACTACAACTACAGGCTTCACTCTTACTTTTAATCAAGAGTTATTTTATGAATGGGGTGGAATTTGCTACATGTTGAGACAACCCAGATTCTTTCAGACACAGTATGCAAATTCATCTTGTTTTATTTGTCTTTAACTTTGGATCTGTTGAGCTGGTTTACTGGTCACAGACAGTTTGTCAGCCTTTCCTGTTTAACATGTTGTATCCAGAAGAGATCACATTCCACAACTCTTATTTGAGAGAGGTGTGGCAATACCTGACATGATTTGTTATGATGATAATGTAGAATTTAACTGGAATATGACTTTCACATACTGTAACTAGTGTCAAACTGGTGTCGATTTTGGTCATTTAGAAGTTAATCTGTACAGTTTCAATCTCAGTTAGCAGTAAATGTTGAGCCTTGAACAGCTACCACCCATTTAGAAAGCAAGGGCATAAAACCTTTTACCTAAGACAACTGCACACACTGAGGAAAGTGTGGCTCTGAAAAGATTAAGTCCATTATAGTTCATGTAAGCTCTAGGCCCAAAGCGCAGAATAAAATGCTCCTTATTCTAATCTAGTTGAGTATGGTTCCAGTAACTTAGTCATTTTATTGAGTAACACAGAATGCAGTTCATCTCTGGCTTGTCAAATGGACAATCTCAGTGGTCTCTGATTTTTACGGACTCCTAACAGCTTTGCCCATATAATATCTGTGTTCGTGACTTGAAACACTCACTCTGTAAATTTGTAAGGCACTACGGCAAACATGTTTTGTTGGCCCATAAAGGTTTTACTGGCACTTTAGTAGCAGCGGGAGATGGGGAGAGTGTGGACACAACAGCATTCCTTTCCAAACATGTCAGTTGGACGAGGGCGTGTTAGAATTGTAGCGGTCATTATCACGCTAAGGAAACACTTATCTTCCAAGTCCAATTAAAGACTCCATTAAAGAAGTAAAAACTGCTTTGCCATTTACAGTTACTAAATAATCTTCCTCGTCAAACTGCCTTTAGCCGAACACGTTTGATGGAGACTTTCAAATGAGTTGGCCACCTGTCCAAATGGAAATGCCTAAAGTATGTTCTCAAGAGCAGGTGTTGGTTAAGTCTCTTAAAACTAATACTTTTGATTTGGTTGATCGATAGAGTTTGTAGCAACATGTATGATAGATCTGTTAGCTCTTACCTGTACTGCTGTGTACACAGGGCATCTGTATCCCACACGTCTGTCTCTATCAGGAAGCCAGGCGAGGGCTGATACCTGTAGACTGTGACACTGTTTCTCCTGACATGATGAGGCTTGTTCAACTGCAGCGGGAGAAGCACCGTGAACAACCTTGAGAGAGCGAACTGGTGCCACTTCCCCAGAAAATTCTCTAAATCCTGGATTTAACAGCCTAGCTACTCTTGTCTCTTACCTGAGTCTTATAATCCTTATCAGCAGAGACCCTGTCAGGTTTGTTGGTTGACAAAGTGTCCTCTGTAAGTAACCCAGGTGAGGTGAGTGTAGAAGAGGGTTAAGACGAGCAGGTGGGGTTTTGTGTTTTTTCTCCCTACCTAACGGCAGAGAGTGTTTGCCCTCTGGTGATGTAACTCTTCCTGCTGTGTGAGTCTGAATCATGGGCGTAAATCCCACTGGCTGCACCCACTACCTGAGGGAGAGGGCAGAACAGGAGCTGTCGGAATCCCCACTGATTTACTGCTTGTAACACGGATGGAATTGAACTTGGGAAAGAGCACAGCACATTCCTCACACAGACAGGGCCACAGTGACGTGTGTGTGTGTGAGAGGGGGGGGGCTACTCACACTCCGATGGGGTTAACCGATCACTAATCTCCATGGCATTGTCTCTACTCTACTGATTTCCTGTGCTCTGTTAGCTTGTGTAAAGCCCCGGGGTCAACGTAGGCCGTTCTGGCTGAGTGGAGGCCAATAGGCGGTGATATCGGATGAAGCCACTGACGAGCATACAGATATGTATGTGTAGAATGGCTGAGTTGCACAAGATAACTTGTTGCCGTTCCAATTCTCACGCCTCTAGCTGCATGCTTGTTTTTCTTATTGGAATGTTGTAGGAATACTGTAGTCATAGTAGAATATGAATTGGCTTCTCAGTATTGCTAGCCTCCAGTCAATGCCACTATTAGGCCCAAATGTAAATGTCTTGTAGTGTCTGTGTGTATTTTTGGCCTCCCTTTGTCTACTGTAGTGTTCTGTAATTTAAACATTATGCTTATTGATAATCACCGTTTGTATGCTGTGGGTTTATGCAATTGACAGATTTACTTTTCCCTTCAGAGATCAAGCTTTAGCAGTGGCCAGAGGCCAGAGGCCTACACCCCACTCTGCTCAGCTTCTAGCTAGTGTATACATGTCTCTGGGATGTTCTACATCTGGTCTCAGCAGCAGTCATACTCTGTGCTCCACACCAGCATCCTCCCAATCATTGTGCCTCGTCTTTGACCTTGAGGAAGCGTTAGTGGCCATCTGTTTGTCTCCAGACAACACTCTGCTCCAGGGTTTCTGAGATGAAACATCCTGTAAAACAACACATTTTACTGCACTTATCCAGTTAATGTGACAAAAATAATTATGTATAGATAGATGGATATATATACAGTGCCTTCGGAAAGTATTCACACCCCTGGACTTTTTCCACATTTTGTTATGTTATAGCCTTATTCTAAAATGGATAAAACAAACAAACAAATCCTCAGCAATCTACACACAATACCCCATAATGACAAAGTGAAAACTGTCCAACTCATCCCAAACCATCAATTGGGTTGAGGTCAGGTGATTGTGGAGGCAGGTCATCTGATGCAGCACTCCATCACTCTCCTTCTTGGTTAAATAGCACTTACTCAGCCTTGAGGTGTTGGGTCACTGTCTTGTTGAAAAACAAATGATAGTCCCACCTAAGCGCAAACCAGATGGAATGGCGTATTGCTGCAGAATGCTGTGGTAGCCATGCTGGTTAAGTGTGCCTTGAATTCTAAATAAATCACAGACAGTGTCACCAGCAAAGAACCCCCACACCATCACACCTCCTCCATGCTTCACGGTGGGAACCACACATGCGGAGATCATCCGTTCACCTACTCTGCGTCTCACACAGCAGTTGGAAACAAAAGTTTTAAATTTGGACCAAAGGACAGATTTCCACCGTTCTAATGTTCATTGCTAGTGTGTGTTGGTCCAAGCAAGTCTCTTCTTCTTCTTGGTGTCCTTTAGTAGTGGTTTATTTAGTAGTAGTGGTTTCTTTGCAGTCTCCTCTGAACAGTTGATGTTGAGATGTGTCTGTTACTTGAACTCTGAAGCATTTATTTGGGCTGCAATCTGAGGTGCAGCTAAATCTAATGAACTTATCCTCTGTAGCAGAGGTAACTCTGGGTCTTCCTTTCCTGTGGTGGTCCTCATGAGAGCCTGTTTCATCATAGCGCTTGATGGTTTTTGCGACTGCACTTGAAGAAACTTTCAAAGTTCTTTACATTTTCTGGGTTGACTGACCTTCATGTCTTAAAGTAATGATGGACTGTTGTTTCTCTTTGCTTATTTGAGCTGTTCTTGTCATAATATGGACTTGGTCTTTTATCAAATAGGGCAATATTCTGTATACCACCCCTACCTTGTCACAACACAACTGATAGGCTCAAACGCATTAAGAAGGAAAGAAATTCCACAAATTAACTTTTAAGAAGGCACATCTATTAATTGAAATGCACTCTCGGTGACTACCTCATGAAGCTGGTTGAGAGAATGGCATTAGTGTGCAAAGCTGTCATCAAGGCAAAGGGTGTCTACTTTGAAGAATCTCAAATATAAATTTTTTAAATTTGTTTAATACTTTATTGGACACTACATGATTCCATATGTGCTATTTCATAGTTTTGAAAAACCCTTGAGTGTGCGTCCAAACTTTTGACTCGTACTGTATATACTGAATTGGGTCTCTAAGATGACTTTACTGATCAGATCTTTTAAAATGTCTCCAATAAACACATTCCTGCCACCCTTCCTTCCCCATTAACTCCCTAACGCCAGAACAGACCTTTAACAGATGCAATTACTCACGCAAATATACTAACTGCCTTATCATATCATTTATCCAAGACTGGAACTGAGCATTTCAATAACTCCCAATTCAGTATTTTTTTTCTCCATCCCTACCCCGTCCACTATTTTGTTTTGTTGGGAAGCCATGGTTTCATGCAAGCAGACCGTCAAGGGAGAGGATAGCGTGCTTTATCTGTGGTGATGTGGTCACACAGGGCTAGGCTTGCATAATTCTGGGAACTTTCAATAAATTCCTTGGGGTTCCAGGAAACCTGGTTGGAGGTTTCCAGAATTTCTGCTTGTTCCCTCCTCATTCTAGGATCCCCCAACCAGGACTTTGTGAATACCTGGGAATTTATTGAAAGTTACAGGAATTTTACAACCCTACACAGAGCTCACCATTAGACCAGTGGTTTGAGGTGTGTTTACTCTCGTGTTTGTGTTTAGTACATTGTCCAGACTGGGGTAATTACCATGTGATTACCATAAGAGTACCATTGTCCATAAGAATAGAATGGGTGTCTGACTGCCTTCTCCTCCATCTCTCCCTTCTCAGAGCAGTGTTGGTACTGTGGTCTTTCTGGGCTGACTATGTTCTCCCTCAAACCTAGGATGCTGCTTTTTTTGTAATTGGAAAACATGCTTACAGGTACTGCTTTGACTGGCTCTATAAAGCAAAATTGAGGCTTTTGTGGATATTCATTTGGGCCTTTTGTTGTGTGTTCTTGTCTTGTGAACCACACAGAGCAGTGTCTCACTGTGTTAAGATGTTTCCTCTCACATGGAATACACAGCAGTTCGGTTGTGGCCCTGATAGTGTATAATGAAGATCTGTACAGGATTGAAACAATGGATGCAAACCAGTAAAATCCATCACAAGACAGTGAGAGAGCCTGTGTCGTAACTGTCGCTCTACAATGATGAGTGAGTCAGATAGACAGTGATGAGCTTTGTGGCAGAGCTCCAACTGAAACTCACCTGACTGAATGGATAGACCTCTGTCCCTCAGGATAGGCAGTTTAGTTGCATCTGAAGAAGTTTCATTGTGTAACATGACAAAGTTCTCTTGTCTTCATGTACAGTTGTGGACCAAATTCCAGGGGTGGTCTTATACCATCCCATACATTTTACCTAGGCAATCTTAACAGATACGTGACGTGAATTACACCATGTCCTCTAATAAAACTGCCTGTTCCATTTCAAATCCTTGTGTATTGTTATGATTGGAACACACACTGATTTTTTCCCCCACTGTGAGATTTGTATAAGAAATGCTTCATTGCCGTGTTTGCAGACTAGCAGACCAGACGTGTGTGTGTGTGTGTGCCGTTCTCCGTGGGAGGTCAGGGAAGTCTGAGAATGTTTACCTGCTTGTGTCTCCTGGCACTGAATTATTTGTAATTATTAAATGAAGGGTTTGATATTTAGGGTTCTTTGAATGTCTGGGCTCTGAAGTAAACAGTGTGTGGACTGCTGCATTCCAGTTGCTGTTTGTTCAGCACATTAAGCAGATAAGGAACCATAACACATGCTCAAAGCAGCAGTACAGACCTCATCAGACGCACACACACACACACAGTAGAAATGTTTTTTTGTGTATTTGTACTTTAACCTTCGTTTCACTTCATTTTTTGTCATGTCTCTTTTGGGATATTGAGGGTTTCAATTCTACATTGTTGCTGGTTTAGTGGCCCCAGTGTTTTAAAATCAAATCTGTTGCAATCAGAGGGCTTTTCCCGGAAGGCCCTGATGTGAAAGACATCATTCTGGTATTACAAAGATGTATTGTTGGATATTATATAGCTGAACAGCCCTCTCCCCCATCTCTCTGTCATAGAATCCCCCAACACATCCATCATACAGGGAAATGCCAGAGCACAGGGAGTTCACGTCTCAACTTCCATTTCTCTTTCATTTTGTTTATTTCCTTTATGGGTTTCCAAATGCACCCTCTCTGTCCAGCAGGCTCAAATCCAGCCCTATACAGCCCCCCGAATCTAGTGCTGACTGGCTCTTCCTTCACACTTTACACTATTCACGGACCAGAGCTTTCACCTAGACACCAATACCTCTTCATTTAGCTTACGACCACCTGCACACAGCTTCCTCAGTCCGTTGTCACATGCTGCTACAGTAGGTTTTAGTAGTTATTGCGTGGTTTGGCCCTTTCAAGGCTGTTAAACCTCATTCAGAGAAGTCTATTGTCTTCTCGCTACATTTCAGCAGTTATTAGGGCATTACATAAATACAGTATGTTCCTGTTTCTATAGGTTAGCTTTCCTTCTCAGGGAAAAGGGCCTTTGCCTGTGAATGGCATCCATAAACCATGTTTTCAGGACTAATTGTGGAAATTACTGAACAACACAGGAAGTAGACTTGGAGCCTATTTCAATAGCTGTTATTGCAGTATTATGAGTTAGTATTTGTTCCATCATTACAAGGAGTCGGTCTGTAGATCGTTTTGTCTGTCCTCAAAAAAATGATTGATCTTCTCCCTGAATTTACTCTTGTGAGGAATCTTAGTTTGGCTGTGGCATATGCGATCCTCCTGCCCAGTGTGTGTTTTTTTGAGTTAGCGGGAGCATCTGGGCATACACTCGCACATATCAAACACACCCCTAATGATCTCTAAATAAGTGTTTGGCTCCTATAAATCACCGGCTCCATAACCCACTGACACACACACACACACACACACACACACACACACACACACACACACACACACACTGCAGAGAAATGGCCCCTTGATTAGTTTCAGCAGACGGCAGTACCGTCTGTATTATTGTAGACCTGGCAGTAATTTACCTGGACAACCACTATGGTTTGGTAGAAGTACCGTAGTCTATAGGAGGAGCTGTTGTAAAGAAGATAGTTCACACGTAGCGTTTAAACCTATTTGTCTCAGACACCTTGAAGCAGGATGTCTCGTTGCTTGCAGTGGATCTTGGTGAGAGGGGGAAAGCAAACTGGAGCGAGGCGATGTGGATCAGATTGTTCTGCAAGAAGGTGATGGCTTAAAGTCCTTTTCAGGCTTGTCTAAATCATTCAAATACTTCTATGTTTATCAGTACTGTACACAAACACAATAACTCCTTTTAAATCTCTATTTAAGGTTAATGAGGGCTGTCGGCTGATGGCTCCTAGTCTGTTTCTGGACAGGCATTTAGGCGTGCAGACCAGCTCCGTCTCAGGTCCATGACACATAATAGGCCTTCATGACATCATCAGGTCCTCATAGCCCCCGGGAGACTTACTTCTGTCATGAGCTGGGGAGAGAGTGATTTTAGGAGGGGGAGAAGAAGAGCTGGAAGTCTCTCTTATCACCCCCATGCTAGCTGTGCATTGGCCATCTGACTGGGGATGTAGATAAAGGGCCTCATTGCCAAAGTCTTGAACTATCACTTTAAGGGGCGGCAACCACTCGCCTAGTGGTTAGAGCGTTGGACTAGTAACCGGAAGGTTGCAAGTTCAAACCCCCGAGCTGACGAGGTACAAATCTGTCGTTCTGCCCCTGAACAGGCAGTTAACCCACTGTTCCTAGGCCGTCATTGAAAATAAGAATTTATTAACTGGCTTGCCTAGTTAAATAAAGGTAAAATAAAAAGGAAGGAATACAGTCCTTGTATGATCATTTGCCAGATCAGATACTACTTTTCAACAAAAGTGAGAGAACTGTGTGTAACTCAAGACAAACACACACAGAGAGACAGGTGGGTCTAATGTAGAGCAGATCTCCTGATCCCATCTGTCTGTGGGGGAAAATACTGTGCCTGGCCACCTGCAGCATAGCCTGCCGACTGCTGTGGAGCACCCTGACTCACCGCCCTGCCTGGCGTATGGTGCTGATGTTACGGCTGGCCTGGTGTCAGGTTGTAGCATGCTGTTGGGAGGCTCCGGGCCGTGAGTGATATCAGTGCTGTTAGTCAGCCCTGAGCGAACGAGCATGGAATGGAGCAGTGTGTGTGTGTTTGTCATCCTGCCAGTGTGCTGGCCTGGTCCTCTTTGTTGTGGGACTCATTGTTTATCTTATGTGGTTTCCCTAGTCTCTCTCCAGCCGCTGGTGTGTTTATGGGGCAACACACACACAAACACACCTCCCCAAGTGTTAAGTTAGTCAGGGTTGCACAGACTAAACGCGTACGTTGAGTGTGAGCCCACCAGGCAAGGAAACGGCTCTCATCTATGGAGAACTGTGTCACTCTCCTTAGACACCTGTTTGTGTTCCGAGCTCACCTCCTACATGGGAAGTGAACCAATAGAATATTTATTAACCTTACATGGGAAATAAATAGAGACATACAGTATTAGTGTCCAAATAAGCCTAGTTTTTCATATAAGCATTTCAGAGAATGGCCAGTAGAGGTCTGTGTGGAGTAAAGGTGTATGGTGGGTGGAAGGGGGGGACTGCATTCCCTCCGGCCCACAGTTACACCCTTTGTTTTGTTTAATTGAAGATGCAACAGTTGTTTATTTACTTAAGTGAGCTTGCGTGATATTTCATGGTTACATCTTAGACAAGGACTTGATCTCACATTACTGGAATGATAATCACAGCTGTCTATCCAACAGCATGGAGAGGGAGCCTGCCTCCCCACGCCATCCCTCTTTCTCCTCCTCTCTCCTACCCCTCTCTCTCGTACACACGGGTGGATGCTGGAGTCCCAGTAATCTTTTCCAGATGGTTTACCTCACCGAGCCACTCTCTTACCCTCCTTCATTCTCTACACTTTCTCTCTCTCCCCTTTCTCTTCTGTGTCCCACTCTGTCTCTCTCACATTCACTTCTCTCTGCTCACTGGCTTGTTAGGGAGACACTTCCTTGGCACAGCAGACTTCCTCCATCTAATCCTATAAAACAGGTTTATTCTGTGGACACTCCGCCTCCCCCCCTCCATTGAGGATTAGGGGCGGTGCGTGTGTCTGACTGACTGTGTGTGTGTGCACATGCATCAAATCAAATTGTATTTGTCACATCCGCCAAACACCACTGGTAAGCGTGTCTTTGCATACTTGTGTGTGTCAGCCCCTAGTGCTTACCGTGCAGCCTAGTGCTTACCGTGCAGCCTAGTGCTTACTGTGTGTCTCTCTGTCTGTCTGTCTGTGAGACTGATCAACAACTACAGGAAGCATTTGGTTGCAGTCATTATTGCAGCTAAATGTGGCACAACCAGTTATTGAGTGTAAGGGGGCAATTACTTTTTCACACAGGGAATTGGGTGTTGCAGAATTTTTTATTCAATAAATAAAATAAGTATCTTTTTGGGGGTAAACTCAGGTTTCGGTTGAAGATCATAACATTTAGTATCAAAAATAGAGAATCAGAGAGGGGGCAAACTTTTTGGCACTGTATGTCTGAAACGGTCCTCCCTCCCACACACCTGTCCTGTCCTCCCTTCCCTCCACCTGTCCTGTCCTCCCTTCCCCCCACCTGTCCTGTCCTCTCCTCCCTTCCCCCCCACCTGTCCTGTCCTCTCCTCCCTTCCCCTCACCTGTCCTCTCCTCCCTTCCCCGCACCTGTCCTCTCCTCTCTCTGGTCCTGTCGTGAAAAAAACAGACAGCAGCCACGAGTGACCGACAGTTATCATTTGGTCCATGCTCTGTTGCACACTTATGTCACATGTAGAGCTTGTTTTTGTATTTGCACTGTGTTATCCCATTATTAATGCAATGGCTTAGCATGGTTTGCTTCTTCACATCGACCGTTTTACACTGGTAACTAAGGTAAAGTTGGTGAAATGACTGTGGTAAAGATCACAGGTTGTAAATGCTTTGTACCTGTCCTCTGCCTGCCTGTCCCTGTTGATCTGACTGTTTGTCTACCCTTACAGGGCGCCCTGAGCAGTGAGCGGGACTATGAGAGCGTGGTGCTGATGAATATGAGACAAGCATCAGAGAGACAGAGACTCATAGAGGAGATGCAGAGAGAGGACGAGGAGGATGCAGCATAGTACCAGCCCAGATCCAGTCTCAGACCGGGATTCAATCCAAGGTGTGTTTTCTGTAAGGGTGCGGTGCTTGACATTTGAAGGTCATTTCCGTTTGAGCTGACATCTGCACCCTATACTGTGAATGTGATCTCCGCGCTTCAATGAACCTTTGAATGAATCCTGGCCCCAGACCAGCTCTTCCCAGCCACAACTAAACTACAGTTTACTATACACCTGATGCTTTAGTTTCATAAAGCACATCTCATCTGTGTTTAAAAAAAAAAAAAAAAATCTGTTGAATAAACGTATTTTTTAAAGAACGGGTGTGTTTCTGGTTTGTCATTTACTGAATTACTACCAGCTACTATTCTAATGTAAACTCAACCAGTGTACTTTTTCATCCAAACCACTTGTAAGATGAACAGGGGAAGAAGAATTTTATACTAACAAGGAATGTTATCATAACATATTGCAAAAGACCCCAAATAAATGGGCCATCCAACATCTAAATGATGCAATCATGTAATTTGCATCTGTCAGTATCACTTTCTCAAACTGTAAAACGTTAGGGTAATGAACAATCTTTGCAGCAAAGAGACTGAGTCGTTTCCCTTTAATGCAATTTGAAGTTGTCTTCCAACAGTGTAAACCACAAACCATGTGAAAAGAAGATGGGGAAATTATGGCTATTACATTTTTAACTGTCAATCAGCCTGGGATGGGAGTGGTAGTACTGTAGGCATGTTTTCAAGGGAATGTTTGTGGGCCCATGTGATGAAATGGGAATATACTCGAGGCCCTTTATTGGTGGTTATGATTGTTTGAGTTTTGTATATCGAAGGTACTGTACAACTTCAAGGCTGATACTTGATCTGAAGACTTTAGTACCACCCTGCACTGAACTTTGACATTGTAGTTAGCGAGTCCAAAATATACCTATTCTAAGTGCGATTCACCCTCGTCTCCTCTGTCAAATCCTGTTTACTGGTTGTGCTACAATAAATACATCTGTTCCTTGAAAGTATTATGAAGAGATAATCTGATGACTAGTTGGTCATCCCAGTGAAATCAACTGAACTGAAGATCAAATGTAAATCCTGTTTACTGGTTGTGCTACAATAAATACATCTGTTCCTTGAAATCGTTGGTATTCATGAAAGATATATTCATACAGTATCATGACCGTTCCTCTCTTGCCTGAATGTTGTGGTTTCAGATGAGTTTCCCAACAGAGGCTGTTAAATGAGTTGCTCATGGAGGAAGAGGTCTCCTGATGTCACACCCGAATGCTGGGATGTCTGGGCCACTTCTATTTAGGACCTGACACACTGAGCTAGGCTACAGTCACTCTGACCAGAGAAACAAACATTTGTAACAGTGTCCTCTCCGTGGGACATCCAAAAACAAAATAGATGTATGTTGTCCCTCAGTGGACTATGGTATAATGTAGTCTATTCCTGGGGCTGTGTGAAGTTTCTTCCTGTCATCGTGTTATTTTGGAGACTCATAGCCAGCTGGTTGGTCCAACCCAGTGATCCATCTCCCCGGCACTCCCAGCCTGCCGCAGCTCTCTTACACAACGGCCAGCTGTGGTGTGAGCCATCGTGTCCCTACACTTCTCTCCCCATACTCTCCTCTTCTACTGCAATATACACTAATCAGATGGTTCTATTTATGCATTTGATGGACGGCCTGTCATACCCGAGAGAAAAAAGCTGAACATTGAGTCCAAATTACAAGAGGGAATACAATTACAGTTCCAGGAACATATCCTGACCGTGCCCAGTGCCAGCGGATTGTGCTGCATGGAAATGAAACAGGAAGATGTGGTGTCCCAACAAAAGCCATCCAATCAACAGGAGAAGCCTCCAGCGGCATCTTCACAGCATCCTCTTCCTCAGATCCTCTGTCCGTGTGGAAGCTGGCATCTCCTCAGATGCCAGCAGAACCTGGAACCGACCACAGTTGCGCCCGCATGGAGAAATTAGGGGCCCTTTTGATATTTGGGTGTAAATTGTGGCCAAGTCACGGCAGCAGGCCTGGCGAAGGCTTGGTGATCTGGGGTTAGCCTCAGACATGCGCTGGCAGCCCAGAGACTAATGAAACCACCCAGTAGCAGCAGAAGT
The DNA here is from genome assembly GCF_036934945.1 of Oncorhynchus masou masou. Lineage (NCBI taxonomy): Eukaryota > Metazoa > Chordata > Actinopteri > Salmoniformes > Salmonidae > Oncorhynchus > Oncorhynchus masou. The sequence continues at coordinate 36,475,533 of NC_088232.1, read as the reverse complement.
GCTGGCTCAGATGGTCTCCACCAGGCATGTCTGCAGCACACTTGTCACACTTACAGGACCCGACTAACTTCCCCCTATGTACTGAGGTCTCACTGGCCCACTTTGAGAGTCTAAAAACCACTGCAGACGTGCCATATTTCCCCTCAACCTGAGGCGTGAAGGCACAGTTCCAATGGCTTGTTTAGAGCTTTTTTTTCAGAGAGCATGACACATTTGTCCAACAAATGTAATGCTTACCATATTGTACTGACAGATGGCAGACCGGGAGATCAGACTTCCAACCTGTCCTTTTAAGTAAACTCTACTCCTTGAGAGTTGGGACATGCCACGGAGCAAATATCAAATCACCTTTATTATAATTTCTTCACATGCATCTAATGTTACCAATGATATGAAAACTAATATTCTCACACAGCTCCTTTTTACACCAACTTTTGACAGTTTTATCTGTCACTTATTTCTTAGTTGTATGTACATATCTACCTCAATTACCTCATAACTCTGTACATTGTACTGGTACCCCTTGTATATAGCCAAGTTATCATTATTCATTGTATTTATTACATGTTATTTTCTTTCTCTCTGCAATGTTGGGAATGGCCCATAATTAAGCAGTTCACTGTTAAATCGACACCTGTTTACAGAGCATTTGAGAAAATGGAATAGGATTCAGGATAGAGGAATATTTGCTTGGCCTAAAGGCAATGTAAAACTTTAGAACTGATTCAACATCATACTCTTGACATTCAGATTCAGTTAGTAATGAAGTGAACTACATTCCTCTCTGGAATGTACTTTTCTTGACATCGTCCTGTTTCCCTGAACTCTAAACCCATTGCTATGATAGATTATGAACAAGCCACTACACACATTTGGTAGCTGCTCCATCACATTGGAGTGAGTTTGAATGGGAGTACAAAAGATTTTGGACAAGTAGTGTCATTATACAAATTCACACATTTGCTAACGGGGCAAATACCGATCTGGAGAATTGATCATTCGAAATTCAGTAATCTGCACCCCTTGCTAAAAAATAAATAAATGGAAGACAAAGGACCAGTACATCACAAAGAACAGTAGCAAAATGAATGTATAGAATCCATCCTTGATTTGATGTAATACATACAATATAGGTTATCATCTCTTGCTCCTCATTGGACAGAACACTACCACCACAACCTTGTGGCCCAAGACACACTATCAGTGTCATTGATCCACAGTCAGGTCACTCAGTCTCCTTGTGCATGCACCACACCAGCGTTTGACCCACGCCTGTCATCGTCACCAAGCGGAAGCCAATCTTCTCCAACTTGTCCAACACCAACCGCGGAGGTTCATCCACGTGGTACTCCGAGCTGCAAGGGGCAGAAAGTTTAGTTTTTTTCTCAGATGTAAAATGTCAAACTCATTCTGTGAACTCTGTCAGGAGTGCGAACACGCAGGAGAACTCGGCTAAATGAGCCAGGATTGTGTTTGTGATTATTCCCTCCACACCTTGGTTCATTTCCCAAAAGCACTTGTGGCAGATCCACAATGACAACACTTCCCTGTTGTTCGATCAGCTCTGCTTGTCTGCTCCCAAACTACAGAGCAACAGCCTATGTCCTTTCCTGGTTCAACTTATACCACTACTACACCATTCGTCCGTCGCTCAGAGGTTTGTCATAATCTTGGCCGTAAGGATGGAGACATACAGTGAGATATACTCAACACTCACAAATTGTTCCCCAGCATGGTGGTTTTCCTGGCTCCCAGGTAGTTCATTATGGTTGGGTCAGAGTATTCATCTCCTACCATGGTTGGCCCTGTCTCCTGAAAAACAGATATTCAGGTGTGTGCACAGTGTAGAGTGTACAAAACATTAACACATTACTAATATTGACACACAATATTAGGAAGGACCTTTCTTGATACACACAGGAAACTGTTCAGTGTGAAAAACGCAGCAGCGTTGCAGTTCTTGACACAAACCAGTGTGCTCAAAGGCACTTAAATATTTTGTCTTGCCCATTCACCCTCTGAATGGCACACACACACACAATCCATGTCTCAAGATTTAAAAATCCTTCTTTAACCTGTCTCCTCCCCTTCATCTGCACTGATTGAAGTGGAATTAACAAGTGACATCAATAAGGGATCATAGCTTTCACCTGGATTCGCCTGGTCAGTTTGTCATGGAACGAGCATCTGTTCTTAATGTTTTGTACACTCCGTTGCATTCTTGAAATACATTGACAAACACCGAAAATATGCATGGCATGTCATCCACAATCTCTATAACAATTTACCAGTTATGGTTATGCACAGAAATAGGCCTACATACTTTATCTGACTGAGCAGTGAACGTGTTTTTAATTTGGTGTACTGAAGAAAAAGAAACGAGACGCGAGCTGCTATGCACTAGTTCGAATTTGTTTCGCTTCCATGTTTGCAAATGTTACAATGTTGCAAACATGGACATAGCTGATACCCATGTAATAAGCTACACGTCAAAATCGGCGACATGGTTGCAGAGCCTTCCTTTACAAAGTCTTTAGTCTCTATAACATTTCAGCGTACGCGTCAACCGCAAGGATGCAGTCTGTATGCTATGACGGGATGAGGAATACTAACCAGTCGGATCTGAGTACTAACGAGTACATAGGGCATCCTGGATCTCAACCGTTTAACGGGTAGTCCCCCGGGAATGGATGATAAGATAGTTACTTAAGAGAGACGACAGTGCGCTTTCCAAGTTACACTCGCACTGACAGCTCACAACAGAATGCGGAAACACCCATCGCAATGGACCAATCATAGCACTCTCAGCTACTTGTCAACAATGCTGGTGCATGCACAGTGCGCGTGCTCGTCCAATATTATAGTAAAAGAAAAAGCTATTCATTTAGGCACACATTATTGCTTATTTTACGCATCAAACTGGACAGAATGTGAACATGTTTTATATTAAAGGCATATCTGATGTCATATGTATGGCTTTTTTTGTCAGACCTATTAAAATCAGGGTCACTCATAAATGTTGCAGCACTATTTGTTTAAAGAGTATACACTCCCCTCTGTTTGTATTTGGACAGTAAAACTCACCTTTTTAATTTGCCTCTATACTCCAGATTTATTTTGTGGATAAAATGTTACAAATGAGGCGAGAGTACAGAATGTCACCTTTATTTGAGGGTATTTTCATATCTGTTTTACCGTTTAGAAAGCACTTTATGCATATCGTCCCCCCATTTTAAGAAGTCATATGTATTTGGACTAGTTCACTTATAGTGTATTAAAGTAGTCAAAAGTTTAGTATTTGGTCCCATAATCCTTGCACGCAATGATGTTATCAAGTTTGTGACTGCAAATTTGTTGGATGCATTTGCAGTTTTTGGTTGTGTTTCAGAGGATGTTTTGCCCGATAGGAACTAAATGGTGAATAATATATTGTCATCTTGGAGTCACAAGATGTTTCTGAACACTTCTACATTAAGTTGGATGCTACCATGATTATGGATAATCATGAATCAATCATGAGAAAGTTACAGAGGCACAAAGATCATACCTCACCCAAAATGCTAACCTTCCCTGTTATTGGTAATGGTGAGAGGTTAGCATGTTTTGTTGTAGTAACTTTCTCACTCTATCCGGATTAATTTAGAAGTGTTCAGAAACAACTTATCGGCTCACTTAGAAATAAAATGACTCCAGTCATCATTCACCATTCAGTTAACATTGGGCAAATCATAACCCAAAACACATACTAAACCTTTGGCTACTTTAATACACTATAAGTGTGTGGGGGGGGGGGCTGCTTTCATTTCTGAAAAGTGCTTTCATTTCTGAACAGTAAAACATATGTATGATAAATACCCTCAAAGAAAAGCTGACATGCTGTTGTTTTGCCTCATATTCATATGTGAAAATGTGAACTGTTGGAGTACAGAGCCAGAAGTAAAGAAAATGCTTTCGTCCAATCTCCATTGTGTATAGTGGCTTGAATATTTGCCATGTTCATGGTTTTCTCGGTTGGGCTCAGGTTTATCTTTTAATTGGCTTTGAAACTGTCCATTATGTCCACTGAGGTTTCAGCCAAAACACGGATGTGTAGCAATCTTACATATATGAAGAGCTTCTTTAGGCTACAAGTAAGTTGTCTCAAATAACTGACCGAGTTCTTCTGTTTTTTGTTGTTGTTGTTTTTACCTCTGTCTCTCGTGATTTTTTGCTTTTTTATATTGGGAAACATTCCATGGTCAAACACTCATTATCGCGATAGACTTTGCTGCTTTCAGTATCCCAACACTGTATTGATGAATGGTGACAGTATTTCCAGGTGCTAAGTATGGGCTACTATGTTGCCTTTCCAGTTTTGTTACAAATGACTTTTGGATTCAACCCACATCACGTGTTAATACACAGTCCTATAGTATATACTGTGATTTTGTATACATGCAGAACTCAACCATATTTTTACAGTCTGGAACTATGATTTCCTTTTCTGAGATTTATTAATTTCCCTTTCAGTGCAGCAAAAAATAATTTGGATTAGTCTTTTGAGGTAGTAGGGGAAATGAAAGACATAACCCATATCCTAACAACAATGGAGGGGACATTGATTAAATCAGCAATATGAATGTAATGTCCTTTTGATGCCAAAGAGGACTTGACGGACAATCAGTTTGGCTTTGAATGTTATGCTCAGTGGGGCTGGTAATTTATAGTGTGATCACAGCTTGATATTGCTCTGATGGGAAGAGATATGGGAGTAAACCAGACCTTACTCATGGTACACAAAACCCATTCCATGCACTTTGATACACCAGAGTTGCAGACAATTTGTTTATGTGGTTTGGAAGTTCTTATTGTGAAACACATACTCATTTGGTTTCTGATTGGATGTGATTCCTGGAAATGCATTTCATTAGCATGTGTCACTTGTATGGTACATCAATCCCAAATTATAATCTTGCTGTTAAATAACGACTGTCTTTCTCAAGCATAATTTATGTCTTTATCAAATCATGTTTTCTACGCTGCATTACACAGTCATACAAACTCTAACAAGCTGATAAGTACAGGCTATGCGTTCCCATTGACACAGGTGGGAGGTTTGGTGAGAAGATTGCCACCTGCTGGCTTTGTAGACCAATGTCACCAGTAGGCGTCTTACCCACTCATCTGCACAAAAGAAGTAAAAAAAGAAATGTAAAAAAGTAAGGGTAGTTTCCCAGAAAGTGTCTCTTTCGTATTTTTATCGCCACCCAAAGAGCACAGGAGACCTGATTCAGGAAAGAAAACAGGAAACCAGTGGAGCTGTCGCTGCTTTACTCCAAAAACAAATGAAATACCACTTCTGCTAAAAAAAACACTCTCTTAGAAAGTATTCCTGGGGCCCTCGGAACGTCCTGTGGTCCTCTGAGGAACTTCCTGATCTAGCTCATCTGCTGTGCATTATTAGAGCCCCGGGTCACCTTTACAGTGACCTGGAGGGACAGCAGGGCTCATCCCTGGAGCAGCCAAACCAGCCACAGGAAGCAGTTTGCTGCTGTGACAAGGGCCTCTCCTTCACCTCACCACTGAGAATTAGTGATGAGGGGAGATATACTATTTATTGTCAGAAGAGTACTTCCCCACAGACAGCAGTAAGAACACATACTGCCACATGATGGGAAATGCAAGGATGCCCTTGACCCTGTCGGGCTTCAGCAACAGGGAGTTTAATTAATCAAAACAGCAGAAGCTCAGTCAATCTCTGAATATTACACACTCACACATACACATTCTCACTCACACACACTCACTGATGTTTTATTTTCTGAATGCACTGGAAATCCATATGCCACCTACAGTTCCAGTTTCTAAATGTGTGCCTGTGCTATGGTCGCAAAACACACATTTATGTTTTCCACCACAAAAAAATAAATACACCTCTGTCCTTTGCGGAAGTGTGATTTATACACAAGGCATTGCAATGATAATCGGTTGATAGTTGATTGCCTGCTGTTTTATAGTGTTTGGTTATAAGTATTGTATTGAATTAGCTAAACAGCCACTCATACCCAATTTATCATTAGATTGTTATCGCTATGTAAAATAATTGTAATAAATGCCTATTAGAATGCTCCTTCAGATTCCTGCTTTGCCTTGGACCCTAAGATGTCTCCAAATGAAAAGTCACAAGGATTGGATATAGGGAGCACTTCTATAGTTTCCGAACCTACCCTACAGACCTAACACAAAAGAATGGTGTTTCTTTCAGAAGCCTTCACCGATTATTGTACACCAGTCTAGGGGACATGGAGGAATAGTAGGCTTTTGTATGAGTTGAACAGTTCTCTTTAATTGATTTCCTTCATCCTGGCATCTTCCTTTGGACAGAGGTCCCAGCAACCCACAAAAGGTATTGAGCAATGCATGAAGTCAATGGCCGAGGGATTTATTTGCTGTGAGGATTAGTGGGAGAGGACCAGAGACGAAGGTAACATACTAGAATTAGCTGCTAAAGCAATCTCTTTAAATCATGGAAGTATAGTGTGGGCTGGATGAATTATGGAAGGTCGTACACTAAGTTCTTACAGAAAGAGAAATCAAATGGTAAGCAATAAGAAACGAGATAAGATATGCAGTTATGGTTGAAACAACTATGTTACCACAAAAATCTATGTGATGATGTTGAATCAACATGGAAAATCATTGGGTTTGCAAAAAGTCATCAACGTAAGAGAATTTCATATTTACTTCACCCAACTTTTAACCTACATTTTTTTTGTTAATTTCACTTTTAATTCACGTTAGTTGACAACTCAACCAAGTGTTAATCAAAATTAAATGTTTAATTGACATCCGTGCCCAGTGGGGAGAGTACATAAGCAGGCAATCCTCCAGATGTATGATGATACTCCCATAATTGGAGTAAAATAATGGACAACAATACGTAGGCTTATATTGACAGCTAATACATACTACAGTTTAAGTCGGAAGTTTACATACACCTTAGCCAAATATATTTAAACTCAGTTTTTCACAATTCCTGACATTTAATCTCAGTAAAAATGCCCTGTTTTAGGTCAGATAGGATCACCACTTTATTTTAAGAATGTGAAATGTCAGAATACTAGTAGAGAGAATTATTTATTTCAACTTTTATTTCTTTCATCACGTTCCCAGTGGGTCAGAAGTTTACATACACTCAATTAGTATTTGGTAGCATTGCCTTTAAATTGTTTAAATTTGGTCAAATGTTTTGGGTAGCCTTCCACAATCTTCCCACAATAAGTTGGGTGAATTTTGGCTCATTCCTCCTGACAGAGCTTGTGTAACTGAGTCAGGTTTGTAGGCCTCCTTGCTCTCACACGCTTTTCCAGTTCTGCCCACATATTTTCTATAGGGTTGAGGTCATGGCTTTGTGATGGCCACTCCAGTACCTTGACTTTGTTGTCCTTAAGCCATTTTGCCCAAAATTTGGACATATGCTTGGGGTCATTGTCCATTTGGAAGACCCATTTGTGACCAATCTTTAAATTCCTGACTGATGTCTTGAGATGTTGCTTCAATATATCCACCAATTCTTCCTCCCTCATGATGCCATCTATTTTGTGAAGTTCACCAGTCCCTCCTGCAGCAAAGCACCCCCACAACATGATGCTGCCACCCCCATGCTTCATGGTTGGGATGATGTTCTTTGGCTTGCAAGCATCCCCTTTTTCCTCTAAACATAACGATGGTCATTATGGTCAAACAGTTCTATTTTTGTTTCATCAGACCAGAGGACATTTCTCCAAAAAAGTCTTTGTCCACATGTGCAGTTGCAAACCGTAGTCTGGCTTTTTATGGCGGTTTTGGAACAGTGGATTCTTCCTTGCTGAGCGACCTTTCAGGTTATGTCTATATAGGACTCATTTTTACTGTGGATAAGGATACTTTTGTACCTGTTTCCTCCAGAATCTTCACAAGGTCCTTTGCTGATGTTCTGGGATTGATTTGCACTTTTCGCACCAAAGTATGCTCATCTCTAGGAGACGGAACACATCTCCTTCCTGAGCGGTATGACGGCTGCGTGGTCCCATGGTGTTTATACTTACTCACTATTGTTTGTACAGATGAACATGGTCCCTTCAGGCATTTGGAAATTGCTCCCAATGATGAACCAGACTTGTGGAGGTCTACAATTATTTTCTGAGGTCTTGGCTGATTTCTTTAGATTTTCCCATGATGTCAAGCAAAGTGGCACTGAGTTTGAAGGTAGGCCTTGAAGTACATCCACAGGTACACCTCCAATTGACTGAAATTATGTCAATTAGCCAATCAAAAGCCATGACATAATTTTCTGGAATTTTCCAAGCTGTTTAAAGGCACAGTCAACTTAGTGTATGTAAACTTCTGACCTACTGGAATTGTGATACAGTGAATTATAAGTGAAATAATCTGTTTGTAAACAATTATTGGAAAAATGACTTGTGTCATGCACAAAGTAGATGTTCTAACCGTCTTACCAAAATTTGAAAAATGATTTTTAATGACTCCAACCTAAGTGTATGTAAACTTCCGACTTCAACTGTATATACATTTTATATTAGTTTTCTATTCTTGTTTTTTTAAATTTGATTTGTTTTTAGTCCCAGCCTACAGCTACCCTCAACCACTCCCATTTATCTCTGAAAACCATTCAGTTTTGATTTCTAATTAAGTGATAATGCCCAAGAACCCGGTGTTTAGAGGATATATTGGCCCAGTTGTTGTTGAGCCCAAGACGAAGTCAATATATCCTCCAAAAACTGATTTTGAAGGCATTATCACTTTTATACAATGGGTTACTAACATATTCAAATAGTGATTTACATATTTTAATTAAAAACCTTATTTTGCTGAATTATTTTTACAATTTCATCCTTCCACAAGATATAGTCCCAATACGAATCTAGGGTTGCCTCCAAAGTCGGCTGGTCGTTCGTTCTATCGGTTCGGTTGCTAGAGATGCGACCCAGTCATTCAAGCTTTTTGTACTGTATCTATGGACGCGACCCAGTAGTTCGTTCTACATGTTTCATTACCATACTGGCTGGCAACGTTCTTACCCCTTGCTTGCTAGCTAGCCAGCTAATAACAGCAAAGTAGCTGCATTTGCATTTGTTTAAGCTGTTTTCTCGTGGCATTTATTTGGATACATCCATAACAATGAACTAATGATGCGCGAGTTCGTCTGGCATGGAAAATGTGCTCTCTCGTCAGGACACTGTTGTTCAGAGGAGCTAGCCCACAACACAGCTAACACAATCACTTCAAACTGAAGCTGGAAAGACAGCAAACTAGCTGCACTTCGTTTAGTTTTACCTCTTTGCAATTGACATTTCTTTGTATATATCCATAAAAATGATGCCAGCTGATTCATGATATCTGAGAAACGCTGCCTGTCTGTCTCCTCCCAATTCCCGACATGTTCATTACCATGAGACAGCTGGAGATCGAATTTGAATATTGAAACAATGTTGCAAATGTTGGAGTGACAGACAGCAAGGTTTATACAAATCTCCGCTGTTGAAAACTAAATGTTAATCTAAAAGAAATGTGAGAGAATGTCTAGATGCTTTTTATAGTGGAGATCAAGATTATAAAGTGCTTGGCTGGGCTGAAGAGACAGTGGGTTTCACAGTCAGATGGAACAGAGTAAATAGGCATTTTAACTTCATAAATTGAAGATTTAGCTGGTGATAACTTGTGGAATAGACACCGTCTGGAATGTGGTTTTAACCAATCGACATTTGGGATTATACCCATGGTATAATTAGCATATATCGTTCAATGTAATGTTTCACAAAAGTTTTGAACCTTCCTATTCTCATAGTTTCTACAGATTGTAAATGAAAGATTTAATATTTTTACAAGAAGTATTATTAAATTATTGATCGATTGACTATGGCTTTTCAAGTCACCCAGCAGTGCTTTTTGCAGAGTTAGCTCCAGGTAAATGTTGCAATTCTTGAACATTCCTGAACCTGCAACCAAACACAAGCTACATATGGGCAGTACCAAAACAAGTGATCTAATGATTCTGTCTCTTCGCAGCAAATGTGGATGTTGTATCCCCCATATATATGCAGTGCCTTCAGAAAGTATTTAGACCCCTTGACTTTTTGTTACATTATAGACTTATTCTACAAATATATATTATTTTAAATCCTCATAAACCTTTGCACAATACCCCATAATGACAAAGTGAAAACATGTTTTTAGATTTTTTGCTAATTTATACCTGACAGAGCTTGAGAGGATATGCTGAGAAGAATGGGAGGAACTACCCAAATACAGGTGTGCCAAGCTTGTTGCGTCATACCCAAGAAGACTCGAGGCTGTAGTCGCTGTCAAAGGTGCTTCAACAACGTACTGAGAAAAGGGTCTGAATACTTATTAGCAAACATTTCTAAAAACCTGTTTTCAATCTGTCCTTTTTTCCCCCCACCTTTGTTTAACCCGGTAGGCTAGTTGAGAACAAGTTCTCATTTACAACTGCGACCTGGTCAAGATAAAGCATAGCAGTGTGAACCGACAACACAGAGTTACATATGGAGTAAACAATAAACAATTCAATAGCACAGAAGACAAAACAAAAAAAGAGTCAATATACATTGTGTGCAAAAGGCATGAGGAGGTAGGCAAATAATTACAATTTAGCAGATTAACACTGGAGTGATAAATGATCAGATGGTCATGTGCAGGTAGAGATACTGGTGTGAAAAAGAGCAGAAAAGTAAATAATTAAAATTGTGTGGGTTTGAGGTAGGTAAATTGGGTGGGCTATTTACCGATAGACTATGTACAGCTGCAGCGATCGGTTAGCTTCTCAGATAGCAGATGTTTAAAGTTGGTGAGGGAGATAAAAGTCTCCAACTTCAACGATTTTTGCAATTCGTTCCAGTCACAGGCAGCAGAGAACTGGAAGGAAAGGCGGCCAAATGAGGTGTTGGCTTTAGAGATGATCAGTGAGATACACCTGCTGGAGCGCGTGCTACGGGTGGGTGTTGCCATTGTGACCAGTGAACTGAGATAAGACGGAGCTTTACCTAGCATGGACTTGTAGATGACCTAGAACCAGTGGGTCTGGCGACGAATATGTAGCGAGGGCCAGCCGACTAGAGCATACAGGACGCAGTGGTGGGTGGTATAAGGTGCTCATACACACATAATATGTACAGTGGGGCAAAAAAAGTATTTAGTCATCCACCAATTGTGCAAGTTCTCCCACTTAAAAAGATGAGAGGCCTGTAATTTTCATCATAGGTACACTTCAACTATGACAGACAAAATGAGAGAAAAAAATCCAGAAAATCACATTGTAGAATTTTTAATGAATTTATTTGCAAATTATGGTGGAAAATAAGTATTTGGTCACCTACAAACAAGCAAGATTTCTGGCTCTCACCGACCTGTAACTTCTTCTTTAAGAGGCTCCTCTGTCCTCCACTTGTTACCTGTATTAATGGCACCTCTTTGAACTTCTTATCAGTAGAAAAGACACCTGTGTACAACCTCAAACAGTCACACTCCAAACTCCACTATGGCCAAGTCCAAAGAGCTGTCAAAGGACACCAGAAACAAAATTGTAGACCTGCACCATGCTGGGAAGACTGAATCTGCAATAGGTAAGCAGCTTGGTTTGAAGAAATCAACTGTGGGAGTAATTATTAGGAAATGGAAGACATACAAGACCACTGATAATCTCCCTCGATCTGGGGCACCACGCAAGATCTCACCCCGTGGGGTCAAAATGATCACAAGAACGGTGAGCAAAAATCCCAGAACCTAGTGAATGATCTGCAGAGAGCTGGGACCAAAGTAACAAAGCCTACCATCAGTAACACACTACGCCGCCAGGGACTCAAATCCTGCAGTGCCAGATGTGTCCCCCTGCTTAAGACAGTACATGTCCTGGCCCGTCTGAAGTTTGCTAGAGAGCATTTGGATGATCCAGAAGAAGATTGGGAGAATGTTATATGGTCAGATGAAACCAAGTTTTTTGGTAAAAACTGAACTCGTCGTGTATGGAGGACAAAGAATGCTGAGGTGCATCCAAAGGACAGCATACCTACTGTGAAGCATGGGAGTGGAAAAATCATGCTTTGGGGCTGTTTTTCTGCAAAGGGACCAGGACGACTGATCCGTGTAAAGGAAAGAATGAATGGGGCCATGTATCGTGAGATTTTGAGTGAAAACCTCCTTCCATCAGCAAGGGCATTGAAGACGAAACATGGCTGGGTCTTTCAGCATGACAATGATCCCCAACACACCGACAGGGGAATGAAGGAGTGGCTTCCTAAGAAGCATTCCAAGGTCCTGGAGTGGCCTAGCCAGTCTCCAGATCTCAACCCCATAGAAAATCTTTGGAGGGAGTTGAAAGTCTGTGTTGCCCAGCAACAGCCCCAAAACATCACTGCTCTAGAGGAAATCTGCGTGGAGGAATGGGCCAAAATACCAGCAACAGTGTGTGAAAACCTTGTGAAGACTTACAGAAAACGTTGACATTTACATTACATTTAAGTCATTTGGCAGACGCTCTTATCCAGAGCGACTTACAAATTGGTGAATTCACCTTATGACATCCAGTGGAACAGCCACTTTACAATAGTGCATCTAAATCATTTAAGGGGGGGGGTGAGAAGGATTACTTTATCCTATCCTAGGTATTCCTTAAAGAGGTGGGGTTTCAGGTGTCTCCGGAAGGTGGTGATTGACTCCGCTGTCCTGGCGTCGTGAGGGAGTTTGTTCCACCATTGGGGGCCAGAGCAGCGAACAGTTTTGACTGGGCTGAGCGGGAACTGTACTTCCTCAGTGGTAGGGAGGCGAGCAGGCCAGAGGTGGATGAACGCAGTGCCCTTGTTTGGGTGTAGGGCCTGATCAGAGCCTGGAGGTACTGCGGTGCCGTTCCCCTCACAGCTCCGTAGGCAAGCACCATGGTCTTGTAGCGGATGCGAGCTTCAACTGGAAGCCAGTGGAGAGAGCGGAGGAGCAGGGTGACGTGAGAGAACTTGGGAAGGTTGAACACCAGACGGGCTGCGGCGTTCTGGATGAGTTGTAGGGGTTTAATGGCACAGGCAGGGAGCCCAGCCAACAGCGAGTTGCAGTAATCCAGACGGGAGATGACAAGTGCCTGGATTAGGACCTGCGCCGCTTCCTGTGTGAGGCAGGGTCGTACTCTGCGGATGTTGTAGAGCATGAACCTACAGGAACGGGCCACCGCCTTGATGTTAGTTGAGAACGACAGGGTGTTGTCCAGGATCACGCCAAGGTTCTTAGCGCTCTGGGAGGAGGACACAATGGAGTTGTCAACCGTGATGGCGAGATCATGGAACGGGCAGTCCTTCCCCGGGAGGAAGAGCAGCTCCGTCTTGCCGAGGTTCAGCTTGAGGTGGTGATCCGTCATCCACACTGATATGTCTGCCAGACATGCAGAGATTTGATTCGCCACCTGGTCATCAGAAGGGGGAAAGGAGAAGATTAATTGTGTGTCGTCTGCATGATAGGAGAGACCATGTGAGGTTATGACAGAGCCAAGTGACTTGGTGTATAGCGAGAATAGGAGAGGGCCTAGAACAGAGCCCTGGGGGACACCAGTGGTGAGAGCGCGTGGTGAGGAGACAGATTCTCACCACGCCACCTGGTAGGAGCGACCTGTCAGGTAGGACGCAATCCAAGCGTGGGCCGCGCCGGAGATGCCCAACTCGGAGAGGGTGGAGAGGAGGATCTGATGGTTCACAGTATCGAAGGCAGCCGATAGGTCTAGAAGGATGAGAGCAGAGGAGAGAGAGTTAGCTTTAGCAGTGCGGAGCGCCTCCGTGATACAGAGAAGAGCAGTCTCAGTTGAATGACTAGTCTTGAAACCTGACTGATTTGGATCAAGAAGGTCATTCTGAGAGAGATAGCGGGAGAGCTGGCCAAGGACGGCACGTTCAAGAGTTTTGGAGAGAAAAGAAAGAAGGGATACTGGTCTGTAGTTGTTGACATCGGAGGGATCGAGTGTAGGTTTTTTCAGAAGGGGTGCAACTCTCGCTCTCTTGAAGACGGAAGGGACGTAGCCAGCGGTCAGGGATGAGTTGATGAGCGAGGTGAGGTAAAGGAGAAGGTCTCCGGAAATGGTCTGGAGAAGAGAGGAGGGGATAGGGTCAAGCGGGCAGGTTGTTGGGCGGCCGGCCGTCACAAGAAGCGAGATTTCATCTGGAGAGAGAGGGGAGAAAGAGGTCAGAGCACAGGGTAGGGCAGTGTGAGCAGAACCAGCGGTGTCATTTGACTTAGCAAACGAGGATCGGATGTCGTCGACCTTCTTTTCAAAATGGTTGACGAAGTCATCTGCAGAGAGGGAGGAGGGGGGGGGAGGAGGATTCAGGAGGGAGGAGAAGGTGGCAAAGAGCTTCCTAGGGTTAGAGGCAGATGCTTGGAATTCAGAGTGGTAGAAAGTGGCTTTAGCAGCAGAGACAGAGGAGGAAAATGTAGAGAGGAGGGAGTGAAAGGATGCCAGGTCCGCAGGGAGGCGAGTTTTCCTCCATTTCCGCTCGGCTGCCCGGAGCTCTGTTCTGTGAGCTCGCAATGAGTCGTCGAGCCACGGAGCGGGGAGGGGAGGACCGAGCCGGCCTGGAGGATAGGGGACATAGAGAGTCAAAGGATGCAGAAAGGGAAGAGAGGAGGGTTGAGGAGGCAGAATCAGGAGATAGGTTGGAGAAGGTTTGAGCAGAGGGGAGAGATGATAGGATGGAAGAGGAGAGAGTAGCGGGGGAGAGAGAGCGAAGGTTGGGACGGCGCGATACCATCCGAGTAGGGGCAGTGTGGGAAGTGTTGGATGAGAGCGAGAGGGAAAAGGATACAAGGTAGTGGTCGGAGACTTGGAGGGGAGTTGCAATGAGGTTAGTGGAAGAACAGCATCTAGTAAAGATGAGGTCGAGCGTATTGCCTGCCTTGTGAGTAGGGGGGAAGGTGAGAGGGTGAGGTCAAAAGAGGAGAGGAGTGGAAAGAAGGAGGCAGAGAGGAATGAGTCAAAGGTAGACGTGGGGAGGTTAAAGTCGCCCAGGACTGTGAGAGGTGAGCCGTCCTCAGGAAAGGAGCTTATCAAGGCATCAAGTTCATTGATGAACTCTCCGAGGGAACCTGGAGGGCGATAAATGATAAGGATGTTAAGCTTGAAAGGGCTGGTAACTGTGACAGCATGGAATTCAAAGGAGGCGATAGACAGATGGGTAAGGGGAGAAAGAGAGAATGACCACTTGGGAGAGATGAGGATCCCGGTGCCACCACCCCGCTGACCAGAAGCTCTCGGGGTGTGCGAGAACACGTGGGCGGACGAAGAGAGAGCAGTAGGAGTAGCAGTGTTATCTGTGGTGATCCATGTTTCCGTCAGTGCCAAGAAGTCGAGGGACTGGAGGGAGGCATAGGCTGAGATGAACTCTGCCTTGTTGGCCGCAGATCGGCAGTTCCAGAGGCTACCGGAGACCTGGAACTCCACGTGGGTCGTGCGCGCTGGGACCACCAGATTAGGTGGCCGCGGCCACGCGGGTGTGGAGCGTTTGTATGGTCTGTGCAGAGAGGAGAGAACAGGGATAGATAGACACATAGTTGACAGGCTACAGAAGAGGCTACGCTAATGCAAAGGAGATTGGAATGACAAGTGGACTACACGTCTCGAATGTTCAGAAAGTTAAGCTTACGTAGCAAGAATCTTATTGACTAAAATGATTGAAATGATACAGTACTGCTGGAGTAGGCTAGCTGGCAGTGGCTGCGTTGTTGACACTACACTAATCAAGTCGTTCCGTTGAGTGAATAGTTTCTACAGTGCTGCTATTCGGGGGCTAGCTGGCTAGCTAGCAGTGTTGATTACGTTACGTTACGTTAAAAGAACGACAATAGCTGGCTAGCTAACCTAGAAAATCGCTCTAGACTACACAATTGTCTATGATACAAAGACGGCTATGTAGCTAGCTAGCTACGATCAAACAAATCAAACCGTTGTACTGTAATGAAGTGAAATGAAAACGTGATACTACGTGTGGAGCGAAGCGGAATGTAGACCGGGTTGTTGAAGTTCTATTCGGTAGACGTTGGCTAGCTGTTGGCTAGCTAGCTAGCAGTATCTCCTACGTTAAGAACGACAAATAGCTGGCTAGCTAACCTCGGTAAATTAAGATAATCACTCTAAGTCTACACACTCTAAACTACACAATTATCTTGGATACGAAGACAGCAAAGACAACTATGTAGCTAGGTAACACTACACTAATCAAGTCGTTCAGTTGATTGTAATAGTTTCTACAGTGCTGGTAGACGGTGGACGTTAGCTAGCTGCTGGGCAGATAGCAGTGTAGACTACGTTAGGACGACGAAATACGATAATTACGCAATTATCTTTGATACAAAGACGGCTATGTAGCTAGCTAAGGAGAGATTGCTAAGATTAGACAAATCAAACCGTTGTACCGTTGTACTATAATGAAATGTAATGAAAAGTTATACTACCTGCGGACCGAAGTGTAGATGCGACCGCTCGCTCCAACCCGGAACCGGAAATCTGACATTGCCAAGAAAGGGTATATAACAAAGTATTGAGATAAACTTTTGTTATTGACCAAATGCTTTTTTCCGCCATAATTTTCCGCCATAATTTGCAAATACATTTATTAAAAATCCTACAATGTGATTTTCTGGATTTTTTTCTCATTTTGTCTGTCATAGTTGAAGTGTACCTATGATGAAAATTACAGGCCTCTCATATTTTTAAGTGGGAGAACTTGCACAATTGGTGGCTGACTAAATACTTTTTTGCCCCACTGTAGGTGCCGATGTGCGGTCTCCCAAACCTGCTCACTCCGTCGAAACCACTCATTGACGGCAGGCACAGTTCCGGGCTCTGTCTACCATGGGAACACGGGGAGGGGGGGTTGGTACCCGAGGATACACTGAAAAGAAGTGAGATGTAGTGAGGAATACACCAGGGAGTTCCATGCATATTCGGCCCAGGCTAGATAGCGACTCCACTCATGTGGTTGGTGGGTGCAGTGTTGGCGAAGGTACGTCCCTATTTCCTGATTCAGGCGTTCCGTCTGCCCATTGGTTTGGGGATGGTATCCGGAGGATAGGCTGATGGAGACCCCACAGTCGGTCGCAGAAAGCTCGCCACTCCCTGGAGACGAACTGGGGTCCCCGATCCGAAATGATGTCTTCCGGGATCCCATACACAAGAAACACCTGTTGGAACATGCACTCGGCCATTTCCAAGGCATTAGGTAGATGTGGAAGGAGGATGAGTCGGCACATCTTGGAGAACCGGTCCACTACAACTAAAATAGTAGTGAAGCCCGAAGAGTCTGGCAGATGAGTGAGGAAATCCATGGCGATGTGGGACCATGGTCTGTGTGGTGTGGGTAAAGACTCGAGCTTACCGGTAGGTAGTTGGCGAGGGCTCTTTGCCCATGCACGGACAGGACAGGAAAGTACGTAATCTCGGATGTCTGCTGTTAGGGTCGACCACCATTAGTTGGGGTCTGACGGAATCCGGAATGTAGGTCTTACCTGTAGGGGTGTCGGGAAGTGCTGGGTTGTGGCATAGGGCCTCTTCGACTGCTGTTTGGATTTCCCACTGTATGGTTCCCACGACACAAGACGGAGGCAGGATGGTCTCGGGAGCAGGGTTAGAGTAAGGGGAGTCAAATAGACGGGATAAGGAATCAACCTTCACATTTTTCTTGTTGGGCAGATAGGTGGTGGTGAAATTGAAGCGGGTGAAGAAGAGTGCCCAGCAAGCCTGTCTGGGGTTGAGCTTCTTAGCACTTAAGTACTCCAAATTCTGGTGGTTGGTAAGGACAAGGAATGGATGATGAGCTCCCTCTAACCAGTGGCGCCACTTTTCGATAGCCAGCTTAATTGCGAGGAGCTCTCGGTTCCCGACATCCTAGTTCCTCTCAGCGGGTGACAGTTTCTTGGAAAAGAAGCCACATGGGTATAATTTGGGAGGTGTCCCTACCTGCTGAGAGAGAACCCCTCCTACGTCGGACCTCAGATGCATCAACCTCCAGAACAAAAGGAAGCGTAGCATCTGGCTGCCCAAGGATGGGTGAAGAGGTGTTTCAAGGTCTCAAATGCAGTAAGGGCGGTGTCGGTCCATTGGAGGGTACAGGTTTTTCGACTGGTGAGAGCTGAGAGAGGAGTGGTTTTGCTGCTGCAGTTTCAGATGAACCGGTGGTAGTAGTTGGAAAATCCTAGGAAACATTGTAGTTCCTTTACGGTGGTAGGTTTGGGCCAGTTAAGCACGGCTGTGACTTTGCCTTCGTCCACCTTGGCCCCTCCTGGTGTTAACACAAAACCTAGGAAGGTTACCATAGTAACGTGAAAGGCGCTCTTCTCAGCCTTGACAAAGATGGTGGTCCTGTAGCCGTTGGAGGACCTGTTGCACATGCTGTACATGTTCTGCAATGGTGTGAGAGTAGATCAAGATAATGTACATGATGAGGAACTGGTTGATCATCTCCCTGAAAACTTAATTCATGAAGGACTGGAAGACTGCAGGAGCATTGGTGAGACCGTAGGGCATAACCAAGTATTTGTAGTGACCCCTAGCAGTGATGAACGCCGTCTTCCACTCATCCCCACTTCGGATACGGACCAGGTTGTAAGCACTACGTAGGTCCAGTTTGGAGTAGATGGTAGCCTGTCCAAGTTGTTCTTGTGCGGCCAGAATCAGAGGAAGAGGGAAGCAATTCTTGTTCGTAAGGTCATTGAGGGGTCGGTAATCTATGCAGGGACGGAGATTACCACCCTTTTTTTTGTTACAAAAAAGAAACTGGATGCAGCCGGAGACATGGATGAATCCTATGTCGAGGGCCTCTTCTATATAGGTGACCATAGCCTCATTCACTGGGATGGACAAGGGTAGATCTGACCCTTAGGGGGCGATAACCCAGTAAGGAAGGCAATCGCATAGTCCCCCAGGTGATGAGGGGGCAGAATGGATACCTTTTTCTTGCTGAAGACACTCTGGAACTGGGCATATACAGGTGGGATGGAAGGGCAGACTCCGATCCTTCTATAGAGGTGGCTCGACAGGGTAGATTGAAGCAGTTCTTAAAACAGGCGGGAGACCATGGCAGCAGTTCCCCTTGCCGCCAGGAGGTGGTAGGGTCTTGATGGCTTAGCCAGGGGTGACCGAGGAGAAGGGGTTCTTTAGATGAAGACAACACCATTAACTGAATGACCTCAGAGTGAAGGAAGCCAATCTGAAGGGTGATACTTTCGGTCATGCGAGTCACAAGACCAGTTCTGATGTGTTGTCCGTCCAGCACATTAATCCCAAGGGGAAGATTAACAGCAATTAGTTTAACTCTTAACTGTTGTGCCAATTGTTCATCAATGAAATTACCTGCGGGCCGAGTCCGCAGGCCAGTTGCATGAGAAGTCCCCGGGGAGCCGTCATATTTATTAGGCATGGATATGGGGAAGATGAATGAGAGGAGACTGTGGCACCTGATATCGGGCTAGATGTAGCTGCAGCTCCGCTGAATCCATCTGTTGTTTTTGGTGAGGTATTCTGTAATGAACACGATGAGAGACAGAGAGCTGGTTTCAAGTGCAGGGCGCAGCAGGTGTTTATTTGTAAAGGACCACAGGAGGAGGAAGGTAGCTGGGTCCAGGGGAAGGCAGAAGGTCATACACAGAGGGTCCAAAAAGGCAACAGTACAGGCAGGGAAAAGGCTAGTTACGTCATCCAGGAGATCAGGCAATAGGTTGATAACAGGAAATCTAATAGGCTAAAGTACAGACAGAGAATAGGCAAAAGGCGTCGTTAGTGAGGCAGGCAAAAACTATCATACACAGGAGGATTACATTACGGGAAAAACAGGGCTCCGAATAGAAGTGTCTCACAAAACAAACAATACCTTACAATGATGGGGTACAAATAACTAAACTAAATTGTGTGTGATAATGACATACAGGTGTGTGAACAGGTGAGCAAAATTCAGGTGATTGGGATCTGGATAGTGAGCTGCATTCAGGGGATCTATGTGTTGGAGAGTGTGAGTTGGAAGCAGACATTACAGTACTATTCTACTATATAACCCTCAACAGTAAGTTCAGACCCCGACTGAGTTCCTAAAACAATGTAATAATAATACAGTATTTATACCTATTATTTTTTTATGTTTATTTTTTGGAGTCGCGGTGCCTATGGGACCAATTATGTCGCATATGCTTAGGGAAATAATTTTTATGAAATCAATCCTCCTTCATTGGAATACAGTTACGGTATTGGGAATAATGGCTGGCTTAACTACTGTATTTGGAGAACTGGTGAAGGTGTATAGTATCATTCTCTTCCTTCAGAATCTGTTCCCTCAGTATTCTGTGCCTGTCTGACCACGAGTCTGGTCTGCATTCAGCAGGATGAATTATCTCGTACTGGTTGGTCAGTCTGCTGGCCCGAGGTGGTTCTGGATGCTTCTGAGAGCACAGAGCACTGCTAAGATCCTTTTATTATTTAAACACACCAGTCCCAGCAACCACTTCCTACGAATTCATTCGTTTTTATTTCCCCTCAAAAGTACAGAATGACGGCGTTGCTTCGCAGAAGGCAATTATTAAACAGAAAGGACACATTTTAAAGCAAGACAGATTTTTTGCAATGATAGTTTGAAAAAAGGGAAAATTAAACAAAAAATAGGAAAAAACATTTATGGACAAGTAAACATTTCCCTTTCTTTAATTGCCTTAAAATCACAATACATTTTAATTTAGAGGGCTTTATTAGGAACACTTGGTTTCCTTGAAGGCTAGGGAGTGGACTCAGTCTGTCCTCCACATTTGACAGTTGAGGATTGTGAATGGGTGTTAGTATAATACATTTAACAAGCTGATTAGCCTGAAGTACCTCTTCAACACCTCAGCATGCCCAAGAGGAGATAAAAAACAAGTGCCACTAAGTGGTGAAGTCTTTATTCAAAGTTACTTAGCCACCACAGGATATTGGCATTGGGCTTCAGTTTGTTGAAGAGAGGAAAACATTGCTTCTCATAGGAAGCCTTTGATTCAGGAAATACCAGGGAGCACATGACCATTTGACAGGTGTGTGTTGACAGAGGGAAACGGTCCAGGCCTCTCAGCCTCTTGGTGAAGTTCTGACCCTGTAGCGCTCTAGTTTAGCGTCTCCTCCATCAAGGAGCAGATGAGACAGAGGGACAGAGGAGGAAGCCGGTCAACCTGGACACAAAGTGCTGGGGTTTACATCTTGGTTTTTATTACAGTGCAGCATGCGGTTGTTTTTATGAACAACCCTGCAGAGTTAATCTGTTCAGTGTATCGTCTCTGGATAGAAAATAGACAACAACAACAATCTGTAGAAAAACCCATAGCGACAGCTTGATTTTGTTAAACGTATAACAACAAGACAGCAAAATAGTTGTCCAGATACCCGCCCTTCCACAGCACAGGAAGCAGGGAGAGGTCCGATGGTTTACAGTAAAATATGGCTAGCTGGCCACTATGTGAGGTGTTTTTACATGATGCCATTTTGGACAACAGCTGGAGCAACTCTGCTCCAACACAGTGTGAGAAGAGGAACAGTAGTTTGAACAGAGGACCAAATAAATAGAGGTTATAGAGGCAAAAGGGGGACAAAAAGTATTCTATCTTTGTGGGAAACCTCTTGATCTGGGGACTTCATCCGACCAAATGGTGTAATAGTCTAGTTACTTATGTCTGTGATAAAGTCTAGCTTCCCCTTGCGAGAGTAAGTGTTTGTGATTTATTACGACAGATAAACCCTGAACCGATCTGCCAGCTACAGAGGCTGACATAAAATGGTTCTGCTCAACATGGCCTGCCCTTATTTTCCTTAAATAAATCATTGCAATCTGGAGCTCATTTAAATAATTGGCCTCTGGTTCATCTTCACTTAACAAAGACACCATTCAGTCTAAAAGTGACCTCATGGGAAAACAGTGGTGGTTGGTGAACCTAGATACCTGTGGCCCTGCACTGTGTGACAAATCAGATCTGTACAGAGAGTGAGAGAGAAGCTCACAGCAGCAGACTGTATTATGAGGTGAAAAAAAGCTTTCTAGCTTCAGCTCTCCACTTAGATGCAGAGAGGATGAGGTGAGAGTCAAATATATGACAATGATGTCATTGGACTACTGGATTTGATGAAGTCCATATGTCTGGTGGGTTCCCATGGAGTTAGTTCTCTCTGGTACCTTTCAAAAAAAACATATGTTCTTCCCCATCTAGAGAGAGCCAAGAGAATGTGACAACAGCATTACTGGAGAGAACCAACAGACCATTACCATAACCTCTGACCTCTGACCTCTCAACATGATACATATCTTTATGAGATTAGGTTAGAATATGCAGGTGGTAGAATTTCATAGACGTGAGATGTGTAGATTGCGTTACTACATTGTGTAGAAAAGCGGTTCCATTCTGCATTATGCAATACCGTAGGCTGGGATTACCGACAATGACAATCTGTAAATCTGGTTCATTAAGTTTTTGTGGTGGGTCGTGTCGTGTTTTTGGCTATGCTGGATTAAGTGATATGACATGCTATTCTGTAAAATCATTTCTCTGTAATTAATATTACCTGATTAAGCTACTCAGGTAAATAATTAACTAGAAAGTTGGGGCACCACTAAATAATGTTTATAGAGCTGTTATCTTCCGAATAAATTTTAAAGATCTGGTAATATTTTACATCAGTAGCAGTCAATATTTAATCCTCACCTTATTTACAAAAAGCAGAGAATTTACCATTTACTGGGAATTTATTCCTTCACATGGTAAATTTAGGGATTTAGGGGTCTCATCGGAAAGTTGTACATTCTTGGTTATCTTCTTGTGGCTGCAGGGGCAGTATTGAGTAGCTTGGATGAAAAGGTGCCCAGAGTAAACTGCCTGTTCCTCAGTCCCAGTTGCTAATATATGCATATTATTATTAGTATTGGATAGAAAACATTCTGAAGTTTCTAAAAATGTTTGAATGATGTCTGTGAGTATAACAGAACTCATATGGCAGGCAAAAACCTGAGAAGAAATCTAAACAGGAAGTGGGAAATCTGAGGTTGGTTGATTTTCAACTCAGCCCCCATTGAATACACAGTCTGATATTGGTTATGTTGCACTCCCTAAGGCTTCCACTAGATGTCAACCGTCTTTAGAAACTTGTTTGAGGATTCTACTGTGAAAGGGGGGAGAATGAGAGAAGATTGAGTCAGAGGTCTGCCAGCAGTCACGCGCATTTCACATGAGAGCTCCTTTGCTTTTCTGAAGACAAAGGAATTCTCCGGTTAGAATATTATTGAAGTTGTATGTTAAAAACATCCTAAAGATTGATTCCACACATCGTTTGACATGTTTTTACGGACAGTAACGGAACTTTTTGACATTTCATCTGCAACTAGTGAACGCGCTTTGTGACCTTGGATTTGTTTACCAAAAGCGCGCTAACAAAAGTAGCTATTTGGACATAAATGATGGACATTATCGAACAAGTCAAACATTTAATGTGGAACTGGGATTCCTGGGAGTGCATTCTGATGAAGATCATCAAAGGTAAGTGAATATTTATAATGTTATTTCTGATTTCTGTTGACTCCAACATGGCGGATATATCTATTTGTTTTCTGAGCGCTGTTCTCAGATTATTGCACGGTTTGCGTAAAGCTTTTTTGAAATCGGACACAGCGGTGCATTAACCTCTAGCGTCGAGCAATCCCGTATCCGGGAGCGTAATCATAGCCTCAAGCTCATTAGCATAACGCAACGTTAACTATTTTTGAAAATCGCAAATGAAATGAAATAAATATATTGGCTCACATGCTTATCCTTTTGTTAACAACACTGTCATCTCAGATTTTCAAAATATGCTTTTCAACCATAGCTACACAAGCATTTGTGTAAGAGTATTGATAGCTAGCATAGCATTAAGCCTAGCATTCAGCAGGCAACATTTTCACAAAAACAAGAAAAGCATTCAAATAAAATAATTTACCTTTGAAGAACTTTGGATGTTTTCAATGAGGAGACTCTCAGTTAGATAGCAAATGTTCAGTTTTTCCAAAAAGATTAATCTTCCAATGATATGCCTACAAATACGTCACAATGCTGCAGACACCTTGGGGAAACGACAGAAAGTGTAGGCTCATTCCTTGCGCATTCACAGCCACATAAGGAGACATTGGAACACAGTGCATTCAAAATCTGGGGCATTTCCTGTATGAAATGTCATCTTGGTTTCGCCTGTAGCATTAGTTCTGGGGCACTCACAGACAATACCTTTGCAGTTTTGGAAACGTCAGAGTGTTTTCTTTCCAAAGCTGTCAATTATATGCATAGTCGAGCATCTTTTCGTGAGAAAATATCTTGTTTAAAACGGGAATGTTTTTTTATCCAAAAATTAAAAGAGCGCCCCCTATATCGAAGAAGTTAATGCAACCGCTGTGTCAGATTTCAAAAAGGCTTTACGGCGAAAGCACACCTTGCGATTATGTTAGGTCAGCGCCAAGTCACACAGCCATTTACCAAAGAAGGAGAGGTGTCACAAAACTCAGAAATAGCATTAGAAATATTCACTTAACTTTGATGATATTCATCGGAATGCACTCCCAGGAATCCCAGTTCCACAATAAATCGTTGTTTTGATTGATAAAGTCCATCATTTATGTCCAAATTCCTCCTTTTTGTTTGCGTGTTTAGCCCAGTACTCCAAAAGCATAGTGCGCGAGCAATTAGTTCAGACGAAAAGTCAAAAAAGTTTTATTACAGTTCGTAGAAACATGTCAAACTATGTATAGAATCAATCTTTAGGATGTTTTAAACATAAATCTTCAATAATGTTTCAACCGGACAATTCCTTTGTCTTTAGAAATGAAAAGCTAGCTCTCACGGTCGCGCGCCTGACTGAGCTCATGGCATTCTGCCAGACCTCTGACTCAAACAGCTCTTATTATCTCCACCTTCACGGTAGAAGCCTGAAACAAGGTTCTAAAGACTGTTGACATTTAGTGGAAGCCTTGGGAAGTGCAATATGACCCCATAGACGCTGTATATTGGATAGGCACAGACTTGAAAAACCACAAACCTTAGATTTCCCACTTCCTGGCTGAATTTATTTCTCCAGTTTTTGCCTGCCATATGAGTTCTGTTATACTCACAGACATCATTCAAACAGTTTTAGAAACTTCAGAGTGTTTTCTACCCAAATCTACTAATTACAGTGGGGAGAACAAGTATTTGATACACTGCCGATTTTGCAGGTTTTCCTACTCACAAAGCATGTAGAGGTCTGTCATTTGTATCATAGGTACACTTCAACTGTGAGAGACGGAATCTAAAACAAAAATCCAGAAAATCACATTGTAAGATTTATAAATAATTAATTTGCATTTTATTGCATGACATAAGTATTTGATCACCTCCCAACCAGTACGAATTCCGGCTCTCACAGACCTGTTAAGAAGCCCTCCTGTTCTCCACTCATTACCTGTTTTAACTGCACCTGTTTGAACTCGTTACCTGTATAAAATACACCTGTCCACACACTCAATCAAACAGACTCCAACCTCTCCACAATGGCCAAGACCAGAGAGCTGTGTAAGGACATCAGGGTTAAAATTGTAGACCTGCACAAGGCTGGGATGGGCTACAGGACAATAGGCAAGCAGTTGGTGAGAAGGCAACAACTGTTGGCGCAATTATTAGAAAATGGAAGAAGTTCAAGATGACGGGGCATCAATGATCATGAGGAAGGTGAGATCGCAAACACATTTGCGATCTGACCATTAAAACACCCGAGAGTCAATGTCCATGCCCTCGTGAAAATCGAATTAGCACAATTAAAAAATTCCCATAAAAATATGTCAGTTTAAGATAGGCATATGTTTTTTTGCATTAGATGTGTCTCAATCCAACACATCCCTCAAGGTGACAGAGCTAGAGCGGTGTTTGTCAGACCATGAGAAATCCCAAAAATCGGTCTTCTCACAAAATTGTATGTAGTGGCCGAAAGGTTTGACCTACACACTAATATGACCCCTCTGTGGAAAGGTGAGAAGTACGTGTTTATGGAGACTGTTTAGTGCAAAAAATAAGGGATTAAATACATGTAAAAAAGCCACATTTTTTTCTGATCTTTCTTATATCTCTCAGATATAGGACAGACACTTCAGAACAAACACCCTTTAGATTTTTCGGGGGACTATCTGTTGTTCCATAGCAGTAAAAACTTTCATTAAATAATTTTTTGTTTTTACTTATTTTTTACACTTCAAGGGACTTAAAATGATAAATCAAATAGCTAAATTATCCTTGGTATGACCTTGTTAAAATAATTCTATATAGATTATTAGAATCCACCCCTCCACCCCGGCTTGCACAGGGTTTCGACTGTTATGGGTTAACACGTTGGGACACTGGACGTGGACGTTGGGACACTGGAGGTATATAACTGTCATGAGCCTGTGTGGTTCAGTCGGTAGAGCATGGCGCTTGCAACGCCAAGCGTCGTGGGTTCGTTTCCCACTGGGACCACCCATATGTAAAAGTAGTGGCCCCAGCCGACTTGTAAGTCGCTTTGGACAAAAGCGTCTGCTAAATGGGATATATTATGAGTTAGTACTGTCATTCCACTTCCAGGAATGACAGTACTAATGTGATTTTACAAAATGATGCATGCTGTTGAGTCCAGAGTCACAATCTCAGATAACAGTGTTGGGAGGACTGCGCGGTCGCAACTGATCCAAGACCAATACCTCACTGACACTTATCTAGTTCACAATTTGCTCACATTTTACAAACTCTAAGTGAGGTGCAAGGTCATGGAGAACACACACACACACACACACACACAAACACACACACACTCAATATTGTAATGTGTAGAGACTGGGGAGGTGGAGTAATGAAGATCACGATATTTAACCTCCATTTCTTATCTCAGCCTGTCCTCCTCTTTTCCCTCTCTCTCCTCGTAGGTATCACCTTCCACATTTCACTCATGGGAGAGACCACTTTGTCTTTAACACATAATGGTCCTCTTGTTGTTTCAGTCAGCAATGCATTCCATTATGTCATCATTTAAATGCTACTCCTTGTCCTTGCTCCATTTCAGTGCATGCTGTCTGAGGTGAGCAAGTACACAAGTATTCACATACCCACACACCGTTTATAACGGGAACCTATGGTTGATTAAATAACCACCATGCCTCCACAAAGCCTAAAGCCAGAAATTGTTTTGGCCTACAGTATCTGTTGTCCTGACCAGCAACAACTGTGGGCCCACAGGCCATAGAGACTGAAGCTCTTCCTGATCAGATAATGTGGTGAGGTAAAACTCCTGTTCCTGTGTTAATGCAGCATGCTGAGTATTCCTGTGGTTTTCCAGGAAAGACGAGTTTGTCCCTGAGCGTGGAGAGAGCTGTTATGTAGTTGACTCAGCACCATAGTGGCCCCCTCCCCTCCTTTCCTCTATCCCTCACTTCCCATCCACTCGTCACAGAACACATGCTCCACATGCACCAGCCTGGGGTGAGCGGCTGGTTCTGATTCTTAGTAATGGCGATCCAACGTAGGCCACAGCCTAATGAATCATTTCCTCCAACATAGGTTGAGAATATCACTTTCAGAGTTGTCGGTTAGGGGACTTATTCAGCGTGTAGCGCTCTCCTCTCTTCTCCTCCTCCTCGCCTTCCTGTGAGGATTAGCCAATCAGCATATCATGTGGTGAGATGCAATACTGTTCCAACAAAGCAGAGGAGGTTATCTAATGTCCTTTCGTGTGCTGTGTTGTCCCTTTGATGGCACAAACTTGTTAAATACGGTACTCAAAAACCAAATGAGCATGCGAGTGTGATGTAATTATTTTCCTTCGGTGCTCTCTAATGGTGTGCCCCCTCCCTTCTAGCCCCCCCCACCCCCTCCTACAACAAACACACATGCACCCTCCACACGCCACTCTCCCTCCCTCCCTCCCCCCACACACACACCCCCACACACACACACACACACACACACACACACACAACACACACACACACACACACACACACACACACACACACACACACACACACACACACACACACACACACACACACACACACACACACACACACACACACACACACAGCAGCAGCAGCAGCAGCAGCCTGCTTTCTGTCACGTACCATCTCCCCCTGGGCTCCTGGACCTCCCTGCTGCTCAAGCTGTGTGACTTGGCAGCTCTCTCTCTCTCTCCACATTACACAGCACCCGGGAGGTCACCATGTGTGTGCGTGAGTGGTGGTGGGAGGATGGTGGGGCTACACACTATAAAGGATGCCGCCAAAATGCGTACATTTGTTTTGACCTCTGCTGCTAAAAAATAAGATATTAAAACATATTAATATTTCAGTGAGAGCGGGTTTTTCCTTTCTTCCAGTATACGCCCTTTGAACCCAGCACCCAAAGATTTTTAGGGACTACAAATATTTTGAGCTGAGCACGCCAATTTCTCTTTCTATGGCTACACGCCACAGCACAGCTCCATGACACAGGTGGCCGTATGCTGTACATCAGTGTGTAACCAGGCTCTCACTCCCAGTGCTGGGGAATATTCCTGAACATTCTGATTCTCTCCTCAGATTCTCATTAATGCTGTAGTGGTCCCTGTTCCCCTCCACATGTTAACTCCCCTCCACAGCCATGTATTGGTTCCTCACACATAGTCCCTTACAGGGGCCTTGTCCTCTGCCTCTCTGGGCTGCTTGGCTTGGCAGCCTGCCCTGTCCTGATCTGTGCAGTTGTGTCCCAGTCATCACAGTAAATTGTTAGGACTATTTATGTTGATGCTCTGGAATCCCTCATTTACAACCCCAACCCACTTTTCTAACTCTGTCTCAATGTAGTCCATGGAATGCAGCTGCGCCTAATGGATGAGGCAAATGTGAAACTGAATCCCACAACAAGAGATTTGCTTAATCCTGCTGTTCTGTTGCTTACCCTGGCCAGGACCTGGACCCTACTGCTCCAGTCAGAGAGTCAATGTCATCATGGTCCACCAGTAAAATGGGCCTGTAATTATCGCACTTCAGTCCAACAACCAACCAGATGACTTAACCTTATCAAGTAACTGACACATATTTATGTATCTGTTTCAGTAGAAAAAAGGCAAGCATATTTTCCTCTACATTTGTATGACTATATCAAAATTATAGCATTTTTTTACTAAAAACTTGAAAGTAAGTATATGACTGTATTCAAGGCATTTTGGATTTTGATCCAAACACAACAGCAGACCAGCAAAACCTCCTGGAATTTGCTGTGCAATTGTTGACTTAACTGCCAGCTACTGAAGATCACTGCATATTTCTGCTGCTTTTTGAGCATTCCTACATTACTAATATGAAGATCTGCCAACATGTGTGCTTCAAGGTTCTTTATTTTCCCCCTTGCAAGCGAGCGTTCCTCCCATGCCCTATGCCACAATTCGCTGCCTAGTCAATTACTAGTTTTGGCACCACACTCCTGTTCTGGCAGGGAACTTACCTTGTATTCAGCCTGGTCACCTCCAATAGTAAATGTCCTCAGCACACATGGAAGACCATCAATAACAGGGCCATTTCCTCAATCTGTGTGTACCATTTACCATGGGGGGTGGCACAGCTGACAGATAGCTCTCCTTACTTCAAATTAGCACCCAGAGGCTTTGTTATAAACTAGGTTCAATCACAGCCCCCCCTAGTGAGGGTGTGTCATTTCCGGATGCAGGCTCAGCTGTGGATTGTGCTGACTGTGCACTCTCTCTCTCTCTCTCTCTCTCTCTCTCTCTCTCTCTCTCTCTCTCTCTCTCTCTCTCTCAAGTCGAACCCATCTCATTCTCTGGCCAACACACAGTTATTATGAAATGTCTGTGTTTTCCTTTGATTGATTATCCCCATGCCCATATTCCACTACATTTCACTCTCAGATCTTTCTTTATCCAGGAATCAGTCCTTGTAAAGAACGCTTCTCATGTCGTCCTGTTGGAAACGTCTCCAGAACTAACAGAGAGAAGGCCATCAGTCTAGATGATGAAAAGATTGCTAGAATGTTTTTTGATTGGTCACCACCATTATGGGTTATGTAAGTGTTCATATTCCCTTGTAGGGGCCCTAAAGTGCCATCTAACCATGTATTTGTTTATCTTTCTCCTCCTCCTCTTCTCTCTCTTGTAGGGGCCCTAAACTGTACCATCTCTTTTTATCCATATCTCTACTACTCTTCTCTCTTGCATCTCCCTTTCTCTCATTTCTCTTGTATTCTCTCTCTCCTTATATCTCTATTCTCTCTGTGGCCAGGGACAGCAGCTGGCTGCACTTTGCTCTTAAGCGACCGTGAGTGTGGACAGGTGACATCACTGGGCTTCCGGGGGAGATATCTTTGAGCAAGATCAGCAGGCAAAACATTACGGGCTTAATGCCCTCATTACCATGCACGTGGGATCACGATGCAGTCAGGGTCACTCAGAGGTCTTTTGTGTCTTTTATCTACCTCTTCTTTTCCGTTATCCTCTGTTATCATCTAATCCCCCTAACTATGTTCCCTGAAGTCCAAACCTTGGATTTCTACCACAATTCTGGACTCGGAGCAGCAATCAGGCGGGTGCATTTATGTGTGTGAATAGGTTGGTGCAGGGCTCCAATGTAACTTTTACTCTCTAATCTTTATTGTCTTCAAATCTTTTCCCCTAATTCTGTATACATTTACAGTATGAGCTTCACTTCTAATTGACAAAGTTTGGGATAGGAATGCGTAGACAACTTGATCTCACTCAAGACATTGGATTACTGTAGATTGGATATAACAGTAGCCACCAGGAGGAAGATGGTTCCGTTTTCTTATATAGTCACAGAGATCCCTCTTTCCTCTTTGTTAAAGTATCCTCCACATGCTACAGGTGTTACTGTGTGAATTACATTCCACCCCAGTGTCATGACTGTCCTGTGAGGATACAAATAGGTCAGATTAGCTTTGCAATAAATAACTTCAACCAGACCCCCTCTCACCCACAGCGATTCATGTGGAACTATTCTACTACTCTATTCAAACCATTGTATTCTGCTACTCTTATCACCCCCCTGGGAACCATCGACACGGATGGCTCGCCTGTCTTTAAAGAAGCATCTTGGAAGTAGAATAAGAAGCAAATGGAAGTAGAATAAGCTCTGTAGTTCTGTTCAGGACAAGTCACTGAATACCGGACGACAGCAGATGAGAACAATGGTAGTAGACGGGGGAGGGGGGGCCCAACACCCTTTCCAAGAAGGCCCTGTCTACCGAGAGAAACCTATGATTTTCACGTAAATACATGAATGATTTCTTACTCCAAGCGGGTGGCGGTTCGTGTGCAAAGTATAAGTGAGAGTAGTCTTTTCATGTACCAACGTTAAGTGTCTCTGTCCCTCTCTCTTTCTCGCCCTCTCCATGTCTTTTTGTAACAAGCAGCCATATTGTTGTCAATCCGCTAGGAGCCTGTTTCTAATGTATTAAGTGTGAATGTTTATCCTGTGTTACAATTTAGTTAGCTAGTAAATCAATTATTCAATACATTTGTATAGTACTGAATCATAAGTAAGGCTCGGGTTTTGCAGATGCAATATCATATCAAAATCATATCGTATCATATCGAAATGATGATATGATACGAGGTTATGATTAATAAGTTGACTGTTTATGGATGTGATTGGTAAAGACCTTTAGAGTTTAATTCGGGAGATGGTAACTCTTTAAAGAACCACTCTTGTGGTGCCCCAAATCGTAATGAGTTAATTGTTTACATGATTGTTACATGATTCATTTAATCGGGTAATAATTACACACAGTTAGTTGATTAGTCATCAGATGAATGAAAGTCAAGTCACGACACCAGGTATAGTTTGCTTCCTGTGAAACCACGGCACATATTATTCCTCAGTCCGGCACATTTATATTGACCTCTCAAGGTCAGTTTGACCACACGTTAACCAGATTAGCCATAGCCCACAGTACTAAAGCCGATGACTTGTCATATGTCATACAATGCTAAATGACATACTTAAACACAGCCCCCGGAGTGTTGCGTGAGGAAGGTGTGATGTCAACTTAAGGACATGCCAAACCGAAGTAGTGCTGTGGGATATGAGCTCTAGGGCTCCATCCATGTTTGGAAATGCTGCTGTTCGGAGTCAGATGCGCATCACGCAGTGGAGCGTCAGGAGTGTTTTCTCAGCTGTTTGAGTCAGGAGGAGGATGCCGCTAGCGCTCTGTGCACTCTGAGATATGCACGTTCTCTATAATGGGTCAGGTTTCACATGAACGCCACTAAGCCTCTCCAAACAGACAGTACTGGCGGTATACACATAGCCTGCTACAGGCCCACACACACATCCATGCACACCTACACACAAACACTAGCTTACATGCAAGCGAATCCTCGAAACCAGATCAAAGCACGTACAGTGTGCTCTGTGTGCAAACACACTGTTCTAAGCACGCTCCTCATTTTCAGTGACTTGCACAAATCAGGCACGTAGAGACAGTAAAGTAGTGAAGCATGGCTCTTCAAGAGACTAGGAGGTAAACTGTCTGTATCCAACCAAACATCTTCATAGGCCTTTTACAATGATGCAACGTCATATGCCAGATTTTTAAGTGGATTTTGCACGTTTTAATAGTAAAGTTACTCAGTCGATATAAAAGTCTATAAAGTTTACAACCCTTAAAAAGCCAAACATTATGTTGAAGTAATGATAGATCAGTGATTGAGCTCGTGGTTAGAGTCTTAGTAATGCTGATAAACTGGTTGGGTAGCAGGATGCCAGATACCAAACAGTAACAGCCATCCATCCAAAAACCATCATGTTACTATGAAAGCATGCCACAAGGGTGTGTTGTGTGGGGTGGGGGGGGGGGGGGGGCTGAGCAAGGACACCCCAGAGCCCATTTAAATCCCAATTTCCAACAAAAGAACAATAAACGCAAGAAGTGGTCTGCTCCAGTGTGTACATAGTAACTTATCTTGGCGTGCACACATTTCCTCTAAAACTGGCATAAATGTTCTTGGGTAAAGTAAATCTTAGGGGGAAGATGGCCTGAGAGGGGAAAAACGGACAAAACAGAGTGTAGCTGTTGGCAGTAGCCCCTGGCAGGCCGTGATGCAGGTCGGCCTTAGTAGAAAAGAGAGAGAGAGGGAAGGGGCTAGCTGGGTTTATTTATACTGGCATAGAGTAGAAGTTCTACCTTGGAGGTGGTGGGCTGTGGTGGCCTATACATCCTGGCAGCCAAGCTTGCGGGGGATGCAGTACTGTGTAGGGGGAGACCGGTGAGAGAGGAGGGAGGTGTGGCGGAGTTAGTGGGGGGTATGCTGAAGGGAAAGGGGCCTACTCTGCTGGGGAGTCAGCCAAAGTGCAGGCCTCCCTTAATGGGTTCTCCACTGCTATGTGATCCCAGCTCGGAGAATTGGAGCAGACACCCTGACTCCTGTATTCCCTGCTCTCTCTATGGATTGATGGACTGTGTGTGTGAAAGGGGGCGACAGTCATCCTTGCCTTCTGGTGCCTCCGACGTGAGGAAAGGTGATGGTGACTAAACCACAGACACCAGTGGTTCTTCAGTGTGATTGAAGTCACACACTTAGTATAGCAAACTCACAGAACAAGTAGGGAGGGCTTCTTGATCATTGGAACAATCTTCTCAGTGAGAAAACTGACCTTGAGTCACTTTAACTGGATTTGCACCTGAGCCTGAAACGTCCTGTTAACGTTTCACACGCGCACACACGCACGCAAACACACACGCAAACACACACACACACACACACACACACACACACACACACACACACACACACACACACACACACACACACACACACACACACACACACACACACACACACACACACACACACACACACACACACACACATAATTGAAGTCGGAAGTTTACATACACTTAGGTTGGAGTCATTTTAACTCATTTTTCAACTACTTCACAAATTTCTTGTTAACAAACTATAGTTTTGGCAAGTCAGTTAGGACATCTACTTCGTGTATGACACAAGTCATTTTTTCCAACAATTGTTTACAGACAGATTATTTCACTTATAATTCACTGTATCACAATTCCAGTGGGTCAGACGTTAACATACACTAAGTTGATTGTGCCTTTACACAGCTTGGAAAATTCCAGAAAATGATGTCATGGCTTTAGAAGCTTCTGATAGGCTAATTAACATAATTTGAGTCAATTGGAGTGTACCTGTGGATGTATTTCAAGGCCTACCTTCAAACTCAGTGCCTCTTTGCTTGACTTCATGGGAGCAATTTCCAAACGCCTGAAGGCACCATGTTCATCTATACACACAATAGTATGCAAGTATAAACACCATGGGACCACGCAGCCGTCATACCGCTCAGGAAGGAGACACGTTCTGTCTCCTAGAGATGAAAGATACTTTGGTGCAAGAAGTGCAAATCAGTCCCAGAACAACAGCAAAGGACCTTGTGAAGATGCTGGAGGAAACAGGTACAAAAGTATCTATATCCACAGTAAAACGAGTCCTATATCGACATAACCTGAAATGCTGCGCAGCAAGGAAGAAGCCACTGCTCCAAAACCGCCATAAAAAAGCCAGACTATGGTTTGCAACTGCACATGGGGATAAAGATCATACATTTTGGTCTGATGAAACTAAATTAGAACTGTTTGGCCATATCAACCATTCTTTTGTTTGGAGGAAAAAGGGGGTGGCTTGCAAGCCGAAGAATACCATTCCCACCGTGAAGCACGGGGCTGGCAGCATCATGTTGTGGGTGTGCTTTGCTGCAGGAGGGACTGGTGCACTTAACAAAATAGATGGTATCATAAGGGAGGAAGAATTGGTGGATATATTGAAGCCACATCTCAAGACATCAGTCAGGAAGTTAAAGCTTGGTCGCAAATGGGTCTTCCAAATGGACAATGACACCAAACATATGTCCAAAGTTGTGGCAAAATGTCTTAAGGACAACAAAGTCAAGGTATTGGAGTGGCCATCACAAAGCCCTGACCCCAATCCTATAGAACATTTGTGGGCAGAACTGGAAAAGCGTGTGCGAGCAAGGAGGCCGACAAACCTGACTCAGTTACACCAGCTCTGTTAGGAGAAATGGGCCAAAATTCACCCAACTTATTGTGGGAAGCTTGTGGAAGGCTACCTGAAACATTTGACCCAAGTGAAACAATTTAAAGGCAATGCTACAAAATACTAATTGAATGTATGTAAACTTCTGACCCACTGGAGTCTCGATGAGTGAAAACATCCGAAGCTCATCAAAGGTAAACAATTTAATTTGATTCCTTTTCTGATTTTCGTGACCAACTTGCCTGCCGCTAGGTGTACATAACATAATATTTTTCTAGAATATCGAAAAACTTGTCTTGCTTTGGCTGTAAAGCATAATTTCAAAATCTGAGATGACAGGGTGATCAACAAAAGGCTAAGCTGTGTTTCATTATATTTCACTTGTGATGTCATGAATAGGAATATGTTCTAGTAAGATTGTTTGTCCGTTGCGTTATGCTAATTAGTGTCAGTTGATGACAATTCTCCCGGATCCGGGAGGAGTAGTTCCAAGAGGCTAACTGCCTTGTTCAGGGGCAGAACAACAGATTCTTACCCTGTCAGCTCGGGGATTCGATTTTGCAACCTTTCAGTTACAAGTCCAACACTCTAACCACTGGGCTACCTGCTGCCCCAGTATCCCATGTATTTTGTCTGCATGGCATCCCCATTGACATTGTTTCCGACAGAGGGCCTCAGTTTGCCTCCCAGGTATGGAAATCCTTCTGTTCAGTATCATTATCCCTCTTTCTTCTGGATATCAATCCCAGACCAACGGCCAGACCGAACGGGCCAACCAAGAGTTGGGGACTGCCCTATTCTGCGCAACCTATGCCAACCCTTCCTCCTGGAGCACTCAGCTACCCTGGGTTGAATATGCCCACAACACCCTCACCAACGCCTCGTCAGGTATGTCACCCTTTGAGTGTGCTCTGGGTTACCAACCCCCCTTGTCCCCACCCAAGAGGTTGCGGTTCCCTCTGTCCAGGACCATCTACGCCATTGTCACCGTACCTGGAGGAAGGCCCGGGCTGTCGTTCTTCGTGCCTCCAACAGGACTCAGTAACAATCCAACTGTCACCGGTTCTCAGCCCCAGTCTACACCCCGGGGCAAAAGGTATGGCTCTCATCGTAGGACCTGCCATTGGATTGAAGGTGGCATCAAAGAAAATGTCCCCCCGATTCAATGGCCCCTTTAAAATTGACCGTGTCATCAACCCCTCGGCGGGGTGCCTGAAACTCCCAGCCTCTCTCAGGATCCATCCTACCTTCCACGTATCCCTAATTAAACCTGTCTGCTCCAGTCCCCTGTCTCCTCCTGCTGCAGCTCCTCCACCCCCTTGGCTCATCGACGACCAACCTGCCTATACTGTCCAGCGGCTTCTGGACGTGCGCCGTCTGGGTTGTGGCTGGGAGTACCTAGTGGACTGGGAGTGATCCGGGCCAAAGGAGTGTTGCAGGGTGCTCTGCCGCCACGTTCAGGACCCATCCCACTTACAAGATTTCTATATCTCACACCTAGATAAGCCTGGTCGGGTGCCAAGTGGCACCCGTAGAGGGGGGGTACTGTCACATCTGCTCCTGCAACGCCCTCTACTGCTCATCCTGTGTCTCTTTGACCTGCCGCTTCCCCCAGTGCTCTTTCCCCCGCTCTGTGTGTGATTGTGTGGGCGGAGACAGGTGTGCTGGAGCCAGAGCATATCCCCACCAGCTGCAACCTGTTCCATAATCAAGACCTCTACAAGTACTCAGTCCTGCTACGTCCACACTGCCAGATTGCCATCTCTGCTCAGTCAGTCTACGCTTCTAGCTATTTGTTACTATTCAGATCACGTTACCCTGCTGTGCCTGTTTTCCTGCTGACGCTGTTTTCCTGTCTCAACCCCTCCAGCCTCAGCCTCCGCACCTGGTCTCCAGTGACCCGCCCGAGCTTCCCCTGACCTGCACTTCATCTTCCCCCTATGTTCCAATAAATACCTTGCTTACTTCATCCCTATCTCCATGTCTGAGTCTACTCTTGGGTTCACCCGTTCCGCTCTGCCTAACAAGTGCACAATGATTAACACATGGGAAGAGACCCGTAATCATCTGCGCAATCCACAATGGCACAAAATCCAAAACACAAAGCACAGGCACTCACACTCACCAACAGACATTGTAACAATAATCGGCAGCACCATGGTGAACAAAGTGCACATATATACAAATACAATCAGTGGGAATAGGGGCCAGGTGTGCGCAATGAAAGTTCCAGAGGGATCTGTGACATTCCTGTGTCAGATCAGCTTATACTTCTCCTCTGCATCCCACTCATTCCCTGTACGACACAGTGACTCCTACAGTATTATCATGGAGAAGAACTGCAGTCCAAGTCCCCTAAGGCCGGCAAGCTGAGTAAACGGTGTTTCCGGATCCCTGTGTTAGCCAGGGCCGTTCCCGTAGGCTCACTTCATCCTGCGGTATTCTTCTTTACCATCTGCACCTCCGCATTTGCTCAGCCTGTCTTCGGGGGCCCCCTCTCTGACCCCAGGTGACCCTACCTTCGAGGGCCCCCCTCTCTGTCCCCAGGCGACCCCTGGATTCACTCAGACCCTTTATTACAGCAGCACCCCTCGACGTCCACTGCAAGTAAGCTTACCTTACTTACTGTACACTAAAAGACTACACTACACAATATTACACTACACTACATTATACTATACTACACTACACTACACTCAAACACACGGTCCCATACTCCACTACGCTACGCTACACTACACTACACTACACTACACTACACTACACTACACTACACTACACTACACTACACTACACTCACTATACTATACTACACTATTCTGCACTACAATATACTATACTATGCTACACAATACTATACTATACTATACTAAAACACACTACACTACACTAGCTTGCTAATGTAGCACATACTCATAGAGAGACACTATACTAGTACAAGCAGACATGTAAGCAACTACACACTCATAAATATACATTCACCCACTGACTGACTGACTGACAGACAGACAGCTTGTGTTGTTGTGTGTTGATGTTGACCCCACCTGTTCCATGTCACCTGGTTGTCAGGCTAAGCGGGGGCCCTGCTGGCACTCAGTGTGCTGTCATAAAGCTAATGACTGTTGAATAAAGCATGGGGCACATTGTGTCCCTAAATGGGGACAGAGCTGCCTGAAAAGAAGCAAAAAGAAAACACCAGGTACTGTACACTGCACTGACTCCGGCTGACATGACATAAATATTCATCTGCTGCTGCCGGCCCAGCCAAATGAACAAAGTGTTGACTTGCTGAAATTTTTATCAGACCTGTAGCCAATGTTCACCAGGGAGTTTGTGTTTGGAAAACAAACCCTAGACTGAACCTTGAAGAAGAAAGAGGGTTGACAGCATGGGCTCTACTGTGAAACAGATTGCTTGACTCTGTACACAACAGCACAGGGATGGAGTGACTATGGACCAAGTATATGTCTGTAAAAAATCACTTAATACATTTGAATGTTCAGAACCCCAAATATAATGTCACATTTATATTTTCCAGTGTTTAGTGATCAGTTCAAGAGACTAAGACTTAGGGTTAGTTGGGTTTAAATAGAACTAGGAGGGAGTCAGTCCCTAATAGGAGCAATCAGACCCACCGACAAACAGAGAATGTAAAAACTACTGAAAATGAATCCCTGCGAACACAAATCCCTGCGAACACAAATGTATTAGTACATTTGACCATTGCCAAGAAAATAAATGGCTTGAAGTGGGATGGAGGGTGGGGTGAGGGAGGGGAGGGTGGTGCAGTTCATGGGGCAGTGCAGGGGAGAGATGAAACCGTTGGCCTCTTGTTACAATTGTTACTGAGAAAATGACCTGCTATCCTGAGCAGAGGACTGCCAAAACATGCAAGTACAGTACATAAAGTCTGTGGATGAATGTCTGGAAGACAAATATACACTCTTAAAAAAATGTGCTACAGTATCTAGACCCTTAAAGGGTTCTTCGGCTGTCCACATAGGAGAAACCTTTGAAGAACCCTTTTGGTTCCAGTTACAACCCTTTTGTGATCCATGTAGAACCCTTTCTACAGAGGGTTCTACCTGGAACCGAAAAGGGTTCGACCTGGAATAAAAAAGGGTTCTCCTATGGGGACAGCCGTAGAACCCTTTTGGAACCGTTTTTGTTGTTGTTGTGTAGACCGGGGTTGGTTGTTTCACGGGTGGGTTGTCACAGTGCTAATTACCCCCAATCTAAATGGCCCTATGTAATTTTCTCGAGGTTAAAACGTATGACTTCTTCGAAAGAACTCATCCTTCTGATTAATTCATGTTAGCATGACAAATCATATAGGTGAGGGGATTTTATGTTTTTCATAGTTGGAAGTTAAAAATGTATTATTGGTATTTTTCTTGTAAATGTTTGAATTATGGGAGTATCCATGAATAAATATGTTTGTTAAAAGAGGAAAGGGATATGGTTGTCACATAGAATGTGGGGTTGGTTGTCACTATCTACATTGCCACTGTCAGCATTAAAATAAATCCCAAGCTATTTTGTGCTTGTGCTATAAAGAGCTCTCTTCGTTGCCTCTCTCTCACACATATATTACGCACGCCTACACGCACAACTTTACTCAAAATGTTATATGATATTAACAAGGCATAAAATGCGGAATTTTGTTACGATTTGTTTCACTTCTTGTTACAAAAGGAATAAGCTACTAGCAAACATTGTGACCATCAACCCAATACCAACCCCGCAATGGAGCTGGTTGTCACAAGTGGACAGAGTGTGTTTGATGGCTAATAACTCCATGTTGGAATAAGATATGAGGATAAAAAGGGTTGCGATTTCAATCCAATACCTTGGTATTTCTCCTAATATTAAAAAGTCTTGTAAGATATACTGTTCCTGAGTAAAAGGTGTGACGACCAACCCTGGTCTCCCCTACATTCTATTCTATGGTTATGCAACAAAACAACATTTCTGTAGTTTCTCTTTACTACAATTCACTGTGTTTTACTGAGTTGAAAACTCAACCAAATGTAAATCAAAACTAGCCATTTAACTGATGTCTGTGCCCAGTTGGTTGTCTTATGCTAACGGGTTTCATGCTGTAGGCTCAAAATCAGTGCCTGACCTCACTGCTCTTGTGATTGAATGGAAGCAAGTCCCCTCAGCAATGTTCCAACATCTAGTGGAAAGCCTTCCCAGAAGAGTGGAGGCTGTTATAGCAGCAAAGGGGGGACCAACGCCATATTAATGCCTATGATTTTAGAAATAGATGTTCAACAAGGGAGGGACAGGTGACAGTGCACAAAGCATCGCCCAACATAAGTAGTAGTCTATCAGAGACTGGAAAAATGTGTCTGCTTGTATATTTAGCAATGAATCCACTGATAGGAATATTGCTGAAAGACGTCCAATGGTTCTATCGAACAAGGATAAGCATATCTACATGCACAAAATGTACAGTTCAATCAGTTTAACATAGAGTTTTCGCTAAATGTCACAAAGCTGGAATATATTTATTTTAAGGTCTTGTCCCCCACCATCAATACACCCGGAAGCCATCAAGGGTGTATCATTCAGTGTACGAAGCCCTGACTTGCCTTCATCCTGGGCAATTATATGTGAAACACAACTCACTGTCCTAGAAATGCCTGGGACATGATGAAAACAAACCCAGATTCCCCCAGGGTGAAATTCCCCTTTAACCCTTTAACATGACTCACTAACACTGGCCCCTAGCCTAGCTAATGTTAGCATTAGCCACCTAGTCACCTAGCTCATGTTGGAATTCGTAACATATCATACGTTTAGCAAATTCGTAACACGTTGTAAAAATTGCAATTCATAACAAATTGTACAAATTGTCATTTTGTAACATGTCATATGAAACAGATGGTGAACATCCACAAATGAATACATACCATACGAAACATAATATAGCATACTAATTGGAGTGACGCGGATTTACATTTACTATTTTACATATACCTCTGCTTAGATATGCAGAAAAATACACATATTTTTTTTACATAGAATTAAGCATAAGGATAATGGCTCTAAATTGCATGAAAAAGCTGTTTCAGGTATTTAAAAAAAATGCTAAAATCTCCAACTTCCGGACCACCCCCCAACCATCCTTATGTACTTTGTGCCCACTCAGATTTTTGTGGTGCATGATGTCTCTGGCTGTGTTGTTACCCCGCGTAACTTTTTCCTTGTGGAAATGCTCCCATTATTTTGAGTTAATTGATGAGAAAGAGAGCAACAATTTAGTCAAATCGTGAGCTTGTAAATAAGATTCTATTTGCATTTTTTGTCAAAATGTTGTTATTGACATAGCCTTATTGTCACGTTCTGACCTTTATTTCCTTTGTTTTGTCATTATTTAGTATGGTCAGGGTGTGAGTTGGGGTGGGCAGTCTATGTTTGTTTTTCTATGATTTGGGTACTTCTATATTTCGGCCTAGTATGGTTCTCAATCAGAGGCAGGTGTCATTAGTTGTCTCTGATTGAGAATCATACTTAGGTAGCCTGGGTTTCACTGTGTGTTTGTGGGTGATTGTTCCTGTCTCTGTGTTTGCACCAGATAGGGCTGTTTTGGGTTTTCACGTTTCTTGGTTTTGTTAGTTTGTTCATGTGAAGTGCTTTATTAAACATGAATCAAAATAACCACGCTGCGCTTTGGTCCGCCTCTCCTTCAAGTCAAGAAAACTGTTACACTTATTCTGGTTAATGTTCTCTACCTATACTGTACTTTAAATATCCCAATTTGTGTTGTTAAGTTCAAAAGAATACTAGATACAATTAAACAATTCAAACCAATAAGGTTTAGAACTTTAAAGTAAATCATCTTTTTGCAGACAGAACCTTATAGTCCAAGCTCTCAAACTGCAAACTCTGCAATGGCAGTATTGTTCTCTTTGCCCAGAAGCACCAAATGTTACATGAAAAGCATCTAGAACATTAAAATCTTATGTTTTTGAAAACATGGCAATCATGTTATTTGTATGTTTCATAGGACCTTGATGGAATATTCTCCTAACCCACAGAACTGGACACATGAATGTTCTTGTAAAGTTCTCATTTAACGTGACTAGCTCGTTAATATAGTATATTCTGAAAACATGGCAACCATTTTCTGTGTATGTTTGGTGCGCAGGAGGTTGGTGGCACCTTAATTAGGGAGGACGGGCTCAGGGTAATGGCTGGAGCAGCATACCACACTTCATCACACTGTTGGCCTGCCTCTGAAGCTAAGCAGGGTTGGTCCTGGTTGTTCCCTGAATGGTGCCTGACCAGATGCTGTTGTAAGTGGTGTTGGAGGGCCAGTAGGAGGCACCCTTTCCACTGGTCAAAAAAATATATATATCCCAATACCCCAGAGCAGTGATTGGGGACACTTCTCTTTGTAGGGTGCTATCTACATTTACATTTACATTTAAGTCATTTGGCAGACGCTCTTATCCAGAGCGACTTACAAATTGGTGAATTCACCTTATGACATCCAGTGGAACAGCCACTTTACAATAGTGCATCTAAATCATTTAAGGGGGGGGGTGAGAAGGATTACTTTATCCTATCCTAGGTATTCCTTAAAGAGGTGGGGTTTCAGGTGTCTCCGGAAGGTGGTGATTGACTCCGCTGTCCTGGCGTCGTGAGGGAGTTTGTTCCACCATTGGGGGGCCAGAGCAGCGAACAGTTTTGACTGGGCTGAGCGGGAACTGTACTTCCTCAGTGGTAGGGAGGCGAGCAGGCCAGAGGTGGATGAACGCAGTGCCCTTGTTTGGGTGTAGGGCCTGATCAGAGCCTGGAGGTACTGCGGTGCCGTTCCCCTCACAGCTCCGTAGGCAAGCACCATGGTCTTGTAGCGGATGCGAACTTCAACTGGAAGCCAGTGGAGAGAGCGGAGGAGCGGGGTGACGTGAGAGAACTTGGGAAGGTTGAACACCAGACGGGCTGCGGCGTTCTGGATGAGTTGTAGGGGTTTAATGGCACAGGCAGGGAGCCCAGCCCAGCCATGGATTGGATGTTAAAAGGGTGTCCTGATTCTCTGTTGTCACTAAAGATCATATTTATTGTAAGATTAGTGATGTGAACCCCGGTGTCCTGGCTAAATTCCCAACCTGGCCCTCATACTATCACAGTCACCTAATCATCCCCAGCTTACAATTGACTCATTCATCTCCTTTCCCCTGTAACTATTCCCCAGGTTGTTGTTGTAAATGAGAATGTGTTCTCAGTCAACCTACATGGTAAAATAATGGTTAAAAAAATGTATGATGTGGTATCAAACACAGTTTCCATGTCTTTGATGCTATTCCATTTGATTTGATTCGATTCGCTCTGTTCCATTATTATGAGCCGTCCTCCCCTCAGCAACTTCATGTGATTTGGTAGAACGTTGAAAACACGGAAACCATTTTCTGTGTATGTTTGGTGGGACATTGATGGAATATTCTCCTAACCAACACCAAACTGGACACATGAATGTTCTTGCAACCTTCTCATTTAATGTGTCTAGTACTTTCATATCTTAAATTCAGAGAACATTGCAACCACGTTCTTTGTAAGTTTGGTGGGACAGTTAGAGATGTTCTCCTAACCCACAGAAAACTGGACACATGAATGTTCTTGCAACCTTCTCATTTAATGTGTCTAGTACTTTCATATCTTACATTCTGAGAACATTGCAACCATGTTCTTTGTAAGTTTGGTGGGACAGTTAGAGATGTTCTCCTAACCCACAGAAAACTGGACACATGAATGTTCTTGCAACCTTCTCATTTAATGTGTCTAGTACTTTCATATCTTACATTCTGAGAACATTGCAACCATGTTCTTTGTAAGTTTGGTGGGACTATTTGGGACTATTATCCTACCCAATAGAAAACTAGACACATGAATGTTTTTCCAATGTTCCCGTGAAACATGTCTAGGACATTCATATCTTAAATTCTAAGAACACGGTAACCACGTTCTGGGTAAATTCTATTTGACCTTAAGGGAATTGATTCTTGGAAACATTCCTTGCACATCACAGGAGCATTCCTATGAAAACGTTAGTTAATGACCTAATGAGACTCTTAAGGGAATGTTCTCTAATGTTTTGGGAATGTTTGTTGTTAGCTGGGAAGCACCTCTCAATGCCCCTCAGTTGTGGCCACAATCAATCAGCAGAACTGTGGACCAGGGCTTTGCGGCCTGGTTTATTAGGACACGCTCAGTTGGGAAAAGTGCATAATGCTAACAAGCTAATGATGGTATTCCCTTTTATTCCAGGAACATCCTTAATCTGCCTGTGTTTATATTGTTGTTATGATTTTCCATGCAAGCCGAGGAGTTAAGCCCATGCTTCTACCAGACTCAGAGGCTTTACATCACCATAGTAACAGGCTAGTTTGCTCAATGGGCCTAATTATATGAATAGCTGCCGTGAGTGCATCCACGCTAAACATAGTGTGTCTCTTGCCAAGAGCGCATGGCTGGGCAAGGTCTGCCACAGCATGTGCCATCTCCTTTTCTGTTTTTCTCTCTTCCCATAGCACCAAGGGCCGGGCTGGAAGTTTAGGGAGGGTTCAATGTTATGGAGTAGGCTGAGGATAGTTATTTTCAATCCACACAAATGGGGTACATTACGCTACAG
The DNA here is from genome assembly GCF_036934945.1 of Oncorhynchus masou masou. Lineage (NCBI taxonomy): Eukaryota > Metazoa > Chordata > Actinopteri > Salmoniformes > Salmonidae > Oncorhynchus > Oncorhynchus masou. Next base: position 36,430,768 of record NC_088232.1, on the reverse strand, counting down.
TATGTCACATTACTGTATATTATTCCCAAGCAGCTGTGCTGATGATGAATCTCCTCCTCCATTTGTGATGGTCACTGTCTTGTCAAGTATCAGCTATCGACAGATTGAGCTATAGCGCCTAAAAACTAAGCAATATGCTTCTGTATTCCTTTTAGTTGTGTTTTTGCAGTAAAAGACAATCCTTTAATTCCATTTGACAGTCTGTGCGTTTGATATCTGAGAAGCTATAGTTTTTTCACTCTGATATCTTACCCATATGTGGGATAGCACACTCTTTTGTGCTTCCAACCTTCTCTTGTTACTTGAAAAAATATACACAGCAATAATACAATTTATTTCCCCATTAAAAACATAATAGATCTGTCTGCTTCTCAAAGACAGTTCCATTTGGGGTGCTTAAGAGTGGTGCCAGCGGATTGTTTTGTCTGAGCAGTTACGTCCTGTGAGACTGCTTGACGCTTCTATATCTGACACTACACAAGTTTTATAGTCTCCTGTGGCCGCCTGACTTACAGCATGAATTACCCAGCTCTCCCTCTTCCTGAGAAGTGACATGGGGACACACATCCATCACGACACAACACAGTCCAGGAAACAACAGTTAAAATACTCTGTTCTAAACTTGGCAATGCACTCTTTACTTCCTCCAGTTTATTGAGTTTTATCCCTACTGTACAACTTTTTGAAACTACGATTTATTTGTCATTAGAGTTCATTTGCACAAGACCATGACAACAGCATGGTCATTCCTATAAAAGAGTCAGTGGTTGGCCATCTGGGTAGTGATGATCTCGTGTGAATGGTCCCTCTATGGTGTGCTGGCCTAACCTTCACAGCCGCCCGCGCCACACGTCACCGTCTGCCTACCGGGGAAATGCACTGGGGGAGGGTCTATGTAGTAAATCCTGACAGAACTTCTGCCTTTTCTTTTGACAGACCTCTATGATGTAATGAATGTCTGCAATAGTCTGGAGGAAGCATTAGAAATCCCAGAAAACTGCAGGACTGAAGGTCCAATGGTTCTGGGGGAAACAATTGAGACACGCTCATGGGAGAAGTCTGGACTTTGTCAAATCAGAGACTAGACTGTTACCTCAGCTCTCACAGTCACTGCTTCACCTAGAAACCCCTGTATGTGTGTGCATGTGTGTTTATCTTGAATATTTTGTTATAACATTTTGTTCATTTTAATAAATTGTGTTTTCCAACAATTGCTAAGTTCACATAAAAAAATTACCAAACCATGTGCTTGCAGTTTGTTGCATGTGCATTTCACCTATGCAGATGTAATCATATTTTGTTTCCTGAAAATAACATTCTGTTATGTGAAGGAAATTTGGAAATTGGAATTAAGTCCCCAAAACGACTTAATAATTACACAACAATGACCTTTACTGATGAAGGTCAGGTCACATAATATGGAATTAATGTTTACTTATTTATTTTGTTATTATTGCGGCCCTCTCCGCTCATAGCCCCTGTCATCCCATATACTGGTTGAAAATGGTAGACATTATCACTGATAAGTGCCGGAATTGGAACGCAGTGACTGGTCAGTAACCAGTCACTGCGACAAGAAGATACCCCCATCCCTCCCTCTAATTGAGCTACTTTGCTGTAAATAGGCAGGAGTTTATGGGCTTGATAGTAGGAACAGTGAACCTATTTCTTGCTGCTGTCCATAGATCATTCATTTGGGAGAACACTCTCTCGACTGGTGCATTACTTCCAGGTAAGCACATGACAACAGACGCTAATCTAGCCAGGTTAGTGTGTGGGATGTCATACTCTTTGAAGTGGGTAACCACCGTGCTCCATCTCTGACTAAGCGGTGTCTCAGATGTTTTCCATTCTTCAAGCGATCCCCCCTTTAGGAACTCTTGCAGGCCAGTAACCTCGTCACACAATGCATCCTCATTGATTGTCACATTGGGGCATTTTTCCTGCAGTGTGCCTGCTGCCTTCTGGAACTCTTCACGCTGAGGTTGCCTTTTTAAAAGGAGACAATGTCAATCTTTTAGATTATCTGTGTGCATTCCCCATGCTTGCAAGTAGTTCACAGCCTTAGTGAAGAATGATTGGGATGTTTTGAGAAAACTCTCTTTAGACATGGCTCCATTTTCCTCTAGTTCTCTCAGAAGTCCTCTGACCAAAACTGGAATGAAGTTGTCATCACGTCTTGCAGTCAATTTTGCCTCAATGTTTCTCAGAATTGCAGCGGACTCCACAGCACAGCGGTCCTGGCCTCCAAGCATCTTGATCGTGTCACTGAATACGGTCAGGTTTCCATGGACAAAGGCCAGCCAAAGTTCAGTCAGTGGATCTACGAACATTGTCCACAGGACAACAGGGCATTTGTCTTCAGAAATAAAAAAGGATTTCAATGGCACATACATTTTCAGCACTCTTTCTAGAGTGGGAGCATGGACAGCCAGCGAACATTGCTGTGTCCTAAAATGTTGTGGTACTCCTGGCCAACAAAATCGCAAAAGCTCTTCAGTCTTTCTACTCTGATGGTGAAAATATGAAAAATATCCAAATATCTTTGTGAGCAGGTACTCAACATCAAGGGGAATCATATCCAAAGCTGTTCTGGCCGTGTTATGAATGATGTGGGCAGGACAACATAAGCCAATCGCCTCCTGCTGCAGAGCATTTTTAACTTCGGTATGGACATTGACCCTTCCCAGCCTATTCAGTCCACCAAAGTTTGTATTTATGTTGTTGGCAGAGAATGCCACGACTTTGTTTTCCAGGTTACATTTTTGGATGACCGCCAGGACCTCAGCTGCAATTTCCTCTGCTGTTTCTCCTTTCAATTCAACATAGTCAAGCAGTTTTGTTTCCACAGATGTGCTGCCATCATATATCTTACAATATCTAACTAGTATTGGCAGCAGCTTTACATGTCCATGATTGGACGCAACAACGAACAGGGACACAAATTCAACCTGGTCTAGGTCCTGAGTTACCAAAGTAGTTGCCCATGGTGCTAACACGTTACTCACTATGGCTTCACATTTTGTCCTAGCACATGTAAACTTCGGCTCATAAAGCTTTCATGTCAGTTGTGCTGTGCAGTCCATAGATCTGTATCTATGATTGTGTCACATAGTGTGGTATGTAAAGACACCCTCCTGCACAGCTAAATCATATTCTTCTTGGGAAGGCTCTACCTTCTTGATGAATGTGGTGACAGAGGGCATACCAACATGGGCAATCAGACAGGCTTTATGCTTTTTCGTCTGTTGATGTTCTACCACTGCCGTTCTTTCCCCACTGCCAACAGAAAAAGAGGAATTACAAAGGGTGCAGTTAACCATTCTATCGTCTTGACCTGAGCATATAAATGAAAATTCTCTCATCATGTTGTCATTAACATGGCATTTCCGTTTATTGGAAAGAGCCATGGTACCTCCTCAGTCTGCTCTTCTTCACTCTCTTTGTGTGACTCTTCTTACTCTCTTAACTCTCTCTTATCTTTCTCCTCCTCTTTTCTTCACTCGTCTTCCTGCTCTTTCTTCCTTTCCTTCTCTTTACCTTTCTACCTCACTCTTCCACACTCTCCTCGCTTCACTCTTTTTACTCCCTTCATTTTTCCTTCTCCTTCCTCTCCAATCTTTAATAATAAATAGTACACTATTAGATAAAATACTTTGGTTAAAACCTCTTGATACTCCCCATCCCGGATCCGGGATTGTGAATAAAGCCTCAGGCTCATTAGCATAACGCAACGTTAACGATTTCTGAAAATCGCAAATAAAATGAAAATAATGCGCCTGCTCTCAAGCTTAGCCTTTTCTTAACAACACTGTCATCTCAGATTTTCAAAATATGCTTTTGAACCATAGCAAATCACTAATTTGTGTAAGAGTATGCTAAGATAGCTTAGCTTTTTGAGTAGCATTTAGCACGCAACATTTTCACAAAAACCAAATAAATAAAATAATTTACCTTTGAAGAGCTTCGGATGTTTTCAATGAGGAGACTCTCAGTTACATAGCAAATGTTCAGTTTTTGCTGAAATAATCTTTGTGTAGGAGAAATCGCTCCGTTTTGTACATCACATTTGGCTACCGAAACGAACCGAAAATTCAGTCACCAAAACGTCAAACTTTTTCCGAATTCACTCCATAATATCGACCGAAACATGGCAAACGTTGTTTAGAATCAAACCTCAAGGTGTTTTTTCACATATCTCTTCATTGATATGCAGTTCGTGGAAGCCTGCTTTCCCCTCAGAATCGCATGGAAAAATACCAGCAGCTGAAAAAGACGCACCAATTTCGACGGAGGACACCGGGCGGACACCTGGAAAATGTAGTCTCTTATGGTCAATCTTCCAATGATATGCCTACAAATACGTCACAATGCTGCAGACACCTTGGGGAAACGACAGAAAGGGCAGGCTCATTCCTCTCGCATTCACAGCCATATAAGGAGACAATGGAAAACGGAGCCTCAAAAATCCTGCTGGTTTCCTGGTTGCCGTTTCATCTTGGTTTTGCCTGTAGCTCCCGTTCTAGGGCACCCACAGACAATATCTTTGCAGTTCTGGAAAACTCAGAGTGTTTACTTTCCAACGCTATCAATTATATGCATAGTCGAGCATCTTTTTGTGACAAAATATCTTGTTTAAAATGGGAACGTTTTTCATCCAAAAATGAAATTGCGCCCCCAGAGTTTCAAGAGGTTAATCAACATTGTTTCAACATTGTTTCAATGTTATTTGTCAAAGTATTTTTATGTGGAATCTATGTGGAAAAAAACATTGTATTTGAAAAAAGTAATCTATTGTTTTGAGTGTGAAATTTAATCCACGGACTTGTATAATCCTTGTATAAAATATGTTGAATATGTACCTTTGAAACAATGTCAGAATTTCAACGTAAAAAAGAAAATGGTCTGGGCTGCACCTCCTATTGGAGAATTGATCTATCTACAGCTATCCCATTCATCTCCCACCCAGGGTTTTGACCAGGCACAGTCCTGCTTAGCTTTGATATTTGACACGGACTATTACCAATGTGCTATTGAGAGAATGATTTTTTAGAAATATCCCATTAATTGATACACTGTTGCTATCAAAGTCTGTCTGTACATATACGTGTCTTATATCGGCTGAAAGCTTAAATTCTTGTTAATATAACTGCACTGTCCAATTTACAGTAGCTATTACTGCAAAATAATGCAATGCTATTGTTTGAGGAGAGCTCCTAACAACAAAACACTTTTTTCACCGCGATAGGTTTGATAAATTCACCTCTGAAGGTGAAATGTGTACGTACATTCAACCAGTCAAATTACAGTCATATTGTTTCCTCAGAGATCAAAGAACATAACCAGACTTCACTATATCATTAGGAGTGTAGTGTATCCTATAGGACCAAATTTGTTCAGAGAGCGCGCTGATGACACGGGCGGTCTTCACTTGATTGACTGTAACTTTGTCAAATAAGCACCAATTGGGGTCAAACTAAGCGAACTAGATGGCCAATGAGCTGGGATTTATGGGAGTATATGGAAACTGTCACGCCCTGACCTTAGAGATCCTTTTTATGTCTCTATTTTGGTTTGGACAGGGCGTGAGTTGGGGTGGGCATTCTATGTTCTTTTTTCTATGTTGTTGTATTTCTTGGTTTTTGGCCGGCTATGGTTCTCAATCAAGGACAGCTGTCTATCATTATCTCTGATTGGGAACCATACTTAGGTAGCTCTTGCCCACATGGGTTTTGTGGGTAGTTGTTTTCTGTATTGTTAGTTTCCTGACAGAACTGTTCGTTTTCCTCTTTGTTATTTTTGGTTCTAGTGTTCTGATTTTAATAAAATATCATGAACACGTCTCATGTTGCGCTTTGGGCCAGTCATTCACAGGAAGAGGATTGTTACAGAAACTCCGTATCTGTCGCAAAATTTGACTGCTAACCTTGTGCGACAGCAAGCCTTTTCCTTTTGGAGAGTTATGAAGTTATAAAAACGGGGTGTTTTGCAAATGTTGAACTTACAATATGGCTACTAATACTGGAAAAGCTAAATCAAAGTCCAAGTATACAGATTTATACAGATACTATATTCTTGCAGAAAAATGTAATGTAAATGTGTCCTTCATGATTTGCCCATACTAGCTTACTCATACTTCAATTATCAGTCTGAAACTTTGCACATACACTGCTTGTGGACACCATCGGAATTACAACCAGAGTGATGGATAGATTTGGGACCTTTCTGTTGCATTTCAAAGATGGTGGTGGAAAGAAAATACAAAAAAACAGATTTTTTTCTTTGTATTTTCTTCTACCAGATCTATTATGTTATATTCTTCTACATTCAATTCACATTTCCACAAACTTCGAAGTGTTTCCTTTCAAATGGTACCAATAATATGCATATCCTTGCTTCAGGGCCTGAGCTACAGGCAGTTATATTTGGGTAAATCCTTTATGGCAAACATTTTTTAAAAGCGGACTATCCCTTAATACAGCCCAGGAATAAACTAAAACTAGACAATACCTACAGGCCTAGAGTTTCAAACTTTGGTTGATTTCAAATGGAATCTGCAAGGTAATTATAAATATGTTGGATTCACGTCTCCATCTCAACCAAAACATTTTTAAAAAGTTAAAGGATTGGACTAAAGCAAATCAAACTGTATTTAAAGTCCATTTAATGTTTGATTTGATATTCTTTAACTTTAAAAAAAAAAAACGTTTTGGTTGAGATGGAGACGTGAATCCAACATATTAATTATTAATTTGCAGACAAACTGTAGACTAAGTCAGTGGCATAGATGGAACTATCCAAGCAGAAGATCTCCTTCAAAGGTTGATATATCTCTTTTCCAATACAGTAAATAGCCTATTAACCTGTCAACAAGTTAATAAATTACATGTTGGATTCAAGTCTCCATCTCACCTAAAATAAAAGTTAAAGAATAAGATTAAGGCAGTGGCTCAGATGGAAATTTCCAAACAGTAGATACATCTCCCTTAAACACAATCCAATATTACTTTTGTAAGACATTAAATAGCCTAATGTTAAGGTTATCTTAAAAACTAAGGTAACATTATTTATTCAACCTTAAAATGAGTAAAACACCTATGGCCACATTTGGACATTATTGTAACTATAAATGTCTTCTTATGTAAACATAGAATGTTCAGGGTCACAGGTCTATGAAAATCTGCACAATTGCTATAATAACCTGCACAGAATCTCACTCACACCTTGCACTTGTATTTTTATGTAATCTCTAATGCAATCCAGGTCATTTGATTGTGCTATTAGACGAAGCACAGTGATAGCATATTAAGTTGTTTTATAGAAAATATATATCTGACATTGTTTTGATAGCACACAGGAATTCAACAAACGTTTGGCTCTCTTTTTGAGTGGGTGAAAATAGGTTGGAATCTCATTGATCAACGTCCACCAAATATTACCCAATTTTCCACGTTGAAATGACGTGTTGTGCCCAGTGGGTCTGCAGATTACTCCTTACACGGACACAAAAAAAAACTGAATACAGATTCAAATAATTCTGTTGAGATCAACGGGGCATCTAGAGTAAGCCATCCATGTGATCGGGTCTGAGGTGGTAGCCAGGACCACAAAGCTACGTTTCAATGATTGTTGGGATTTACTTCAACCTGTCACGGTTTTCTGTAGGTGAAAGAGAGTCGGACCAAAATGCAGCGTGTCTATTGCGATCCATGTTTAATAAAACTGAAGTAAACACGAATCAATATGAAAAAACAACAAACAATACACGTGTCACGAATATTACCAAAGGTGACTCCCCTTCTTGTTCGAGTGGCGCTCGGCGGTCGTCGTCGCCGGTCTACTAGCTATCACCGATCCGTTGTTCTGTGTTCCTTTGGTTTTGTCTGATTGGTATCACCTGTTTCTTGTTTGGTTGTTAGGGTAGGGTTATATATAGTTTGTTCAGCCCGCTTCTGTTTCGTGTGGGCTTGTTCGTCTGTTCTATGTTTGAGTGTATTTTGGGTTTCGCGCTGTCCGTTAATATTTCTGATCATTTGTTTTCCTACTTTTGTTCATGTTATTTTTCCGGGACATTAAAGCGTGTTTTTTCCCCACATCTTTTGCTCTCTGCGCCTGACTTCACACCTCCTCACTCATTTTCCGTAACAACACGAAAACCGAAACAGCCTAGTACTGGTGCAAACTAATACACGACGGACATAAGTACAAAAGGACAATCACCCACAAAACCCAACACCAAACAGGCTACCTAAATATGGTTCCCAATCAGAGACAATGACTAACACCTGCCTCTGATTGAGAACCAATAACAGAAACCGACAAACTAGACACACAACATAGAATGCCCACTCAGATCACACCCTGACCAAACAAAACATATAAACATACAAAGCAAACTATGGTCAGGGTGTGACACAAGCATTAATTTGTTTTATTATATCCTCTACGTAGCAAGGCATTAAACGTAAACTCATTTTGCACTCATTATAATGTCAACTGGAACAATATCCTGACTCCTGCACAGTGCTTATGGCTGTCATAATTCCAGAGGAGATTTTCAAATGAAGGGAAGCATATTTTGGGTTAACCAGAAAAACCAATGGAACGTCACAGACCATCTCGGGAATATATTAGACTGAATTAGAATGCAAATTAGAACTCTTTCCATTTTGGATTGAACACAACTAAATTCTTTGCATGCTATGATGTGTTCTGATGACAGACTGACATTCTCTAATAAATGGAGGATAAGTTAAAGGAAGGATCATGCTTATTAAACTGACAGGCAGAAGATGATGATTTCCACTCTGGGTCCAAAAGTGACAGCCAGCTAATCTTGGGGAAAGAAAGTACCTGATTATCTGAATGGGACCAATACTTCCAGCAATATTCTAAGACCATGGCAAACTGTTGTGGAGACTTGAAGTGTATGTTTGATATTTTCAACCTCATAACAACACTTGTTATATTTATAGGCATTTTTAAAATGTCAGCTTTCATTCAATGTTTCAGACAGTTTGATGTCTTTACTTCATGGGAAATTTCACTCATTATCCACTTTAGACGTGTATTTTCCATCGATTTGACGTGTACTTTCCTTTTTGTCCAACAAAACATTTTGTTGAAGGTACTAAAGCTATGCGACGGTGCTTCACTTTGGTTAACTCTGGTATTCAGGAGTGTCTCCGTTGGAAACACTGAACCTCCCAGGCCTTCTGAAGCCAAAGCTCAGACACAATGTTCCACTGTATTTCCAGGGAAGGCACTTGACAGTAGAACATTTACTTTACATATTACATCTGTCTGCTCAATCTCTCCGACGGCTTCTGTCTACAGTCACTATGGTTACTACTTCATCTAATAAACAGTCTTTTTAACATGCCTCTCAGGACTCTGGCAGAGGGAGTGAGATTCTTTACAGCACAGAGCTGTAGCTGGTGGCAGAGTGGAGGGAGGGCCCGAGCTGAAGAACCCAAGCTGGTTGGTGTGAGTTTTGTTTTCCTGTCCGAAATACAATTCAGCAGGTCTGGGTCCTTGGGCTAGGGGGAATAGCTACTCTCTGTCTCCTCGCATGCCCCCCCCCACACCCCATCCAAGTTCCCCATAGTGTCAGAGCAGAGAAAGACTATAGCAGTACAGAACGTCTACAGCCTGCTCTGAATTAACCCATGTGAAAACAAGCCTCCCTCAGAGTTCACCCATTCATGCAGGCTCCGGACCGAATCACAGCCAAATGCAGCTAGTGGAGGGCTACACACACCACTGGCTGTGGGAAAGGTGTACAAAGGGGAAAGGAAAAATAGTGGAGGGGAAACACAACTGTCTATACAGATACAATGCATTCGGAAGGTATTCAGACCCCTTGACCTTTTCCACAATTTGTTACATTACATCCTTATTCTAAAATGGATTAAATGTTTTTTTCCCCTCATCAATCTACACACAATAAAAAATGCAAATGTTTTACAAATTAAAAAAATGAAGTATTACATTTGCATGTATTCACACCATTTACTCAGTACTTTGTTGAAGCACTTTTGGCAGCGATTACCACCTTGAGTCTTCGTAGGTATGATGACCCATGTATTTGAGGAGTTTCTCCCATTCTTCTCTACAGATCCTCTCAAGCTCTGGCAGGTTGGATGGGGAGATGTTGGATCGGGTTCAAGCTCTGGCTGGGCCACTCAAGGATATTCAGAGACTGCGTCCTGAAGCCACTCCTGCGTTGTCTTGGCTGTGTGCTTAGGGTCATTGTCCTGTGGGAAGGTCATCCTTCACCCCAGTCTGTGCTCTCTGGAACAGGTTTTCAAGGATCTCTCTGTACTTTGTGCTGTTCATCTTTCCCTCTATCCTGACTAGTCTCCCAGTAACTACTGCTGAAAAACATCCCCACAGCACGATGCTGCCCACAACATGATGCATGCTTCACAGTAGGGATGGCGCCAGGTTTCCTCCAGACTTGACGCTTGGCATTCAGGCCAAAGAATCCAATCTTGATTTCATCATACAAGAGAATCTTGTTTCGCGTGGTCTGAGAGTCTTTTAGGTGCCTTTTGGCAAACTCCAATCGGGCTGTCATGTGCCTTTACTTAGGAGTGGGTTCTGTCCACCTTACCATAAAGGCCTGATTTGTGGAGTGCTACAGAAATGGTCCTTCTGGAAAGCTCTCGCATCTCCACAGAGGAGCTCTGGAGCTCTTTAAGACTGATCATTGGGTTATTGGTCACCTTCCTGACCAAGGCCCTTCTAACCCGATTGCTCAGTTTGGCCGGGCGGCCAGCTCTAGGAAGAATCTTGGTGGTTCAAAACTTCTTACTTTTAAGAATGATGGAGGCCACTGTGTTCTTGGGGACATTCAATCGTGCAAACATTGGTACCCTTCCCCTGATCTGAGCCTCTGATCTGAGCTCCTGTCTCGGAGCTCTACTATTTCCTTCAACCTCATTACTTGTTTTTTGCTCTGACATGCACTGTCAACTATGGGACCTTTAATAGACAGATGTGTGCATTTCCAAAGCATGTCCAATCAATTGAATTTACCACAGTACTCAAATGAAGTTGTAGAAACACCTCAAGGATGATCAATGGAAACAGATTGCACCCGAGCTCAATTTTGAGTCTCATAGCAAAGGGTCTCAATAATGTTTTTCCGGTTTTAATCTGTAAATATTTACAGTACCTTGTCAGCTCGGGGATTCGATCCAGCAACCTTTCATTTACTGGCCCTACACTCCTACCCACCAAGCACTGTAGACAGGTGTGTGCCCTTCCAAAGCATGTCCAATCAATTGAATTTACCACAGGTGGACTCCAATCAAGTTGAAGAAATATCTCAAGGATGATTAAAAGAAACATGATGCACCTGAGCTCAATTTTGAGACTCATAGCAAAGGGTCTGAATATTTGTTTTCTTTTTGCAAATATTTCTGAAAACCTGTTTTCACTTTGTCATTATGGGGTATTGTGTGTAGATTGATGAGGATTTTTATCCCCTTTAATCCATTGTAGAATAAAGCTGTAATGTAAAAGAAAATGTGGAAAAAGTCAAGGGGTCTGAATACTTTCCGAATGCACCGTATAATAACTTCATTTGAGCAAGTTTGCTATGTTAGGTAAATCATCCTAGAGCAACAGGAAATGGAAACAGGAAACTATTATGTGGATTATAATTTGTCCTTTTTTTCTAGAGTTTATATATTTTTCGTCAAGTTTGACATTTTAAAGTGGAAATTACAAACTTTAGAAGCCTTTTTAAACCTTGAATACACAAATCTGCATTTCCTGCTGTGCAGAAAAATTCTCAGCAACGAAAGAGTGATCAATTAAGATCCTACATCTGTAACAACTTGTATGTGAAATGTAGACGTTTATTTATGTATATCAGTATTTTGTAGCTGTAAGGAGGTGAGAAGAATCACTATGGCCTACAGAGTTACAGTAGTAGTTACGGAGAAGAAATAGAAGACGTCTAAGGGTTGTCTAATTCTCATATATACTCTAAACATTTTCCTAGAGTAATTTCCTGTGTAAACGTGACATATCTGTCTTACATCAGAGCAAATATACTGTGTTCCTATCCTTGTCTTTCAAGAAATGTTCTATGTTTTACATCCACTTTTGTATATACAATACATTTGCGGTTTCAGAGTGAGATATACAGTATAGCTACATTCAAAGTTATCTTTCGGATGGCATTGAGATGGATGGCAGATGCGGTAGATGGCATTCTCTTGAAATACCAGCTCTCACAGTCTCACATCAGAATTAGACGTTCATCCATGTTTCTCAAACGTCAAATTTCGAAATAGTTTCAAATGTCAAATTTCTAAGAAATATCTCAAGGATGATTAAAAGAAACATGATGCACCTGAGCTCAATTTTGAGACTCATAGCAAAGGGTCTGAATATTTGTTTCGGCATTAACTACGAATTTAGAAAATAAAGGTTAAGATAAACTAAAAGTTCTTAATAAGGTTAGGCATGGATGGTTAATGGTTAAGGTAAGTGTTAAGGTTTGGGATAGGCTTAAAACTAATGTATCAAAAACAAATTTCTATCACTGGATTCAAACATGCAACCTTTTGATTCAGCCAGAGGCAGATGCTTATACTCATCTGCAATCCCTTCCCACAACACCCAAACACAGAGCTGCCCAACCCTTTTCTTGGATATCTACCGTCCTGTGGGTTTTCAGTACAACCCTAATTTAACACACCTGATTCTACAAATTAGCTGTGCAACAGACCTTAACTAGCTGAATCTGATATGCTAAATTAGGGTTGGACTGAAAACTAAAAGAACAGTAGATCTCCAGGAAAAGGGTTGGGCAGCCCTGCCCGAGAAAATCCGCACTCACTTCCCCCTAGTGGCTGGTTTCCACGTCATTTCCCGACGTCCTCAGACAGGGACGGACGTCGAATACTGACTTGTATCATGGGTGACCTGGCTGCTTCTGAATCAGAGTGCGTGGGTTAAATAGAGATTACAGCCCAAGTACAGAGTGCCCTGGGTGAAATATTGATGAGTGGGGCCTGTGACTGGGGGTGTTACTGCATGTGCCCCACCAGAGCCAGGGTGTTGGGGTCTGGAGGCAGAGCATGTGTGCTGCTAACACCCAAGGTCCGCATCAATCTTTCATGGCAACACACAGCCTTGACATCATGATCTATTATTACCTCTTTGACCTCCCTGCATTGTCTTGTTCATAGCATTTGTGCTCTCCTAAGACTGAGATACGCCACAGACAGGGCTGAGAAGGAGTATAGGATTTATTGCATGGAGCTCAGAGGCACTATGGATATCATACACTACATGTTTATGACCCAACCAGAACATAATACATCATAATACAATGGAATTGTGTAAGTGCACCAAAACTTACATATCTGAATGGGTCAGAGGATGTATAATTCTTCAGATATCTCAACATGGGCAATACAACACATGATTTCTCCACATCACTGCAACAACAAAGCACTTGCAGTAAAATCGATTCATGACCACCAGTTTATATGCCAATTTGGGGTGGCCAAACTAAATACCCTCATATATAACAAAAGATACTTAAGATTTATTACAAACTGTGACTTTGGGCTGCCACATCATAGTAAATTCTTTAAATTCTTACATATCACTTGTGTAGCAATCTGCACACATATCTCTAAGTTATTTTGGTATTAATTTATCTTGTAGATTAAATTCTACTTTGACATAATACTTTGATGGAGTGAAATTGTCCATAAAACTCAAATATCATGTGTTTCCAATTTTCATGAGAATTTAGAAGGGATATTTTGTAACATGAATTGCTACAATATCTATTTTCCTAAATCTGGAGGGATAACATATCTTGATTCCAAATGTCAGGAATTTCCCATAGATAGCCTGTTCAATAAAATTATAGATATACAAACATGATTCAGTTATCTGTCACAAACAGTGATTATACAATCAACAATCAGATTAGCTAATGATAATAATAATAGTAAAGTATGAATATAAATCTTACGGTTGGTACCTACAGTATTAAAGCATAAACATTCACTGTTGTGTACATACCTTTTATATTACATTGGATTACTGCACTCCATTAATGGGTGCTCTGTTTTAAAACACAAGAACAAGATTTTATGCCCCAGTAAGTAATTCTCCTCTGAGCTTGGCAGAGATCTTGTAGTTCAGGGGCTTCAATGTTAACCCATAGGAGCAGTCTAAGGAGAGTTCCTGACTTGGATTATTTTCAAATGTGCACTGGTGAATCAAAATAGCAGAAAATAAAAAGACCTCCACTTTGGCTATCTGGTCACCGATACATCTCCTCTTTCCTGCTGAGAATATCATCACACTGCTGGTCAGATCCTTGTCAAGGGCACCATTTTCATCTAGAAACCGTGAAGGGTCAAAGAGATGTGGGTCCTTCCACTGTAAAAGGTCGTGGTTGACAGACCACTGGTTGATGAAGACCACTGTGTCTTTGGGGATGTGGAAGCCTTCGATGGTAACATCTGAGGTGGTGGAGTGGGGGATGGTGAGGGGTACAAAGCTGGTGTAGCGCATGGTCTCATAGATAACGGCATCTAGGTAAGCCAGGCTGGCTTTGTCCTCAATACAGGGCAGCCTGTCACGGCCTACCACTTTGTCAATCTGCTCCTGCAGTCTGGTTTGGATGTTGGGGTATTTCACCAATAAAAGGAGCATCCAATGAAGGCAAGTGGACACAGTATCCAGTCCTGCACCAATCAGATCGGACACAGTCCCTTCTGTGTGGGCCTCCGTCAACCCGGTATCACTGTCTGCCTTGTCAATGACCCCAATAATGGCATCACTCATGTCCCGGGTCACTTCAGGGTCAAATGTCTCCCTGTGCTCCACAACCTTGTCTCTCACAAAGGTGAAAAACTCTTTATTGAGGTCTTTGAAGCTCTGGTAGACCCTGCGGACAGGATTTGGGAAATACTGAAGCCAGGGCATGACATCCACCAAGCTGCCAGCCCCCACCGTCACTCCAAACTTGTCCACGCTGCCCAGAAGGGTTCTAAACTCAATGTCATCATGTCCATAACGTTTTCCAAAGCACAGGGCACAGATTACATTGGCAGCAGCTACTGTCAGTTCATGAGCAGGGTTGAAAAACTGTCCCTCAGCATAGAGTTTGAGGAAAGCTTCAATGAGCTCAGTGGCCTCTGCCACAACGTGCTGTTCAAATGCTTTTTTGGTCTGGCTGTTGGCAGAGGAGAAAGCTCTAATGGTGGTCTGAGCGATCTTCCGGTGCGTCCTCCACTGTTTGCTGTAGTTAGTGAATGTCATGCTGTTACCACCAGACACTGACTGAAAAGACACAAAGTTGGGTCTGCCTGCAAACTCTGTGCTGTGTTGAACCAACGCTTCTCGTATTGTTGCATCTCCATTAAGCACCACTATGTTGTTGCAGCCCAGTCTTATCTGATACACGTTGCCGTACTTCTTTGCCATCTTGGAGAAGGTGATATGAGGCATCTGCCCCAGCTGCATGGCATTGCCAACCACTGGCCAGGCAAAAGGTCCTGGTAGCCTTCTCTTTAGTCTGAGATTCCTGACCCACAGACAGGCTTCCAGACAGAAGAGGAAAACCAAGGAGGCGACCAGCACTGGCTGGACCTGTCCACTCCACTCCCTGATGATGCTGCTGCCTTTCACCTCAAAGTCTGTTTCCAGCAGTGCCATGGTTCTAAGATTCTATTTCTGTTGTCCAATTCTTCAAATTTTGAGAGATTACACTTTTTCTTTGTTGAACGTTATTCCTGGTAACCGTATAATTTAAATGGATCCTCCTCTCACCTCAATTCCCCCCAAAATAAAAAAATAAGTAGTCTTTTTTAAAGTATGGTCAGTACTACATTATGATCTGAAAATGTAGGAAATGAATTGAGACAATGAAGAAGGTTTTCAGCACCTCTTACACACTACAGTCTCTGTCTCCTCCTCCTCCTCCTCCGTGCTGGCTTGTGAACAGGCTCGATCAGGTTGAGTGGTTAGCAGTGGTGCATTTGGTGTCCGTCTTCAGATGACCACATTAGAGGAATGAAGATTTCAGCTTTGACACTCCCTTATATTTCTTCTTAGTTGGTGGGAGGGGTCAGGGACTCAGGTTTTTTATTATCTCTCCCCTCCCATTGTGACCACATAGGAGGCATTAAATCTCCTATTCATTTCTTTTAGCACCATGTCGCTCATTCCAGCTGAGTGTCAGTTCTTTCTTATACCTAACACTCAACCCATGGTAAGACAAGGATTGAAGCAGCAAGCAGTCAGGCCTGCCAGCCAAGGGCTAAAACAGAATGAGTTTAGATTTAGCGGGCCAGAGGACCTGAAAGATTGGGCTGCACTACCTTTAAACACAATACAGGTACCACAGGGGATCATTTTAGATGGTTTCTATAAATGGTGTAGTAGTTAGGGTTCCAGATTTCAGTCACAAAGACCACCGCAGCTAAACTCACCCCAACTGAACTCACAGGACACTGATTGGTCCTGTTATATTCTGGATTGTGGAAATTGCTTGATTACCTCTCTAAGGTGGCAGGTAACTTGGCGGTTAAGCAAGATGGCAAGTAACCAAAAGATCACTGGTTTGAATCCCTGAGCTGATTAGGTAAACTATCTATTGATGTGCCATTGAGCAAGGCACATAACCCTAATTGTGCTGGATAAAACCGTCTGCTAAATGACTAGAACATATGTAGGATTTTTTCCTGACAGAAATACAGCAAAATAAAATAAATCAATCAATCAAAAGTTTCAGTGAAGTACCCAGGCTAAGGGAGGACTGCTTGTAACTTTAAAATATTCGGTTGAGCTTTCTTCTGTGGATTATAAACTAATGTATGCATTTTTAATTACACAATTTTTTGATCTGTTATTTTCAGTCCATGTTCTGTTAACTCTAAACACCACTAGGAATAGAATCCAATATATGACTATGAAAGCTCTGGGTTTTGCATCTGGACACAGAACAGAAACAAACAATACACTTGTATATGTTTTATAAGAGTATACATTTACAAGAGCTTTTGTTAGCATAAGGGTCCTTTTATACTTATAAACAAAATAATATAACTCTTAGGCTTGAGGCTTTATCAAAATAGTTCAAAAGTTATTTCAAAACAGGGACCTCTGACAATTACACTAGTAATAAGGCTATGGAGAGAAACACATAACTTTTAGAAAGTAGACCTACTGGGGGTTCAATGCTGTTCAGCAGGAATTCATCTACTATCGAATTATGTGCTCTGATGGTGATGCTTGCTGCAAGGAGAGATTCCTCTGTTATATGATGTATTGTTGCCAAACCAGATCACAATTCAAACACATTTGATGTGTTTTAACAGTTTGGGTGAGATCAAACATGCAGGACTGGTGTAGACTAGCTGTAAAACATAATGATTGCAACCACTTGTTTACAGTTTTACTATAATTGATTAAGTATTGTATTATACAATGTACCTTAAAGTGTGAATCCCCATAATAAATGTTACTTTGTAATTTTTTATGCACCACCTCATATTCATTCCTCTGTACATGGAGTGTGTTACTACGAAGAACAACACATGGAGAGGAGAATGCAATCCTTCCGGTGATGAGGTACTTAATGAGTTAATGAATGACAAATGAGAGAGAAGCAGAAGCAGAATCAGTCACTATCAGCCCCTGATTGATTTAAACATTGCTTTATTAATTCCAGATGTAGCTTATTTTTCAATCATATAAAACAAACAAACCAACAAACAAAACAACATATTTTCAATCATGAATCCTTGCCTGGACATTCAACACATGTTGTAGTTGAGTTTCTTGGTTTGAGAGAGGCAGATATTCTGAACAATATTTAATACATTTCTGAAAACATGTTCTTTGACAAAGGTGACATTACATCTACAGATTTCAGAGCCTTGAGGTTTAAACATGCATGCATTTTTGAAAATACATCGAAACTCCATTGACTTGTGTAGTAATATTGTATTTAGTGACAGCTGGTTTGGATATGACGGGATGGGTTGTGTAGCTGGAGTGCCTGTTCAGTAAAGTAGATTTCTGAGAAGATCAATAGGGTCAGTGTTTAGAATTGGTCCTCTCACAACTGTTCATCAGCCTTATCAGTACCATACCTCTAGACTCCAGTAGAAACCCACCTCTCCATTGAAACACCTCCAAATATTGTTGGAGATACTGAGTGTAAAGTTGCACAGAGGCAACAGTGCTGTTAACGCTGAATTGTCTTCACACGGTAGGCTATGGAAAATACATATCTGGATTTTCCTTTAGCAGTTCGTCAGCATCTGTCAACAGTATTCAATGTGCTCATATGCATGGTGTACAGTAGATAGTGGATTTGATTATAATACTTAACAAATATTGTTCATACCTGAAAGATATATATTTAATTTAAATTGTGACAGCTTTGTCTGAAAACGATAAATACATTGAAACATCACCATGTTAATAACAGACATCCACAAAGTCCTCAAGGCAACAAACTGTGGTCCTTCAGGTGTGACTACAACATTCACAAACACTCACAGGCATATTACACTGTGATATAACCTGCCATTGACTGTTGAGGAATATTCTAGTTTCCTGCACATATTTTCATATGTTAACATGCTGAATACTGTATATGAAGTACGCCCAAAACTCAAAATATATATGAAACAAAAGTATACTTCCTTAAAGAAAATAATCAAGTACATAGTTTGAGAACATGTTCAAATTGATTGACCCCATGACCCCTGGCCCCCAACACAGGAGAAAAAGCTCCACCTAGCAAACTTTCCATCACTGTAATCATACTTTCAATCCTGTATCAACAACAATGCAAACATATTAAATTGTGATCAGATATTAATTAAATATTAAATATGAAATATTACACTCAACAACAACATTCAGTGCATGTTTACTAATACTCACTGTAAAATATCATTGCTTGGCAAACTTATAGTTTCTGCTGGCCTTGAGTCACAATATTGGGATGAGATTTTTATGCAGGTGACACCAGACCGAGCAGCTTCCCCCTGAGCTTGGTTGTGATGGTGTAGTGCAGGGGCTTCAGTGCGAGCCCATAGGAACAACCAAGGGTCAGGGTCTCTGAGGGGTTGCTCTCAAAGGTACACTGGTGAAGCAAGATGGCTGTAAATAAAAAGATTTCCACTTTGGCAATCTGGTCGCCAATACATCGCCTCTTACCAGTGGAGAAGATCATGACGCTGTTAGTTAGGTCCTTGTCAAGGGCACCACTTTCATCTAGGAAACGTGACGGGTCAAAGAGATGTGGGTCCTTCCACTGTAAAGGGTCGTGGTTGACAGACCACTGGTTGATGAAGACCACTGTGTCTTTCGGGATGTGGAAGCCTTCGATGGTAACATCTGAGGTGGTGGAGTGGGGGATGGTGAGGGGTACAAAGCTGGTGTAGCGCATGGTCTCATAGATAACGGCATCTAGGTAAGCCAGGCTGGCTTTGTCCTCAATACAGGGCAGCCTGTCACGGCCTACCACTTTGTCAATCTGCTCCTGCAGCTTGGTTTGGATGATGGGGTATTTGATCAAAAGCAGGAGAATCCATTGTAAAATGGTTGACATTGTGTCTTGGCCGGCTCCAATAAGGTCTGTGACTGTTCCTTCTGTGAAGTCTTTGGTCAGTCCACTGTCCTTTCCATGCTCAATCACATTAATGATAGCATCACTCATGTCCCGGGTCACATCAGGGTTGAAGGTTTCTCTGTGCTGCCCCACTTTGTCTTTCACAAAGGCAAAAAACTCCTCATTTATGTGTTTGAAATTCTGGTAGACGCTGCGGACAGGATTTGGGAAATTCTGAAGCCAGGGCATGACATCCACCAAGCTGCCAGCCCCCACCGTCTCTCCAAACTTGTCCATTTTGCCTAGGAGAGTTCTAAACTCAATATCATCATGGCCATAACGTTTTCCAAAGCACAGGGCACAGATTACATTTGCAGCAGCGACTGTAAATTCATGAGCGGGATTAAAATATCGTCCATCTGCACTCATTCTCAGAAATACCTGCACAAGATCCATAGATTCTCCTAAAACGTGCTGCTCAAATGCTTTCTTGGTCTGGCTGTTTGCTGAGGAGAAAGCTCTAATGGTAGATTGTGCAATTCTCCGGTGCATTTTCCACTGTTTGCTGTAGTTAGTGAATGTCATGCTCCTGCCTCCTGAAATCATCCGAAAAGACACAAAGTCAGGTCTGCCTGCAAACTCTGTGCTATGCTGAACCAATGCTTCTCGTATTGCTGTGTCGCCATTAAGCACAACTATGTTGTTGCAGCCCAGTCTTATCTGATACACGTTGCCGTACTTCTTTGCCAGCTTGGAGAAGGTGATATGAGGCATCTGCCCCAGCTGCATGGCATTGCCCACCACCGGCCAGGCAAAAGGTCCTGGCAGCCTTCTCTTGAGCCTGAGATTCCTGACCCACAGACAGGCTTCCAGACAGAAGAGGAAAACCAAGGAGGCGACCAGCGCTGGCTGGACCTGTCCACTCCACTCCCTGATGATGCTGCTGCTGCCCTTCACCTCAATCTCTGTGTCCAGCAGTGCCATGGTTCTAGATGATTTATTACCTATTCCCGGAGACAGATATTGTGAATAGAAAAAAACAGTACAAAAAAAATCCACTTTTTTCAGCACTCTCAGTCAGTTTTAGCCCAGCTTACTTTTCAAAAGTGATTTTGTGATATTCAATTTCAATTAATCAATCTAATATAAAACTAGTTAAGTTAGTTTAAACTCCAAAGTGTCCTGCTGAGACCATGGTGACAGTCTCAGTACTTATTGGGAAATGATCTCAGATTAAGCTTGGTGAGTTATGGTGAAGTTGTTCTCCAGTCACACTTTTCAGCAAGATGTAAGACCTTAGTGACTAGTTTTGCTTCAGCACGGTGTCTTATATGTTTGCAGTCTGTGGGCAGGGCTCAGCATTATTTTCATACTCCTCCCATTGTGGTAGCCCTGCACTATATATTATCTTTCTGCTGTTGGACCTCGACGCGCGCCGCGCACTAGGAAACAGAGCGCGCAAGAGCAACCGCTGTCCCCGGAGGTGAGCTCCAGTAACTAGTGACAAGTTTAGGAGGAGAGTGACGATTATTTTACAAACTCGAATAGTGACAGACGATCCTATTTTAAATTGTTATGCTTTCTTATACTTAGAAAACTCAACGGCGCAGTTTGGTACAGAAAAGCGTATAGCGGTTTGTTTCTCATATAGTCGATAACGTAAGGTTGGCTTTTGTGCGCATCTGCACGGACATTCTATTCTCTCCATAATTAGCCTAACTGAAACTCTGTTTAGTCTCTTTCATAAAATTATGAATGTTCTCATGGTGCCATGTAGCCTAATACATGTATTTAAAAAGCAAGGGTTTTCATTAAGTTGTACTACTTTTCAGGTACTGTGCAACGGGTTGTTGCATATTGCGTTC
The DNA here is from genome assembly GCF_036934945.1 of Oncorhynchus masou masou. Taxonomy (NCBI): domain Eukaryota; kingdom Metazoa; phylum Chordata; class Actinopteri; order Salmoniformes; family Salmonidae; genus Oncorhynchus; species Oncorhynchus masou. The sequence goes on along the minus strand of NC_088232.1, from coordinate 36,409,288 downwards.
TTTTAGTGCTGCATATAGCAAGTTGTATATCTTTGTGATATTATTTTAAATCACTCAACTACCTCGTGGTTCAAATCGAACTCTGAAGGTCAGTGAAAGTTGCGTATGAGCCTACCCGAGTCCGAAGGTTTCCATAATATTGCGCAGAAGATTAAACAAATAATATTTGTAATAATACAATTATGTTAGATCTCCCATCACTGTCTGAATTTCCTTTCTTGAATAGCCTAAATTACATTTAGCTTATTGAACTAGGGATGGGTAACTATCAGAAGTGTTTAAATTAAATTAACCCCCATCTTGATAAGGTCTTGGGTGGCTCTTACACGTCTATCTAGTGATATAAAATTAAAATGACCCATAGTTCACATGGATGCAACTAAAATAATTATCCAAGTGTGGATTGAAATATTGTCTATAGACCATATATAGACTTTTTATTTTGTCATTATGAAGAACTTCCTGCCTGTGTAAAACTATCAGGCAGGTTATTTAAAAATTATAAATACAATGTTGCATTTGCAATACAGGTAAATAGAAAAGCTTGCCTTACATAAGTATGCTTATACAAACACCTCTAAACATAAAGTACGAAATCTTATCAGAGAAAATCCATGAAAAATTTATATTCATATTTTCAGCAGGTCTCATGCTACAGCATTTCTTCAAGCCTTTACAAAGCATAAAAGTGGCTGTAGTTTTGCGTGGGAGCCATGTTTCAGATATGAGCCAGCAACCTGGTCTCAGAGCCTTTCATATTATTCTGTACATAATCCGAGACACTCCATTTAGTATGGTATGTTATGTTTCGTATATTTGCATAGGACAGATGGTTACTTAAGGCAAAAACCAAAAGATTGAGAGTTCGAATCTTTAGCATTTTAGATAATTAGCAACTTTTCAACTACTTACTGTTTTCTAGCTACGTTGAAATAAAATCCCCTGCCCTTAATCTTAACCCTTTTAGCTAACCCTTCCCCTAACCCTAACCTTAAGCCTTTTAGCTAACCCTTACCCTGAACCTAAAGTCTAGCAACCCCAAAGTTTGCGAGTTTGAATTTAATCACAGACATCTTTAGCATTTTAGCTAATTAGCAACTTTTCAACTACTTTTTAGCTACTTTGCAACTACTTCCCCTTCTCCTAACCTCAACCGTAACACTTTTAGTTAACCCTTCCCCTAACCCTACCTTAACTCCTACTCTTAACCCTAACCTTAACCCTAACCCTGGGCTACCGAGTGGGGCAGTGGTCTAAGGCAAGTGGCATCACCACAGTCCATGATTCAAATCCAGGCTGTATCAGATCCAGCTGTGATTGGGAATCCCATAGGAGGGCACACAATTGGTCCGGGGTAGGCCGTCATTGTAAATAAGAATGTGTTCTTAACTGGCTTTTCTAGTTAAATATTTTCTTGTATAAACTTAACCCCTAGCCTAGCTAATGTTAACCAGCTAGCTAATGTTAGCCACCTAGCTAGAATTCGTAACATATCATATGTTTTGCAAATTTCTAACATACATGGTCAAGAAAAAGTATGTGAACCCTTTGGAATTACCTGGAATTCTGCATCAATTGGTCATAAAATTTGATCTGATCTTCATCTAACTTAAATTAATAACACACAAAAAAGTATATGTTTTCATGTCTTTATTGAACACACCATGTAAACATTTACAGTGCAGGGTGGGAAAAGTATGTGAACTTTTGGATTTAATAACTGGTTGACTCTCCTTTGGCAGCAATAAACTCAACCAAACATTTTCTGTAGTTGCGAATCAGACCTGTACAACGGCCAGGAGGAATTTTGGACCATTCATCTTTACAAAACTGTTTCAGTTCAGCAATATGTGAACCGCTCTCGAGGTTATGTCACAGCATTTTAAATCAGGTTGCAAAGCAGCCCCAAACCATGATGCTCCCTCCATCATACTTTACAGTTGGGGTGAGGTTTTGATGTAGGTGTGCAGTGCCTTTTTTTCTCAACACATAGTGTTGTGTGTTTCTTCCAAACGAATCAACTTCATTTTCATCTGTCCACAGAACATTTTGCCAGAAGTGCTGTGGAACATCCAAGGGACTATTTTGCGAACTTCAGACTTGCAGCAATGTTTTTTTGGACAGCAGTGGCTTCTTCCATGGTGTCCTCCCATGAACACCATTCTTGTTAAGTGTTTTACGTATCGTAGACTCATCAACAGAGATGTTAGCATGTTCCAGAGATTTCTGTAAGTCTTTAACTGACACTCCAGGATTCTTCTTACCTCATTGAGCATTCAGCACTGTGCTCTTGCAGTCAGCTTTGCAGGACAGGCACTCCCAGGGAGAGTAGCAACAGTGCTGAACTTTCTCCATTTATAGACAATGTGTCTTACCGTGGACTGATGAACATTAAGGCTTTTAGATATACTTTTGTAACCCTTTCCAGCTTTATGCAAGTCAACAATTCTTAATCTTAGGTCTTCTGAAATCTCTTTTGTTTGAGGCATGGTTTATATCAGGCAATGCTTCTTGTGAATAGCAAACTCAAATTTTGTGAGTGTTTTTTATAGGGCAGGACAGCTCAAACCAACATCTTCAATCTCGTCTCATTGATTGGACTCCAATTAGCTTTTGGAAAAGTCATTAGCCTAGGGGATCACATACTTTTTCCGACCTACACTGTGAATATTGAACCCCCCCCCCCCCCCTCAGTGTCAAATAAGATATTTGTGTTTCTAGTTTTCTCACCAACTGTGAAGTTTATTTTTGCAGGGAGGTAATGACCCTAATTGAAGGCACTAACATTTTCAAAGTGTGAGGCAGTAAGTTAGGGGGACAGAGACTTCAGTAATACTCCAGCACAGTCACTCATTATTGGGGCATGAGTAAACGGGAAAGGGGGAGGGGGAATTCTTGCTATGGGTGTTACAGATTTTTTTCTATGTTTTGGTCTAGATTATTTAATCATTGCATAGCCTATTTTCATAGCTGAGGTTAAATAATAGTAATTAAAGACATGCTCCGGTACTTTGGCGACTACTAAGTATTTTTAAACCTCCCACTTTGGGCTAGATGTGTCAATGTGTAGTTCATACATGCATAATCTATTACCTCACGTAGCCAGTTTGAAAGCTACTGTTTTCTGGAAGCTGTGTGATGACATTTTCCATACATTTACCGTCACGTGGGCCAGCCCACTAGCAATTCAAGTTTCAGCCAATGAGCTTCAGTCCCTCGGCATTTGAGTGACAGCCAGCAAGACGCACACACAGTAGAGCGAGAGAGCCAGCAATGACGTGGTGCACATATCAAAAGTACCAGAGAATATCTTTAAGAGATCAATCGGCCAAGCCTTTCTTAAGTTGATTCAAATATTATTTGAGCTGAGGTTTTATTAAAAACTGTAGAGTCCTCATTACATGCAAGGTTGGGTAGGTTACTTTCTAAATGTTACTAGTTGCCTGTCCAGAATTGTAATCAGTAACGTAACTTTTGGATTACCCAAGATCAGTAACATAATCTGATTACTTTCCCCTTAAGAGGCATTGACGAAGACAACAAGGATCCATCAAACACATTTGGTGTGTCATCATAGTGGTCTCTGACTTGTAGACAGACTCGCTCAGGTAGAACAAACTTAAACTTGCCCCTTTTTTCAATGGTGAATTGAATGTCATTGAGAAAACATGGTGAAAAATTATATATATTTTTTAGCAATCATCCTTTCTGAATTGAGCAATCTTTACATTAAACATTGACATAAGCCAAAAGATGTATTATTATTCTAAGGTATGACTGAAGTACAGTAATTTTGAAAGTGGGAAGAAAGGATGCTTTCAACATAAAAAATGTTAAACTACATAAATAACAACAGAAAAGGTTGTAAGGGTGAAAAAACCTTTTGTGTTTTTTTTTAAATGTCTTGTTCCTCTGAGACTTGAAATGGAATACAGGTAAAATCATGCAATGTAGAGCATTGCTCAAACGTCAGAAGGTACATTAAACATGCTCTGTATGTGTATTTTCTACTACTAGGTTTAATTGGTTGTTTCTTTTAATTGCTTGAGAGAAATGTGAAAAGACATCATTATTCCATAGTTTGGATACAATTGAAGCCACAATCTTTAATTCTGCATATTATACCTTCAATGAGGTAAAGTTTTGTTTGACCCTCTGTACTTCAAAATGAAATTGGTCTCTCTTTTCTGTTTTTGATAGTTATCCAACTTCATAACTATGTCTAGAAGCTGTTCACTTCCCTCTCCCTGTTTTGTCAGCAGAAATGTGGTGTTCCTGAAAACACGAAAGCATCCAGCATGATTCCTCGGTTAACCAAACACAGCAATGTCAAATCAAATCAAATTGTATTGGTCACATACACATATTTAGCAGATGTTATTACGGGTGTAGGGAAATGCTTGTGTTCCTAGCTCGAACAGTTTAGTAGTATCTAGCAGTTCACAACAATACACACAAATCTAAAAGTAAAAAAATGGAATTAAGAAACATATAAATATTAGATGGAGCAATGTTGGAGTGGCATTGACTAAACTACAGTAGAACAGATACAGTATATACATAGGAGATTAGTATAGCAGTATGTCAACATTATTTAAACATTATTAAAGTGACTAGTGTTCCATTATTAAAGTGCCCAGTGATTCCAAGTCTATGTATATAGGGCAGCAGCCTCTAAGGTGCAGGGTTACGTAATTGGGTGGAAGCCGGCTAGTGATGGCTATTTAATTAACAGTCTGACGGCCTTGAGATAGAAGCTATTTTTCAGTCTCTCAGTCCCAGCTTTGATGCACCTGCACTGACCTCACCTTGTGGATGATAGCGGGGTGAACAGGTAGTGACATGGGTGGTCCTTGCTGATCTTTTTGGCCTTCCTGTGACATCGGGTGCTGTAGGTGTCTCAGAACAGAAGACACTGCTTCACTTGGATGACTACTTCTCGCATGTCTCATTGTTCTCTCGCTACAGGGTAATTCTTCTGTGTGTGTAACACTACACCATAACTGACCTCCTCCTCCTCCTGCTCTCCTTCATACATATGTGGCCACTCGCATCCCCATCACCTCTAATTAGAGCCAGGGTTACAGCAGGCGGGGGCTCATGTGTGTTCTTTTTGCGTGTGGCTGCCGTGTTTGCCTGTGATTATCTCCTGTAACCTGGCTGTGAAAGTTTGTCCCTGACCCCAAGCTGACTCTGCTGGGGTGGGGAGAGGAGTGGTGGGAAGGGACTGGGGATGGGAAGGGGCTTGGAGGGCTTCAAGGTTGCATATAATGCTCTGGCGGCCGGCGCGTGGAGACAGGACCCACGGTAGACCAGGCTGCCCCAGCCCTGGAGCTAATCATTGTTTACTAGTCTAATTTCCACTTCTCAGTGAGCTACTGTCACGCACAGCACCGACAGGCAGGAAGGAGGGGGGCAGAGAGGAGAGGAAAGCCAGGGGTCCAACAGGCAGTTGCTGAGCCGGTGGGACTTGGGAAAGAGCAAAGGGGAATGCAGGAATTTCAGTGTAGATTAGGCTTTAGAAAGAACACGGGTGAGCCAATATCGAAAACAAGACTGCCAAAAAAAACCACACAAACCAGTAAACAGACCAACCAAAACATCCCCTGGGCCTTGGACATCCCAGTCAGCCAAGGAGGTAACCACCAGACATTGCTAGTTTGAGATGCTGAAGTTTGAGATGACTGCATTTTTTCAGGGCTGGCCATGTACGGTATGAGGTCACAAAGACAGACACTCCTCACTGGGCACACACTGGTGAATCAACATTGTTTCCACATAATTTCAATGAAATTACATTGATCAAATGTGGAAGAGACGTTGAATTGGTATCTGTGCCCAGTGGCTCACAGCTCAAACATGGCCACAGTCTTGACTGCAGTATAAAAGGAGGACTTAAAAAGGAACATTTAGGCATCATTCACTTTAGTGGAATGATAACATCCTGACACAGTAGTTGGGGGAAAGTAGAGCTGACACGTAATGTGCACAAAGATAAACAACACTTGTTGTAAATCTTGAAGTGTATAAATAGCCTAGCTCTTGGCCTGTGCAATGACGCCACCTTTTCACACGAAAGCCATGACGGCCAAAATCTGTTGAACCTTTTTAATTAGTATGAAAATGCTATTAAACTAAGTGTCATTGAATAACTGAAACCTTTTCACATGTTGAGGACATTTTCCCTGCATTCAAGATCTGTATATCCTCGAAGCATCCATGCATGGATGCTTCGAGGATATACAGATCTTGAATGCAGGGAAAATGTCCTCAACATGTGAAAAGGTTTCAGTTATTCAATGACACTTAGTTTAAGAGTGTTGCAATCTATTCATAATTCAAGACAAAGAGTAACATAAATGACTAATGATTAACAAAGAGAATAATATACATAAAAATGAATGTGGCCATGAATATGGTATGAGTTTACAATGAAATTGCTTGTCATGCAGAACGTTCACCCCATGTACTTCGCTCAGTGATCTGAGTGGCATGATCATAACAGCCTGGTTGTGTTTAAAATATATATACAGTGCCTTGCGAAAGTATTCGGCCCCCTTGAACTTTGCGACCTTTTGCCACATTTCAGGCTTCAAACATTAAGATATAAAACTGTATTTTTTTGTGAAGAATCAACAACAAGTGGGACACAATCATGAAGTGGAACAACATTTATTGGATATTTCAAACTTTTTTAACAAATCAAAAACTGAAAAATTGGGCGTGCAAAATTATTCAGCCCCTTAAGTTAATACTTTGTAGCGCCACCTTTTGCTGAGATTTCAGCTGTAAGTCGCTTGGGGTATGTCTATATCAGTTTTGCACATCGAGAGACTGAAATTTTTTCCCAATCCTCCTTGCAAAACAGCTCGAGCTCAGTGAGGTTGGATGGAGAGCATTTGTGAACAGCAGTTTTCAGTTCTTTCCACAGATTCTCGATTGGATTCAGGTCTGGACTTTGACTTGGCCATTCTAACACCTGGATATGTTTATTTTTGAACCATTCCATTGTAGATTTTGCTTTATGTTTTGGATCATTGTCTTGTTGGAAGACAAATCTCCATCCCAGTTTCAGGTCTTTTGCAGACTCCATCAGGTTTTCTTCCATAATGGTCCTGTATTTGGCTCCATCCATCTTCCCATCAATTGTAACCATCTTCCCTGTCCCTGCTGAAGAAAAGCAGGCCCAAACCATGATGCTGCCACCACCATGTTTGACAGTGGAGATAGTGTGTTCAGGGTGATGAGCTGTGTTACTTTTACGCCAAACATAACATTTTGCATTGTTGCCAAAAAGTTCAATTTTGGTTTCATCTAACCAGAGCACCTTCTTCCACATGTTTGGTGTGTCTCCCAGGTGGCTTGTGGCAAACTTTAAACAACACTTTTTATGGATATCTTTAAGAAATGGCTTTCTTCTTGCCACTCTTCCATAAAGGCCAGATTTGTGCAATATACGACTGATTGTTGTCCTATGGACAGAGTCTCCCACCTCAGCTGTAGATCTCTGAAGTTCATCCAGAGTGATCATGGGCCTCTTGTCTGCATCTCTGATCAGTCTTCTCCTTGTATGAGCTGAAAGTTTAGAGGGACGGCCAGGTCTTGGTAGATTTGCAGTGGTCTAATACTCCTTCCATTTCAATATTATCGCTTGCACAGTGCTCCTTGGGATGTTTAAAGCTTGGGAAATCTTTTTGTATCCAAATCCGGCGTTAAACTTCTTCACAACAGTATCTCGGACCTGCCTGGTGTGTTCCTTGTTCTTCATGATGCCCTCTGCGCTTTTAACGGACCTCTGTGACTATCACAGTGCAGGTGCATTTATACGGAGACTTGATTACACACAGGTGGATTGTATTTATCATCATTAATCATTTAGGTCAACATTGGATCATTCAGAGATCCTCACTGAACTACTGGAGAGAGTTTGCTGCACTGAAAGTAAAGGGGCTGAATAATTTTGCACGCCCAATTTTTCAGTTTTTGATTTGTTAAAAAAGTTTGAAATATCCAATATATGTCGTTCCACTTCATGATTGTGTCCCACTTGTTGTTGATTCTTCACAAAAAAATACAGTTTTATATCTTTATGTTTGAAGCCTGAAATGTGGCAAAAGGTTGCAAAGTTCAAGGGGGCCGAATACTTTCGCAAGGCACTGTATATACATTTTTTAGGTGGTAGATCAGCTTCAACATTACAGATATATTGTGGCTTCTATGAATGTAATTGTTTGCATAATTTCCAATCGCCCATATATATATATATATATATATATATATATATATATATATATTTTAAGTGAAAAGTTTGCACACACCTACTCATTCCAGGGTTTTTCTTTATTTTTTACTATTTTCTACCTTGTAGAATAATAGTGAAGACAAAAAATTATGAAATAACACATGGAATCACGTAGTAACCAAAAAAGTGTGAAACAAATCCAAATATATTTTCTATTTGAGATTCTTCAAAGTAGCCACCCTTTGCCTTGATGACAGCTTTGCACACTCTTGGCATTCTCTCAACCAAATCCACCTGGAATGCTTTTCCAACAGTCTCATAGGAGTTCCCACATATGCTGAGCACTTGTTGGCTGCTTTTCCTTCAGTCTGCGGCCCAAATAATCCCAAACCATCTCAATTGAGTTGAGGTAGGGTGATTGCGGAGGCCAGGTCCTCTGATGCAGCACTCCATCACTCTCCTTCTTGGTCAAATAGCCCTTACACAGCCTGGAGATGTGTTGGGTCATTGTCCTGTTGAAAAGCAAATTATAGTCCCAACAAAGCGCAAACCAGATGGGATGGCATATCACTGCAGAATGCTGTGGTAGCAATGCTGTGTCACACCCTGACCTTAGAGAGCCGTTTTATTTCTCTCTTTGGTTAGGTTAGGGTGTGATGTGGGGTGGGCATTCTATTTGATGTTTTCTAGATTTCTTTATTTCTATGTTTTGGCCTGGTATGGTTCTCAATCAGGGACAGCTGTCTATCGTTGTCTCTGATTGGGAATCATACTTGGGTAGCCATTTTTCCCTCCTTTCAGTGTGGGTAGTTAACTTTGTTAGTGGCACTTAGCCCTGTAAGCTTCACGGTTGTTTATCTTGTGTCTTGTTTTGGCATTCCTTAAATAAAAAGAGAAATGTACGCTCACCACTCTGCACTTTGGTCCACATCCAACAACACCCGTGACATGCTGGTTAAGTGTGCCTTGAATTCTAAATAAATCACAGACAGTGTCACCAGCAAAGCACCCCCACACCTCCTCCTCCATTCTTCACGGTGGGGACTACACATGCAGAGATCATCAGTTCACCTACTCTGCGTCTCATAAAGACACAGTGGTTGGAACCAAAAATCTCACATTTGAGCTCATCAGACCAAAGGACAGATTTCCACCAGTCAAATGTCCATTGTTCGTGTTTCTTGGCCCAAGCAAGTCTCTTCTTATTGGTGTCCTTTAGTAGTGGTTTCCTTGCAGCAATTTGACCATGAAGGCCTGATTCACACAGTCTCCTCTGAACAGTGGATGTTGAGATGTGTCTGTCACTTGAACTCTGTGAGGCATTTATTGGGTTGCAATTTCTGAGGCTAGTAACTCTAATGAATTTATCCCCTGCAGCAGAGGTAACTCTGGAGCTTCCTTTCCTGTGGCGGTCCTCGTGAGAGCCAGTTTCATCTGAACATCATGTCTTAAAGTCATGATGGACTGTTGTTTCTCTTTGCTTATTTGTGCTGTTCTTGCCATAACATGGACTTTGTATTTTGCCAAATAGGGCTATCTTCTGTATACCACCCCTACCTTGTCACAACACAACTGAATGTCTCAAACGCATTAAGAAATTAAAGAAATTCCACAATAATATAACTTTTAACAAGGCACACCTGTTAATTGAAATGCCTTCCAGGTGACTACCCCATGAAGCTGGTTGAGAGAATGCCAAAATCATTTTAAACACTATTATTGCACACAGAGTGAGTCCATGCATCTTATTATGTGATTTTGTTAAGCACATTTTTACGCCTGGACTTATTTAGACTTGTCATAACAAAGGGGTTGAATACTTATTGACTCAAGATAGTTCAGATTTCCCATTTTTATTAATTACATTTTTTTTGAAAACCATAATTCCACTTTAACATTATGGGGTATTGTTTGTACTTTCCAAATGCACTGTATGTCCAACGATGACCTCTTAAACTGAGGTGAGGTGAGCAGGGGTGCAACTTTCACTGGGGATGGACATGTCTCCCCCACATTCTGAAATTACATTTTTGTCCCCCCCTCAGTTTTATCATTGGAATGTGATACAAATCAAAGCAACATGTGCTTTAGGACCATGCGGACGCCTCCGAGCGGTCGGGTAGGCTGTTTGGAGTGTTAATATGACTGGATAAAAAAAGTATAATAATAATAATAACTATGTCTCCCCCACTTCTAAAACCAATGTTGTGCCCCTGCTGGTGAGTCTCATTTATGTTAATACAGAAATATTAACTTATGGACACAGGATGTTTTCCATTGGACTCTTTGTTCAAAGACAGCCATTGAAAAGCATAACATTTCAATCTTATTTGAAGTGGGGGTTTTTCATGATACACATGCAACTCAGAATAAAAAAAGAATGTTCACAAACTAAATGCTTTCATTGATTTGGAATGGACAAAAGGGGGAGGGATATAGGCTACATGTATAAAACGGCATCATGTATTTACGTTAACCTAAACAGAATTGGGTTAAGTTATTTTTAATGTTTCATGAACCTCAATGATTTGTTTTACTTATGTCTGATTACTTATGCCTGATAGTACTTTTCATGTCATCTAAATGCTTTCTTTCTGATGCATAGGACTAAAATGTTTATTTTTCCTCATTAGAGTATTGCAAGGTTATTGTTATTTTCCTCTTGGCACTCTTTGTTATGTCTAGGCCCTGATTAGCAAGCATTCCCATCCTGTTCGCGTGGTTATTGTTGAAGGGCCAAATTACCTGTAGTTAGGCTACTTCGGCCGCCGAATTGCAGCTGATACTATTTTTGTGCGCTCTGTAGGCCTACGTGCCGCTCGCAGCCTCTGTTTGCATAACCTGTTGAACTAGAGACAAGTCAAGTCTAAATGACAAAATCAAAGCTGGAACAGAAAGCAATTACATCAAACTCTTCCTGAGGAAATGATAGCGTTTGCTCACCTCGGATGCAGAATTTCTGTCACGGAATGCCCTTGCGTGTAGACCTAATGTGTACAGGATTGATGGTTGTGAATCCACTGACAGTTGGGTTGCGGTCAATAACCTCAAAGATATGTAAATAACGAGATTACGAGAAACAATTGACTAGGCCTACTATTCTGTCTGAAAAGAGCACATTGTAGGCCAAGTTTGATTATTTGTCTTATTACACATGTTCAATATATATTCGTTTCTCATTTGCGTTATAAGAGTGTAAAAAAACATATTATAAGGATGTAATAACACAATATTTAGTGATAAAATCTCCGTGATAGGCCTAGTTTGGAGGATAATAAACTTGCCTAAATATGCGCAGAATTAATTTCTATAGGCTACTGTATTATCACTGAAAGCTTACATCCAAATTTAAACAGGAAAAGTGTCGCATGTAGTCATGTCCTCACCCTTCACGACGGTCTGCGTGACATATTTTTACTTTAGGTGGCACTGATTCGAAGCCATGCATTATGTACAGTTATTTGTTTTTCTCATTTGAGTTTTTGCGTGCTAAGGAACGGAGCAGAGATGAGCTTGCGTGCCATGCCGGCCTAGCGTGCGCGGAGCTTGGTCACTGAGCCCCAGACTCCCCAGGGAGCAGAGGGTGGAGATTCTACTAAGAGATTAAAATGAGCAGGAGAAGGGAAAAAGTACAAGTAGAAATGCCTTCCAGATGACCCCGATTTTGTTAGCTCATCTGTGGCTGTCTGACGGACCCGTATTAGGGCACAGTTTAATTACGCATTCCTGACCCTGGGTGCCTGATGCGTAATGATGACTCCACTAGTGCTCCAGATAACGAATGTTCATTGCCAAGGTTTTCTTTGAATTACCCCTACTGCGCAACTCACTGGTCAGATCCCATTTTCAGGTACCTGGATTAGATATTTGTGAGAATATTTGCATATCATAATTTAGTTATTCAAATAGTTCCATGTACCTTAGTGACTAGTCATACTCTTCTCAGGAACATGAGCTTAAAGCAACAGAACATAGGATCATTTTCATCCCAAATTGGTTAAAATGCTCTCTTCTTTCCTTCCTAAATAATCAGAGTTTATAGTTTACTGGATTGCTAATTATCACTGTCATCAATTATTTGGGATGAGCAGCCAACAAAATCAATGTACTGTATGTTTAATTTTGATCTCATTTTGGAATGTCACAGTTTATACTTGTCTACTCCATTTCATTGGTTAAATTACAAAATGTTTCCAAAAACTGGAGATGGAATGTGCTGGGGCTTTGCAGCAAATTGTCTATTGTGTAATTAAGGGGTCATTTGTAAAAATTAAGAGGAAATGAAGAGCCGGGGCCAAGGCCCAGTTCTTGTATTTACTGGGAAAGCCACAACACTCTCTTCATCATCCTGTATTATTATCTCTATCTTGTCATTCAGCAAGTCTTCAGCATTCTAGAAACCGTATCACTCTATAAGCTTTACATTTGTACATTTTACCAGGAGCTGTATGGAAAAGTTTTAATGATTGATACCTTCATAAATTGTACATTCCCCAGCAAGAAACCAAAAATTGTCTCTCAAACAGAAGGGGGAACTAAATAAATGTCACCGACAACAAACAAAACGAAACAGGTGGTGTTCAGGAGGTGTTTTGAAAGACACTCATGGGAGCGTCCACTGAAAGTTGACTAGCAACAACAAACAACTGGGACCGAAAAGACAGCCACCATGAGTGGCCACTAAATTTGCCCAAGAAGAGGCAAACGAAATTAAAACCCACACCAAACTTATAGAAAACCAAAATGTGGAGCAAAACTGAAACAAGGAATATCGGATAAAGAATTGCGTCTTAGATATCAAATAGTGAGCGACAACTAAAGGTGTTAGCCCTCCACATCTCTCAAGATCACTGGAGCACTGGGCAAGCAACTCTTAAATATCAGCACAGGTGAAATCACTTCTGACTAACGAGATGACAAGCCAGCACAGGTGTAACACATAATGACTGACAGTGGCGTGTATTCATGGATGCCAAGGGAAGCCAGGCTTCCACAAATACACTACATGACCAAAAGTATGTGGACCCCTGCTCATCGAACATCTTATTCCAAAATCCAAAAGCATTAATATGGAGTTGGTCCCCCCCCTCCTGTTGCTGCATGGAAACCCATTTCAAGAAGCTCCCGACAAACAGTTCTTGCAGTTCTGACGTTGCTTCCAGAGGCAGTTTGGAACTCGGTAGTGAGTGTTGCAAACAAGGACAGACAATATTTTACGTGCTACGCACTTCAGTACTTGGGGGTCCCGTTCTATGAGCTTATGTGGCCTACCACTTTGCGGCTGCCCAAAACATTTGACCCAAGTTAAACAATTTAAAGGCAATGCTACCAAATACTAATTGAGTGTATGATCACCTTTGACCATCAGCATGACGAGATATCACCTGGACACAGGCTACAGTATAAGCTGAGTGTGCCAATACCAATGCCTTCTAAACAACACATGGCTGATCAGATTGTATACAACATCTCCTGCAAAAACACCTTGTGAAAAAAACACATCTCCTGTGTCCTGGTGACCAAAATCAGATCATCTGCACAGCATCTGTGCTATTCTGTGTAATAGGACATGAAGCAGGCTGCTTCTCTTTTTTCTATAGCTCTCACCTCTAAGGAAAAGGCTCATAAATGTATGATCTGTGTTTTCTCTACTCCAGCCCCCCATTCTGTCCCAGACAAGGCTCCCTGCAGGTGGGATACTGAGCGGGGCCGGGACCGGGGCCAGTGTCTCCGACACAGACACATTGAACATTATGTGCAGTGTGGATGCTGCCAGCAGGTCACTCTTCTCATTGTGTAATTAGGCGGATAATGTTCCGTGATTCCCAGTCTTTTTCACCTCCATATGTTCCGCTTGAGCAGCTCGGTGCTTTTTAGTATCCTGAAAATGAAGCCGGGTCAAGGAACGGTCAGGTTACCCCCCTTTGGTGTTCAAATTCGTCAGATGAGCTGGTCCCCCTCACTGGAGCAACCAGGCCAGAGTTAATTCACAACGTTCTGGGCCTCGGCTCAGTCTCAGGCTCGCTGGCGGCCCTGTTGTTGTTTACACTGGAACAAAATGCTATTTTTCTGATTAAGTTCATCAACTTCGCTGCTATCGAATCAATATTGTGTTCTCAAGAAAGAAACACACTCTTTGGCAGACACAAAGAGTGAAATAAATGTTTTCTTCATAAATCACAAAATTACAAATATTTTTGTGTAATGGCTAAGAACCTGGAAAGCTGTTAAAGTCATTGCGAGTCATAGTGGAAACATACAGTCCTGTGTGAGGAGAAGAGTGTAAAGTGTGGGTGGCTTTATGGAGGCCTGGGTAAGTTTTCTGCAGCATACCACAGTTGAACATGGAAGCCATGTGCATGTGGGGCTGTACATTTGGAGAAGTAATTATTGTATAACAGGAAGATAGGATATTTACTGACAGCACCAAAGTGTTTCTAGACTGGAGAAATGGAGTCACTTTAGACCCTAGGCAGTCATGCCAGTCAGGCCTTATCATCATGTATGAGACAGTGCTGTGTAGAGCTGTCCTAAACAGCACAACTTGGTCCAAAGCAATATGGTTTATGCTTTGTGAAGCAGATAGCTCATGTCTGGGTGGAGAGGTAAGACACAACAGTGAGGTTCTGACAGATGAATGTGCCTTTAATGTGTGTATATGAATGACACCCCCGAGAGACACAGGTTTTAAATAATGTCATGAAACATCAAATAGCCATTCAGAGTACAGCAGGCGACCTCTGGCTCAGGTCTCTGTCTAACTATTCGTCTTTATAGGTGTCAGACTGAGTCCAGACATGAAAATAGAGAAGAAGGAAAATTTAGATTGGAGTATCAAATCCTTGGAGAACACAACTGATCTTCTGAATTTCTAGAATTCTCTGAAAAGCAGTTGATTTGATGAATTGGTTGATTGAGTCACAGATTGTAGTGGATAATATATTGTCTCTGCACACTATGGGGGAGATTTTAGAAGAAACGCAGTAAGTGTAGATAGAAGGTCCTGATGTGGTAAAACAGTCATGAATTGACTAATGTCCATTTACTTAACTTTAGCCTGACAGTGTGTATACATCCCTTGGTCTGTGGTGGAGTGCATCCATACCAAATTCCTAAAAGTCTGGCACGCAATCTAGTTTCTACACACTATTCTAAAAGTTGACAAATGTAACGGATGTGAAACGGCTAGCTTAGTTAGCGGTGGTGCGCGCTAAATAGCGTTTCAATCGGTGACGTCACTTGCTCTGAGACCTTGAAGTAGTGGTTCCCCTTGCTCTGCAAGGGCCGTGGCTTTTGTGGAGCGATGGGTAAGGATGCTTCGTGGGTGACTGTTGATGATGTGTGCAGAGGGTCCCTGGTTCGAGCCCGGGTATGGGCGAGGGGACGGACTAAAGTTATACTGTTACACAAACAGTCGTCATCCATGCAATGCTGTTCTTCCTGCCTGTCTCCAGGATCCTGGGGGATACTGGAGGAGACCACAGCTGGATATGGAATCTGACAGATCATTTAAAAAGTCTGTCTCCATTATGTTCTCATCATCAGCATCTCCCCAACAATGCTTCTCATTAACGACCATCATCTGTGGGCAAGGTATCTGTTTCCTTCCTTGCCTAACATGTAGTAAAGTATCTCCCAGTATCCCAGCATTGTGGCTGTCATTAGCTGGTCTCTCCCTTTATGTCGCAGTCTTTAAGATTGTAACACTAGTTTACCTCGTCTTTAACTCTTGATTTATTGTGAGGTAGATGTCTTAAATATGTACCCTGCGTTGTTTGTCTATTGGACATAAGTAGTCCTCCTTCTGTCAAGAAGGGAAATGGCAACGACACGCTGTTGAGAGCAGTAATGTCTGTCCTAAACAATAGAAGTACATGGATTAGTGTGCTCAAAGAATGGATGTGAAACAGCACGATGATCCATGAGGATGACACAACTCTTGCTCTTTTCATCCCAAACTCCTCTTCAAAAGCTTACGTTGTCAAATTAGCTCTAAGTGAGGGATGACCGTGATTTTTATGATTTTTATTAAAATTAACAGAGTTTATTCCCTTAGAGGTTGGTAGATTGTACTTAAAGCAATAATTCCATTACAACTTGTGATAGAGTTTTAATCAAGTTTAAACAGTTGATGGATTTTTTTAGTC
This sequence comes from Oncorhynchus masou masou, assembly GCF_036934945.1. Taxonomy (NCBI): domain Eukaryota; kingdom Metazoa; phylum Chordata; class Actinopteri; order Salmoniformes; family Salmonidae; genus Oncorhynchus; species Oncorhynchus masou. Next base: position 36,392,899 of record NC_088232.1, on the reverse strand, counting down.
TTCAAATCTTTATTATAATAACGTTTATTCCCTACGGAGCAAATTGTTTTAAAGGAGAAGAGGGGACCCACTGTCAATGGCTGAGTGCCTCATCAAAGCAAAGCACCTATTTCCTGTGAGATGTAAAGTCACTCAAATCTGAAGATAAACACATAAAATGGAATATTTCACTATCAATATTCTAACTCGGTAGATACATGCTTCTTGCACACAATTTATTAATTTCTCCATGCAACAAACCTAGATAGTGGTTTTAGGATTGTTTAGTTTAAACAGTTGATATGTGAATGTAAATACATTGCTTTTTACTTTCTTAAAATGGCACTTCTCCACCCTCCTTTGCCCGCAAATATCACTCACTCACTCACTCACTCACTCACTCACTCACTCACTCACTCACTCACTCACTCACTCACTCACTCACTCACTCACTCACTCACTCACTCACTCACTAGTATGAATGGAGATGTGGATTACAACTTGATGAGGGAGATGTTTTTATGTTGACGCTCCATGGACAGCTAAAAAGGATTAACCAGAAAGACAGAGAGGACTCTTGCCATGCTCTGGAGTAAATGAAAGCCAATTTGAGATAAAAACGAAGAAGTCAAAAACCAAATATGAGTGCTAAATGGGATTTCTGTAACGTGTGTATCCTGCAGCGTCATTTCACACAAGTCAGTGTGATGTTGGCTTTTCCAGGCCATATTTCACTCTGGCATGTAGAATGGTCCCAGCAGCTCCAGGGTTTACCTCTTTCCTCCCCGATTAGCCACAGTTCAGACTGCAGCCCACTCTGTGGCCCACGATGATATGATGTGAGAAGCAGTGGAGGAAGTTTTAGGGCTCCTCGTAGATCATTTAGACAATGCAGTAAAATGCCTGCCTGCCTGCCGGCCTGCCTGCCTGCCTGCCTGCCTGCCTGCCTGCCTGCCTGCCTGCCTGCCTGCCTGCCTGCCTGCCTGCCTGCCTGCCTCTAGCACACACACATGCAAGCAAGGACGTAAGCACGCACCCCCTTCCCATACACATTCACTCCACTTTATCACAGTCACACACAGATGCGTGCCAGATCGTGTAACCATTACCAGCACGTCAACAGCATACATATCATCTTGCCTGTCCTCCTCAAACCTTTAGATTGCGTGACTTGTCTCAAAGTCGTCAAGTGTGAATTTAGGTTGACCTTCACCGTAAAAACACACATCAAGAGAGCGAGCCTATGGTGGAATGTTGGTTATTTTATGGCACCAGTGGAGCATCACATCTCTACGTCAGTCAGAGCCTTTAGCTACATTAGGTTTCTTTGGTCACAGTGGCTTTAGGTGACAGATTGGAACCATTTCCCTGCTAATGAGAGCCTTACTGAACAGCTCTCAGACCCAGAAGCAACTTGAAAGACAAAGGTTAATAACAGCTAATGAGCCAGCCACTTAAGGGATATGAATAGTAAACACAGTCTGTTATAGACATCAGTCCTTCACCCTGTGGACATATCACAGACAACATGAAATACTGCTATGGAATTTTCTCCTCATAAGGAATGGATGAGGTTCTTCTTGTGCTGAGGTCATTGGTAATGTCTTGTAAACACAAATCACTGATTAACCATTTAGTGGTTTTGTATTCACGGTTTGTGTGGAAACAAGTTTAAGGCAGACAGACTGTGCTGATCAGGGATACACTTCAAACGTTTTAGAAAGGAAGGTTTGATGTAATGTAGACAAATTGTAGACTTACAGTATAGGAAGTAGAGAGGCATGTTCCCCTCCTCCATGGGAGATTTCGCGCTGCATGACGTGGAACAACATCCATAATTTCCAATGTTTCTCCTCTCTCACATCATATAATCATGTTAACAAGACTTTTCTTCACTTCACCTCATATCTTCCTCCATTATCTACTTTTGTGTGTGTGTGTGTGTGTGTGTGTGTGTGTGTGTGTGTGTGTGTGTGTGTGTGTGTGTGTGTGTGTGTGTGTGTGTGTGTGTGTGTGTGCGTGTGTGCGTGTACATACGTGTGTGTGTGTGCGTACATACGTGTGTACGTTTGTGTGTGTGTGTCTGCCTACTGAGATAGGGGGCAAGGGGGGCGGGGCTCTGAGGACTGTAGAAGAGTCCTTTCAATTGACAGAACAAAACCGATGAAAACTGTGTTAGCAAGGAACAATGGAGGCTGTTTTTCCTGGCTATTTGGAGGAGCCTCCAGGCCCTGCTGGAGAGAGATGTGCTCTGTTTGGGAACAATTTCACAGGCATGTGAAATGAATTCAGATGTTGGCCATCAATTTCATAGAGGATGATTTGCCTTTTTTTCTCTATTTGATATGCTTAGGTAATTCATTGAAATAATTGTACCAACCTCGGGGATCAGCGTTTGGAGCTGTATGTATACATCTGGAGAGACATTCTCTCTGTACACACTGCCACTTATTAGAACTATTATCTTCACAGAAAATATAAAGACAGTGTTAGAAATCTCACTGGGTGAAGGTAAAGAAAGAAAGCTCATCCCTCCAAACCCTGGGTCAGGTCAGTGATGGGACAGGGCCCTCTGTGGGTCATAGACCCCAGCCTCCCTATGGAGGCAGAACCAGATAGGAAGCCAGCCTTTAAACAGACCCCGTCCCTCCTCCACCCAACATGATGTATTTCTCAATTCCAGGGCTTCCAGAGAGAAGGGGGTTGCCTCACCAGCCAAATAGAGTGCTCAGCCTCAGAGGAGTCCAGAACACACAATGTATTCCATATGGTCCTGTAGAGGCGGAGAGGCACCCTGCACATCTGGCTCAGACCACCTACTGTCTACTACATCCTCTCTGCCGAGCTCTGTTCTGACCGTCTAACTGGGGATTAGCTGCTGCTGAGCTATTTTTCATTAACAATTTGGGTCACTCTGAACTTTGTTGTCGAAAATGAATGGGACGGCAAATTATGTAATAAAGAAATTGCATGTCTCAATTGCTTCATTTTTTATTCTTAAAGGTATATATGTAAGTGACATGCGGTCAGGGTGAAAATCAATGAAAAAATCAATAAATAATTTTTTTAATCAATAATCATTTTGTCATCTTTGTTTTTTTTCTGCATGATAAAATTCTGAACTAGTACTTCCCAAATTTGCAGTGCTGTGGTACAAAATGCACAAGGACGCCAGGGGAAAAGCAGCCTAGCAGTGTGCCTTTCTGTCCAATTTGTAAGTCGCTCTGGATAAGAGCGTCTGCTAAATGACTTAAATGTAAATGTAAATGTAGCCTTTCAAACCCCAAACTCAATGCAAGGCATTGCCATGACTTGCGCATTTGTGTTTTTACCTTATACTGCCAGCTGACGGATCCCTAAATGCAGGCAGAAAGCTTCACTACCTTTCATGTATCAATATGTCCCATTCAGTTTCATTGAACTCAAATCATAAATGCATATGTGTATTAGCGTGAAAAATGTAATGGGATAAACAGGAGGATAGGCAGGAGGATAAACAGGAGGATAGGCAGGAGGATAAACAGGAGGATAGGCAGGAGGATAAACAGGAGGATAGGCAGGAGGATAGGGAGGAGGATAAACAGGAGGATAAACAGGAGGATAGGCAGGAGGATAAACAGGAGGATAGGCAGGAGGATAGGGAGGAGGATAAACAGGAGGATAGGCAGGAGGATAGGCAGGAGGATAGGCAGGAGGATAGGCAGGAGGATAAACAGGAGGATAGGCAGGAGGATAAACAGGAGGATAGGCAGGAGGATAAACAGGAGGATAGGCAGGAGGATAAACAGGAGGATAGGCATGAGGATAAACAGGAGGAAAGGCAGGAGGATAAACAGGAGGATAGGGAGGAGGATAAACAGGATGATAGGGAGGAGGATAGGCAGGAGGATAGGGAGGAGGATAGGCAGGAGGATAGTGCGGAGGATAAACAGGAGGATAGGCAGGAGGATAGGGAGGAGGATAAACAGGAGGATAGGCAGGAGGATAAACAGGAGGATAGGCAGGAGGATAAACAGGAGGATAGGCAGGAGGATAAACAGGAGGAAAGGCAGGAGGATAAACAGGAGGATAGGGAGGAGGATAAACAGGAGGATAGGGAGGAGGATAGGCAGGAGGATAGGGAGGAGGATAAACAGGAGGATAGGGAGGAGGATAAACAGGAGGATAGGCAGGAGGATAAACAGGAGGATAAACAGGAGGATAAACAGGAGGATAGGCAGGAGGATAAACAGGAGGAAAGGCAGGAGGATAGGGAGGAGGATAAACAGGAGGATAGGGAGGAGGATAAACAGGAGGATAGGGAGGAGGATAGGCAGGAGGATAGGGAGGAGGATAAACAGGAGGAAAGGCAGGAGGATAAACAGGAGGAAAGGCAGGAGGATAAACAGGAGGATGGGGAGGAGGATAGGCAAGAGGATAGGCAGGAGGATAGGGAGGAGGATAGGCAGGAGGATAGGGAGGAGGATTTTTATTTTATTTTACCTTTATTTAACCAGGTAGGCAAGTTGAGAACAAGTTCTCATTTACAATTGCGACCTGGCCAAGGTAAAGCAAAGCAGTTTGACACATACAACGACACAGAGTTACCCGTGGAGTAAAACAAACATACAGTCAATAATACAGTATAAACAAGTTTTTATACGATGTGAGCAAATGAGGTGAAATAAGGGAGGTAAAGGCAAAAAAAAGGCCATGGTGGCAAAGCAAATACAATATAGCAAGTAAAACACTGGAATGGTAGATTTGCAGTGGAAGAATGTGCAAAGTAGAAATAAAAATAATGGGGTGCAAAGGAGCAAAATAAATAAATAAATAAAATAAATAAATAAAGTAGGGAAAGAGGTAGTTGTTTGGGCTAAATTATAGGTGGGCTATGTACATGTTCAGTAATCTGTGAGCTGCTCTGACAGTTGGTGCTTAAAGCTAGTGAGGGAGATAAGTGTTTCCAGTTTCAGAGATTTTGTAGATCGTTCCAGTCATTGGCAGCAGAGAACCTAGCAGAGACTTTTAGATAACCTGTAGCCAGTGGGTTTGGCGCCAAGTATGAAGCGAGGGCCAGCCAACGAGAGCGTACAGGTCGCAATGGTGGGTAGTATATGGGGCTTTGGTGACAAAACGGATTGCACTGTGATAGACTGCATCCAATTTGCTGAGTAGGGTATTGGAGGCTATTTTGTAAATGACATCGCCGAAGTCGAGGATTGGTAGGATGGCCAATTTTACAAGGGTATGTTTGGCAGCATGAGTGAAGGATGTTTTGTTGTGAAATAGGAAGCCAATTCTAGATTTAACTTTCGATTGGAGATGTTTGATGTGGGTCTGGAAAGAGAGTTTACAGTCTAATCAGACAGCATCAATGTAATAGTATAACTGTAAACCGCCCCCTCACCCATACCCGGGCTCAAACCAGGGACCCTCTGCACACATCAACAATAGTCACCCACGAAGCATCGTTATCCATCGCTCCACAAAAGCCGCGGCCCTTGCAGAGCAAGGGGAACCACTACTTCAAGGTCTCAGAGCAAGTAACATCACCGATTGAAAAGCTATTTAGCGCGCACCACCGCTAACTAAGCTAGCCGTTTCACATCCGTTACACTCAGAAATAGAGATAAAATTAATCCTTTTACCTTTGATGATCTTCATATGGTGGCAATCAGAAGACATTAATTTAATGTTAATGTTAATAAATATTAATAAATGTTCCTTTTGTTCGATGAAGTCTCTTTATATCCAAAAACCTCCGTTTTGTTAGCTCATTTTCTTCAGTAATCCACAGGCTCAAACTCAGTCAAAACAATCAGACAAAAAATCCAAATGTATCCGTAAAGTTCATAGAAACATGTCAAACAATGTTTATATTCAATCCTCAGGTTGTTTTTTAGCCTAAATGATCTATAATATTTAAACCGGACAATAACATTGTCAATATAAAAGGTCAACAAGAAATGCACATGCGCCTGAAAAAACTCTGCGTCACATTAGGGTCCACTCATTCAGACTGGTCTTACTCCCTCATTCATAAGAATACAAGCCTGAAACTATTTATAAAGACAGTTGACATCGAGTGGAAGGCATAGGACCTGTAAATTGAGTCCTAAGTCAACGGATACTGTAATAGCATTGAATAGAAAACTACAAAACCAACAACAACAAAAATACTTCCTGAATGGATTTTTCTCAGGTTTTTTTCGCCTGCTAAATCAGTTCTGTTATACTCACAGACACTATTTTAACAGTTCTGGAAACTTTAGAGTGTTTTCTATCCAAATAGACTGCCCCATACCCTAGAGAGGTTAAATATTCACTTGCTTTTTGAAAATCTTCCTCTGATTTGTCAACCAAAGGGTCCCAGCTATAACATGTAGTGCCGTTTTGTTAGACAAAATCCTTCTTTATATCCCAAAAAGTCAGTTTAGTTGGAGCCATCGATTTGAGTAATCCTCTCGTTCAACATGCAGAGAAAAGAAGCCAAAAATCTACCGCTAAACTTTAAAACAAGTCAAATATGTTTCTATTGACTCCTCAGATACCCTAAAATGTAATCAAACTATAATATTTGTTACGGAAAGAAGTACATTCAATAGGAAACCGATATTAGCAGGTGCGTCTTGTCTTCATCGCGCACCCAAACACGAATTTCCAAGAGTGTGTCCTTCTACTAAAACTCATTTTTCTCATTCGTTTTGGAAGTTACAATCCTGAAACCTTGAACATAGACTGCTGACATGCTGTGGGAGCCATAGGAATTGCATCCTGGGAGCTAGAATTCATTCTGGTTGTTTTTTTCTTTGGATTTTCTCCTACCATATCTATTGAGTTATAGTCTCCTACATTATTTTAACATGTATACAAACAGCAAAGTGTTTTATTTCCAATTGTACCAATAATATGCAATTATTGAGAAACAGGCAGTTTACTTCGGGAACATTTCAATTGTCAGTAGAAACCACAGTAAATGAGACTGAATGAACTGTTTCGCTGCCAGACAAGGCTCCGCTGATAACCAGGTGTAACAGTGGTAAGGTGTTGGGACTCTGCTGTTGGGACAGCTTTATGTAGACCCTAACAGTTTGTGGGCACTGTTTGTCCCCGTTATAGTCCAATTAATGTATTGTTTAGTATTGTGTTGTGGCTTTACTGGCATGCATCAAAAAATATTAAAATATTTTGCCCCACCAAGATTTACATGTTAAAATTGCCACTGAGGCTATGCAATTGTGTGAGAAAACAGAGTTTTGATGGCGCCCATTATAAAGAGGAGGATCCCATCAGCTTTCTATAGGCTAGGCCTGCTATATTTATTTATCAACTTTTCTTATATTAACACATTGCTTTGCTTTACAATAGAAGTATAGCCTACCTAGCTGGCATGATATGATCCATGGGAAAAGCATCCTCCATTCGCTATTTAAGTGCATAGTCCTCTATTCACAATTTAAGTGCATAGATTACATATATTTTTTTTCCATGCCCCTGTTCCGAGACAGGTGCATGATAATGGTCCATTATAAATCCATTATAAATCACACATATATCTTTTTGTATATGTTAAGACAATATTAAATAGAGAATAGTCTGATGGGTGACAATATTAGCCTTTCACTTGTGAATAATGTATTATCACTTGTGACTGATACCCAATTTTTGTAATCCTGTTGTGACTAGGGGGCAGTACTTTCATTTTTGGGAAAAAATGTTCCGTAGTAAACAGGATATTTTATCAGGACAAGATGCTAGAATATGCATATAATTGACAGCTTAGGATAGAAAACACTCTAACGTTTCCAAAACTGTAAAAATATTGTCTGTGAGTATAACAGAACTGATGTTGCAGGCAAAAGCCTGAGGAAAATCCAATCTGGAAGTGCCCCATGTTTTGAAAGCGCTGCGTTCAAATGAGTCCCTATTGAGCAGTGAATGGGCTATCAACCAGATTACTCTTTCTCCGTATTCCCGAAGGTGTCTACAGCATTGTGACGTAGTTTTACGCATTTATGTTGAAGAATACCCGTAAGCGGCTACATTGTGCAAGTGGTCACCTGATGCTGCCAGAGAGATTCTCGTGTAAAATACAGAGGTAGCCATTACTCCAATCGGATATTATCGAATAGATATTTGGAAAACACCTTGAGAATTGATTATAAACAACGTTTGCCTTGTTTCTGTCGATATTATGGAGCTAATTTGGAATATTTTTTGCTGTTTTCGTGGCTGCAATTTCCGGGCGATTTCTCAGCCAAATGTGAAGAACAAATGGAGCTATTTCGCATAGAAAAATAATATTTTTGGAAAAAATGAACATTTGCTATCTAACTGGGAGCCTCGTGAGTGAAAACATCCGAAGCTCATCAAAGGTAAACGATTTAATTTGATAGCTTTTCTGATTTACGTGACCAAGTTACCTGCTGCTTGCTGGACAAAATGCTATGCTAGGCTATCGATAAACTTACACAAATGCTTGTCTAGCTTTGGCTGTAAAGCATATTTTGAAAATCTGAGATGACAGGGTGATTAACAAAAGGCTAAGCTGTGTCTCAATAAATTTCATTTGTGATTTTCATGAATAGGAATATTTTCTAGGGATATTTATGTCCGTTGCGTTATGCTAATTAGTGTCAGGCGATGATTACGCTTCCGCATGCGGGATGGGGAGTCACTAGAGGCTTTAAGGCAAGAAACAGCTTTTTGAAGTTCTAACATCTTCATTATGTGCCTTGGAATTCCCGAATGTGTCTGTCTTCATTCACTTGTAGCCTACTTCTTAGCTGAAATGCCTGTGAGAAGGACCCAATCACGTGTTTGGCATTGTCTACACCTGAGAGAGCCATGTCAGTGAGAGGTGCTTCGGAGCATTGCAGCATGGAGAAGGGAATTATAATTAGCTTATTATATTCAGCCCAAGGGCGCAATGGTCACTTTGGCCGCAAAGGCATTGATTTTTAGGTTGTAAGGACCGATGCTGGAGATGAGAAGTTGGTATGGGGAGTAAACATTTAATCAGGAACAGATATGTAACAGAATAGGAACAGCGCCAGCACACAGGTAAGCAAAGACAAGAAACAATTAATGCTGAATCGGAGAACAGAGCGAGGAACCAGACATATATAGGGAAGGTAATGACAGGGGTGATTGAGTTCATAGCTGATGAGTGTGACGGGGGGGAAGGCAGGTGTGCATAATGATGGTGGCAAGTGTGCGTAATGATGGTGGCAGGAGTGCTCAATGCTGGGGAGCCTGGCACCCTCGAGCACCAGGGGGAAGAACGGGAGCAGGCGTGACAGTACCCCCCTCTAGGGGTGCCACCCAGTGTCCCACCTGGGCGAGCCTGACGGGCCAGCAGAGGCACAGGTGCTGGACAAGCTGGCTGGGTGTGAAATCCCGATGATCTGGCAGAGGCGTAGCAGCCTGACGTGTCCGCTGGACGTAAAAACCTGATGATCCGGCTGAGGCCTGACGTGGGATGGGCAACTTCCAAGCCATAGGGGGCATTGTGACATAGGGGGCATTGTGACATAGGGGGCATTGTGGCCACACAAAGAGGATGCCTCTGTGAAATTCGAGGCCTGGTGAGAATATGAACGACTGCTTGTCAAATAGTGAATGAGAGACTCATGAAGTGTGTGCAGCTTGCGACTTCTTTAAAATCATCATTGGAGTCCAATCATGCAGACTTAGAATGTATTAAAAATCAAAACATATAGCTCAACGTTGAATAACAACGAAAGTTGCATAAAAACTAAATGAAGCATACATGAGGACCAGTTTCTTTGTTAACCACTAAAAACAGAATAGCCGCATAAGCGCACTTCTTTTGAAATCTTTGGAGAAATAGTCCTTTCTATTTTATTAAGCTGTGTTCAATTGTATTCTTCGTACTATAAAATTATAAAAAATAATGCCACGGAATTCTAAGCAAATCTTGTCTGCTAAATTAACTAGTGTAGCCAACAGCCAAATACAGTGCATTCAGAAAGTATTCAGATCCCTTGACTTTTTCCACATTTTGCTACGTTACAGCCTTACTCTGAAATTGATTAAATCATTTCCGCCCTCATCAATCTACACACAACGATAATGACAAAGAAAAAACAGGTTTTTAGAAATCTTAGCGAAGGTTCTCCCATCTCTACAGAGGATCTCTTGAGCTCTGTCAGAGTGACCATCGGGTTCTTGGTCACCTCCCTGAGGTAGCAAGCTCTAGGAAGAGTCTAGGGGGTTCCAAACTTCTTATATTTAAGAATAATGGAGGCCACTGTGTTCTGGAGGTCTTCAATGCTACAGAAATGTTTTGGTACCCAATCCTGTCTCTGAACTCTACAGACAATTCCTTCAACCTCATGGCTTGGTTTTTGCTCTGACCTACACTGTCAACTGTGGGACCTTATATAGACAGGTGTGTGCCTTTCCAAATCATATCCAATCAATTGAATTTACACAGGTGGACTCCAATCAAGTTGCAGAAACAACTTAAGAATGATGAATGGAAACAGAATGCACCTGAGCTCAATTTCGAGTCGCATAGCGAAGGGTCTGAATATTTAGGTAAATAAGGTATTTATGTTTAAATTTTTTATAAATTAAATTAGCTGTGAATTACCATGACACCGGCAGTTATTTATTTTGACCAGCAGATATTTATCACCGTCTGACAAAATTTCAAGACTGCCACAGCCCTATCTGAAACTGTTTTCAAAGTTGGATTTTCTAGGGGTGACAAGGGATGGAAGACAAACACCTGAGTTTAGTGACCTAGATCAAAGCAAGGGACAGAAAGTAACATGATAATTTCAATCTGAGTGGTATCAACAGACAGACTTGCTCTGTGGCTGCGTTGCTAGCAGCTGACTATTGCTTCCCCTGTCTGCTGTCTTCCATCAGCCACAGCGTGTAGACAAGAACCGGCTACTGTGACAACTTACCTATAGCACTCAATAAGTATGAGAAATCTGTGTCTCACATCCAAAGCCAGATAGCTCTTAAGACATTTGGCAGCTCACGGATAGATATGCATGCACAATGCAAAGGTAAAATAGAACTGTGAGATTTTGAAAGACCGAGCTTATTAGTGCTACATGCTACCTAGGTAAACAGGAGTTTCATGGAATGGACGAGAGTGCCAACTCATCAAACATGCCCTGGGGCAACTATGTGGAACTATTACATGCTTTTGTTGAAAATAATGAACAGTTAGCAACCCATTTAGAGAAGCCACCATGTTTGCATGGACTATGATATAATTTTGAATGAAACTGACACTCTCTTCCGTGTTATGCAGAACGAAGTGATATGTGTTTCGGCCGTACCTGTATCAGCGACACAATGAAAGGACTGGATCTGCGGCGATAAGACTTTGATATTTTCTTTGAGCGACTCAAGCAGAAATGCAATGAACTGTGCCTGAAAGAAAGCAAAACTCATATTAAACAGCCGATCAGAGTAGAGAGGGGGCGAATCTACAACAAAATACTGGACAATATCAATGTTCAGATGAGAGCCAGTTTTGACCACTTTGGTGAACTTAATTTCCATTTTATTTATTTATTTATTTAGTTTTATTTCACCTTTTTTTTAACCATGTTGCTAGTTGAGAACAAGTTCTCATTTGCAACTGCGACATGGCCAAGATAAAGCATAGCAATTTGACAAAAACAACAACACAGAATTACACATGGAATAAACAAAACATAGTCAATAATACAGCAGAACAAAAGAAAAAAAAGTCTATATACAGTGAATGCAGATGAGGTAAGATAAGGGAGTTAAGGCAATAAATAGGCCATGGTGGCAAAGTAATTACAATATAGCAATTAAACACTGGAATGGTAGATGTGCAGAAGATGAATGTGCAAGTAGAGATACTGGGGTACAAGATAAATAAATAAATACTGTATGGGGATGAGGTACAGTGCCTTGCAAAAGTATTCGCCCCCCTTGAACTTTGCGACCTTTTGCCCCATTTCAGGCTTCAAACATAAAGACGTAAAACTGTATTTTTTTGTGAAGAATCAACAACAAGTGGGACACAATCATGAAGTGGAACGACATTTATTGGATATTTCAAACTTTTGTAACAAATCAAAAACTGAAAAATTGGGCGTGCAAAATTATTCAGCCCCCTTAAGTTAATACTTTGTAGCGCCACCTTTTGCTGCGATTACAGCTGTAAGTCGCTTGGGGTATGTCTCTATCAGTTTTGCACATCGAGAGACTGACATTTTTTCCCATTCCTCCTTGCAAAACAGCTCGAGCTCAGTGAGATTGGATGGAGAGCATTTGTGAACAGCAGTTTTCAGTTCTTTCCACAGATTCTCGATTGGATTCAGGTCTGGACTTTGACTTGGCCATTCTAACACCTGGATATGTTTATTTTTGAACCATTCCATTGTAGATTTTGCTTTATGTTTTGGATCATTATCTTGTTGGAAGACAAATCTCCATCCCAGTTTCAGGTCTTTTGCAGACTCCATCAGGTTTTCTTCCATAATGGTCCTGTATTTGGCTCCATCCATCTTCCCATCAATTTTAACCATCTTCCCTGTCCCTGCTGAAGAAAAGCAGGCCCAAACCATGATGCTGCCACCACCATGTTTAACAGTGGGGATGGTGTGTTCAGAGTGATGAGCTGTGTTGCTTTTACGCCAAACATAACATTTTGCATTGTTGCCAAAAAGTTCAATTTTGGTTTCATCTGACCAGAGCACCTTCTTTCACATGGTTGGTGTGTCTCCCAGGTGGCTTGTGGCAAACTTTAAACAACACTTTTTATGGATATCTTTAAGAAATGGCTTTCTTCTTGCCACTCTTCCATAAAGGCCAGATTTGTGCAATATACGACTGATTGTTGTCCTATGGACAGAGTCTCCCACCTCAGCTGTAGATCTCTGCAGTTCATCCAGAGTGATCATGGGCCTCTTGTATGCATCTCTGATCAGTCTTCTCCTTGAATGAGCTGAAAGTTTAGAGGGACGGCCAGGTCTTGGTAGATTTGCAGTGGTCTGATACTCCTTCCATTTCAATATTATCGCTTGCACAGTGCTCCTTGGGATGTTTAAAGCTTGGGAAATCTTTTTGTATCCAAATCCGGCTTTAAACTTCTTCACAACAGTATCTCGGACCTGCCTGGTGTGTTCCTTGTTCTTCATGATGCTCTCTGCGCTTTTAACGGACCTCTGAGACTATCACAGTGCAGGTGCATTATTATGGAGACTTGATTACACACAGGTGGATTGTATTTATCATCATTAGTCATTTAGGTCAACATTGGATCATTCAGAGATCCTCACTGAACTTCTGGAGAGAGTTTTCTGCACTGAAAGTAAAGGGGCTGAATAATTTTGCACGTCCAATTTTTCAGTTTTTGATTTGTTAAAAAAGTTTGAAATATCCAATAAATGTCGTTCCACTTCATGATTGTGTCCCACTTGTTGTTGATTCTTCACAAAAAAATACAGTTTTATAACTTTATGTTTGAAGCCTGAAATGTGGCAAAAGGTCGCAAAGTTCAAGGGGGCCGAATACTTTCGCAAGGCACTGTAGGTAGATAGATGGGCTGTTTACAGATGGGCTATGTACAGGTGCAATGATCTGTGAGCTGCTCTGACAGCTGGTGCATGAAGTTATTGAGGGAGATATGAGTCTCCAGCTTCAGCGATTTTTGCAGTTCATTCCAGTCATTGGCAGTGGAGAACAGGAAGGAAAGTCGGGCAAAGGAGGAATTGGCTTTGGGGTTGCCCAGTGAGACATACCTGCTGGAGCGCGTGCTACGAGTGGGTGCCGCTATGGTGACCAGTGAGCTGAGATAAGGTGGGGCTTTACCTAGCAGAGACTTGTAGACCTGTAACCTGTAGCCAGTGGGTTTGGCAACGAGTATGAAGCGAGGGTCGACCAACAAGAGCGTACAGGTCGCAATGGTGGGTAGTGTATGGGGCTTTGGTGACAAAACGGATGGCACTGTGATAGACTGCATCCAGTTTGTTGAGTAGAGTGTTGGATGCTATTTTATAGATGACATCACCGAAGTCGAGGATCGGTAGGATGGTCAGTTTTATGAGGGTATGTTTGGCAGCATGAGTGAAGGATGCTTTGTTGCGATATAGGAAGCCAATTCTAGATTTAATTTTGGATTGGAGATGCTTAATGTGAGTCTGGAAGGAGAGTTTACAGTCTAACCAGACACCTAGGTATTTGTAGTTGTTCACTTATTCTAAGTCAGAGCCGTCCAGAGTAGTGATGCTGGACGGGTTAGCAGGTGGGGGCAGCGATCGGTTGAATAGCATGCATTTAGTTTTCCCTGCGTTTAAGAGCAGTTTGAGGCGAAGGAAGGAGAGTTGTATGGCATTGAAGCGCGTCTGGAGGTTAGTTAACACGGTGTCCAAAGAGGGGCCAGAAGTATACAGAATGGTGTCGTCTGGATAGAGGTGTACCAGAGAATCACCAGCAGCAAGATCAATATCATTGATGTATACAGAGAAGAGAGTCTGCCCTTCGTTTGAACCTTGTGGCACCCCCATAGAGATTGCCAGAAGTCCGGACAACAGGCCCTCCGATTTGACATACTGAACTCTATCAGAGAAGTAGTTGGTAATCTAGCCGAGGCAATCATTTGAGAAACCAAGGCTGTCGAGTTTGTCAATAAGAATGTGGTGTTTGACAGAGTCAAAAGCCTTGGCCAGGTCGATGAATATGGCTGCACAGTAATGTCTCTTATCGATGGCTGTTATGATGTTGTTTAGGACCTTGAGCGTGGCTGAGGTGCACCCATGACCAGCTCTGAAACCAGATTGTATAATGGAGAAAGTTTGGTGAGATTCGAAATGTTCAGTAATCTGTTTGTTAACTTGGCTTTCGAAGACCTTAAAAAGACAGGGTAGAATAGATATAGGTCTGTAGCAGTTTGGGTCTAGAGTGTCACCCCCTTTGAAGAGGGGGATGACCGCGGCAGCTTTCCAATCTTTGGGAATCGAAGACGATACGAAATAGAGGTTGAACAGGCTAGAAATAGGGGTTGTAACAATTTCGGTAGATCATTTTAGAAAGAGAGGGTCCAGATTGTCTAGCCCGGCTGATTTGTGGAGATCCAGATTTTGCAGCTCTTTCAGAACATCAGCTATCTGGATTTAGATAAAGGAGAAATGGTGGGGGCTTTGGCGGGTTGCTGTGAAGGGTGCCGGGCAGTTGACCGGGGTAGGGGTAGCCAGGTGGAAAGCATGGCCAGCCATAGACAATTCTCAATTCTCAATTATAGTGGATTTATCGGTGGTGACAGTGTTTCCTAGCCTCAGAGCAGTGGGCAGCTGGGAGGAGGTGCTCTTATTCTCCATGGACGTTACAGTGTCCCAGACCTTTTTTGAGTTAGTACAACAAGAATCAAATTTCTGTTTGGAAAAGCTAGCCTTAGCTTTCCTAACTGCCTGTGTATATTTGTTCCTAACTTCCCTGAAAAGTTGCATATCACGGGGGCTATTCGATGCTAATGCAGAACGCCACAGGATGTTTTTGTGCTGGTCAAGGGCAGACAGGTCTGGAGTAAATTAAGGACTATATCTATCCCTAGTTCTAAATTGCTTGAATGGGGCACGCTTATTTAAGATAGTGAGGAAGGCACTTTTAAAGAATAGCCAGGCATCATGAGGTCAATGTCATTCCAAGATACCCCGGCCAGGTCAATTAGAAAGGCCTGCTCGCAGAAGTGTTTTAGGGAGCATTTGACAGTGATGAGGGGTGGTCGTTCGGTCGCAGACACATTACGGATGCAGGCAATGAGGCAGTGATCGCTGAGATCTTCATCGTGCTATCCTCCCTACACTGGCTTCCTGTCAAGGCAATGGCTGATTTCAAGGTTTTACTGCTAACCTACAAAGCATTACATGGGCTTGCTCCTACCTATCTCTCTGATTTGGTCCTGCCGTACATACCTACACGTATGCTACGGTCACAAGACGCAGGCCTCCTAATTGTCCCTAGAATTTCTAAGCAAACAGCTCGAGGCAGGGCTTTCTCCTATAGAGCTCCATTTTTATGGAATGGTCTGCCTACCCATGTAAGAGACGCAAACTTGGTCTCAACCTTTAAGTCTTTACTGAAGACTCATCTCTTCAGTGGGTCATATGATTGAGTGTAGTCTGGCCCAGGAGTGGGAAGGTGAACGGAAAGGCTCTGGAGCAACGAACCGCCCTTGCTGTCTCTGCCTGGCCGGTTCCCCTCTTTCTACTGGGATTCTCTGCCTCTAACCCTAGTACAGGGGCTGAGTCACTGGCTTACTGGGGCTCTTTCATACCGTCCCTAGGAGGGGTGCGTCACTTGAGTGGTTTGAGTCACTGATGTGATCTTCCTGTCTGGGTTGGCGCCCCCCCTTGGGTTGTGCCGTGGCGGAGATCTTTGTGGGCTATACTCGGCCTTGTCTCAGGATGGTAAGTTGGTGGTTGAAGATATCCCTCTAGTGGTGTGGGGGCTGTGTTTTGGCAAAGTGGGTGGGGTTATATCATTCCTGTTTGGCCCTGTCCGGGGGTGTCCTCGGATGGGGCCACAGTGTCTGCTGACCCCTCCTGTCTCAGCCTCCAGTATTTATGCTGCCGTAGTTTATGTGTCGGGGGGTTAGGGTCAGTTTGTTATATCTGGAGTACTTCTCCTGTCCTATTCGGTGTCCTGTGTGAATTTGTGTGCTCTCTCTAATTCTCTCTTTCTCTCTTTCTGTCTCTCTCTTGGAGGACCTGAGCCCTAGGACCATGCCTCAGGACTACCTGACATGATGACTCCTTGCTGTCCCCAGTCCACCTGGCCGTGCTGCTGCTCCCGTTTCAACTGTTCTGCCTTATTATTATTGGACCATGCTGGTCATTTATGAACATTTGAACATCTTGGCCATGTTCTGTTATAATCTCCACCCGGCACAGCCAGAAGAGGACTGGCCACCCCACATAGCCTGGTTCCTCTCTAGGTTTCTTCCTAAGTTTTGGCCTTTCTAGGGAGTTTTTCCGAGCCACCATGCTTCTACACCTGCATTGCTTGCTGTTTGGGGTTTTAAGCTGGGTTTCTGTACAGCACTTTGAGATATCAGTTGATGTACGAAGGGCTATATAAATACATTTGATTTGATTTGATTGAAAACAGCAGATGTATATTTGGAGGGCGAGTTAGTTAGGATGACAGTTAGTTACGGATTTGGAGTTGTACCTGGTAGGTTCATTGATTATTTGTTTGAGATTGAGGGCATCAATCTTGGATTGTAGGATGGCCGGGGTGTTAAGCATGTCCCCGTTTAGGTCACCTAGTAGCACCAGCTCAGAAGATAGATGGGGGGCAATCAAATCACATATGGTATCAAGGGCACAGCTGGGGGCAGAGGGAGGTCTATAGCAAGTGGTAACATTGAGAGACTTGTTTCTGTTTTTGCTTAGGGGACTGCAAAAGATTTGAAACAATGTCACAGAAGTTTGACAGCCTGTCAAAATATGCCAAATACTTAAGGCTGATCTTGTCGGATTGTACAGTTCACAAATGGTACGAGACATATCACCTGGGCTGTGTTTTCCAAAACCACTAAAATCATCTTAATTCCATTGAAACAAGATGAACGAAGGTGATCTTAGAGCTACAATGCTTATGGGAAACCCAGCCCTGAACAGCTCTTCAGGGTTTTCTTCCAGCATGACCTCGCACAGACTGTTCCCGAGGCGGCAAACTTAATGCGGCTGGTGATGTCTTTACCCAGAAGGATAGATGGTTGGATTCGTTTACAAGTAAAAGTAAATGCAACTGTTTATATACAGTAGCACCATCTACTATTATTACATTTCATGTATATTGTGTAAGTATACACTCACCGGCCAATTTTAGATACACCACCGCGTTCATGAAAATGGATCACACTTACAGACAGTGAGTCACGTGGCTATGGCTTGCTATATACAGTAGGCAGACAGGCATTGAGGAAATCAGATACTGTTCGATTGAATGTTAGAATAGGCAAAACGAGTGGCCTAAGCGACCTTGAGCATGGTCGTCGGTACCAGGCACGCCAGATCCAGTATCTCAGAAACGTATACCCTCCTGGGCTTTTCAAGTATGACAGTGTCTAGGGTTTCCCGAGAATGGTTGATGAGAGAGGTCTAAGGAGATTGGCAAGAATCGTGCAAGCTAACAGCTGGGCCACAAACAGACAATTAACGGTGCAGTACAGCAGTGGTGTGCAGAACGGCATCTCGGAATGCACAACTCCTTGATCGTTGTCACGGATGGACTGTTGCGGCAGACGACCAAACCGGGTTCTATTCCTATCAGCTAAAAACAAGAAGAAGCGGCTTCAGTGACCGCGATCACCAACACTGGACAACTGAGGAGTGGAAAAATGTTGCCTGGTCTAACAAATCACAGTTCCTGTTGCATCATGCTGATGGCAGAGTCAGGATTTGGCTTAAGCAGCATGAGACCCATCCAACCTGGTATCAACGGTACAGGCTGATGGCTGTGGTGTACCACCGTCCAATCTGCAGCAACTGCGTGATGTCATTGCGTCAGCATGAACCAACATCCCTGTGGAATATTTCAGACTTGTAGAATCATTGCCCAGAATAATTCAGGCTGTTCTGGAAGGAAAGGCGAATTCGACCCGGTACTAGATATGTGTACCTAATAAAATGGCCGGAGAGTATATATCTCAATCGGTATCGCTGACTACTTGGCATTTTGTGTGTAGCGCTGTCTACAAGTAGGCCTACTCGCTGGTATTTGGGTCGTTGTCTGTGGTGCTGAAAGTCGCCTGTTCTTGCAGGGAAGTTGCATGGGGCACAAGCTATTAGTGACTGTGTAGGTGCGTCTCATGGTTGCTCCACCTATCTGCTACTGTTTGATGGGTGGTTGAGTTGTTTAATGGTTATCTTTATACTGTCAAACCGATTAACACTGAAGTGCCTATCCGGCCTCAGACCTCACCGCACGTCACGGTAGTTTGTGATACCCAGACAGTAGTCCATGGACCTAGAGAACAAGCCACCAAAGATTCCTTCTTCAGGTCCATAGAAAACCTTAAAGCATCAGGCAGTAGGGCTGTTCCACCATTTAGGTGGCGTTTGAGTAGTGTAACTACAGTATAACATTCATTCATAAAGAGCACATGTTCAACTTAATAAAAAACACTTTTTTCCCCATCTCAAGAGGTTCAATTAAAAATTACTATAGAAAGTGCTTATTAAGTGCCAAGTAAAGTAACATGGTTGACCGTAACAGGGTTGATGATTTCATCTTAAATCAGCCATAAATCCCCTTGTGACACAGGGGAATGGAAGCTTGTTGTGTGCAACAGGGAGTGGCAATTGAATACAAGCTTCACAAATAAAACAAAAACACATTTCTAGCCTGTCTATCTATAGTTAACAGGGTTGGATGTGTTATGCTTTACCCGCTCAGTTTTCCACCAGAAAGTTGCCAAAAAGAGTAGAACCAGCTCACCTGCTTTCACTATTTGACTATTAGATGTAAAAATATCAAATATTTAAAAAGGAATATTAAAACGAGAGTTCAGTTCACATAACAGCGCTGGCCTTAAAATGAAGGACAGGTTGTTGTTTTTTTTTTACCTTAAAATTAATCACAAACATTAAATAAATACTAATCTTCAGAAATGACTGTCAAAGCAACAAAATAACTCGGGCTTTACAATGATGGTGAAAATTGTGAGAAATGTTGGGGTCAAGTGGGTTCCAAGAGTCACAGAGGGACATGTCAAAATGTCTTTATTAATATAAAAAATCTGATTTCTTGACATTTCCATGTGGTCTATATGAAAGGGAACATTTAATTTAACAGGCTTTTAAAATTCAATATTTATGCACCATTTCCACAAAAAATAGCAAAGTGAAGCAAAAGGAACTCATTTCGTGGAACGACCCAGTACATATGTTGTGGTAATTTACCCTCTAATGTGAAATACTGTAAAAAAAAAAATGGAATCACCTAGAGAAAAAGTACCTTGAGTAAAAAAATATCAAGGACTAGTTTGCAGCAGCCTAACTAAGGGAATTTGAATGGACAGTAGCCCCAGTCTGCTGAGGTTTCCTGAGACCTACCCATGCAGGAGCCCTGCCTGGCACAACAGTGAGGTCACAGGGCCATTGGGTGAGATCTCCTCAACCTCAGTTTTATTCTTAGAAGCTCATGAGCGAACGAGTGAGGCCGATCACTCCACCCTCCCTTCCTTCTCCTCCTCCTTCGCTTTATTACCTCCGTCAGCCCTAATTTGGTTTGATAGGGTGGCTGTTGCATGACAAGACACACGTCTGGGCCCCTGCGTGAGAAGGCTGGCTGGCTCTGGCTGGGCTTGTTTTCTTTGCGTGACCATTTCTCTCCCTCTGTCACTCCTGGCAAGCCCCCTTTGACCCCTTTCACGCCCTCGTTAGCTGGCGCGCTGCTGGTTTATTTGCTTTGGCAAGCCGCCCGTGTGAAAGACACATTCTGACCAGACCTAGGGAGGGGTCAGGGGGGTAGGGGATAGTGATGAGGGGGTTAGGGAGGGGTCAGAGGCCTAGGGGATACTGATGAGGGGGGTTAGGGAGGGTCAGGGGCGCAGGGGATAGCGATGAGGGGGGTTAGGGAGGGGTCAGGGGTAGGGGAATGTGATGAGGGGGGTTAGGGTGAGGTCAGGGGGATTGGAGGGACGAGTGTGTTGTACTCCTGCCTACCAGGGCTCCGAGTCGTATATATGTGAACAACATGTGTGTGCTCCTGTGTATATGTTAATGTGTGGCTGTATATTTAAGTCTGTGACCTGCCTGCCTGGTCCAAGGGAAATGTGCCTCAGTGTAGCTGCTTTTGAGGAATGACATGCACATGCAGGTCACCCAGAGTATGGAGATCCAGCCCACATCCACGGAAGCGTCGTATATATGTGAACAACATGTGCGTGCTAACGTGTGACTGTGTGCTCCTGTGTGTGTGTGTGTGTGTGTGTGTGTGTGTGTGTGTGTGTGTGTGTGTGTGTGTGTGTGTGTGTGTGTGTGTGTGTGTGTGTGTGTGTGTGTGTGTGTGTGTGTGTGTGTGTGTGTGTGTGTGGCTGTATATTTGAGTCTGTGATCTCCATGCCTGGTCAAAGGGAAATGTGACTCAGTGGAGCTGCTTTTGAGGAATGACATGTACATGTAGGTCACCCAGAGTATAGATATCCAGCCCACATCCCTAACCCCCTGACCCCTCCCTAAGTCTGGTCAGAATGTGTCTTTCACATGAGCTGCTTGGGGAAAGGGGATATATTATGTGGATTGTGGCACTGGTTCCCACTGACCATGTACAACATATGCTCAAGCTAGCGTCTATGACCCTATGAAGAGTCATTCATTTCAAATTTTGCCAATTATATTGTAGATGGGAATATCAATAAAGATACGTATGTTGGGAAAATACTAATTTGAGGCTGCAATGGAAATGTGATTATGTCATCCACAAAGCAGTCTCATGTACTTATCATGAGGGTCAGTGGCGATTTTAGCATGTAAATCTTGGTGGGGCAAACTCAGCAAAGAAACAGCACAGCACAACACTAAACATTACATGAATTGCACTATAATGGCGACAAGCGGTGCCCACAAACTGTTAGGGCCTACATAAAGCTATCCTAATAGCAGAGCTTTATTTACAGCATCATAGAGTGAATCCTTACCACCGCTACACCTGTCTATCAGCGGAGCCTTGTCAGGTGGCGAAACAGTTAATTAGGCCTTGTTTACTGCCTTTTTAAAAACCATAGCTGATATTTGTTTTATTTATTTTTAGGGGACAATGCACATTAATCAACATCAATATAACAATATTTTAACATCCATGTAAATGTGCCAAGGTTAGCCAAAAGCTAATTTGCACCCATAGTCCCAAGGCAGCTAAGGACAATTACACAACCACAATACACATACTCACTAAAACAAAACAAAATACAAATACATCCAATAATATATAATATATCATTCTAACGACAACAACAACACTATCATCAACTGTCGTCTTACATATGAGGAACCACAGATAACTCATGTGAACAGGTTTGGATAGATTTTAGCCATGTTTTCAATAAATTTAATTCAGGATGTTTTTTGAACTTTTCAGCTCCTCTCCCTGTTAGTTTGTTGAGATTTCCCCAAATCACTTTGCCATTTCCTTTTGCTTCATTGATCACTCTAAGAAAGAACTGGCTCAACTGGCTTTTGCTTCTTTTTTTATTCCTAACCACCTTATTTGTCAGTAATGAAAATATTTGTCTGTCATCATTCTTACCAGAGTTCAGTGCTTTTTTCAAGGAAAAATCCTGTTCTCTTATCTGCATCCAGAGGTCCTCTTTGAGCCATGGTAGAGAGGTTTTCCGTCTTGGCTTACATTGAAATTTCCTAGTAAAAGAGGTATCGACTTTGTCAATAGCTGACAGAAATATTCTGTATACAGACGCTGGGTCTTCATTGCTTTAAACCTCACTAGGGTAGGGGGCACTATTTTCACCTCCGGATGAAAAGTGTGCCCAAAGTAAACTGCCTGCTACTTAGGCCCAGAAGCTAAGACATGCATATCATTAGTAGATTTGGATAGAAAACACTCAGTTTCTAAAACTGTTTGAATGATGTATGTGAGTATAACAGAACTCATATGGCAGGCAAAAACCTGAGAAAAAATCCAACCAGGAAGTGGGAAATCTGACATTTGTAGTTTTTCAACTCTTTGCCAATCCAAGATACAATGTAAATTTGGTCCGATTGCACTTCCCAAGGCTTCCATTAGATGTCAACAGTCTTTAGAACCGTATTTCAGGCTTCTACTGTGAAGGGGAGCGAATGAGAGCTGTTTTAACAAGGTGTCTGGCAGAAGGCCATGAGCTCATCACGCGCGCGGCTGTGAGCGCGACCTGCTCTCCATTGCATTTCTAAAGACAAAGGAATTGTCCGGTTGGAACATTATTAAAGATTTATGTTAAAAACATCCTAAAGATTGATTCTATACATCGTTTGACATGTTTCTACGAACTGTAATGGAACGTTTTGACTTTTCGTCTGGACCTAGTGCTCGTGCCTCATGAATTTGGATTTGTGAACTAAAGCTAATTCCTGGGAGTGCATTCTGATGAAGATCATCAAAGGTAAGTGAATATTTATAATGCTATTTCTGACTTCTGTTGACTCCACAATATGGCGGGTATCTGTATGGCTTGTTTTTTGTGTCTGAGCGCTGTACTCAGGTTATTGCATGGTGTGCTTTTTCCGTAAAGCTTTTTTTGAAATCTGACACAGCTGTTGCATTTAGGAGAAGTATATGTATAACACTTGTATCTTTTATCAATGTTTATTATGAGTATTTCTGTAAATTGATGTGGCTCTCCAAAATCACAGGATGTTTTGGAATCAAAACATTACCGAACATAACGCAGCAATGTAAACTGAGAGTGTCATCTGATGAATATCATCAAAGGTTAGTGATTAATTTTATCTCTATTTCTGCTTTTTGTGACTTCTCTTTTTGGCTGGAAAAATGGCTGTGTTTTTCTGTGACTAGGCGCTGATCTAACATAATCGCAAGGATATGCTTTAGTCATAAAGCCTTTTTGAAATCGGACACTGTTGTCACGACTTCCGCCGAAGTTGGCTCCCCTGCCTGTTTGGGCGGTGCTCGGCAGTCGTTGTCGCCGTCCTACAAGCCACTACCGATCCCTTTTTCGTTTGTCTGTTGGTTTTGTCTTATTAGTTTCACCTGTGTTTATTTTGGTTTAATTGGCTTCCCTATATGGAGTAGTTTGACCCACCCTTGTTTTGTGCGGGATTGTCTTAATGTTACGTGTGTGCATGTTAGGTAGTGGTGGATTGTCTTAATGTTACGTGTGTGCATGTTAGGTAGTGGTGGATTGTCTTAATGTTACGTGTGTGCATGTTAGGTAGTGGTGGATTGTCTTAATGTTACCTGTGTGCGTGTTAGGTAGTGGTGGATTGTCTTAATGTTACGTGTGTGCATGTTAGGTAGTGGTGGATTGTCTTAATGTTACGTGTGTGCATGTTAGGTAGTGGTGGATTGTCTTAATGTTACCTGTGTGCATGTTAGGTAGTGGTGGATTGTCTTAAACTTACGTGTGTCCATGTTAGGTAGTGGTGGATTGTCTTAATGTTACGTGTGTGTATGTTAGGTAGTGGTGGATTGTCTTAATGTTACCTGTGTGCATGTTAGGTAGTGGTGGATTGTCTTAATGTTACCTGTGTGCGTGTTAGGTAGTGGTGGATTGTCTTAATGTTACGTGTGTGCATGTTAGGTAGTGGTGGATTGTCTTAATGTTACGTGTGTGCATGTTAGGTAGTGGTGGATTGTCTTAATGTTACCTGTGTGCATGTTAGGTAGTGGTGGATTGTCTTAAACTTACGTGTGTCCATGTTAGGTAGTGGTGGATTGTCTTAATGTTACGTGTGTGTATGTTAGGTAGTGGTGGATTGTCTTAATGTTACCTGTGTGCATGTTAGGTAGTGGTGGATTGTCTTAATGTTACCTGTGTGCGTGTTAGGTAGTGGTGGATTGTCTTAATGTTACGTGTGTGCATGTTAGGTAGTGGTGGATTGTCTTAATGTTACGTGTGTGCATGTTAGGTAGTGGTGGATTGTCTTAATGTTACCTGTGTGCATGTTAGGTAGTGGTGGATTGTCTTAAACTTACGTGTGTCCATGTTAGGTAGTGGTGGATTGTCTTAATGTTACGTGTGTGTATGTTAGGTAGTGGTGGATTGTCTTAATGTTACCTGTGTGCATGTTAGGTAGTGGTGGATTGTCTTAATGTTACGTGTGTGCATGTTAGGTAGTGGTGGATTGTCTTAAACTTACGTGTGTCCATGTTAGGTAGTGGTGGATTGTCTTAATGTTACGTGTGTATGTTAGGTAGTGGTGGATTGTCTTAATGTTACGTGTGTGCATGTTAGGTAGTGGTGGATTGTCTTAATGGTACGTGTGTGCATGTTAGGTAGTGGTGGATTGTCTTTATGTTACGTGTGTGCATGTTAGGTAGTGGTGGATTGTCTTAATGTTACATGTGTGCATGTTAGGTAGGGGTGTATTTTCTTTTCTTTACTTGACACCCTGTGGTTTTTGGGTTGTGTTGTATTGTGTCCTGCGCCCTGTATTTTGTTGGGCTTATTATTTTGGTGTGCAAGAGTAAAGCACTTCAACTCAGTTACTCTCTGTGTCTGATTCCTGCACCCACTTAGTCCTGCTTGACATCTGTGGTGGGATTAAGAACATGTTTATCGTTAAAATGGTGTTTAATACTTGTATGTTTGAGGAATTTTAATTTTGAGATTTCTGTTTGAATTTGGCGCCCTCCACTTTCACTGGCTGTTGTCAAGTCGATCTCGTACAACACTTGTATGTTTTTTGAATTTTTATTATGAGTATTTCTGTTTTTGAAGTTGGCGCTCTGCAATTTCCCCGGATGTTGGCCAGGTGTGGGCTAGCGTCCCACGCCCCCTAGAGAAGTTAACAGATCAGACCAGTCCATTTGACTTATAGCTGCATCGTAGTAACTCTGCTCACTTTTCTGGATTTTTCATCGTACTGTTGCACATTAGTATGGTTCTTAAATCTCTTTTTAGGCTGACTTGCTTAATCAAATGTGGTTTCTACTGACAATTGAGATGTACAAACTATGGCCTAAGGGAACAATGAATGGATAAGAGGCATTCCGTAATTTTGATTAAAACATTAATGTGCGAGCGGCGACGGATGTAGTCAATATGTGTGTTCAGCACTTTTGAAATGTACAGCGACAGAATGCAGAACATGGGCTGGTCTTAGATTATTTTCCCTGTACACCAAGTCAGAACCATAGGATAAATAAAGGGGGCATATAAGCAGACAATGAAACCTCTTACAATATTAGAGGATGATGTTTCTCAAAAACAGGTTACATGTGCAGCACCACCGAGTCAGAACAATAAAGTTAGGTGAAATTAAGAGGTGAAACGATTCGGTTGACTGTTTTATGTGTGGATTAATTGTCGATGTAGAGGACCTTGTGCTTTTCAGGTAAAATAACAACTCAATGTTTATATCCCAGGACAAATTAGCTAGCAACAGCAAGCTATCTAAATAGGACAAATTAGCTAGCAAATGCAAGCTAGCTAGCTAAATTGCCATAAATGTTTAATGCTTTTCGACCTGTCCCCAAATTAATGTAATTGGTTCAGAGTTTGTTTTGATATTTTAACCTGCGCGTCGTGATCGCATTTGGTGTGGGGGGACAAAATACATTTATGCATGATGGCGCACACACGCAGACGGTTTGGGTTCCGTGTTAGTATTACTTTTTTAGATACAGTACACATATCTCCCTTGCATATTACGTCATTTATGCAGCAGAATACAATAAATTTTTGGACTCACCTTGGCTTGTGATGTGCTCACCTAAACATGAAGTTGGCACGGTGGTTTCGTCATCAAACTTTGTCATTAAAGTCTGGCATTCTCTGGATTTATGGTGAGAACTCAGGAAAAAAACATACAGCCACTCCATTGAATAGCAGGGTACTGGTTGCTTTGCGTTGCTTACAGTTAGCCACTGATTCCTTCAAAACGACTCATTGTTGAATTTCCAACTTGTGTAATCTTTATGTCCAATGGCCGATGAGCACTGATATTTTTTATCTATAATTTCACTTCATTATTTCTCTTCATATGACAAGGATTAAAAGGATTTGCCAGTAGATTGTCAACTTGATTCATGATGATGACTGCTTGCGAAGACTTTGAAAGTAAAATGTTGACATGATCAGTCCAATCAAAGCTACTGTACATTTAATGTGATTTGACATTTTATCTGTGGTCAATGACCTTGAGCTTTCTTGGATGGGCACTTGTTATATAACTCTGTGGAAGGACCCAAAGGGCTGAAATTTTGGATGTCTACCCTTACGATGGACATAAACTTCACGATGACGTAGTGTCCCAATGAGTGACAGAACACTGAGCTAACCACAGCGCAATGCTCCATTGTTTTGCTAGCTCACCCCCCCCCCCCTACCACCACAGAAAGCACTGAGCTGGGCTGAAACAGCTGCATTTTGGAGCTGCCTTACTCAAGAAAACAAAAAAGAGACAATGTATGTGACTTTATTAACTGAATGATATATATATACTTTTTACATTGTTTGCAAACTGATATGTGACACGCATTATTGCCAAAATAACATGCAAAACAGGCAAGCCCCCCAAATAATAAGTATGTTTATATATATATATATACAGTGCCTTGCGAAAGTATTCGGCCCCCTTGAACTTTGCGACCTTTTGCCACATTTCAGGCTTCAAACATAAAGATGTAAAATTGTATTTTTTTTGTGAAGAATCAACAACAAGTGGGACACAATCATGAAGTGGAACGACATTTATTGGATATTTGAAACTTTTTTAACAAATCAAAAACTGAAAATTGGGCGTGCAAAATTATTCAGCCCCTTTACTTTCAGTGCAGCAAACTCTCTCCAGAAGTTCAGTGAGGATCTCTGAATGATCCAATGTTGACCTAAATGACTAATGATGATAAATACAATCCACCTGTGTGTAATCAAGTCTCCGTATAAATGCACCTGCACTGTGATAGTCTCAGAGGTCCGTTAAAAGCGCAGAGAGCATCATGAAGAACAAGGAACACACCAGGCAGGTCCGAGATACTGTTGTGAAGAAGTTTAAAGCCGGATTTGGATACAAAAAGATTTCCCAAGCTTTAAACATCCCAAGGAGCACTGTGCAAGCGATAATATTGAAATGGATGGAGTATCAGACCACTGCAAATCTACCAAGACCTGGCCGTCCCTCTAAACTTTCAGCTCATACAAGGAGAAGACTGATCAGAGATGCAGACAAGAGGCCCATGATCACTCTGGATGAACTGCAGAGATCTACAGCTGAGGTGGGAGACTCTGTCCATAGGACAACAATCAGTCGTATATTGCACAAATCTGGCCTTTATGGAAGAGTGGCAAGAAAGCCATTTCTTAAAGATATCCATAAAAAGTGTTGTTTAAAGTTTGCCACAAGCCACCTGGGAGACACACCAAACATGTGGAAGAAGGTGCTCTGGTCAGATGAAACCAAAGTATAACTTTTTGGCAACAATGCAAAACGTCATGTTTGGCGTAAAAGCAACACAGCTCATCACCCTGAACACACCATACCCACTGTAAAATATGGTGGTGGCAGCATCATGGTTTGGGCCTGCTTTTCTTCAGCAGGGACAAGGAAGATGGTTAAAATTGATGGGAAGATGGATGGAGCCAAATACAGGACCATTCTGGAAGAGCTGTTTTGCAAGGAGGAACGGGAAAAAATTTCAGTCTGTCGATGTGCAAAACTGATAGAGACATACCCAAGCGAATTACAGCTGTAATCGCAGCAAAAGGTGGCGCTACAAAGTATTAACTTAAGGGGGCTGAATAATTTTGCACGCCCAATTTTTCAGTTTTTGATTTGTTAAAAAAGTTTGAAATATCCAATAAATGTTGTTACACTTCATGATTGTGTCCCACTTGTTGTTGATTCTTCACAAAAAAATACAGTTTTATATCTTTATGTTTGAAGCCTGAAATGTGGCAAAAGGTCGCAAAGTTCAAGGGGGCCGAATACTTTCGCAAGGCACTGTATATGTGTATATATATATATATATATATATATATTGTTTTTATTACATGTTTTGCAAAAAATGTGCCCTGAAAGAGAGGTCACCACTGTGTAGGGTATGGAAAGACACTGCACTATGCCACAGATGGCTTGATGGGTTAATTGAGGCATACATCACAACCTGTCACACCCTGATCTATTTCACCTGTTCTTGTGCTTGTCACCACCCCCTCCTGGTGTCGCCCATCTTCCACATTTTTCCCTGTGTATTTATACCTGTGTTCTCTGTTTCTCTGTTGCCAGGTCATCTTGTTTGTCAAGTCAACCAGCATTTTGTCTCAGCTCCTGCTTTTCCCCAGTCTCTCTGTTTCTCGCTCTCCTGGTTTTGACCATTGCCTGTCCTGACTCTGAGCCTGCCTACCTGACCACTCAGCCTGCCCTGTACCTTTGCCCCACTACTCTGGATTATATCAAATGATAGTACTGACATAACAATATATACAGTTGAAGTCGGAAGTTTACATACACATATGTTGGAGTCATTAAAACTCGTTTTTCAACCACTCCACACATGTCTTGTTATTAACTATAGTTTTGGCAAGTTGGTTAGGACATCTACTTTGTGCATGACACAAGTCAAAAGTTTCTATATCCTCAGTAAAATGAGTCCAATATCGACATAGCCGGAAAGGACGCTCAGCAAGGAAGAAGCCACTTCTCCAAAACCGCCATAAAAAAGCCTGACTACGGTTTGCAACTGCACACGGGGACAAAGATTGTACTTTTTGGAGAAATGTCTTGTGGTCTGATGAAACAAAAATAGAACTCTTTGGTCATAATGACCATCGTTATGTTTGGAGGAAAAAGAGGGAGGTTTGCAAGCCGAAGAACACCATCCCAACCATGAAGCACGGGGGTGGCAGCATCATGTTGTAGGGGTGCTTTGCTGCAGGAGGGACTGGTGCACTTCACAAAATAGATGGCATTATGATGGAGAAAAATTACGTGAAAATATTGAAGCAACTTCTCAAGATATCAGCCAGGAAGTTAAAGCTTGGTCGCAAATGGATCTTCCAAATGGACAATGACCCCAAGCACACTTACAAAGTTGTGGCAAAATGGCTTAAGGACAACAAAGTCAAGGTATTGGAGTGGCCATCACAAAGCCCTGGCCTCAATCCTATAGAACATTTGTGGGCAGAACTTAAAAGGCGTGTGCGAGCAAGGAGGCCTACACACTTGACTCAGGTACATCAGCTCTGTCAGAAGTAATGGGCCCGAAACGTTTGACCCAAGTTAAACATTTTAAAGGCAATGCTACCAAATACTAATTGACTGTATGTAAACTTCAGACCCACTGGGAACGTGATGAAAGAAATAAAAGCTGAAATAAATAATTATCTCTGCTATTATTCTGATATTTCACATTCTTAAAGTGGTGATCCTAACTGACCTAAGACAGGGAATATTTACTCTGATTAAATGTTAGGAATTGTGAAAAACTGAGTTTAAATGTACTTGGCTAAGGTGTATGTAAACTTCCGACTTCAACTGTACGTACAAGGTGTGCTTCTGTGTTTAGTGTTTATATGAATCTGTGTCAATACACACTAATTCCACCTGGGCTAGGTTACAAAACACACACACACACACACACACGGAAACCAGGTCCGGTGATCCTTTAAGTCAGAGACATGGCAAACAGCAGCAATGTGATGAATGTATTAAATCAGACAGGAGTGGCAGCACCAGGATAAGACAGGCTGACAGAGTCACCAGTATGTTCCAGATTAACCTCTGCCACCGCCTCTCTCAGAGCTTCTGCAGGGATGGAAGCACTTGGGGCCCTCTGTCTCTGCACCATAGAAGTTCAGCTCCCACTCTGGCTGTAAACACAATCTCACTGCCTGGCCTGGCTTCCACACTACTGAACACCATTGATCTATACCACAGTCTCACTGCCTGCCTGCCATACTGAACACCTCATAGAACTGCACATGGGCCCTGGATGGGCCAGGTCTCTGGATTGAGTTGAGACTTTGAGGTTTGAAACATGTTATTATCTGTAAACAGCAGCGCCACAATGGAACCTCATTGAGAATATTTATTTGCTCCAAATGAACACTCACCAATGACAAACGGCGTGGTTTGTCCAATGCCACTTTCAAAGAGTTAGAGCCCATATTGTGATGATACCCTGCGAACTCACTAAGCCACATCCGTAGGTCTGAGACTTCCATAAATGACTACTTGTTGAGTCACATCCGTAGGTCTGAGACTTCCATAAATGACTACTTGTTGAGTCACATCCGTAGGTCTGAGACTTCCATAAATGACTACTTGTTGAGTCACATCTGTAGGTCTGAGACTTCCATATGACAAACGAGAGACAGTAAAGAAGGGCAATTGAAAAAAAGCGTCCTCTCTCATTCCTGCGTCTAACTCAGATGCAAACACACAGTTGCAAAAAAGATCTGTTTGCCATTGGCATGAGAATGGACACTTCTCCTCCTTCCCTCCTCTGGATACCTAGTTTGCTTATTTATGCAGAATAACATTCTCACACTTGGATGTGTAAGAATATACCACTATAGAGGGAGTAAGGCCTCTCCACTACGAGAGAGAATATACCCCTATAGAGGGAGTGAGGCCTCTCCACTACGAGACATAATATACCTCTATAGAGGGAGTAAGGCCTCTCCACAACGAGACATAATATACCCCTATAGAGGGAGTAAGGCCTCTCCACTACGAGACATACTATACCCCTATAGAGGGAGTAAGGCCTCTCCACTATGAGACAGAATATACCCCTATAGAGGGAGTAAGGCCTCTCCACTACGAGACAGAATATACCCCTATAGAGGGAGTAAGGCCTCTCCACAACGAGACATAATATACCCCTATAGAGGGAGTAAGGCCTCTCCACTACGAGACAGAATATACCCCTATAGAGGGAGTAAGGCCTCTCCACTACGAGACAGAATATACCCCTATAGAGGGAGTAAGGCCTCTCCACTACGAGACATAATATACCCCTATAGAGGGAGTAAGGCCTCTCCACTACGAGACAGAATATACCACTATAGAGGGAGTAAGGCCTCTCCACAACGAGACAGAATATACCCCTATAGAGGGAGTAAGGCCTCTCCACTACGAGACATAATATACCCCTATAGAGGGAGTAAGGCCTCTCCACTACGAGACAGAATATACCCCTATAGAGGGAGTAAGGCCTCTCCACTACGAGACAGAATATACCCCTATAGAGGGAGTAAGGCCTCTCCACTACGAGACAGAATATACCCCTATAGGGGAGTAAGGACGAGACAGACTATACCCCTATAGGGGGAGTAAGGCCTCTCCACTACGAGACAGAATATACCCCTATAGAGGGAGTAAGGCCTCTCCACTACGAGACAGAATATACCCCTACAGAGGGAGTAAGGCCTCTCCACTACGAGAAAGAATATACCCCTATAGAGGGAGTAAGGCCTCTCCACTACGAGACAGAATATACCCCTATAGAGGGAGTAAGGCCTCTCCACAATGAGACAGAATATCCCCCTATAGAGGGAGTAAGGCGTCTCCATTGAGGGAGTAAGGTCTCTCCACAATGAGACAGAATATACCCCTATAGATGGAGTAAGGCCTCTCCACTACAAGACATAATATACCCCTATAGAGGGAGTAAGGACAGACATAATATACCTCTATAGAGGGAGTAAGGCCTCTCCACTACGAGACGTAATATACCCCTATAGAGGGAGTAAGGCCTCTCCACAATGAGACAGAATATACCACTATAGAGGGAGTAAGGCCTCTCCACTACGAGACATAATATACCCCAATAGAGGGAGTAAGGCCTCTCCACTACGAGAAAGAATATACCCCTATAGGGGGAGTAAGGCCTCTCCAACTACGAGACAGAATATACCCCTATAGGGGGTGTAAGGCCTCTCCACTACGAGACAGAATATACCCCTATCGGGGGAGTAAGGCCTCTCCACTACGAGACAGAATACACCCCTATAGGGGGAGTAAGGCCTCTCCACTACGAGACAGAATATACCCCTATAGGGGGGGTAAGGCCTCTCCACTACGAGACAGAATATATCCCTATAGGGGGAGTAAGGCCTCTCCACTACGAGACAGAATATACCCCTATAGGGGGAGTAAGGCCTCTCCACTACGAGACAGAATATAACCCTATAGAGGGAGTAAGGCCTCTCCACTACGAGACAGAATATACCCCTACAGAGGGAGTAAGGCCTCTCCACTACGAGACAGAATATACCCCTATAGAGGGAGTAAGGCCTCTCCACTACGAGACAGAATATACCCCTATAGAGGGAGTAAGGCCTCTCCACTACGAGACAGAATATACCCCTATAGGGGGAGTAAGGCCTCTCCACTACGAGACAGACTATACCCCTATAGGGGGAGTAAGGCCTCTCCACTACGAGACAGAATATACCCCTATAGAGGGAGTAAGGCCTCTCCACTACGAGACAGAATATACCCCTACAGAGGGAGTAAGGCCTCTCCACTACGAGAAAGAATATACCCCTATAGAGGGAGTAAGGCCTCTCCACTACGAGACAGAATATACCCCTATAGAGGGAGTAAGGCAATGAGACAGAATATCCCCCTATAGAGGGAGTAAGGCGTCTCCATTGAGGGAGTAAGGTCTCTCCACAATGAGACAGAATATACCCCTATAGATGGAGTAAGGCCTCTCCACTACAAGACATAATATACCCCTATAGAGGGAGTAAGGCCTCTCCACAACGAGACATAATATACCTCTATAGAGGGAGTAAGGCCTCTCCACTACGAGACGTAATATACCCCTATAGAGGGAGTAAGGCCTCTCCACAATGAGACAGAATATACCACTATAGAGGGAGTAAGGCCTCTCCACTACGAGACATAATATACCCCAATAGAGGGAGTAAGGCCTCTCCACTACGAGACAGAATATACCCCTATAGGGGGAGTAAGGCCTCTCCAACTACGAGACAGAATATACCCCTATAGGGGGTGTAAGGCCTCTCCACTACGAGACAGAATATACCCCTATCGGGGGAGTAAGGCCTCTCCACTACGAGACAGAATACACCCCTATAGGGGGAGTAAGGCCTCTCCACTACGAGACAGAATATACCCCTATAGGGGGGGGTAAGGCCTCTCTACTACGAGACAGAATATATCCCTATAGGGGGAGTAAGGCCTCTCCACTACGAGACAGAATATACCCCTATAGGGGGAGTAAGGCCTCTCCACTACGAGACAGAATATAACCCTATAGAGGGAGTAAGGCCTCTCCACTACGAGACAGAATATACCCCTACAGAGGGAGTAAGGCCTCTCCACTACGAGACAGAATATACCCCTATAGAGGGAGTAAGGCCTCTCCACTACGAGACAGAATATAACCCTATAGAGGGAGTAAGGCCTCTCCACTACGAGACAGAATATACCCCTACAGAGGGAGTAAGGCCTCTCCACTACGAGACAGAATATACCCCTATAGGGGGAGTAAGGCCTCTCCACTACGAGACAGAATATACCCCTATAGGGGGAGTAAGGCCTCTCCACTACGAGACAGAATATAACCCTATAGAGGGAGTAAGGCCTCTCCACTACGAGACAGAATATACCCCTACAGAGGGAGTAAGGCCTCTCCACTACGAGACATAATATACCCCTATTGGGGGAGTAAGGCCTCTCCATTATGAGACATAATATACCCATATAGAGGGAGTAAGGCCTCTCCACAACTCGACATAATATACCACTGTAGAGGGAGTAAGGCCTTTCCACAACGAGACAGAATATACCTCTATAGAGGGAGTAAGGCCTCTCCTCTACGAGACAGAATATACCCCTACAGAGGTAGTAAGGCCTCTCCACTACGAGACATAATATACCCCTATTGGGGGAGTAAGGCCTCTCCATTACGAGACATAATATACCCATATAGAGGGAGTAAGGCCTCTCCACAACTCGACATAATATACCACTGTAGAGGGAGTAAGGCCTTTCCACAACGAGACAGAATATACCTCTATAGAGGGAGTAAGGCCTCTCCTCTACGAGACAGAATATACCCCTATAGAGGGATTAAGGCCTCTCCACAATGAGACAGAATATACCCCTATAGAGGGAGTAAGGCCTCTCCACAATGAGACATAATATACCACTATAGAGGGAGTAAGGCCTCTCCACTACGAGACAGAATATACCCCTATAGAGGGAGTAAGGCCTCTCCTCTACGAGACAGAATATACCCCTATGGAGGAGTAAGGCCTCTCCTCTACGAGACAGAATATACCCCTATAGAGGGAGTAAGGCCTCTCCACTACGAGACAGAATATACCCCTATAGAGGGAGTAAGGCCTCTCCACAATGAGACAGAATATACCCCTATAGAGGGAGTAAGGCCTCTCCATTGAGGGAGTAAGGTCTCTCCACAATGAGACAGAATATAGCCCTATAGAGGGAGTAAGGCCTCTCCACTAAGAGACATAATATACCCCTATAGAGGGAGTAAGGCCTCTCCACAACGAGACATAATATACCCCTATAGAGGGAGTAAGGCCTCTCCACTACGAGACATAATATACCCATATAGAGGGAGTAAGGCCTCTCCACTACGAGACAGAATATACCCCTACAGAGGGAGTAAGGCCTCTCTACTACGAGACAGAATATACCCCTATAGAGGGAGTAAGGCCTCTCCACTACGAGACAGAATATACCCCTATAGGGGGAGTAAGGCCTCTCCACTACGAGACAGAATATACCCCTATAGGGGGAGTAAGGCCTCTCCACTACGAGACAGAATATACCCCTATAGGGGGAGTAAGGCCTCTCCACTACGAGACAGAATATAACCCTATAGAGGGAGTAAGGCCTCTCCACTACGAGACAGAATATACCCCTACAGAGGGAGTAAGGCCTCTCCACTACGAGACATAATATACCTCTATTGGGGGAGTAAGGCCTCTCCATTACGAGACATAATATACCCATATAGAGGGAGTAAGGCCTCTCCACAACTCGACATAATATACCACTGTAGAGGGAGTAAGGCCTTTCCACAACGAGACAGAATATACCTCTATAGAGGGAGTAAGGCCTCTCCTCTACGAGACAGAATATACCCCTACAGAGGTAGTAAGGCCTCTCCACTACGAGACATAATATACCCCTATTGGGGGAGTAAGGCCTCTCCATTACGAGACATAATATACCCATATAGAGGGAGTAAGGCCTCTCCACAACTCGACATAATATACCACTGTAGAGGGAGTAAGGCCTCTCCACAACGAGACAGAATATACCTCTATAGAGGGAGTAAGGCCTCTCCTCTACGAGACAGAATATACCCCTATAGAGGGATTAAGGCCTCTCCACAATGAGACAGAATATACCCCTATAGAGGGAGTAAGGCCTCTCCACTACGAGACAGAATATACCCCTATAGAGGGAGTAAGGCCTCTCCACAATGAGACAGAATATACCCCTATAGAGGGAGTAAGGCCTCTCCATTGAGGGAGTAAGGTCTCTCCACAATGAGACAGAATATAGCCCTATAGAGGGAGTAAGGCCTCTCCACTAAGAGACATAATATACCCCTATAGAGGGAGTAAGGCCTCTCCACAACGAGACATAATATACCCCTATAGAGGGAGTAAGGCCTCTCCACTACGAGACATAATATACCCATATAGAGGGAGTAAGGCCTCTCCACTACGAGACAGAATATACCCCTACAGAGGGAGTAAGGCCTCTCTACTACGAGACAGAATATACCCCTATAGAGGGAGTAAGGCCTCTCCACAACGAGACAGAATATAACCCTATAGAGGGAGTAAGGCCTCTCCACTACGAGACAGAATATACCCCTACAGAGGGAGTAAGGCCTCTCCACTACGAGACAGAATATACCCCTATAGGGGGAGTAAGGCCTCTCCACTACGAGACAGAATATACCCCTATAGGGGGAGTAAGGCCTCTCCACTACGAGACAGAATATACCCCTATAGGGGAGTAAGGCCTCTCCACTACGAGACAGAATATAACCCTATAGAGGGAGTAAGGCCTCTCCACTACGAGACAGAATATACCCCTACAGAGGGAGTAAGGCCTCTCCACTACGAGACATAATATACCTCTATTGGGGGAGTAAGGCCTCTCCATTACGAGACATAATATACCCATATAGAGGGAGTAAGGCCTCTCCACAACTCGACATAATATACCACTGTAGAGGGAGTAAGGCCTTTCCACGAGACAGAATATACCTCTATAGAGGGAGTAAGGCCTCTCCTCTACGAGACAGAATATACCCCTACAGAGGTAGTAAGGCCTCTCCACTACGAGACATAATATACCCCTATTGGGGAGTAAGGCCTCTCCATTACGAGACATAATATACCCATATAGAGGGAGTAAGGCCTCTCCACAACTCGACATAATATACCACTGTAGAGGGAGTAAGGCCTTTCCACAACGAGACAGAATATACCTCTATAGAGGGAGTAAGGCCTCTCCTCTACGAGACAGAATATACCCCTATAGAGGGATTAAGGCCTCTCCACAATGAGACAGAATATACCCCTATAGAGGGAGTAAGGCCTCTCCACAATGAGACATAATATACCACTATAGAGGGAGTAAGGCCTCTCCACTACGAGACAGAATATACCCCTATAGAGGGAGTAAGGCCTCTCCTCTACGAGACAGAATATACCCCTATGGAGGGAGTAAGGCCTCTCCTCTACGAGACAGAATATACCCCTATAGAGGGAGTAAGGCCTCTCCACTACGAGACAGAATATACCCCTATAGAGGGAGTAAGGCCTCTCCACAATGAGACAGAATATACCCCTATAGAGGGAGTAAGGCCTCTCCATTGAGGGAGTAAGGTCTCTCCACAATGAGACAGAATATAGCCCTATAGAGGGAGTAAGGCCTCTCCACTAAGAGACATAATATACCCCTATAGAGGGAGTAAGGCCTCTCCACAACGAGACATAATATACCCCTATAGAGGGAGTAAGGCCTCTCCACTACGAGACATAATATACCCATATAGAGGGAGTAAGGCCTCTCCACTACGAGACATAATATACCCCTATAGAGGGAGTAAGGCCTCTCTACTACGAGACATAATATACCACTATAGAGGGAGTAAGGCCTCTCCACAATGAGACAGAATATACCACTATAGAGGGAGTAAGGCCTCTCCACTGCGAGACATAATATACCCCAATAGAGGGAGTAAGGCCTCTCCACAACTCAACATAATATATCACTATAGAGGGAGTAAGTCCTCTCCACTACGAGACAGAATATACCCCTATAGAGGGAGTAAGGCCTCTCCACAACTCGACATAATATACCACTATAGAGGGAGTAAGGCCTCTCCACAATGAGACAGAATATACCTCTATAGAGGGAGTAAGGCCTCTCCACTACGAGACATAATATACCCATATAGAGGGAGTAAGGCCTCTCCACAACTCGACATAATATACCACTGTAGAGGGAGTAAGGCCTTTCCACAACGAGACAGAATATACCTCTATAGAGGGAGTAAGGCCTCTCCTCTACGAGACAGAATATACCCCTATAGAGGGAGTAAGGCCTCTCCACAATGAGACAGAATATACCCCTATAGAGGGAGTAAGGCCTCTCCACAATGAGACATAATATACCACTATAGAGGGAGTAAGGCCTCTCCACTACGAGACAGAATATACCCCTATAGAGGGAGTAAGGCCTCTCCTCTACGAGACAGAATATACCCCTATGGAGGGAGTAAGGCCTCTCCTCTACGAGACAGAATATACCCCTATAGAGGGAGTAAGGCCTCTCCACTACGAGACAGAATATACCCCTATAGAGGGAGTAAGGCCTCTCCATTGAGGGAGTAAGGTCTCTCCACAATGAGACAGAATATAGCCCTATAGAGGGAGTAAGGCCTCTCCACTACGAGACATAATATACCCCTATAGAGGGAGTAAGGCCTCTCCACAACGAGACATAATATACCCCTATAGAGGGAGTAAGGCCTCTCCACTACGAGACATAATATACCCATATAGAGGGAGTAAGGCCTCTCCACTACGAGACATAATATACCCCTATAGAGGGAGTAAGGCCTCTCTACTACGAGACATAATATACCACTATAGAGGGAGTAAGGCCTCTCCACAATGAGACAGAATATACCACTATAGAGGGAGTAAGGCCTCTCCACTGCGAGACATAATATACCCCAATAGAGGGAGTAAGGCCTCTCCACAACTCAACATAATATATCACTATAGAGGGAGTAAGTCCTCTCCACTACGAGACAGAATATACCCCTATAGAGGGAGTAAGGCCTCTCCACAACTCGACATAATATACCACTATAGAGGGAGTAAGGCCTCTCCACAATGAGACAGAATATACCTCTATAGAGGGAGTAAGGCCTCTCCACTACGAGACATAATATACCCCTATAGAGGCAGTAAGGCCTCTCCACAACTCGACATAATATACCACTATGGAGGGAGTAAGGCCTCTCCACTATGAGACAGAATATACCCCTATAGAGGGAGTAAGGCCTCTCCACAATGAGACAGAATATACCCCTATAGGGGGAGTAAGGCCTCCACAACTCGACATAATATACCACTATAGAGGGAGTAAGGCCTCTCCACAACTCAACATAATAAACCCTTATCGGGGGAGTAAGGCCTCCACAACGAGACAGAATATACCCCTATAGAAGGATTAAGGCCTCTCCACTACGAGACAGAATATACCCCTATTGAGGGAGTAAGGCCTCTCCACAACTCAACATAATATATCACTATAGAGGGAGTAAGGCCTCTCCACTACGAGACAGAATATACCCCTATAGAGGGAGTAAGGCCTCTCCACAACTCGACATAATATACCACTATAGAGGGAGTAAGGCCTCTCCACAATGAGACAGAATATACCTCTATAGAGGGAGTAAGGCCTCTCCACTACGAGACATAATATACCCCTATAGAGGCAGTAAGGCCTCTCCACAACTCAACATAATATACCACTATGGAGGGAGTAAGGCCTCTCCACTATGAGACAGAATATACCCCTATAGAGGGAGTAAGGCCTCTCCAC